>NC_140948.1:25422836-26022836 GCF_014529385.1 Adiantum capillus-veneris | reverse complement strand
GAGGATCAACACAAAACAGCGTTTGCCACAGAATGGGGGATTTATGCGTATCGAGTTATGCCATTTGGATTAACCAATGCACCAGCCACTTTCCAAAGGTTAATGACTCACGCATTCAACGAATACCTAAGAATATTCTTAGAAATTTACATGGATGACCTGTGTGTACACTCTCTTCTACGAGAGGAACATATGGACCATTTGCAAAAGGTCTTTGAAAAGTGCAGGACATATTGAATCTGTTTTAACCCGGAAAAGTGTGTATTTCTGGTTAAGCAAGGACGAATCTTAGCACACATTGTCTCAAGAAATGGCATAACCACAGACCTAGACAAAGTCAAAGTCATTGTAGACCTGCCCAGGCCTACTAATGCGAAACAAGTGCAATCCTTCATGGGGCACTGCAGATATTATCGAAGATTCATATACATGTATGCGGTTATCTCACAACCTCTATATCGTTTGTTAGTCAATTTTGAGTGGACCGAGAAGTGTGAAACTTCATTCCAAAAGCTGAAAGAAAACCTTATATGAGCACCTATACTAAAGGCATCGGATTGGGAAAAGATATTCCATGTGCACATTGATGCTTCAGCATATGCCATTGGAAGTATTCTAGCTCAACCTGGAGACGGAACAATGGATTTTCCAGTTTTCTATGCGAGCCGACAGTTAAAAAGTGCAGAAAAGAACTACACAACCACCGAGAGGGAAGGGTTAGGAATGATAAAAGAAATTGCTACTGACACGGTAGACCTGCACCCGCCCTCCAATGACTGGGACGTGGTGATGACAAAACTAGCTGGATTGCGAGCACAATCCATGGCTTCAGAGAAAGAAATGACAACTCTCAAGGCCACTGAAGAAAAGATAAAAAAGGAAGTAGATTCTCTACAAACACAAAGCCAAAGGCAAAAAGAGAGAGAAGATGACCTGCAGGCCCAGCTTGGCAACGGCTCTACAAAACTGTCAAGCAATGGAAGAAGCAAATGAGGCAGCAGCAAAAAGAATACAAGCAGCTGAAGAAGAGTGTCTGCAACTCAGCAAGTCATTGCGAGATGCCGAAAGAGAAAGGGATAATCTGACACTACAGCTGGCCGAAGAATCGAAAGAAGTAGAGGCCATGAGAAATGCCAAAGAAAAAGCAGAGATAGAATAAGAAGAAAGCCTGGATGAGGTCCTTGAGCTCAAGGACCATCCAGAGGCTGCGAGCATCACCTGCTAGAGTCAGAGCTACGAGCTCGACTCAAATCATTTCCGAGAGTCAACTATATGAAGAACAAATGCAGGAACTTCAGAAGGAGCTGACTCTCGAGAAAAAGCAGAGGTTAATGATGGCTGAAGGTTCTATCGTAATGCAAACAAGAATGGTGGAGGGCCAAAAAGCCCTACAAGAAGAAGTGGAAAACATAAAGAAAAAGCTCGAGGAGGCAGAAAGAGTAAACGCTGAACTTAATGACCTCGTGAATATGGGCGGAGAAGCTGAAGAGGAAAAGCAAACACTCCTCAGGCAAATTGAGGAGTTGAAAGGCCAACAAGGAGGAGAAGCAGAAAGCTCAGGGCCAACCGCCAATGAGGGCATCTACCTCGAAAATGTGGCAGATCCTGTGGATACACACATGCAAGAGGAAATCATAGCAGGATCCTCTCAAGAGCCACATGATCTAACACAAGAAGAGGAGGAAAAATTGCGTAAGGCAATAGAGGAAGAGCTAAGAGAAAGCACGAAGGAAGCCTTGGAATGGGAGCAGAGGGTCTTCAAATCTATGACAATCCAGAAGATCGACGCCAGCACTCTCAGGCGTGAGTGGCTTCAACCCTCTCTCCCATATCCATTGCTGAAATATGAGGTAGCTACAATAAACAAGTGGATCAGAGAAGAGCCAACGATACCTCTCTACAATGCAGACACCTCGAAGCCAGAAGGAGTTAATCTTATAGTGGATTCTGAGCCAAAGTGGAGGAAGGCTTGGCTTACAAAGTACCCACAATACCTAATCCAACTGGTAGAGGCACCTAAAGATATCAGAGACAATCTCAGCTTCTGTCCCCTACCAAGGGTTAGGACGTGGAAGGCACAACAAATTTTACAAAGAAGCCAACCCACTTGGCTGAACTACCCAAAGCTGCCATGCGTACAGGCAGGTGAGAGAATAAGTGTCCAATACATGGTGAAAACCCTAACGGGCACCATAAAGTTGTTCACTGGCTCACCTGACCTTACATGCATTATGATGAGGAAGATTTGCAGAACCATCTTAGTAGTGTTCGAGACCTTCAAGCCAGGCCAGGTGACCGACAACATATTCTTCTTCCAGTGAGTAGCGTTAAATGGTAACCTTGCATTTGCACTACATTTCTACTCAAATTTATATATTTTTTATCAAAGTTTTAACCTAGTGTTCATTCTCTCTTTCCGTAATAGCCTTTTTCCATACAAACACCTTACCCTTCTTAGATCTTTATGCATTTACATCATATTTCTCTCTTCATGCTAAATGTAAATAGTAAACTTAATTCTACTCTCCTAGTTTTTTTACTGTATATTCTTTTAACTAATTACCTTTACTAATTTAAATAGCTATCTACATCCCATAATTTGTAAATAAATAATTTATGGGCACTTATCTTACCCATCTTCTCTCAAGGGTAGGGTTAACCTTGTAGGCCTTCCCCTTCCCTTCACACTATGTGACCCAACTCTTGGATCATTTACTTGTGTTGGTCAACAAATCTTAAATATAATGTATATCCCCAATAAATCAAACTTTATTGGAGCCTACCTCATTTGTTTAAGGTGGATTCTCTTTTGAAAAAAGCATGCTACATCTTGGATGCATGCTAAAGGGCCCCCTACAAGGAGACTTGGTTCAAAAGGTGTTTTGGATGCATCTTGAACGCCTTAGCTCATGGGTATACTTGAGGAACACGCCAAAATCAGCTTAAACACTTTGAGAAGGTCAACTTTGCCTTTTACAGCACCCAATTCTGAGTTACAGGCTGAAAGTTATGGTGAAAACAAGGTGCTACGGACACTGTTACTGCAGGTCAAAGTTACAATCAGGTAAACCACAAAGGTGAAAAGTTTTCTTGAATTCTCCAACATTCTAAAATACCAATGGGGAGTTAAAAACCACTTGCATGTGGAGGGGTCGGCTCAAGATGCTTCCAGAGACACAACAAACAGGATGGGGACACTTTGCAGGAGCCACTGGAGGGACATCATGGTGGGGCCCACATACATTATCAACCCTTATGGAGCCTCCACGACTTAAAAGGCTATTTTTAATGAAAAAATAAGTCCCTTATTTGCATAATTGAAAGAATGGTCAAAAGGGAACCTAACTATGGTTAATTAGCTACCCTAGTCAAGTTTAACATAACCCAAGGTCTTGTACAGCTATAAAAAGACCCTTTGGCAAGCACAAAAATACACACACCTACTCCATTGCTGCAAATAAGCTCCTCTAAAGTTAGGGAAGCCCTAATCTCTCTCTCCTCTTGTCTCCCTATCCATTTCCTAAGCTCGCTATCATAAGCGGCACCATAGAGAGAGCATCAATATGCTATTGCTACCATTCTCTTGCAAACATTTCTCTTACCATACTCATCCCTAAATAAGGATTGTAGATTCTATATGAGAGCAAGGATATCAAGTTCAATGATCTATCTCATGGTTTGATCAACAAATTGTTGCAATTGGGGTGTCGTCGTCACACTTTTGCTCTAAACGCATGTAAAATTGGTAAGCATATCTTGGCAGCTTCTCATATTTTGTGCCCATTGGGTTGCTTGTTTGTTGAGAAAGTTTTTGTGCACCATGGTGTCTATTTTCTTGGCTTCTCTCCTTATGTTGTGTGTAAGTAAGTCTTGGGGCTGCATAGATGGAGAAGAGCTCTCTATGCATGCCGCCTTATGTTTGTAAATAGTCTCTTCTTTTGGGAAAGGAAAGGAGTTGTCAAGTATTTGTGCATTATGGTGTTTTGAGTTTTGAGGTTTTTTGCTTGCTTTTCTTAGAAGTATATGAGCACTAATATGGTGAAGGTCAATCTTTGCATGTGAGTTTGTGCAGTGTTCAAAGGGATTGCTTAAGGAGTGTGTGTTGAATGGTTGAAGGGCATTTTGTGTTGAAGCACATAAGGAAGGTGTGAGTGTGTGTGTGTGTGTTGTATATGGTTTGTTTTGGTTTCCTTCTTTCTCCATAAAAGAGGGTGGTGCCCCTAAGAAATATGCGTGTGTAGGATCTCACAGAGTGGTTGTCTGGTGGGAGCCTTGAGTTGAGCCCCATCTCAAAAAATCCGCTCTCATAAAAGTGGTGCCCCCATTGAGGAGCTTTCCTAATTGCCTTCTATTCTCCTCATGAACAATAGAGTTGCACCATATGCTTTTCATTTTTCACAACGCATTAGAATTAACATTTGTGTAGATCATTTTTTTTACCAACAACGCATTGTTTTTATGTTTGGAGCAGAAAGACTTGGTGAAATCTTGGCATCTCCAAATCCCATCATTCTTCCATTCATTAATTATGATGATTCATTTGATGTCCATGTTTTTATTTTGTTTTGAGGCAGGGACAAGAGGCGCTTAGATAGCGATCCACTCAAAGGAAACTTTCTTCAAGAGAAAGAAAAAGGAGAACACATTGTCACATGAACCAACCTGGAGCTGCTTCTCTTTTTACACCCATAGCTCGTCAATCTGTGCACATCATAATTGCTACAAAATTTAGATTTCAAGAAACCATTAGGAGAATTTTTGGACTCATTCGCCTTAATGAAATTAATGCCTCAATCAACCCTTTTATTTTGCCTATGATTAATTATGAACTAACACTTGATGTATATATTTTCATTTTGATGTGATCACTCATAGTAGTCAAAACTTTGTGGTACACAAGCCTCCTTGTATTGTAAAAATGTCAAGCACTTTTCCTACCTTTCATTCTAAAAATGGTGAGGATGCACAATAATTTCTGGATAATTTGGAGATGGCACACCTCATCTCTGGGAGAGATCAAGAAGAGGCAAAGCTGCGTGTTTTTCCACTCGTTCTCAAAGGGGAGGCTAAGGCATGGTACGAGGCCTTGCAACCTCAAAACAAAACCAATTGGGAGAGGCTACGTGCAATTTTTCTTGCCAAATTTGGGCAAGGAGATACTCTAGAGGGTCTTTGGAAGTGTCTACTTCAACATAAATAGGTATTCCTTGAAGACTACCCATCTTATGAGGCCGTTTTCCTTAACCTATGGGATAGATGGGAGGCTACCTTACAAAACCAAGGTGGTGCACCAAACTTTCTAAAGAAAGATAGGTTCATGGCTGGCTTGTATCCAATTTTGAAGACCAAGGTAGAGTTAAAATTCCCATCAACATTTGAGGAAGCATGTGAGGTGGCCATGGTCAAATTCAAGAAGTTAAATTTTCAAGCACATAGAACAAAGGACCTAAATGAAGTCATTGAGAGGGATTCTTCACCAAGCATGGGAGCACAAGTTAGGGGCTCTCTTGCCCAAACTTCACAAATAGGGGAAGGATCACAACAAGAGATCTTGCAAAGATTAACTCAACTAGAGAGTCTCACCTTGAATCTAGTGCAGGGCCTACCCCAACAACGACAACCAAGAGAAGGGAATCACAATCAACGACGTCAAGCACAAGAGTTTAGATGCTGGAATTGCAACGAAGTTGGTCATGGCATGTATAATTGCCCTCACCCTTGAAGGCTTCCAGGGGACATATACCCTCCTAGACCCCCTCCGCTCATGGTGCAGCAAGAGCATGCTCAAGCCCCACAAATTCTTCGTCGACCACCACCACCTCCAGTGGCAAACATCCCTTCTGTCCCACCAGTGGAGGAAGAGAGAGGAGTAAACGTCATAAAGCTGGAAGAGGAGATAGAGGTGAGCCCTATACATTTTGATGTTATGCCAGCAGAAAAGCGCACAAGAGCACACAACAAGGATGAAGACACAAGGAATGAAGAGTCAGAACTTGCAAGGAAGGAGAGGAAGAAAAAGTCAAAGAAGGAGGAAGGAGGCAAGAAGCAGAGGTCAAGGCGAAGGGAGATCGGCATCAATGATTTTCCATTAGGAAAGAATATGGAACCCTACAACATCTTAGAAGATCTTCAAACTCAAAAGCCCAATATTTCTTGGCCTCAACTCCTACATCTATCACCCAAGGTGAGAAGGCATTGGTCCAAACTTGTAAGCACAAGACTCCCAAGAAAGAAAGAAAAAGTGACAATAAAGGCATTGACTTCAAAGCCACAACAAGATGTCGAACCTATTGTAGATGCTTATGTAAGGGGTAGGAAGGTATCCAATGTGTATGTTGATGGTGGAGCACAAATGTGTGTGATCACGGAAAGAGCCATGAATATACTAGGGCTTGAAATCACTAAATCCTCTAATTGTCAAGCTAGGCTGGCCAACAATGCAAGTGTGAAGTGCCTAAGGATCATCGAGAATGTAAAAGTTTCTGTATGTAATATAGATGCACGTGTGGACATGTATGTTATGCCAGCCAAGGGGGAGGGCTATCCCATCATCCTAGGGAGGCCTTGGCTCATTGTTGTGAATGCAGATAAAAAATTGGGGACGAGGACAATTGATTCTCAAAAAGGGGCAACATGTAGTATACGATTGGCATGAAGGAAAGCAGCTCGACATCAACTATAAGACCACGGCTGATGAAGAAGTGAAGAGAGTTTTGGCTCAAGCGACGAGGAAAGTTCAACCACTACATCCAATAGCGAAGAAGAATCATCTTTGGAGGTAATGGGAATCATCTTCAACACATCAAAAACTCCATCAATAGAGGTTGACCCAACAAAGGAGCAAACAAAGGATGACAAAGGTGACCACAAGCACTTTGAAGACTTTGAGAGGATGCTTGCAAAAGATCTTACCCCTGAGGAGAAGCGGTCCTACATTGATATGCTCAAGAGGTATCCCAATTTGTTTATCACTGATTACTCACAAATTAGAGGTGTGGATGTTATAGAGCATGGCATAGAATTAAAACCAGGTACTAAACCTGTGGCTCAAAAGCTAAGGCGCCTAGGAAAAATACAACAAGAGGCACTTTTGACAGAGGTTAACCGACTCCTTAAAGCTGGTTTCATTTACCCTGTGTCTAACTTTGAGTGGGTGTCCCCAATTGTAGTAACCCCTAAAAAGAACGGAAAATGGAGGGTCTGTGTTGACTACAAACCGCTCAATGCTGCAACAAAGAGGGATCATTTTCCTCTTCCTTTCCAAGATGAAATCTTAAACGAAGTAGCCGGCTATGAATGTTACACAGTGTGTGATGGGTATTCAGGGTATTTTCAAATCAGAATAGCAAAAGAAGATCAGTTAAAAACCACTTTCATCACACCTTGGGGTTGCTTTGCCTATAGAGTGATGCCATTTGGGCTCACAAATGCTCCTAGTACCTTTATAAGGTTTACAACTCTTGTCTTTCATCCCTTCTTTGGAAAGTCAATTAGGGTTTTTATGGATGACTTCTGTATCTATAGTATCCAAAGACTTCATTGCCAAAAAGTTGAGGAGGGGCTTAGGAGGCTTCATCAATTTGGGGGACACCTTAATCCTGAGAAGTGTCACATTGCAGAGTCACAAGTGGTATTGCTAGGTCATGTGGTTTCTTTGCAAGGAATTCAAGTGGATCCATCAAAAGTAAATGCTCTCTTTTCACTACAACCACCAACGACAACCAAGGAGCTCATGACTTTCAACCACAAAGTAAGGTACATGTCTCGTTTCATTCACCTTCTAGCGGAAGCTATTGCACCTTTGCACAAGCTAGCAAACAAACCCACATTTGAATGGAGAGAGGAACACGAATTATGCTTTACTGAAGTAAAGGGTATTCTCAACTCTCTTCCAACAATAATGCCACCAAATCCAAAGGATACATATTACATCACGCCAAGTGTAGGAATGGAGGCCATCGGTGTAGTTCTCATGCAAAAAGACCCAAAAACATGCTACATGAGGCCAGTATACTTTGCAAGCAAAGTCATGACTGCTGCAGAGAAGGGCTACACCGATATGGAGAAGGTAGTATTCACAATTATGTTTGCGGTAAGAAAGTTCCGATCATATCTCTTACCTGCACCATTTGTCATTCTCACCATGGAAAACAATTTACCATATGTGGTGCAACACATGAGCCTCTCATCTAGGATAGCCAAATGGGTCTAGAACTTCAAGAGTTCGAATACACTTTTCTTGTGGAAGATAGCACAAGGGCAGGTCTTGTAGACATTCTCACATACAAAGTGAGAAAAAGGAAAGAGTCACCAAAGGCAGGAGACAAAGCTACACCACAAAATAATGAGGAGGAGATGGACAATGCACACATTTTGTGCTTTGATGGAGCTTACCGACGACAACACGATCAGGCAGCAGGGGGGGTTCTTATTCTAAGTCCACAAAGGGAAGTTCTTAGTAAGAAAGGTATCACCTTGGAAAATGTTCATTCTAATAATGAGGCTGAGTATGTCACCTTAAAGTTGGGGCTTGAAGAATGCAAAACTTGGCATCGAAAGACTTATAATAAGAGGTGATTCCTTACTAGTTATTAGGCAAATCCAAGGGATATGGAAGTGCAAGAACCCTACTCTAGTGGAGTGGCTTAGACAGGTGAAGGCTTTGATAAAGAACTTTGAAGCTACACAGGTACAACATGTTGTGAGAACCCTCAACAAGGAAGCAGATTATCTCGCCAATGAGAAACTTCAGATCATGGTGGGAGGTGTGAAGCTCTATGAACCAAAGTACCAAGGCCAAGAGGAATTGAAGGACATCATATTTTTCCTCCAAACTGGTGAGTGCCCTAAACACTTGGATAAAGTGCAAAGGCATAGGTTGGTAAAAAAGGCAACTCCTTACCAACTCATAGGAGATGATCTGTATCATAAAGGGAAAGATTTGGTGCTAAGAAGGGTGCCCTCTATTCAAGAAATAGAGAGAATTCTCTTTTCATGCCATGATGATGTCTGTGGGGGTCATTTTTCTCATGATATTACAAACAGGAAGATTTTGCAAGCAGGGTTTGTTTGGCCAAGTCTACACCGTGATGTCTAGCATTGGTGTAAGTCATGCAAAGGTTGTCAGATTGCTGGAGATCGACGACTCACTAACGAACCTCGAGTTCCAATAATTTCGTATGGTCCTTTTGAGAAGTGGGGTGTGGATGCAATAGGCCCCTTACCTCGCACATCTACCGGGAAGGTCTTCATCATTGTGGGAGTAGATTACATGACACGATGGGCGGAGGCAGCAAGTACAACACGAATTACAGCCGAGGAGGTATCAAAATTTATCTTTGATCACATGTGTAGTAGATTCGGCACACCATTAGAGATTTTGTCAGATCGTGGTCCAGGGTTTAGAGCACAGCTCCTAGATAATCTTTTGGCAAAGTTAAAAGTCAAACATTTGCATTCTACACCTTACTACCCTCAGTGCAATGGGTTGGTTGAAAAGGTGAATGGAATGATATGTAAGATCATTTCTAAGCAGGTTGCAGATCGACCAAACGACTGGGATCGTCATTTGACCGTAGCTCTATGGGCATACAGAACATCTTTCAAGGTATCCACTCAATTCACTCCTTTTCATTTGGTATATGGACAGGAGGCACTCCTTCCTATTGAGGTGGAGATTGCAAGCCTACGCATTCTCTCACGGGGAGCAAAGAGGCCAAAATAAGCTTTGCAGGAAAGAATTTTAGATCTTCAACGACTTGAGCTTGATAGAGAAGAGTCCATCGACTATTACATTGCCCAAGCCACAAGCCAAAGGGACAAAATCAACAAGAAGCTCAAGGGGAAAGGATTGAAGGAAGGTATGTTGGTTCTTCGCTATGATAACCGACTTGATACTCGACTTGACAAAAAGTTTTTGCAAAGATGGGAGGGACCTTTCATGATAAAAACAAAGTTTGGGAATGGTAGTTACAGATTAGCAGATTTATCAGGAAAACTCCACAAGACCAGAGTCAATGGATGGAGATTAAAGCCCTACTTTCAACGTATCAATCCGTTGATAGGAAGTCATCTACCTACATCGTCTAAGCTCCAAATTGGCATGG
Organism: Adiantum capillus-veneris; assembly: GCF_014529385.1. Classification (NCBI taxonomy): domain Eukaryota; kingdom Viridiplantae; phylum Streptophyta; class Polypodiopsida; order Polypodiales; family Pteridaceae; genus Adiantum; species Adiantum capillus-veneris. The sequence continues at coordinate 26,012,730 of NC_140948.1, read as the reverse complement.
CTCCCTTCGGCTTGGCAAATGCTCCACCTATTTTTAAAGTTTTGATGTGCAAAGAAGAACCACCTTGGAATCTCAACATACCCAAGGCAACCCTCACATCTCTGATTTATGGGATTGAGGTAATGAAAAGTAGGTCTAATGGAGTAAAAGAGTGTATATCACTCCTCCTTTTTTTAGAAAAATAAGTTAAAAAAAAAGAAGAAAAAAAAAGAAAGAAAAGAAAAAGGAAGAAACTCTTTTGTTTCATCTAGGAGCATGAATGATCCTAGATGAAGGGGGAGGGCTAATATGAGTAGCGTTAAATGGTAACCTTGCATTTGCACTACATGTCTACTCAAATGTATATATTTTTTATCAAAGTTTTAACCTAGTGTTCATTCTCTCTTTCCGTAATAGCCTTTTTCCATACAAACACCTTACCCTTCTTAGATCTTTATGCATTTACATCATATTTCTCTCTTCATGCTAAATGTAAATAGTAAACTTAATTCTACTCTCCTAGTTTTTTTACTGTATATTCTTTTAACTAATTACCTTTACTAATTTAAATAGCTATCTACATCCCATAATTTGTAAATAAATAATTTATGGGCACTTATCTTACCCATCTTCTCTCAAGGGTAGGGTTAACCTTGTAGGCCTTCCCTTCCCCACCACTATGTGACCCAACTCTTGGATCATTTACTTGTGTTGGTCAACAAATCTTAAATATAATGTATATCCCCAATAAATCAAACTTTATTGGAGCCTACCTCATTTGTTTAAGGTGGATTCTCTTTTGAAAAAAGCATGCTACACCTTGGATGCATGCTAAAGGGCCCCCTACAAGGAGACTTGGTTCAAAAGGTGTTTTGGATGCATCTTGAACGCCTTAGCTCGTGGGTATACTTGAGGAACACTCCAAAATCAGCTTAAACACTTTGAGAAGGTCAACTTTGCCTTTTACAGCACCCAATTCTGAGTTACAGGCTGAAAGTTATGGTGAAAACAAGGTGCTGCGGACACTGTTACTGCAGGTCAAAGTTACAATCAGGTAAACCACAAAGGTGAAAAGTTTTCTTGAATTCTCCAACATTCTAAAATACCAATGGGGAGTTAAAAACCACTTGCATGTGGAGGGGTCGGCTCAAGATGCTTCCAGAGACACAACAAACAGGATGGGGACACTCTACAGGAGCCACTGGAGGGACATCATGGTGGGGCCCACATACATTATCAACCCTTATGGAGCCTCCACGACTTAAAAGGCTATTTTTAATGAAAAAATAAGTCCCTTATTTGCATAATTGAAGGAATGGTCAAAAGGGAACCTAACTATGGTTAATTAGCTACCCTAGTCAAGTTTAACATAACCCAAGGTCTTGTACAGCTATAAAAAGACCCTTTGGCAAGCACAAAAATACACACACCTACTCCATTGCTGAAAATAAGCTCCTCTAAAGTTAGGGAAGCCCTAATCTCTCTCTCCTCTTGTCTCCCTATCCATTTCCTAAGCTCGCTATCATAAGCGGCACCATAGAGAGAGCATCAATATGCTATTGCTACCATTCTCTTGCAAACATTTCTCTTACCATACTCATCCCTAAATAAGGATTGTAGATTCTATATGAGAGCAAGGATATCAAGTTCAATGATCTATCTCATGGTTTGATCAACAAATTGTTGCAATTGGGGTGTCGTCGTCACACTTTTGCTCTAAACGCATGTAAAATTGGTAAGCATATCTTGGCAGCTTCTCATATTTTGTGCCCATTGGGTTGCTTGTTTGTTGAGAAAGTTTTTGTGCACCATGGTGTCTATTTTCTTGGCTTCTCTCCTTATGTTGTGTGTAAGTAAGTCTTGGGGCTGCATAGATGGAGAAGAGCTCTCTATGCATGCCGCCTTATGTTTGTAAATAGTCTCTTCTTTTGGGAAAGGAAAGGAGTTGTCAAGTATTTGTGCATTATGGTGTTTTGAGTTCACATTGAGAAGAACTACACATTAGGCACTTTAGATTTCGGAAATGAAGACCTGCAGATTTCTGCCAGACATCCTACGTGTTTCTGCATCGGGTGTTTTGGGTCGGGATAATTGTTCATAGACCTTAGGGAGAGTGACCTATTGGTATTAGTAGGGTCTCCTTCAAGTTCTATGGTGTTTCGAGATTGTTTGATGGGTGCTCGGCTTTAGAAAGTGTTGTAGGAAGTTTCCTCTCTTGCACCCTTGAAGGCTGTGACTTAGACAATTGGTAGAGACCTCTGTAGGAATTGGTTAGGAGTCGATCGAGTGTAGGTTGACACCTTATGCTTGCTTCCACGCGCCTGTGGGTCGATCTTCGTCCTTAGCTGACATTACATGTTAGGTGAGTTCTAGCTGTGCTGACGTCCGTGGCTGCGTATCCGTCCAACACACTTCTACACACATTTCATAGTGTGAAGTTGATGCAACAAGGTGAGTGTGAGGTGGTGAGAGTGAAGCAAGGCGGGAGCTCCATTAAGGGTATAATCCCTTTGTAAACTACTTCTTGTTTTGAAGTACTAAAGCCATTGAGTGGCTGCTTTCCCGTGGATGTAGCCCACATTGGGTGAACCACGTATATTGTGTGTACTCTCTCTCTCTCTCTCTCTCTCTAGTCTATAATCTCTTGTGTTTGAAATCTATCTCTCTCCATTAAGTAATCTAATCAAATATCTATTTAGCTACGTCATATTTCCTAACAGAAAGTACTCCATTGGTGTCTTTGGGCACCTCAATAGCACCCAACCACCAAATGTCTTTCTCTGATTGCACGCTAAAAGACGGGTGGGAGATGGCTCGACTAAACCCCTTCGCTTGGTTTGCAAAAGGCCTCATTCACTAGAGTGACACTTAGCCTCTCTAACCTTTGACCTTTCACTATTTGACACTCATCGAGTTTCAGCACAAAAGCGACCTTTGTGCCAATCACTGCAAAATAAATAGTGACAAGACCTTATACTTCAAAGTCTATGATAAGAACACAACCAAAAGAAAAAATTATAGTGCGTCACCTTCTTCAGGTGGCACGTAAAATCTAAGCATGGCTTGTTGAAGCCTTCCAAGGTCCACAAAAATATTGTTCCACATTGTGTAAGGGAAACCCTTCTCTGAAGGTCTTATGGAGTGTTTCTTACCTTTTTCCTTTGTCTTTGTTGTGCAAGAAGCATAAAGGGAAGTTGGCATCGTGTCCTCAATGTGTAGGTATGTCCCAATGCGGGAAAACACATTTTCGTTTGTGGCCTTCTTTGCGAGGTTGACCTTGTGCGAAATGGGAAATAGGTTTTCCACATTGCCATGCTCTTTGAGGGCATCCTTTAGGAGTTGAAAAATAGCTTGATAGGCTTTTGTGATGATTCGAGCCTCATCACAAGCTTGTTTCACATCATCATCACTAACCACATTTCTCAATTTACGCATAAGGTCCTTGGTGGCTGCATCCTTAATGTGCTTACCTCCAGGTAATTGTTGTGAGATAGAAATCACATCTTGGGTATTGAGACAACTAGTGAAAAGGTTGACTCAATCATCTTGGCTTGTTCCATTGCATGCCTCCTGGATCGTAAGGGTACAAATGGTTGTCCACTCAAATGTCAACATTCGTCTCACCAGCGGTGCAACGTTCCTGTGATGACCTTTGATCAGCCTCACATGCGGCCTTCGGTGCAAATGCCGTAGGTAAGAGAATATGTATGCTTTTGGTGTGCGGAGTACGTGGTGGTGGAAGCAAACAATTTGTGATGTCCGTTAGCACCATGGCAGATGTTGCGTGAGGAAGCAAATGATGAAATTATAGAGGGGGAGAGGGAGAGAGAGGGAGGAAGATGGGAGGAGAGAAGGGGGGAGAGGGGGGAGGGAGATATTGGGGAGGAGGAGGAAGGTAGGGACAAGGAGGGAGAGGAGAGGGAGAGAGGAGGGAGGAGGAGGAGAGAACAAAGTGTTTTTTATTTTTTGGGGGAAAAGTTTTTTGAAAAAATGGACTTTCGAAGCTTGTAGGTAAAAAAAAGGGCCGAAAAATGATTTTTGGATATGTATATATGTTGGGAGGGACTTTTAAGTAAGAAATAAGTAAAAATGGGTTTTTTTTTTTAAGTTCAAATTTTTACTCTTAGTGATCCACATTTTTGTTGATGTGGTCACACCCCTATGCTTCCTTCACTTTAAAAAAGCTAGAGAGAGAAAGCAACCCCTTAGGTTCACATCCTACATTTGTCTACAAAAAAGGCTAGAAAGCCTACTCAAAACTACCTTCTTCAATGCCATTGTCCCCTTAACCCCACACAACATTAGCCTTAATCGCTAAAAATTAAGATTCCTTACAAGGCCGTTGCAAGGTCCATATTTCTTCTAATGGTGTCCAGTGATCTTTGTCACACACATCTAAAATAGCACGTCGATAGAACGCCACACTTCAACCTTGGAATTGTGAGTTGTGGATTCTTGGTCCTTCACTGCCATATGGAGATTTTTCCATTGTTGAAACTCAATTTTGCTGACATAAGTGGACTGACATATCCTTCCATTAGCTTCTTATCTTTGACAACTGTTGATTTTGATAAAAAACGATGTGCCTTGACCCCACCAATAGATGGTTTGCAAGGTACATCTTTATCATTGGTTGACCTTTTCTCGTCCTGCTATATTTTCACATTGCCCCCATAGAGACCCATCTCCGATAAAACCAGTTCAAGCGCCGCTACCGCAACCTTCCGTTATTTTCAATTCTTGATTTTTCAAGCAAACCCAATGTACATATACACCAACTTATCCACAATTCTACAAAGAGCATGCATTGTACAAATGTGGACATTGACAAGTGGAATATCCAAAACTGGGTGAACATTAGGATCCTGATTGTGGTGAGTAGGTGCCTTTCTCCACCATTCTGGGTCCATCGTCTTTGCAAGCTCCATGAAATACAAGCATGGAGCCATTACCATAGCACCCATTCCACAATTATACATACACTTCAGTGTTTTAAGGTCACCTGGAAGATGCCATTGGACCTGAAAGTCTCCCCTCCCATTGACGACCATCACCTTTCCGTGATTGATTTATTTATCAATGATATCAGGGATAGAGGTTTGATGGAACACCCAATATAAAATGTCGTGGTCTTCTTTCTTTACCTTCAAGATTAAATCCGCAGGATGGACATCCAATGAAATCTATATGTGCATGGTTGAGTTAAAGTCTCTCTTTCCAAACACTTGATGCTGTTGGTAGAAGTTTAGACTTTATTCCATTCTTCACAAAAATGAAGGAGATAGACTGCTTAATAGCTGATTACCCTCTCTTACTCACACCAAGAAAGTCAAGTGTACCCTGTATTTCACTAACAGGCACTCCACTCTTTGTAATAAAATGGTCAACAACATCCCGCTGCAAAACCTTATACTTTTTCTCATGCATTATATCCTTTGTGAGACCACTTGTTATCAAAGGCTTTGACTGTTTTCCTACATTGGCGTTTGGATCTATGTTTTCTTTGTTTGGATATATAGCATGTATACATAGAAAATATAACAAACATAAGAAAAAAAAATGTATAGTTGAAATAAACTAAAAGGTTCACAATCCTGATCTCAATGCTTGAATTCTTTTCTTGAGACCTCAAGAGCCAATCTTCAAGGTTTCAAGATTCCGTAGCCTCTTCTTTTGCACACGAGCACCTAAGCTTGTATCTTTCCTTTGTAAGTTCCACACTTTTTCTTGCAATACCTGTATTTCTTGTGTGCACTGCAAAAGGGTTTTTTGGTCCGCACAATGCAAAGTAGAAAGTTGTATAATCTCATTTGCTTGATGGTGAACAGTGCTTTTATGAATATTTGGTTTCCCAGCTAGAACTTTGAGGTAGTCAATTAAACCATTATGTCCGTCACCTGCAAAGGTCAATAAAGTAGTGGGATTTACAAATGTAGGGGAGGCATTGGTCATAGGATTCAAAGGATAGAGTGATCTATTTGCCCATAAATCTATGTGTTTTGCTCCTTCTACTATGAGTCTTGCTTTCTCCTTTCATAATGGTTGATATTCAAGATTCAAATCAACATGTAAATGATATTTATGACGTTTAGTGAGAAGGTTTGAGGGTGTGGATGAAGAAGGCATGAATACGTAGTCAAGAAAATCAAGAAATGAAAGAGTATAGCACCATTACTCCCTAGACTCCCTACTGCATACATATGCAAAAGAAATTCCCTCCTATATGACAAGGTGCATTCAATATAATTGAAAAGGGACATTCCATCAATCATTACGTCCATTATGACTCTATTGAAAGAATCCACTTCGAAGTACACTTTTTGAACAGTTGATGAGGACACCTTTTCTTTTACCACACCAATTTTCTAGAGAGAGAAGGGAAAATTTGTATTTTCTTAGAAGGCCCTCCAAATGACCTCCAGAATTCCCTAATGCCACTCTTATCTTCGTGCATAGTTGCATTAGGCCCACTAGTAGTAACTTTGAACCACTTGACATCAAAGATGAAAATATTAAACTTCCTAAAGCTAATCTTCAAGATGTATTGGATGTAGCCAAAGTATTCAAGCAGGCTAGTCTCTGTGTTCTCATCTTTGGCACTACTCCAACTTTCTTGAACAAATCTTGCTCTAACCCTACTTTCAAAAATGACCCTTTGTTCGTCTATTCTTTGCAGTTTAAAGTGTCTCCAATGTGACCACAAAGCTCCGTATTTGTGATACTACAAGCACATAAATTAAACTATTTCAATATTACTAAAGAAATGTGGTCATATGGATTTGCAAAAAGAAGTTGTTAAAATATTTACATGCTAGTCACACCCCCTCAATGTCTCCTCTTCTTCTTCACTTATCAACGTTCCGTTCCTCTTTGCCTTTGAGATTGTTGCATCTAGCCACCGACCAATAGGAAAGTCTTGCAATTTTTGAAGAAGGTCTAAAAAAGGAAGGTTTCTAGTGGAACGATTCCACTTGAACTGCAACCAATTTGTCAAACGTTGTTGGTTTTCCTCTTCGTACCTCTCTAGTCACTTTTGCATGACTTCTGAGTTGAGAAGCAAAAATCTCATAACCTTTGCCTGCATTTTGACATCCATCTTTCTCATGATGCCTTGTGCTTGTGGCTCATCCTCTATCACCTTGATGTTGATCCCAATAGTCCACATTTGGGGCATCTTTGGATCAATTGAACCCAAAAACTCACTGTTGAAAACAAGAGACTCCTACATAAGCCATCCTTCAGTCCTGCTCCTCTCAGGGAAATCCCTTTGACAAACAAACCCTTCTAAAGAATCTCTCTAAGAAGAACATCCACCTGCTATAGACTATCCCAGCAAATTGCAACTTCATCGGCCACATGCTCAAGTAAATGCATTTGGATGGTAAGATTATTTGTTGGTAAATACTTCGCCACCATACACATTGCTTCGGTATCATTTCAGCAAGTTGCATCTATGCTGTCTTTTCTTATCTCTTTTGATGAGATACTACACACTAACTTATTAATTTTATAAATTGTACTTCTAATGTAATCTATCGGACAATCTTTTATGGAAATTGGTAAGATAAACTCTAAAAATTTGTGCCAATCATGGGACTTAAGACCACTAAGATTGTCATCTCTAGTAAAATCCACTTTCAAACATCGCATGCACCTAGTAGGAGTCTTGAATGAAGATATGGTCTTCTTCACTTGATGCTCCTCTGGATGACTCAAAACCCATGGACCTTTTGGTATAGCAAACTTTCCATTGGGTTTAATTCAAGGCCACATTTGTGGCATTTAACCCACAACCTGTAGGTATTCTCTTTGGGCCTTTCTCTCCCTTTTTCTAGTGATGATCTTCCATGGGATCTCCCTCACATTCTAAAAAATGTGCATTGGGTCGAGCAGATGATTAATAAGCAGGTCACCCCAATACAAGAGTTCGTAGAAAATAGAGAGTCTCTTAATGCCAGGTGACTTAAAATATCCCCTCTCTAGCCACATGTTCTTCCGATCAGTATCTTTCAGTGGATGCATGTCATGTTTGCATATGCTTGGTCCATGTAGCTCATGCGATTCAAGAAAAATCTATCATGCTTTTCATAAACTATCTTGCTCAAATAATCAGAGCGAGGGAAGTCAAGTTGAGGACCACATATTGGACATCCATGATTGCCCAAGTAACTCAAGCCTGAAAATCATAAAAATGAAATAAAAGCATTGACCAGGCCAGGGATTGCATATAGGTGATGGTTTCAAAGATACTCTTTGAGAAGTATGTGGTTGACAACATAACTTAAGAAATACATTTGAACATGTGTGATGCAATAGCCCAATATGAATCTCAAAATTTTCAAATCCCTTCATCTACTCAAATGCTCTTTGATGAGACTCAATATTAGATAAATGTCTTTGGGGTAAAAGCATGTCAATGTGACATACTTTTTGTGATAGTTAGCGTATTCAAGTTACCATGTATCTAAAAAAACTTGGCGCACGATAAAATTTTCACAAATAATATCAAATTTATTGAAGTTTGTACATTTGGATTCATTGTTTTAGGAGATTTCTATTGATATATCATACATCATAGATCTTAGAGATCTAGCTCGTGTTATTGTACTAGTTAGAATATGTCAAAATTGTGCTAGCTAGAATTGTTTGGGACAACAAAATTCATGTCTCGTTTTAACATGCCCCCTTTAAAGGGAAGGAAGAATTCAAATTGCATAAAACGTTTGTTATATAGTGAGCTTATTCACAAAAAACAATTTTAATCATTGTGTTTAGATAGTGTACTCGCCAGTGATAGCAACCCATTCACCAAGACTAGCTTCACTACAAGGGATTCTTCACAATTGTGACACCCGTATTGACCTTCTGGTATGTTGAGATAGGCATCGATATCATCATCCAAACAAAATGTCAAAATATGCATCGATAGAAGCATCAATCTGTGCACTTCTATGTACATATATTGACATGGATATCAATGCCTATATCGACTATGATATTGATGCTTGCAAGCGATTTTTTTGGGGGATGGCTAGACCAATTAACCATTGAAAACAAATTTGAACTTTCAAGAAAAATAACAAATATGAACTTTCAAGAAAAATAACAAATTTACCAAGTCCAAGTTAACCTAAAAACGACACAAAATTAGAAGAGAATTTGTATTTCCTTGATATAAATGCATTATATACAAGGGATTGTCAACACTGAATATAAAAACATATGTATATAGTGTAAAGGCTACATTGAAAAAATGGGAAAATGCCTCAAATTGAAATGACACATAACCAATAAGTAGAATGTTAGGTACAAAATGGGAACATTGTATCATCTACCAATAGATACATATACATAAAACTAAAATATATGGCAGTGCATGAGCGCACTACCCTGGTGAGGAGGTTTCCTCACGCTGCAAGGGTGTTCAAGTCGGATTTTTCAAAACAAAAGAGACAATAAAAAAAGTTTAAATAAAAAATTTATGTACAAAAACATAGTTTAACATAAATGAAATTAGCAATCAAAGTTGATATGTTGTATCTCGCAAGGTCAAGATCTCAAAATCTCTATGCATTCAGTAAGATCGTGGCTTTTGCCACAATTGTGCTTGAACGGGATAGGCTCTTGATTTGTCATCACCCACTATTTGAAAGGATTGAATGCTAAACAAAAATTAAGTTAAGCAATTACAAATTGATGAAATGCTAACATAAATACAGTGCAAGTGTACTCACAAAATTCCCCTCAAAGAGCACCCATCTGCCAATGCCCAAATGGTGCATAAGCAATTAAAAATTGATGAAATGCTAACCATAAATACAATGCAGGTGTACTTAAAACATTTCTCCCAAAGATCACCCATTTGCCACTGCCCAAATGGTGCAACGTCTTCAACTCCACTCACACCTTTACTGCCTCTTTTTGTTGCTTGTACTTGTTGGGATTTTTGTGGGATTCTTTCTTTACTTTCTTTCAATCTTCCTTGACAAGCCAAGATGGCTTGGACGTGTCGATCTTCAATGTTTTTTATACCTTTGTTCACTTGTGCTTCACGTAGTCGTGCATCCATGTGTGCATCCATTTGGTGGAGAAACCATGCTCCACACTCTCCACACAAAAACAAATGTGAAGCATATTGAAGCTGGTATTCCTTTCCATTTCTTCATGATGTGGTAAAAAAATGCCTATAAGCACAAGCTATGCATGGTAGTAGCTACCTCCTTACCATTCTCATCTGCACTAATCTCACCAGTGGTAGGGTCTATGGTGTAAGGGATGTCCAACCGCATGCACTGCCAATATCAAGGGGTCACATTGAGAGTCTCGATGGGTGTCTTAGTAGAGGTGAGGGAAGGAGTGGCAAGCGGTGGGAGGCAAGATGTGTCATATGGTGTGAAGGCAAGGGTGGCTGATTGTCGCACAAAAGCTAGAGTAGATGGTGGCTGTGTAGGAGGTGTGGGAGCACCAAAATATTGGGCAAGAATGGGCACTCAATGGCTATGAGTTGGTGTGGAAGCATTGGTGGTGCCACCACCACAATATCCACCTCTTCCACCATTGTAGCATGGGTCCATGATGTCTCATGTGAGTGATTGGTGGAGATGGAAAACTTTAGAGCGTTGTGATCACTCTGAAGATGTAGATTGTGAAGGCAATGGTTCGTTTGAAGTGCGAGCAAGTTACGATGGTACGGTGAAGGGAATGGTCAGTGTGGAGTGCAACACCATGTGATGGTGTTGGGGATGGTAACTATGATGAACAAATTCCTTGAGGTGGAATAGAGTGAATTTCCTCATACCATCTCCTCTATATGGGTGAAAAAGATACTAAAAACTCCTCCATTCCCCCTTGACCATAGTCCCCCAATGTGTGAACATTGGGGGATACTAAAAACTCCTCCATTCCCCCTTGACCATAGTCCCCCAATGTGTGAACATGTGTGAACATATGTGAACGTGTGTGGACAGTTAAAAGGGGCAAAAAGAGGAATAAATAAAAAGAAAGTGCAAGAATGATGCAAGGACTACATAATAAACATGTAAAATTAAAGTTAAAAACATTTTCACTTCAAACTTTAGAAAACTAACACAAATTTAAATTGTAGAGCTCTTTTTGAATCTGTTGGCGCATTTTGTCGCGACAATTTCCAAGTCGTCCTTGGTAGATTTACTTTTATATTGCTTACTCTTCTCCGATCTCTCTGCCTTTTGTTGCTTGTCTTCATCATATTCCCCTTCATCATCTACCTCAGCTTCCCAATTTTTCTTTTCCTCAGTGTTCTTTATGTGGAGTTCCTCTCTTTGAGCTTGTGCATCTTCAAATTCCATAGACCTTTGTGTGTGACTGATTGGCATATGATCTCTATGCTCAGTAGATTTTTGTTTCTGGCATATCGATGGAGCGTGTATTCTTCTTTTTCCTCACCATCCTCTTTCTCTTTAGAAGTTTGGTATTCAAATGGAGTATCCCAATTCTTTGGCTTGATTTCTCTGCTGAGATTTATATCGGACTCCATCTCCTCAGTATTCGATTTCTTTCTTTTGGAGCTAAACCTAGCTGCTTTCTTGGGGGGTTGCCCTCATGTTGAGGACCTTGCCAGTGGTCTAACAACATGCTTTGACATATGTAGCAATTCCAATTGAGTGACTGATGGCCATAACCACAACAATGTGAAGATTGGGTTTAGTGTATATGGGTGGCTGATGGACTTCAAATGTTGTGCAATAAGGCACAATGACAACTCTATTTGTGAATATACCAAATCCTTGTACGTAGACTTGTGTCCTTGTTGTTTGACAAAACCTTTGTCATTGTCTACAGCTTTGGTCTTTAGCACCAAGTTGTGGTTGCGTGGCGATAGATATAGTGCTTGATTAATCATACCTACAGTGATTCTGACTTTCACCGTTTCTCCATCCTTACCCGTCAGGGTAGATTCTTCTTTGTATTGAATTGATGACATCAATTCATGTGCTCTTCAAAAATCTGTATCCACGGCTGCAGTCAAAAAAATGTGTCCATTCGGAGACCCCTTGTTCCTTCAATTATTCTTGTTGTTGATGCAAAGTCCAAAGCTCTTTTGGGAAAATAGTGGTCTTCACTTTAGTGCCGTCGGCGGCTGCTTCAAATTGGCCAATGAATATGTTGGCAGGTATTTGAGCAAGCCGCTCCTTTGACACATGAGCTTTCTCATTCGATAAAATTTATGTCACTTGGTAGGGTGTTGCTTCCCATTGCTTCTTTGGCCATCTACGAGGCATTTTGTGGTCAGACATTCCAGAAATTAGATCCAAAAATTGGCCAACAAGTTTTTGATAAAAAATTTTAAAAACGTAAACTTTGACCATAAAATGAAAAATGAGAATAACTTGATCAAAACAAGTGCAAATTTGTCCAAACTTCACCATTGCATCAGGATAGCTACAGGCACTAGATTAGAAGGCTGCAGGTCATTTCTAGCTCAAAGGGGTCATGGATCGCGATCCATGTTGGACAACACTTGAACTTTTGGTGGTATCATCTGATTAAGCAAGAGTTGGGGATGCTATGGTTCACTTATTTTTGAATTTGAATCACTGGTTAGGATTTCATGCCAAATTTTGAAAATTTTCTCCAACTTAGAGATTTTTAGCATTTTGGTAAAGATTTTACAATCCAAATGACTTGAAACTCTAGGGTTAGGTTGTCCTTGATATTTGGGACCAAGTGATATAGTTTTGAGTTTGAGAGCTCATAGGGGGTCATGGATCGCGATCCATGTTGGGTAGCCTTTTGGGCTAAACATTGGGATCTTGTTCTTATAGTCTACCCTACACACTGGTGAAGTTATTTTCAAATTTGGACAAGTTTGTCTAGGTTTTGCCAGTTTCCCAAGTTATGGTCTGATTTGGTCTGACTTTGCCATATGTGGTTTTAGGTGGCACTTTAGATCTTTAGTTGTGGTCAATCTGGTTGGCATTTGGCTTTGTTGATGATTTCGAGTTGAAGAAGAACCCCAATATCAGTTGTGTGTTGAGTTCTATACCATTTGGAGTCTGTTTTTACACTCTAGGCCCTCTGGCAAGTTCGAGTCAATTCTCAAGCACGAGCATTACTTGGATCACAACAAGTTTCCAAGATTCTTTGGTGTCACTACTTGCTCAAGATCACCAATTCTATGATTAACACTTTGAATTTGCTCATCTTCACATTTGAAGCTCTTGAGATGAGAAAAATTCCCAACGTAAGTTCACTACAAACATTCTGCACTCATTTCCTGATTAGTCTGCTTCAATGGGTCATGGATTGTGATCCATGTTTGACATTATGTTGCACAAGATTTATAGGGTATCTTCCATGCATCTTCCCTAATCTATTGGTACACTTTTTATTGAATTTGGGTCAAATTTTTCCAACCATGGGTGAAAATGACCATTTGGAGATTGAAAGCCCATTTTCCATTGATTTTTAATGACTTTAATGTCCATTCTTTGTCAAATTTGTAGGGAACATTCCCCAAGGAAGTACTAAATTGAATTTACTGATTTTTCCTTGTTAGGCCATGTTCGAGGACATGGATCACGATCCATGCTATGCAACATTTTCCACCTGTGACTACATCAATGAAAAGGCTCTTTCACAAGCATTGTTTGGCACTACTTCTTCTTGCAAATTGAGGTGGCGGGTCATGGATCGTGATCCATGTTCCACCCCTTCTATGGATTGTGATTAGATGGTTGGGTACTCCCAGGTGAGGGGAGCATTCCCATGTACTTATCTTGGAATTTGAACTTGGTTTTCCCTTCCAAAAGCTCTTTGTCAATTTGCCCAAATCCTTATTTTGATTTGATTTAATCAACTTCTTGTGCATATGTTGGGTGTTTTTGGCAATTCACACATGTTGTAGAGCTGAAGAGGATCATACCTCACCAATCTGGTGAAGTGTGGGTGTCCAGTGTGTCTATAGTAGGCAGAACTGTGGTGATATTCTCTAGGTAAAAAGCAAGCTTGGTAGCTCTCTCTCTAAAATAATTGAATGCAAATGAGATGTCTTTTGCCCATTCAGACTATATGTGCCCAGACTACCCCGAATGTAGTATGCATACTTACCTTAGTTGGCCACACTTTTCATGTCATACCACTTGTAGGTCAGACGGTTTGCTGTTTGGACTTCTTGTCATCATTTGCTCCTGATTTTGCAATTTTGATCCGTTTAAAGGTAGCCCAAAATTTTCTTTGTGTCAAATCAGTTCATATTTGACATGCTCAAAGCACTTGCTTTGTAGGTTCAATGTTTGCTTTCAAAATTTGATTTTAAATTTCTTGGTTTTGCTTACAACTTTTTTTTATCATTATTAGGTTAAAAAGCGAAGAAAAGTATTCAAAATTATTATTATTTGGCCAAGATTATTCCTCACACTCGTATGTACATACTCCCACTCTAGGTATCTAGCTCGTGGAATCTGTTGCTATGGCTTAATACTTTGCCAAATAAGAGTAAAGATTTGCTAAAAGCTGTCAAAAAACAGCATCAACATGCTTTATACACTGTACACATAATCTCTCAACATCTTGCAGCATATTATCTTGCAATTTGTTGCGTTACTATAGCCTCTGTTGTTACTTTTCCCTTCCCATTTTGACTTGCTTTAGATGAAGTCGTGTTATGTGCATGGGTGAAAACAAAGTGTCTATGCACGACCATGTAAGGTGGTCCTATTATGCTTAGAGAAGAGATGCATTGGGTAACACAGTGCTGTGCAAGATGCGTGTACTGAACCAATTGTTCAATGGTTTTTGTTGGCAAGGTTGCATCATCTGCAAGTTTGTCGAACATAAGTTTTTGAAGCACGAATGGCCTTTCTTTAATGGTTTGTTTTGTGATTAGTCGGTGTGTGGCCAAGAGATAATTGAATAAAACTTTAGGGATTCACTTGAGGTTTGTCTTGGAAGGTTCCGACAAGATCGAGTTATTTGTTAGTTTCCTTTTCCATTACCATCTGGATGTTGTTGATTTCTATGGTAGCTCCACTTTGGATTTGGGAATCCATTTGTAGTTGGTTAAGCCCGTTGAAGCTTGAATTGGTAGATTTAAGTTCTAGATTGTGAATGATTGTCAAAACATCTTGTTGCAATTGCTTCACATTTCCATCAGCCTGAGACACAAAGATACTTGTTCAACTTGCAAAGCAATCTCTGTCTCTGCAAATTTCTCTTAGAGATGCTTTACCAAGCAATTTTCTCCTTCATATCAATGCATGTTCACCTTCTGCAATTCTACCTTTTGAAATGTTGCATTGTAATGCCACTTTGCGTAGAAATGTTTACCCTCCTATAAAATGCTATATACGCTATCTAAAACTTGCAGAGATTGTGTACATAATGTTGCAGGAGTTATGTGGCCTCCTTCTTGGGTCATTGATAGAGGCATTGATAGTCACTTAAAGCTTTGAGTCCGAAGGCAAGTGTGGAATACAATCCATCTCTAATTTCTTTTGCAACCATGTCTAGTAAGGTACTCTCTACAAAGAATGCCGGGTGAACTGGTCCTTTAACATACTCATGAACAAACCCCCTTGCAAAAGATTTAGTCACCTCCTCCACACTATATTTCTTGATACAGAGTTGTGAAGAATTGTGAAGAATGTAATATAAACTGTGCCGTTAGAGATTTGCACTTTACTATGCTACCTCTCCTGGGCACCTCATCAAAGCATTGCAAACACTCACTAGCAGAGAGGTCTACCTTGGTCAAACATCGTGTGTCCACTCCAAAGTCACGAAGCCTGCAGAGTTCACGAGATTTGGTTTTTGTCTTTTGGAAAATATAACCTTTCTCTAAAAAACCGTATGGAGGACACCATGGCATCTTGCCCTACAAAATACATAGATCAGACACTTCCCAAAGCATTCCATGCAGTTAACCCTTGTAAATTTGGAGCAATTTTATGCATGGACATTTTGCACAAAAAAAAGGTTACAAATTTGAATGCATGGAGTGCATAAACAACAACAAGGCCAAAACGTATAACAGATTTGACCTCAAGCTATGCATGTTGGTCATTGTTGAGCTACATAGAAACTTGCACAATCATGAAGGCTTCCTTAGTATTAGAGGGACTTGGCTCCTAGAGTGCCACCATGACTTGCGGGCTAGTTCAACCATCCCCTATCCTAGGCATGTTGTGCCAAGATGAGTACTTCATAGGATACACCTCTATAGGGTGTAGAAACCATGACATAAGGCCATGGAGCCGCCCATTTTTGTGTTCTATGAGGCTGGAGTGTTAGTTAACTTGACAAAGTTTTACATCGTAAAGGGTAGAGTTCCAAAGACGTGCCCTGGCACAAAGGGGACACTAGGAGCAGGATAATATAGACTTGCCTTGACTATTCAGGACAAGGGGAGACTGGGCCAACAAAAATTCAATTGGTATTTGTAAAGGCGGAGTTGCCCTACGTTTTGTTGCTCCTTAATAGGCAAGATTCATTCTGCTTGAATAAGTTTGCTTTGACTTCCTAGTGTCCAATTATTACAGAATATTGAATCAAAATTTGAATTTGGTATCATCCCTTTATAAGCCGCACAACATATGGGTAGCTATTTAGCTAGGATTGGTAGCTACTAACCATTCCCAGAATGCTCAATTGCGTAACCATCCCACTAGGATACATCGATAGCCACAAGCCTACTTTGTAGCCATAAAGTAGCACTACCAGACACTAAGGGTACAATGCTTGCCACCTATTTAGCGTGTAATACTATCCACCAATCGGGACACAAAGCTACATTGTAGTAAGGAATCAATGGAAAAAACAACGCTAGGTAGCTACTAATAGAGTCTTTGTGCCTACCACTATGACTCAAATAGCTACCAAGATGGGATGCCTATTATGCACCATAAATTGGTAGCTATCTAAGCCTGGTATAAGCCCATCCATAAGGGATACAACATACTAGTGTGAACTAGGAGTCAATGGAATATTAAGCTTCATAACCACCTTGAGTGCAGATGACTTGCATGCACTCACATTCATAATTTGGCATGTATTACCTATGCCTATCAGGTAATTTTTCACTAATTTAAATCCTACAAAATCAATAAGTGGTATTAAAAGAAAAAATGAT
Source organism: Adiantum capillus-veneris (assembly GCF_014529385.1). NCBI lineage: Eukaryota > Viridiplantae > Streptophyta > Polypodiopsida > Polypodiales > Pteridaceae > Adiantum > Adiantum capillus-veneris. The sequence continues at coordinate 25,995,644 of NC_140948.1, read as the reverse complement.
CGATAGACAGTAAGTATTGCATCAGATGTGTAAGGCAACAAAGATCATGTTGTCTATGATTCGAGTCCTTGACAAAAGCCATCAAAGTTCTAGAGCATGACCGTGGACTTCACATTATGAGAAATTGGGTGCAAGCATCCAATAGCAACCCTTTGATCTTTCATTACAACGTAAAAAGCAATAAAGATGAAAGGCATGCTCATAAGGCAAAACAAACATGTCAAGGCCATCTTCATCTTCATCTTCAACCATCCACTAAGGTACACTAGTAGCCACCTATTTGGGGTGTACTAATAGCCACCAATTTGGGCCATGAAGCTAAATTGTAGTAAGGAGCCAATGGAACAAACAATGTTAGGTAGCTACTAATAGGGTCTTGGTGGCTACCACTATTAGTCTAGTAGCTACCAACATGGGGTGATCAAAGTCCAGATCATGATTGCAGACTTCACACAATGAGAAATCAGTTGCATGCATCCCATAGCAACATGTTGGTCTTTGGTCACAACGTGCAAAACAAAAAAGATGAAAAACATGCTAACAAGGAGAAACAATCAAGTCGAGGCCATCTTCATCCTACATGATTTCCCTACAAGCACTGCACATTTTGCATATGTTGTAACATCCTAGATCAATAGGTGATATCTTTGGTGGAGGCACACTTAAAAGCACTGCACTTCTTTTGGTCTCTATACATTTCACAAAATTCATGTGAGCATGTACAAACCCTTCCTCTTTATAAGCCAACTCAAGCTCCATTTGAGTCTTATTGAGAGCATCAATTGAGCTAATTTGGAACAGTAGCCGCGGAATGTCTGGATTGTGATGACCGTCAAAACATCTTGTTGTAGTTGCTTCATATTTCCATCAGCCAAAGACACAATGATACTTTGTGCAACCTTCAAAGCAATCTCTGTCTCTATAAATTTCTCTAAGAGACTCTTTACCAAGCAAAATATAACCTTTCTCTGAAAAGGAAAATATGGAGGACACCATGGCATCTTGCCCTGCAAAATACGTAGATCGGAAGTAAGAGACATTGCCCAAAACATTGCATGCAGTTAATGTAAAGAAAGAGGATGCAAGAGAGCTACACAAGACAAGCACACACCACACAAAGATGGAAAGCTTCTTCTTCTTTTCACAGAAAAGAGAGTACAAAATGACTAAGTGCTAAAACTGGAAAGTAGCACATATGTACATGCGGTCACTAAGTGTGAACTCGCTAGAAGCGTACTAGGCTAGCACTATAAGTGTAGTCGAGTTGTAGAATCACTGCCAGAGATCCTCCGTGTCGGTCACCTAACGCGCCAGTGAGTAAATGTCGTAAGCGTCCAAGACCCGTAGTGGATGCCAGCTCAAGATGTAGAGCTCGACATCTCAACACTCCCCCTCGAGCTCTGCATGTCACAGAGTCCAAGCATAGTCCGGAAACGTCGAAGCTTCTCAGCTCCGAGGGCCTTGGTAAAGATATCCGCTATCTGCTCCTCTGTGCTGACGTAGACCAAGTCAATGTCGCCCGCCAACACTCGCTCTCGAACGTAGTGGTAATGGACCTCTATGTGCTTGGTCCTGCCATGGAACACTGGGTTCCTAGCCAACTGCATGCTGCTGAGGTTGTCACAATGGATGACAATCTTCTGGTCCACCTGTACTCCCAAGTCCTCAAGTAATGTGCGTAGCCAAGCTACCTCGCACGCCGCAACTGCTGCACCTCTGTACTCGGCCTCTGTGCTCGATAAAGCAACCGTAGGCTGCTTTTTGCTGCTCCAAGTAATAGAAGCACTCCCAAAAGAGAACATGAAGACACTCGTAGATCTCCTATTAACAATGCTACCTGCCCAATCTGCATCTGTATACCCATACAATGCTAATGGCACATCTGTTGCATAGAACAATGCGTAGTCAAGAGTCCCTTGCACATACCGAAGTGTGCGTCGTACTCCATCCAAATGTGTCTTCCTCGGAAGCTGCATGAACTGACTCTCCAAGCCTACTGTGTAGCTCAAGTCTCGCCTCGTGATAGTCAAGTAGATTAGACTACCAACAATCTTCCTGTACATCTTAACATCCTCAACAACATCACCCTTCTCTGCACTCAGCTTTGCATTCACATCCAAGGGAATAGAAATTGGCTTACAATCAGCCATACCATACTTTGACAACATGTCCAAAGCATAATGTCTCTGTGACAGCCATACACCCTCTGGAGTCCTGATCACCTCAATGCTAAGAAAGTAGCGCAACTCGCCCAAATCTTTTATTTCAAACTCCTGTTTGAGAAGACCCTTCACATGGTCAATCTCCATAGCATTGTCACCCACAATAATAAGGTTATCTACATATATGGTAATGACCACAATCCCCACATCACTCTCACGTACATAGAGTGAATGATCAGCATGAGCTCTCCTAAACCCAATACTGACACGATACTTGGCAATCCTGTCATACCATGCTCTAGAGCCCTGCTTCAAACCATACAAAGCTTTGAGAAGTCTACATACATAATCTGGGTAACCTGGATCGACATAACCAGGTGGCTGATCCATATACACTTCCTCTTGCAACTCACCATTCAAGAAGGCATTCTTTACATCCATTTGATGCATAATCCATCCTCTAGATGCAGCCACTACTATGACAGCTCTCACAGTCGTCATTTTTGCCACTGGAGCAAAGGTATCCTCATAGTCTATGCCATACGTCTGTGCATAACCCTTTGCAACCAGTCGTGCCTTGTGACGCTCAATGTTACCATCAGCCTTATGCTTAGTTTTATACACCCATTTACAGCCAATAGCTTTCTTGCCACTTGGCAATGACACCAATTCCCATGTGTCGTTTGCTTCCAATGCAACCATCTCTTCATTCATTGCATCATCCCAATGCACATTTCCAACCGCATCCTCAAAACATGTGGGCTCCACATCCTGTATCACCTTAGCCATGTAGGCTTGGTGATGTGCTAGATACCCATCATAAGTCAATTTCTGAACTGGATTTCTGACTCTGTTAAATCTGCGCGGTCCTGGGTCACTCCTTTGCCCTCTAGCATCTTCTTGTACTTTCCTTACACCAGGTGTCCTGACAGCCGGAATTCCAAATTCCTCATCAAGACTTTGTTCAGAACCATCTGAATCCATGTCTACATGTGAAAAACCTGATGATGCATCAGCCATAAAGGGAGGTTCATCAACCTTTTCCTTTCCTTTTCATGATACATTCCCTGTACCTGCTGGTGGAGTAACCTGCGTACGTAGTCTACCATTCCATGGCTTCTCAACAGAGCCACGAGAAGAGGACTCTTGTGGTCCACTCAAAACTTGTGACTGTGGCCTCACATTTTGTACAACCACATCATCTTTTACATCAGCCCCAATAGTGCCATGTGCATTACTGTACCAGCTGCTCATCTCATCAAAGACTACATCTCTGCTCACTCGTAATTCTCGTGTAGTAGGATTGTAGCACTTGTACCCCTTTTGTTCAAGGGAATATCCCACAAGAATACATTTCTCTGCTTTAGGATCCAATTTCCTACGCAACTCATCTGGTACATGCACGTAAGCTATGCATCCAAACACTTTCAAGTGTGCCAAATCAGGCTTTGTACCTGTAAACTTTTCCTCATGCATTACACCATGCACCGCAGCTGTAGGTGTCCTGTTCATAATGTACACAGCTGTATTTACAGCTTCAGCTCAGAAATGATGAGGCATGTTCCTCTCATTCATCAATGCACGTGCAACCTCTGTAATGTGCCTGTTTTTCCTTTCTGCGACCCCATTCTGCTGTGGAGTATATTTGCATGTAAACTGCCTGCGTATACCATGCATTCGCAAAAAATCTGAAAAATCGTTGGAGAAGTACTCTCCCCCTCCATCCGACCTCAATGTCTTAATTTGCATATATGTCTCCTTCTCAATCATGACTTTGAAGTCCTGAAAGTGACCAAACACTTCACTTTTGTTATGCATGAAGTAGACCCATACTTTCCTTGTATGGTCATCAATGAAAGAGACATAATACTTGCAACCATGTATACTTGCAGTATCGGTTGGACCCCAAACATCTGTGTGCACTACCTCAAGTGGCTTTTTACATACATTGCGCTCATGTGGAAATGAGCCCTTTGACTGTTTTCCAAACTGGCATGCTGCACACACTTCATGCATACCATCCACCTTGAATTTGGGCAAACCTTTTACAATCTGTTTTGATTGCATGCTGCACAATCTCTGCTCATTGACATGGCCAATGCGTTTGTGCCAAATGTCAACATCAGCCACAACACCTGTGCCCTGTGCAAACAATGCAGCTTTTACCTCAGGCATGTCTACATTCAGCGTAAACATTCTGCCTACACATTTTCCCTCTGTGATCAGCTTACAGCCATTCTGGAAATCTTCTACGTAACAGCCATTTGGATTGAAGCGAACCTGCAAACCCTGCTCAACCATTTGTCCAACAGAAACAAGATTCTTTGTGATTTTTGGGACATGAAGTACATCTGCTAAGTACTTTGATTTCCCACTCTTCGTATTTAGAGGTATGTCCCCGACATGAGCAATGGGGTGAGCTATGTCATCTCCTGTCTGCACATAGCCTGACACATCTGGTTTGTGCATATCTCTAAACCACTCTCCACGAGACGTCATGTGATTAGAGGCACCTGAATCCACATACCAAACAACATCTTGGGTGGAATTCTCTACAGTCATTGTATTCATTACATGCTGCATAACAAACATGCGCTCGTTTTTGCTGTCATCTGCATCTCTGCTAGTAGATGCATAGTTGCCTTGTTCTCTCTTTCCACTTGATTTTCCCTTTGGACAGTCACGTGACATGTGACCTCTTTCCCCACAAGTCCAACATTCTCTGCTATCTGCAGTATGTTGCTGCCTGCTTGATCCTGCACCACGACCTCTTTGCCTCCCCCTGCCTTGAGACTGGTTTCCCCTACACCTGTATTGTTTTTATTTGATTGACCTTCTTAAAATTGGCCCATGCAACCACTTGGGCCTCGACCTCTACCTCTACCTCTGTTGGAGTTAGAATAGAAGGCTTGTTCAGACCTATTTCTGCCACGAGAAGAAGACATGTCAAGACCAAGGTTCTTCTCCTCAAGAATAAGCATAGAAATCAAATCTTGGAACACGGGGATGTCGTCTCTTGTATTCATGGAAGACCTGAAATGTACATACTCATCTCCTAGACCATCCAAGCATGCACGGACAATGTCGTCGTCTTCCACTGAGACTTTAATAGATCCAAGAGCCTCAATGATACTCTTGATCTTCAAAGCATAATCATTGATGGAGAGGTTATTCCTCTTAACCTGATTTAGCTCCGACTTTAGTTGAAGCTTCCTGGCCTTGGTGTTCACCTTGAACACTCTGCCTAAGTTTTTCCATGCAATGGCGGGGGTTTCAGCATCCTGTAGATAGCCCATCATGCCATCTGTGATGCTCATAGAAAGCCAATACATCACTTTGCTCTGGCCTTGTTGCTAGTCCCTCAAAGCTTTTCTTTGTTCTGCTGTAGCATTTGCCTTGGGAATCTCTGGTTCCTTTTCATTGTCTCCTTCTACATAGTCCCAATAACCTTTTCCTTTTAGGAAATTTGTTATTCTGAACTTCCATGCAGGGTAGTTATTTTTCTCAAGCTTCTCAGTAACAATCTGATTGAAACCGTCAGACATCTTGAAGCACTAAGACAAAATAGCTACAATCTGCAAAAACCTGCAAATCTGTTGAACCTACTATCGTGGTACCTGTAACGCTTTCTACACTCAACGAGTGTCCACAATCAAGCGTACATACATTGTACTTGTACAGTAAATCTCTGTATACTGCACTTTGGAGACCTGTTCAGAAACTTGGCATCTGGTCGTGGATTGCGAACGAAGGGATTGTGATGCTCTTGCTCTCTTAGCCTCTCTTGCCTGCACCAGGCTCTGATACCATGTAAAGAAAGAGGATGCAAGAGAGCTACACAAGACAAGCACACACCACAAAGAGATGGAAAGCTTCTTCTTCTTTTCACAGAAAAGAGAGTACAAAATGACTAAGTGCTAAAACTGAAAAGTAGCACATATGTACATGCGGTCACTAAGTGTGAACTCGCTAGAAGTGTACTAGGCTGGCACTATAAGTGTAGTCCAACTGTAGAATCACTGGCAGAGATTCTCCGTGCCGGTCACCTAACGCGCCAGTGAGTAAATGTCGTAAGTGGCCAAGACAAGTAGTGGATACCAGCTCAAGATGTAGAGCTCGACATCTCAACAGTTAACATTTGCAAATTTGGAGCAATTTTATGCATGGACATTTTGCAACAAAAAACAGGTTACACATTTGAATGCATGGAGCACATAAACAACATCAAGGACAAAATGCACAACAGATTTGACTTCAAGCTATGCATGTTGGGAATTTCTTAACTCCATATATAGACACTTGCACAATCATGAAAGTTCTCTTAGTATTAGAAGGACTTGGCTCCTAGAGGTGCCACCATGACTTGCAGGCTAGTTGGGGTAGATTGTTGGGGTAAGCTTATGTGCCTTTCCCTGTCTCCCAAGCTATGGGTCCCTCCCCACTGCTCACCTTATTGTGTGTACATATATAATACAATAAGGATTAGCTCATATTGAGCCCAACTCCACCCACACAAGGTCTACTATGGGTACCCACCCACTGCTCACCTTATTGAGTGTACACATATACAACAATAAGGAGTAGCTCATAGTGAGCCCTACTCCACCCACACAAGGTCTACTCTCTCCTTCTCCCTTCTCGCACGCACGCACTGCACCGCATCCATGCACGAGCACTCTTCATAAGATACATTACTAGAAACCTATTTGGGATGTACTACTAGCCACCAATTTGGGCCATGAAGTTGGGTTGTAGTAAGGAGTCAATGGAAAAAACAATGCTAGGTAGCTACTAATAAGGTCTTGGTCACTACCAGCATGGGTGCCTGGTATGTATCACAACTTCTGTAACATTTAATGGCCTAGTAACTTGTGTGTAGCGGAAAATAGCATGAACATAGTGATCATTTCATTAGAATAGATTCCTAATGAGATTAACAAGAGTGCTTGGGTGGAAAGAGCAACAAAAAGCATAACACATAGTTAGATAGCATGAACAAAACTTCAAAAGAGAGAGAGAAATTAAGCAATTGACAACAGTTGAGGACCGGATTTTCATGGATCCGGTTCCCCCTCCAAAAGGCTTTGTATTATGGTTTCTCCCATCAAGAGAGACATTTTACAATAAAATTTCTTGTGTTCCTTCAATACTATCTAGTGCAATGAAGATGGAAACTTCATGCACTATGCAAAACACTTATCAAACACAACATCAATTCCCTCACGGTCTCAACCCAAGACCTCACACACCTTCCAAGATGGTGAGAGCTAGCGGGATACGAGAGTAGATTGAGAGGAAGAAGGAGTATTCTTACGAGAAATATGTACATCTCCTCACATAATCACCCATATTAGCATAGCTTCTTAGCTTAGTAATTAGCATGATAGAGGAGATGAGCATGCATTGAAGCTTGGCTCTTGGTTGGATTTGCATCACAAAGCCAAGAGTTGTCGGTGTAGGTGTCCCTTCTCACAAGCTTGGAGTAGGTGGTAAGCTTTCCACTAAAGCTTGAGAAGGAGAGAGAGAGAGAGAGAGAGAGAGAGAGAGAGAGAGAGAGAGAGAGAGAGAGAGAGAGAGAGAGAGAGGCTTCTTTACTTCACACATGATCTAGTGTGAGTGTGTAGGTGATAATGCCTTTGAAAAATCAGTCCCCCTCTCTCTCTTGGTCGACCCCTCTTGCTATTTGCTCTTGCTAGCATCCTATTGGACCTCCCCAGGTTTAGCCAATGGTAATTAAGTAGCATAAGTGATAGCCTTCTAACATGTGTCCCCCTTTCCCCTTTTGTGAGAGCTTTAGGTAATTAATAAATGCAACTAAACTCTCATTGGACCCCTTTGCCTCCTGGCCAATAGGAATCAAGCAAGCCATTGGGTTGTCGAATGCTCATTGGACCCCTTGGGAGACTATCCAATAGTCTTCTAGAGAGCTTAATTCTTATTGGTTCTTTTATTAAGTGTTTTTAAATTAATTAAACTAGATTTACTCTGGCATAATTCTCATTGGTCCACCTCCAAGGCCATCCAATAGGATTTGGGTACACCTTGTGGGCATCTGGGCTAGGGAGCTAACATGTGTCCCTCATTCCCTTTGTATAAAGTGAGCTTGTTGGGAAGCATTGTAAACATTGACAAGGTTTAGGTTATCTTTTCATTTTATGCCTTGCATCCATCTAGCATCTTCAAAAGGATAATTCTTAAACTCAATAAGATATCATCAGATAGTCTTACCGCCTCTTATTACCTTGGCTTTATGTCTGAGAATGGACTCGGGCTACAACACCTCTTCTTGGTCCACCATCTCCGGTGGGTCTTCAATAGTTGGTTTTTTAGGTGGCTCTCCTTTGTAAGGCTTTAGTAGGCTCACATGGAAAGCATTGTGTATGAGCCAATGGTTGGGCAACTTGAGTTGATAGGCCATCTCATTGATTGGCCTAAGAATCTGGAAGAGACCATAGTATCTTTTTGCTAGCTTCGCATAGTACCTTTGGTGTCCCATAGGATTCTTGCCCGTCCTGTGCCTTAATCAAGCCTTGGGAAATTTGAGTAAGACCCAATCATTTTCTTTAAAGGCTTGGGCTCTTCTGTGATTGTCAGCAGTAGCCTTTTGCCTTTGCTGTGAGATAGAGATAGCATCCTTAATCTTTCGGAAAGATTCTTGTACGTCTCCGCTATACTCATTTGCAGCGAAGATCTTCCCATGTACCTTAAGTATCAAGGAACTTTTTGATTTTCCCTCAACTACCTCAAAAGGTGCTTTTCCCATGGAAGTATGTACAGTGTTATTGTAGGCATACTCCACTAAGGGTAAGTTTCTTCTCCCATTGGGATATTTGATCTACTTCCGTTAAAGAGGCTTTTACTAGATCGAGAATTATTAGGTTAGCTATTTCACTTTGGCCATCCGTTTGCCAGTGATAGGCCAAAGAGACGTTTAGCCTTGTTCCTAAATTCTCAAAGAGACCCTTCCAAAAATTATTGGTCATTCTAGGATCTCTATCCGACACTATGGACATTGGCAAGCCATGATACTTGAAGATTTGTGAAATGAAGAGGGTTGCCATTTGATGGGCTTTGATAGTCTTTTTGACATGTATAGAATGAGCTTGTTTACTAAACCTATCTACTATCATCCACTTTTTCGGATTCCCATGGATAGACTTAGGCAATCCAAAGATAAAACCCATGGATATGCTCTGCCATGGTGAATTAGGGATTGGCAAAGGTTGAAGCAATCCAATTTTCTTCCCTCTATCAAACTTTGTCTTTTGGCATACCACACATTTAGAAACATACTCTTATATGTTTGCTTTCATGGTAGGCCAATAGAAATATGTTTCAATCCCCTTTAGGGTAGACTGAATCCCTCTATGCCCTGCATAAGGAGGAGCATGAGATTCATACATTAGTTTCTCACGTAGTGAGCTAGTAATGCATAGTCTATTGCCATAGAGAAGATAACCATCTTGTAAAATAAATGGTTCCTCTTTCTTCCCTAGTGCAAGGGCTGAAATCACATCTCTAAAATCAGGATCAATAGCATACTCATCTATCATAGAAGATAGATCATTGTGAGTTGCTATGGAAACCGCATTCACTCTCTCGGTCGTCTTGAGAGTGCATCGGCTACTTGATTATGCTTGCCAGCAATGTGCCCAATATGAAAATGAAATTGCATAAGAAAGTTTGCCTACCTAATTTGTTTGTTGGAGAGCTTGGTCTGTGTCATGAAGTACTTAAGACTTTGGTGGTCCATTCGCAGAATGAAAGGAGTCCCCAATAAATAGTGCTTCCATGAGTCTAAGGCATGTAGAACTGCAAGGAGTTCCTTTTCATATATGACTAGAGCTTGCTCAACAGGGTCGAGCCTTCGACTTTCATAGCCTATGGCGTGCCCTTCTTGAAGCAAAACAGCTCCAAGGCAATCACCACAAGCATCACATTGGACCTCAAATGGCTTTGACAGATCCGGTAATGTAATCACAGGTTGAGAGATAAGCTTTTCTTTAAGCTTTTTGAAAGCATTGTTCTCCTTGGTAGACCATGTGTACCTAATTTTTTTCTTTGTTAGGTCATGTAATGGTCCTACTATTAGTGAGAACTTTTCTATGAAGTGTCTATAGTATGCGCACATACCTATAAAGCATCTTAATTCATGAAGATTCCTTGGTTTAGGCCATCCTTTTATTACCTCTAACTTTGATGGATCCATTTGGATGCCATCTTGAGAGATAATGTGACCTAAATACTGAATCTCTTGTAAGAAAAAATCACTTTTCTTTCGGTTAACATAAAGTTTATTCTCTCTTAGAACTTGAAATATTACCTGGAGGTGTTGCTTGTGTTCGTCTAATGAATTAGAGTAGATGATAATATCATCAAAGAACACTCCAGTAAAGGTTCCGTGAGGCCTGAATAGCTTCTCCATCAAGCGGTTGAATGTGGCTGGTGCATTGGTCAAGCCAAAAGGCATGACAATGTATTCGTAAAGACCAAATGTAGTGCAAAATGTGGTCTTTACAGCGTCTTGATCAACTATCCTTATTTGCTGATAGCCACTTTTTAGGTCAATCCTATTGAAGTAGGTGGACCCTTGTAGCTTATCAAATAGGTATTCTACCCGTGGAACGGGAAACCTATTCTTGATAGTCATCCTATTTAGTGCTCTATAGTCGACATACATACGATATGTGCCGTCTTTCTTTTGCACTAGTAGCACAGAAGAACAAAATGGAGATGAGCTAGGCCTAACCATGCCCTTCTCAACTAACTCATGCACTTGCCGCATAATCTCCTCTTGTTGAGCTTGAGAAACTCTATAAGGAGGTTTGTTAGGCGGTGAACTTCTTGGAAGAAGCTCAATTGCATGGTCATCATTGCCTCGTTTAGGAGGTAGCTCACAAGGGATGTCATCAATAAAGACATCTTGAAACCCCTTGAGAAAATTGGATAACTCTAATTCTTTTTGTTTGTGTATATTTTCTTTTGCTAAAACATTAGGTTCATTTTGAGAATCTTTAACAAAAATCATGTACACGGAAATAGAGCTATTTATTGACTTGTTGAAAGCTTGTGTATGTACAATGGGTATAGTGTTACCCATTTCCTTAGCATCTATACACATATCTTTTTCCCTGAACTTAAAGGAGATTCTCCTTTCAAAGATTTTAACATTGGCAGCCATGCGATCAAACCATGGTGCCCCTAGGATTGCATCCTCATACTTGAGAGGAGAGATAAAGAAGTCCTCTTTGTCCACATAGCTTTGGACATGGAGCCTCAATTTCCCGATTAAGGGAGTGACTGAATCTTCTTGCCCCTTGAAAGCACCGTTTTGCGGGCAGGACATCTCCCATCTTGTAGGTTTGTATGCCTAGCTTGGTGGCCAACGCTATAGATATAAAATTATGAGTAGAACCGGGGTCAAAGAGAATAAAAGCATCATGTTCTCTTACCTTTCCCCAAGCATGGCATAGAGGAGATCCTTTGTGGTGAGTTTCCTCCTCTTGGATTCGACCAAGGTAGCTCTAGGAGGATCATGGAGGTTATTCTTTAGGGGACAAGTGTGGTACGCATGCCCTTGTTCGCCGCACTTGAAACATCGGTTATCCTTGCGATAACGCTCAAGCTCTTCAGGAGAGAGTTTACTTTTGCCTTTATAAACTCCCTTCTGTTTAGCTTTGTTGGAGTTTCCCTTAGGAGACTTTTGGACATTGTCCTTCCCCTTAGGCTCATTGGAATCCTTGTTTTTAGGGGGCTTAGAATTCCTCTTAGCCCCTGTTTGGAAATTGATTCGAGAGGCCACCATAGTATGATGTATTACCGTTGATATGGGTGTGGCCTTTGGAAGTTGACATACTCCTCCATTTCTTTGGTTAAGCCCACACAAAATTGCTGCTTTTGCTCTCCAAAATCCAAATTTTTGAAGATAGTGGCTTTGAGTTGTAGGTCCCAAAACTTGTCTACATATTTGTGGATGGATTCATGGGGAGAGAGATTCAAGCTTCGCCATTCGGTGAGTACTTTGTCTTTGGCATCGGTAGCCAAAAATTGCTTCATAATGGAAGCTCGTAAGCTTTCCATGTTCGTGGAGCTTCACCGTTGGCCCATAGGCTAGACCACCATTGCCTGGCGTACTTTTGAAAGTGCATAGCTACATGGTGTAGCTTAGAGGACTCCGTGAAGCCTTCATCTCCGAACGCCACATCAAATTGTTGGATAAAGGCCAAGACTTTGTCCGTAGCACCAAAACTGCCATCATAGGTAAGGAAAAAGATGCTCTTCCCTCCCTCTTTGAATTTCTTGAGCTTGGACGACCGCTTCCACGCGGCATAGGATTTCCTATGGCCTCTTCTTTTTTATGGTTCAAAGGTTGCACCATCACTTTCTTCAGACGATGAAGAATTTGAGGAATATGGAGAAGAGGGTGACCTATTTCTTGCATTTTTCTTGCCTTGATCTTCGTTGTCTTGACCATCACTTTCATAAGAGGAAGAGGATGAAGAAGATGGAGAAGAGGGTGTCCTCTTTCTTGCCTTTTTCTTCTTTTGCTTTTTGTCATCCCTCTTTGAAGTATGGTGTGGAGAAGTATGCGATGGTCTTCTCTGTTTTGGAGGTGATAGAGAGCGTTTAGCCCGCCATCTTCGTGAAGCCATCTCCGCTGAGGTGGCGGGATACTCACTTCTTTCTCACTCCTTCGGTGGAGGCTCTTGAATTCTGCTTTGAGAAGGAGATGTGTCATCAAGGAGAAAATTTCTAAGCCCTTCATAAAGATCCTCTTCTTCTTCCCGAATCGGAGAGAGACCTCTTTTGGAAGTCTCACAAGGAGGCTTCCTAGGTGTTCTCTCGTCATGGTGGGGAGCTTCGAGAATCCCATGAGCACGAAGCTACCATTGCACTTCACTTTGGAGGGATGGATTGCCCATGGCTTGTTGAAGCCTAGAAACAAGATAGTTAATAGGCATCGGGGCATCATTAGTAGCTTGCTCATTAGCAAAATCAAAGTTATCAACATTAATTTCACTCTCTTTACTATTGTCAGCCATTCTAACAACTTTTTAGGTGTACTTTGGCACTTCAAGCCCTATTGCTACTCCTCTTTAACCCTTTAGAAAAAGCACTCAAGCTACTGTACCCATGGCTCGAATACCATTAATTGCAAGGAATAGAAGAGAGGGTCGTTCAACACCAAAACAGCACCAGCTCTTGTCAAGCTTCTAATAGCTCAATAGTGGTTAAGCCGTAGGCAAGCCTCGTAGGACTCCACTATTAAGACCATAGCTCAACTCGACGGTGATGCCCCGTGAACTGCACAAAGGAAGGCGCACTGCAAGGCTCAAAACACCCTATTCTACTTACTCACATGCAATTAATAGTACCAACCATTTATAACTAGCTTGAGGACATCCCTTCTTGAGCAAGAAAAGAGAAACCTTGTGCTCTGATACCAATGTAACATGTAATGGCCTAGTAACTTGTGTGTAGCAAAAAATAGCATGCACATAGTGAGCATTTCATTACAATAGATTCCTAATGAGATTAACAAGAGTACTTGGGTGGAGAGAGCAAGAAAAAGCATAACACCTAGTTAGATAGCATGAACAATACTTCAAAAGAGAGAGAAATTAAGCAATTGACAACAGTTGAGGACCGGATTTGCATAGAACCGGTCTCCCCTCCAAAAGGCTTTGTATTATGGTTTCTCCCATTAAGAGAGACATTTTACAATACAATTTCTTGTGTTCCTTCAATACTAGCTGGTGCAATGAAGATGGAAACTTCATGCACTATGCAAAACACTTATCAAACACAACATCAATTCCCTCACAGTCTCACACCCAAGACCTCACACACCTTCCAAGATGGTGAGAGCTAGCGGGACACGAGAGTAGATTGAGAGGAAGAAGGAGTATTCTTACGAGAAATATGTACATCTCCTCACATAATCACCCATATTAGCATAGCTTCTTAGCTTAGTAATTAGCATGATAGAGGAGATGAGCATGCATTGAAGCTTGGCTCTTGGTTGGATTTGCATCACAAAGCCAAGAGTTGTCGGTGTAGGTGTCCCTTCTCACAAGCTTGGAGTAGGTGGTAAGCTTTCCACTAAAGCTTGAGAAGGAGAGAGAGAGAGAGAGAGAGAGAGAGAGAGAGAGAGAGAGAGAGGCTTCTTTACTTCACACATGATCTAGTGTGAGTGTGTAGGTGATAATGCCTTTGAAAAATCAGTCCCCCTCTCTCTCTTGGTCGACCCCTCTTGCTATTTGCTCTTGCTAGCATCCTATTGGACCTCCCCAGGTTTAGCCAATGGTAATTAAGTAGCATAAGTGATAGCCTTCTAACATGTGTCCCCCTTTCCCCTTTTGTGAGAGCTTTAGGTAATTAATAAATGCAACTAAACTCTCATTGGACCCCTTTGCCTCCTGGCCAATAGGAATCAAGCAAGCCATTGGGTTGTCGAATGCTCATTGGACCCCTTGGGAGACTATCCAATAGTCTTCTAGAGAGCTTAATTCTTATTGGTTCTTTTATTAAGTGTTTTTAAATTAATTAAACTAGATTTACTCTAGCCTAATTCTCATTGGTCCACCTCCAAGGCCATCCAATAGGATTTGGGTACACCTTGTGGGCATCTGGGCTAGGGATCTGACACGTGTCCCTCATTCCCTTTGTATAAAGTAAGCTTGTGTGTGTGTGTGTGTGTGAGTGAGTTTCTCTCTCATCCCCTACTTGCAAGGCTCGCCCCCTCCTATGTAGGGATGGATGAAGACTTTTGGGGCACACACAAAGCATCCAATTTCCCTAATGTTTGACCTTTGGACACAACCTTTGAATTTTGGAACCTTAGCATTTTGGAAGTCTTAATGGTCTAAACCTTAGGTTCTTTTAAGACCATTTGTGCACATAGCTCTTTTGTAGATGGCGCCCTCTTTGGATCCCTATTTTCGCTCCTTTGGATCCCTACTGTGGCCGGTCTGCTAACTTAATCAATATTCTAGCTTTTTCTCCCCTGGCACTTCCCCATATTAAATGATCAGTTTAACATGAGAAAATTATTTAGGAGAATTAGATATTGATTGTTATGACAACTTTGTAGCTATGTAAGCTTGATACACACCCTTCCATAAGGGATACAACATACCGGTGTGAAGTTTGAACTAGGAGTTTGTTGAATATTGAGGGAATAATAAGGTTTATAACTAATATAAGTGCATATAGCTTGTTGGGATAATGGGTATAATCGTTCAGTATTGAAGTAATGGCTCATGCGAATGGAGAGGAGAGAGCAATTTTGTTCCTTTTTGGGAGATATTTTAGTTTACTCTCTTGCTAATAATCAAAATAGAAGTCATCATACGTATTACTGAGAGTATTTTGGGTTCCAGTAGCGACAAGATAGAAGTTGTAATGGTCTATTCTGACCAATTGATATAGTAGCTTATGAATGAGAATGCTTGGTTTCCTCTACATGAGGTGGTGAGGGTTAAGGTGTGATATGATGGTGCCATGAATGTGGTCGCGAGAGAAAGACTTGAGATGAGAGGGAAGCTGAGGAGGATGGACGTCTCTAGTGAATCACTGAGTACATTACCACCAGATAAACTTGGAGAAGAAGAGGTAGAGTGGCCGTAATCCAGATGATGATCCACTAGGACCACTAGCTTCCATGGCATGCACTAGCCTAGTGATCAACTTACAAGGTCCTTCGGCAACCCAAAGAGGACATCATCACTATTTTCTTTTGTGTGTAGATTACATTGATAGTTGGTTCTCCAAAGCACCTCTAGCAGTAGCGTTGCATACTTGATTACTACCTCAGGCTCCGAGAATAATGTGTGCCACTTATGTGTGGAGAGAGAGCTTGAGAGAGCAAGTGTAGTAGAAGCTCAACCTTCCCATGTGATCATGGCTTCTAATTGTGGTAATTCATTGTAGCAATAGAGGAACCATGTAAATCTCTCTATCATGTGCTTTGAAGTTATTGAATTCTTATTTCTTGAATGCTTCTGGGTGTCCCCGTTCAAAGGATGTTGCAAGGGATGATGTCAGCTGCAGGTTGGAGAGTCATTGTATTAGCAGCACATGCAGGTGGAACCCTCAAGGGAGTTGCCAATGAGAATTGTTATGCACATGAAGCTTGCCGAGAGAGGCTCAGTAGTGAAATTGAAGAACAAATGGTAAGATTGATGCAGATCTGCTGAGAATTTCTCTGGACTAGTACAAGAGTGGCAGACCAATGAGGATCGTTCGATGTTGGACCAGCGTATAAATTCTCAAAGGAGCCTATGTATTGCAACCCACCAAGAACAACGAGGGAAAATATAGAGTGGGCCGCAGCTATGTGTGTGTGTGTGTGTGTGTGTGTGTGTGTGTGTGAGAGAGAGAGAGAGAGAGAGAGAGAGAGAGAGAGAGAGAATAGTGAAGTGGTAGAGAGAGTGAGAGAGTGCTCGATTGGTCTGTACGCCTAGCCTTCTATGCTTGTGTGTGGTTATGGTTGGTGGACGCCTTGCATACCACTAAAATCATGAGCCAGACTTGACTACATGTGAGGGAGAGATAGAGTGTTGGGTAGCAGTGTTAGGGGGGGAGAGAGAACATTGCATGGTGGGTTGGGAGTGGGGGTGTGTGTGCACTCATGTAGCACACGAAGGGTCAATAGAGAGAGAGATATAAACAGGTAATGTGTGTGTGTGGCTGCCAGTAGGCCAAAGAGAAAACTACGGCTGGATTTTTGCAGTCATGGTGGGTGGCCCTCATTGATAACTAACACGGGTCCAACTCATGGGATCAACGGCGAGGGGAAGATCAGCCGTTGATCGCGTGGGTACTTTAATAAAAAAATGAGGTTCCCTGTTGCGCGTCCCGCCCTTCGACCCCACGACCTCCGCCTCCGCAGCCCACAGCTTTATCCACTTTCCCTATCGCGTCGTGCTGAATGCAATGCGACTTTGCGCAATGAAAAGCCTGCCCCCCCTGTTGCGTCGATCCGACGGCCCAAATCGTGCGCGATGCCGTCCATTCGCCTCCGCCGTTGATCCCGCGAGTTGGACCCCGTGTTATTTATAAACGAGGGTGGGTGGCGGCTAAAATGCACGATGACAAAAGGTGGGCACGCAGATGACACTGCAGGTGGACCGCCCCTCTTTTTGTTTTTTCTTTTGAAAATCTTCATGGCGGCTATAGTTTGAAAGAAAGAGAGATATGTGCGGCTATCTTTCCTGTGATGAACGAACAACCGAGATGGACATTGTGTGTGTGTATGGAAGCTAGTTGCTTTATGACACAGCCATGCAATGATTGAACAACACAGCTAGTGCATCTATTACTATGGTTCTGATTGTAAGTTTGGACGACTGTTGATTTGTGTGTTCATGGTATCGAGTGGTTACAGCAGAGCTGAATGGAGTGCAATGCTCGGCCTTTGGATGGCTCTATCAGCTAGGAGTTCCAGTGTGGGTGCACCAGGAGATGAGAGAGAGAGCGAGAGAGGGAGAGAGAGAAAGAGAGAAAGATGGTCGGGTGGATGGTGGTGGGCACTGGGCAGCTGCATGTCAAGGGAATGGTGGACGCTACTTTAGTTAGTGCGAGTGGGTGTGGGTGACACTTGTGCATGCAAAATAGCTGCATGTTGGTGACATTGTCGGATGGCGAGCTGACACTGCATAGATCTCGTTGAGCGGCTAATACCATTGTGCAGACATAGGCTATCATAACTTTTCTCTCCTATCATCACCATTGGTGGTGTTAAGCCACCTTATGATGGTGCCACTATTGGCAGCACTTGCTACACTTCACAGCCTTATTTTGGTTACACTCCTTCCCTCACAAATGGCGTTACCCGCTCAGTCTCTGCAGGACAACAGTCAAGCCCCTCAAATGTCTTTTGAGACTTTTGAAGTCTCTTGGGGTTGTTTCCCATGCTCAGTTGAATCGTACCTGCAACTCGTCCCGAAGTTTGTCAAGATCTCTTAGGATTGTGTCATGCTGATTTTTCTTTGATTTTTGCTACTTCTAATGCACCTTTTCATTCAATTTATCAATTTAGTCCCCATGCTTTCATGCTTTTGAAGAGGAGATTTTGGGCGGTTTCTTGGATGATTTTGGCAATGTTAAAACTAATATGAGCCTTCTCCTTCCTCTTCTTAGAATTTAAGCTAAGCCCCTAATCATTGTGGTTTTAATTTCAGGTCATCAAAGCTTACTAGAAAAAAAAACCATTTGAGCCTCTGCATTCTACCCTCCAATTATTTTGCAAGCTAGGTCCTCTATAAGCAATTCAAGATTAAAATAATCATCCTATTAGGCTTCCTAATCAAAAATTGGTTTGTATGCACTCAGTTAATTATTCACGGTTTGCATTTGCAATTATCATTCTTCACACAAAATACGCATGCATTCCCATATATCAAAGAAAAAATCAAGATAGCTTAGCTCTATTAACTATAGCTCTTTTCCTCGTGATATCCATGCACAGTTTTGATACCAAGATCATTTCCAAAGCTCTAATACCACTGCTGCAAACGGAGACGTGGAGAGCCCTACAAAATACCCCCAAAATAGCACACTGCAAGCCATAAACGAACAAATCTGCATACCTGATGACTTGCACAAATCCATAATTGAGCTCAACACGAACAGAGAGAGACAGAGAGCGAGATAGAGTGAGAGAGCAAGTGCAGGTGCACCTCCTAGAGTGAAGTGCTACACCGGCATGGCGAGAGAGAAGAGAGGAGAGGAGAGAAGAACAACATAGACACTGGGTGCAATCTCCCCCCGTGCAAGAGTGAGCATTTTCCTTTTGCATGTGTTTACTTATAGATTTCTTAAATGCTCAAAATGAGTACAAACTGGTAGGTCGGACATAAATGGCCATAGCTCCTAAAGAACACTTGAATAATGAAATATACATCGATAAGATGTCCTTTCAAATAGCACAAATATCATTCATGCTTTTTCCACCTGTCAATTGCAGTAAATACCAAAATATCAATTCCATTACAACCTATCCCTCTACTCTTTTCTCTCTCTCTCTCTCTCTCTCTCTCTCTCTCTCTCTGTGTGTGTGTGTGTGTGTGTGTGTGTGTGTGTGTGTTTTTATGATTGATTATCCCTATTAGTATGATTTTCATAGTTAACATAACTAAGAAAGACCTTATCAGAAAACCTTATCAACGACATCATGTATACAATTTTTGTTTCACAAAGACTTCTCAAACCAAGATTGCTTTGATTATATTTCAAAAACTAACAAGACCGATACAATGGATGAAGAAGAGGTGTTGGTGCCCCCAGAGGAAGAAGACTAAGACCTATACCTGTCACCATCCAAAAACAACATTAAGTTAGAACTTAGAATGCCCCTATTGGGAAGATAGGTACCAGGCATCCCCAACTGCTTGTTATTGTTGTCTGTTACCCAAGATTTATCACTCACTCACATACTCCTTCATATTGTGTACTTAATTCATGGTTTTTAGCTTTCCTAGGCATAAAGGGTCTAGTTCTAGATGGGAGATACTTTGCAATGAACTGCTAGTTTCTTGTTTATAAGCTTGAGTTTCTCTGGGCAAGTAATGTTACCATATACATGTGGTAGTGATGTGTGTGAACACACTAGGACCACCGGGGCAATTTTTCCCTCTTTAGGAGATTTTTTCCCCGTGCATTGTATATACGCCCATCACTCTAGGGCTATCTATCTTTCTATTGCACACTATGCAATACACTCTCTAATGTCTGCCTTGAGCTTTCTTCGTCTTCTCCAAGCTGTGTGTGTTTTCCTGCAACCCTAATTCCAACAATTGGTATCAGAGCAGGTTGCGTCTTCCCGGGCCTAGTCGCCAATAGCTCCACCACACACCTTCTCACTTTCTCCAATTTCAATGAGCTTTGATGAGCGTTCGCAGGTCGACAAAAAGGATAGATCATAGAGCTCAGTCTGCTCAGATTTTTTATTCGGGCTCATTTCGGCCTCCGTTTCCACTACAGCCAGGTCTACACATGCAATTTCATCATTTTGTAAAAAATTACGTCAACGCCAATTACTGCATAACATATCCCATACAGTCTGCTGCGGGTTGTGCTATATAGCACATGATGGTCTCACTCAATTTCTCCTCATTTCGGATAGTTTTCACATCAGGTGCATGCATTTTCCATGGCTAACAACAACACAGATGTGTTCAAGATGTTTGCTACTGAGGACAGACTGGATGGAGACAATTACCCTATGTGGGCTTACATGATGCAGCATGTTCTTGTGTCAAAGGGCATCTGGAATATTGTGAAGGGCATAGATGTACGTCCTGGTTCTGAGGATGTAAGCAATGTTGAGGATGCTACAGGTCTTGCTGCAAGGATTGTTGCTATTAGAGTTGTTTTGCCTATGGCAGAACAAGCTCGTTGGGACGTAAGGGATGCACAGGATCATGTGTTGATTGTGTTGTCTATGAAGCGCACTGTTGAGCCAGCAGAGGATCACACCCACATTTTTGCTCACACTCATCATTTTTGTAACCATTGATTGTAATAAATGTCTTTCCGACATTGATTTTGATTGGAGCCATTCATTAAGTAACGGGACTCAATTGAGTTTCCAGCTTGTAATTCCGAAGTAATTTCACTTGCTGATGTAATGAGTTAGAGATGTTCTCACCTCCAAGGCTGAGGTATATAAGCCAAAGTTTTGTAACCTAAAAGATAGAGTTTTATTTAATCAAAGTGAGTTTTTGGAGCGCCGTGACTGTGTCTGAGAGAGAGAGAGAGAGAGAGAGTCTTATCTACTTGCTACGCGAGCTACGGAGCCGCCATTGGAGAAGCGACACAGCCATTGTGTTAGCAACGGCGAGAGCTACGCACAGATACCAAGAGTGCGCGCTATCGGCTTCTATGTGTGGTAAGTTCCTACAAGCTTCGGTGTGAGTTTTCTTCCAGCTCGTGTGTCGGAATGGAGCGTGCAGCATATCTATAGAACCACAACAAGTAGAGCTACACATTCGTACCATCGGGGTCAAGTTTTGATCACCTGTAATTGTCGGCCTGTCTTCATACGCGTTTACCGCACGGAGTGGTTATAGGTTGATTTTGCAGTTCAAGTCTTTAGGGTGTTGTTCTTACCTAGTGTATAGACTTCCCCCTGAGTTTGAGATCGATTCAATGATTCTAGATCCTGTTTCGTATAGCATTCGTTCGTAGTACGGATTTCAGTCACTTGCGTATTTTAGAACTTAGATTTGATTTCCTTAGTAGTGATTGTCATTAGAAGGTCGAGTAGGTGATTTGACACCCACCTAGTTGTTTCCATGCGCCTGCGGGTCAAGCTCCGTCCTCGTCTGACAAATTCTATTGTTGGTTGAGTTCTCGCTATTTAGCTTCCGCTAGCGGCGTAACCGCCTTAACATTTGGCGCCGCTGCCGGGGACGAGAGCCCTAAGTAGGTGACCTTAGACTAATCCTACGAGGTGAGTCGTATAAACTACTTTGTATACTTTAGTTAGAAAAGATCTAGGAGTGGTGGACTCGAAGATCTCGAGAGATACTAGGAAGTGGGGGTATTCCTGGGTCTTCCGTGTTGACAGTATTTTTAGTTTAGCTTAGATTTGTTTGTTGTTTTGTTGGTGTTGAGTAGTTGTTGATAGAAGAAGAATTTGCTAGTCCGTGAGTGGCAGTGGATCTCTTTAAAATCACAATTACCAAACCCATTTTATGATTAGGAATAGCTTAGGTAGGACTTCATTTGATCCTGATCTAGAGCTAGTAATCATTGGAGTATTTGCTTGATATGGTTGATTGCATGTTAGATCACTAAACCGTCGAGTTAGTAGTGAAACTTGCAATAAACAAAAGTCAGAGAAATTTTCTGTGTATCTGGGAGTTGCTGAGCACTAGAGAAAGCTTTAGGAAGGATTCTGTGCCAAAAAACTGGAAATCTGCAACTTTAGACATCATACGCGTATGATGTCTAAATGACCAAACAGAGACCAAAACAAAAATTTTGACTTTACCAGAGTGTTCAAAAGGGGGGTTATACCTAATTTCAACTTAAAACAAGAGCATTAACACTCAAGAAACCCAAAAAGACAAGTCGGAGTCCAAGAAACGCAAAGAATAGGAAATTTGGATTCAGATCTTGTTTTTACATTCAAACCTGACAAAAACACTTGAAACTCAATTATAAACATTGGAGAAGGCTTAAAACCAAGAATAGTCAAAATCTGGGACAAAAGACATCATACGCGTATAATGTCTTTTAGCACATCCACTGCTTATTTTTGATATCTGACCTGACAAGATTGTTACAAACACTGTAGAAAGCATAAATATCAAGTCTTGACCCAAATTGATGAAAAAGACATCATACGCGTATGATGTCTTTGACCTAATTTTGGACATATTTTGATACTTTGCCAACACAGATCCATTGTAATAGCTGTCTAGAGGTTATATTTCAAGTTTCATCCCATTTGGATCACAATTGACCCAAAACAAGTCAAAAGCGGAAAATTGCCAAGAAAAGCCTAAATTAGCCATAACTTGCTCAAACAGAGTTCAAACTGAATTTTGTGAGTGGACAGAGCATAAGGGGGCTACTGAGAGTGAGCATAACCAAAATAGTCCAAATCTGTGAAAAAAGACATCATACGCGTATAATGTCTTTTTCAGCATAACTGCAACAAAATTCTCACTTGATGAAACAGAAGTTGTCCAACTGACAAGATTAAACAATTGACCAAGTATCAATCAGTTTGGATCAATTCTGACACAAAACTTGGAGGAAAACAAATTGCCGAGACGGAAAAGTTAAAGTCCTTTAGGGGAATTGATGAATTTGGAGGAATTTTGATCGGGCAGGAATCTAACAAATAACAACCAAAACCAAGGAAAAAGCTTGATTGCATATCATACCGGGAAGTGTAACCAAAGTTGGCATCTTTGAAGAAGTTTCTGATACTTCTTCGGAGAGATCTTACGAGATTTTCAAAAGAATTGGAACACTTGAACCTGAACAACAGAGAAAATATGGCATGGATCATCAAACCTTCCGCCACAATGAAGCTATTGTTCATAAAATACCAGTACGACAATGAGCAAGGTGCCAAGATCTACAAAGATGGAATGGACCGCTATTGTGTAAAGATAGAAGAGAGACCTAGTGAGTTCAAGGACTTAGTGCCTGTGAGCTATAGCGGAGATAGATATCTAGATGACGAGGGTACCATGTACTTGGTAGTCCTAAACCCTAACATTGTGGACAAGTGGGGATTGATGGGCACCAAAGCCAAAGTAGATGAAGAACTTGAGGAGAAAGCACCAATAATGAACTTCCCTGATGCGAGGTTAAGAAGAGAGAATGAAACTACAAGGATCAACACTGATAACATCTATGTGGGGCTATACAAATATAATAATGGGGAGCAAGATCTCTATTATAGATGTGAAGAACCCTACACCGGAGAGTTGACAGACCAAAAAAGACTTTATGTCTTTACCTACACAGAGGGATCGGAAGTGAAAATTGCCGCTTACGACAAGTATGGGAGGCAATACTCAACAATGGGCAAGAAAGAATTAGAAGGATATACATACTTTGGGGGACCACTACATCAGTATTATGTTACTTCTAGCTCACAAAGACCAGCACCAACAAATGGAGTGCAAAACCCAATGACGACAGGAGGACAAAGAACTCAGGCTGCTGACTCTTTCAGTCAACCTCAGTACTCGAAGCCCGGACCAATGGGATCATTACATTCCAGAGAGTCAATGGATACGAATCGAGGTAGTGCAGTTCCAATCCCCACATATACCACTCCAGGTCCAAGGTTCGAAGCGGAACCATCACATTTACCTCCTAGTAGTAGATTCAGGGCAGGGGAACCGACAAGGGTAACCCATGAAGTCCATGATGCTAGAGAAAGCTTTAGCCGGGACACAGGAGCAATGAGATTGGTAGCAGACCATAGACGTATGAGACCATCTCAAGTAGCCAAGTGTATGCCAAAGAAGTATGGTGGTTCAGGAGATCCGTATGCACATGTGTCACTCTTTAAGCAAGTCTTAAGAGCTGAGCAGATAACAGATTTCCATACACAATACGAGGGATTTGGTCTTACTCTAGAAGGTACGGCATTGACATGGTTTCAACCACTGAACATAGGGGGATTCCATGACATTGACCATTTGCTAAGAGAGTTTGCTGAGGAATTCTCAAAACGAGGGATTAAGCACAATACGGTCTCACAAATATATGCTTTTAAACAGAGAGAACACGAAAAAGTGAAGGAAGCTTCACTTCGCTTCAAACAATACATTGAGAGATGTCCAGTACGTGAACGACCACAAGATGACAGACTATCTGTTCTCTTTATTGAGGGACTGAGAAACGACACTCTCAAGAAGGACTTGCACTTGAAAGCTTGTACAAGTTTCGAGCAAGTAACGAGAGAGGCATTGTACTTAGTGGATAACTGTACGGTTTATGGAGAGGTGTCAGCGGATACAGATTTTGCATCCAGTAGCTCCTCCTCCGTAGCGAGCGAGACTACCACTAAAAAGAATGTTCAAACAACAACCATGCCAAATGTAGAGCAAATGATAGAAGATGCTCTAAAAAGGATGGCACCATACCAAAAACCATTGCCAAAAACACTGAAATGGTGTGCTATTGAACAAAAATGGACAAACCATCCAACAGAGGAGTGCTATTACAACAAAGGGTATGTAAGGGAGCGTCAGTATGCACCTCCTGCTCAATTAGCACCACCTCAAGTACATCCAGTACCTCGATACCCAACGGGAAATGTACCAGGACCTATGGGGATAGAAAGACCGCAACCGGTATTGGGACAACAACCACCTTTACCAGGAGCAAGACCAGTGGGCATTAGATATGCACCAACCTTAGAGAATCAGGAAGAACAAGCCTTAGTGCCTGTTCAAGCCTATTATGAAGAATCTGGTGCACACATGTCTCCAACTGTGTATTACCCACCAGAAGAACCCAAACAACCAGAACCATGGGGCATGATTGGGAATGTTGGAATACCAACAGTTACAAGTGCTTCTGATGAAGAGAGATACAATTTGGACGCAAGAACATTGATGTTCATAGCTCATGGAGGGTTAACAGGACAAAGACCATCCTATCCACAAAGGACGAATCAAGTGGGACCAAGACCAGCACTAGGACCCTGTTACAAGTGTGGAGGTGACCATCTGATGAATGTTTGTCCACATACGGAAATCATTAGAATTAACGCTTATTGCACTGAGTGTGGGGTTACTCACTTCATTGAGGATTGTTCAAAGAATCCAAACAAAGTGCAAAAGACGACATTGAATATGCTAGAAACTATTCCTACCAGCAGTGGGTCTGAAAATGAAACTCTGATACCA
Organism: Adiantum capillus-veneris; assembly: GCF_014529385.1. Taxonomy (NCBI): domain Eukaryota; kingdom Viridiplantae; phylum Streptophyta; class Polypodiopsida; order Polypodiales; family Pteridaceae; genus Adiantum; species Adiantum capillus-veneris. The sequence continues at coordinate 25,970,092 of NC_140948.1, read as the reverse complement.
ACGCAAGTTGTTACTAGAGCTCAAGCTAAGAAAACCACTAGAGAACCTGAGAATGGAAAGTTAGCGACTGAAGTGGTTAGTCAAGGACCGCGGAGTCAGAGAAACACATGGAAAGCTAGAAAAGCACGCATGAAGTTGAGAAAAGAACGTGAAGACGCTATTCTAGCTGAGGAACTAAAGCGAACTAAAGATAGATTAGAAAAACTTGAGAGTCAAAACGGGAAACGAGAGATGAGCCCGGAAAGAACGAAACAAAAGAGTATCAAAGAAACAACGAGCTTAAGCTCAGGGGGATCAGTGCTAGTCGACAAAGTACACGAACCATTGGACGCACTGATGAGAGCTTACGAAGCTAGGTTAAAGAACAACCAAACACAAGAACAGAGGTGGATGACATACCCAAACGCGGAATTGGAAAAGCAGAGACTTGAAATGTGCCAGAGAATGATCGAGACTGCACAAGCCTTATTAGAACCACCAAAAGAAACAATGAATTGTGGAACGGAAAACCCAATTCAGCAAGAGACTATCGTTTCACGGGTAGCTGAAAAGACTCCCAGTGCACAAAAGCCTGAAAATACACACAAGGATGACCGCATAGTATTGAACACAACCGATCAGGAGATAGAGAGTTTTCATCCAGTCATACAGAGGTCTTACGGAAGAGATGAGGATTACAATGAATTTTGGAAACAAGTGAGAGAGGCAAACTTTGCAAACGAGCTAAGTTGCCAAGCTAATCAGACAAATTGGGAAAAGGACATCAGGAATCCTCCCATAGTGGAATTTGAGGCAGGATCTCAAGTGGACTTGGATCTGCAATCTTACTGGGGAGATGGGGGCTCTGTTAGAACAATGGAGAGCAAACCTCATTCACTGAATACCTTACCTTCATACTTAGGAGAGTATGAAGCAAAATCCGAGATTAGAGCACTTCCCTCACGAAGAATCTCATCAGAAAAAGTCATGGACTCGCAAGGATTGATAGAGATCTTGTCAACACCAGTGACATGCACTATCACTCTAGCTGAGCTTTTGAGGCTAAGACCACATATGTGGACCACTGTAGGAAAATGCTTGGAGAAATTTGGGATAAAAGACCCAACATCGAGACTGCAAGAGGGTATACAAGAGCTGAGTAAACCACAAAAGAACGCTAAGCCTGTACCCTTAAACAAGGTCGGAGAGTATTGCGAAGGTGAAGAGGGGAATACAACCTTACCAGTTGAATTCCAAGGAGTGAACACGATGGCAATACTAGACAGCGGAGCTGGGGTAGCCATTGCTACAAAAGAAATCTGGAAACCAGCAATAAGGAAGACTAGGTTGAAACTCCAATTAGCAGATGGACACATGGAGAAACCTATGGGGTTATTAGAGAAAGTCGTAGTGACTTCTTGCGGCATTGAATACGAACATACTTTTGCTATTGTCGATTTTGGCAAGGAGAATAACTATGATATCATATTGGGAAGACCATTCATGAGACAGTTGAAAATGGTCCAGATTGGGGCTACGATCACATATACCTGAGAAATATGGAAACCACTACACGTGTGAACCTGAAAGACCATAGCTACAAAGATGTGAACCGAACACCGGTAGAGGAGTTTGATTCAGCTACTTTGGCGGGATCCGAATTTCCAGCTTGGTTAGGTAAGCCCAAGGAGTTATGGATGTGTGGAGCCTCGAAATGTGGAAGTCTGAGGCGAGAAGAATGTGTTTTAGAAAGGGCTATCGAAGACGAAACTTATATAGGAGAACCCTTTCCAGAGGACACGCTTGAACCATTAGAATGGACACACATTCTAGCAACCCTAGATGTTTGTGCAATTCCGGATGGTCCCACAACGAAATTTTGCGACAAGGACGGGTACGACGTGGTTCCGTACTTCATGTTGAGAACTGTACTCGAAAAAGAAACTGAAAAGAACGATACACTGGAAAAGGAAGATGAAGAAGAGGTGTTTCACGACATTCCCGATCATCCAGAGTGGGGAAATGAAGCAGACAACGAGTCAACGGACAATTCAAGCGGAAACGAAGAAACTATAACGGATGTCCGATTTTATGATTTTCCGAACCAAACTAAACAACGCCAGAAACGCTATAGAGCAAAGAGAAAAACAAAGGGGGTTAGAACCAATCCGATGCCTAGAATAAGAGGAAAAAATCAATTCCTAATGCTAGTAAAGGCGGAAGATTGTGTTAAGGACAAGATTTCTGGAAGAATGAGAGGCAATGATCAAAAGAGCTTACGAAAAGACAAAAGAGGCTCAAGAAATCAAGTTCAAAGGAATGGAACGAAAACTGAAACAGAAAAATCAGAAAAGAACAAGCGCAACAGAGAACACACGGAGTCCAAGTTAGAACGTAGAAACAAGTACAGAGAGCTCAAGAAAACTCTGAAAGAAGTTTGGACGACAGAAATTGAGAGTGGAGAGGACGAAAACGCCAAAATCAAGGAAAACATGGATGTTCCCTCTCACTATAGGAAATTCACAATAGAGGATAGGAAGGTGGTATTAACCCAACCTATTCGAGAGAGAAGGGAGAACGAATCTTATGACGGACCGGAGGATGCAAAAAAAGTTGATTTAGCAGCTCCAGGTGAGACACCTAGACCGGTGTACATAGCCACAGATTTGTCTCCAGGCGAGGAAGAGAGACTTTTGAGTCTTCTCAGAGAGTATAGGGATGTGTTTGCATGGTCTTATAAGGACTTAAAGGGAGTTGACCCATCGATATGCCAACACACAATCCCACTGAAACAAGACGCAAAGCCTAGCAGACAGAGACCATACACATATAATGATACATTTGCTAAGCGAATCAAAGAAGAGATAGATAAGCTAATGGAAGCTGAATTCATATACGAGATTGAACACACCGATTGGGTATCTCCGATTGTGGTAGTACCCAAGAAGAACGGAAAACTCCGAGTGTGTGTCAACTTAAAGAAAGTGAATGCTGCAACAATCAGGGACAATTATCCCCTGCCGATAACTGATCATGTTCTAGAGCGTGTATCAGGGAAAACAGCATACTCTTTTCTTGATGGTTTTTCAGGATATAACCAGCTAGCCATAGCACTGGAAGATCAACATAAAACAGCTTTTGCAACGGAGTGGGGAATTTATGCTTATCGGGTTATGCCTTTTGGTCTAACCAATGCTCCCGCAACCTTCCAGAGGCTGATGACGCATGCTTTCAAAGAATACTTAAGGTTGTTTCTAGAAATATACATGGATGACTTATGTGTACATTCTCTTCTGAGAGATGAGCATCTAGAACACCTAAGAAAAGTATTTGAGAAATGTAGGACATATCGCATTTGTCTCAATCCTGAGAAATGTGTGTTTATGGTCCGACAGGGCAGAATTCTGGGACATATTGTCTCACAAAACGGAATATCCACGGATTTAGAGAAGATAAAAGTTATAGTGGATATGCCTAGACCAACCAATGCGAAACAAGTACAGAGCTTTATGGGACATTGCGGATATTATAGACGATTCATTTACATGTACGCTATAATAGGCCAACCACTTTACAGGCTAATAGTGAACTTTGAATGGACAGAGGAGTGTGAGGAATCGTTCAAGAAATTGAAAGAGGCACTCATTACTGCTCCAGTCTTGAAATCACCAGATTGGGAGAAGATATTCCATGTGCATATAGATGCTTCGGCATATGCAATAGGATGCATTCTGGCTCAGCCAGAAGAAGGAAACATGGATTTTCCTATCTGTTACGCCAGTCGACAGCTCAACAATGCAGAGAAGAATTACACCACAACAGAGCGAGAAGGATTAGGAATGATATATGCTGTGAAGAAATTTCGGCATTATCTTCTAGCCAACAAGTTTGTGTTTTTTACGGATCACCAAGCCTTGCTCTACCTAGTGAATAAACCATGCAATACCGGGAGAATAGTGAGATGGTTCATTATCTTACTGGAATTCGACTTCACGGTAGTAGTAAAGAAAGGAAAAACACATCTTAGAGCTGATCATCTTTCGCGATTGACGAATGGAGAAGACCCTATAGGAGTAGATGACGACATGCCAGACGCGTACTTGTTCAACATAGAAATGATACCGAAGTGGTCTCAAAATGTCGTTAACCTATTAACCTATGGAGGAGAGTTCGATAGAAGAGAATACAACCAGAAACATATTGCTATTCAGCAATCCAAGAATCTTCAATTGGTTGCAGGAAGGTTGTATCAATTGGGAAATGATCATGTTTTACGACTATGCATCAATCCTGAGGAATATAATATATATCTGCGCGAAGCACATGTTCAGGAATGTGCATTTCATTGTTCAAGAAGGAACACATATAGGAATTTGTTACAATTGGGAGTCTATTGGCCAGGAATGAAAGAAAGCGTACATGAATATGTCACTGTATGTATTGTATGTTCATCAAAACCGCCAGCAGAGTATTCGACATTATATCAGATAATGATCGCTCCAGAATGGAGTCAGTATATTGTTGAATATCTCACAAATAGAACTTTCCCAGAAGGAACGTCAAAAGCTCGTCAGAAATCTGTAGAGACAGAAGCTAGAGATTACGCTTTAATAGGAGATCAACTCTATAAGAGAGGTAAAGACAACCAGCTTAGGATTTGCGCATCAGAGTCTGAGTATGTGATAATCCTAGAGCAAGCTCATGGAGGAGTAGGTGGAGGCCATTTCTCAGGTGATAAGACAGCAAAACTTGTCTTAGCCGCAGGAATATGGTGGCCAACATTACATATGGACGCTGAGGAATACGTTAAACGGTGTGATGACTGTCAGCGGACCAAAGTACCACTTAAAAGAGATGATATGCCGCTTAGACCAATGATGGGGGCAAGAGCTTTTGCAAAATGGGGGATTGATTATGTCGGACCCATTTCACCTCCTGCATATAAGACTCATGCACAATACATCGTTGTGGCTACAGACTATCTAACAAAGTGGGTCGAAGCAAAGGCAACTCAAAAAGCAGATGCCAGGACCACGGCACAATTTCTATATGAATACGTCTTTGTACGATATGGATTGCCAATAGAAATTGTGAGTGATCGAGGCACACATTTTATAAATGAAGTGATAGAGATCCTTCTAGATGAATTCATGGTAATCCATAGGAAATCAGCCCCGTATCATCCACAAGCAAACGGACAAGCTGAAGCAACAAACAAAACCATATGCACGGTCCTTCACGAAGATTGTATCTGAGTCGAGAACTGACTGGGACCAGAAGTTGCATTCAACATTATGGGCATATAGGGTAGCATATAAAACATCAATAGGAACGACCCCATATAACATGGTTTTTGGGCTAAATGCTATCTTACCAATAGAATTCTTGATTTCAACCTTAAGGGTGGCTAAGGATCTAGAGTGGACAGGGCACGAGCTTTCTGATAGAATAGATGACCTGGAAAAGCTAGACGAGCTTCGCCTAAAAGCAGTAGCTTCTATCTACGCTCAAAAAAGGCGACAAAAGAATTTTTTGATAAGCATGTGCGGACTAAAGAGTTTAAGGTTGGGGACTATGTCCTAGTTTACACTCTGAAACAGCATGCTAAGAAGCTTAAAAAGCGAGGGATGGGACCTCTGGTGATTAAAGATCTATCACCAAGTGGAGCCGTCAAGCTTGCTACATTAGACGGAGAAGAAATGCCCAATTGGATTAGTGGATGCAGAGTGAAAAAGTATCTTTTGCCGCTAACCCAAGACATGCTTCTCAAAATACATCAAGAAAAGCTGCGTGTCCAGAAAAAGAAAAAGATTGTGGAGGAAGCGCAAGCCGAGGCGAAGGAAAGAATGGAGAAAAGAAGACTACTGCGTCAGAAACAGCGCAATGAAGGAGCAATACGAATAAACGCAGTCAGTATAACAGAAATGGATAATGACAAAGAAGAACCCATCATTGAATGCAAAGTAGGAACCAACCAAATCAAAGCCAGAGCACTATTGGATTCAGGAGCTCAAACTAACCTACTTTCACTCAGTTTGTATAGACAATTGACAAATGACACTAAACTACAAACTGCCAAGCAAGAGTTAAAGAGTTACTCTGAGAATTCAATCAAAACTGTCGGATGCACAGTTTTACATATACAGATTAACCAGTATGTGTATCCTCATATGTTTTACGTGGTTGAAGACCAAGCTACACAACATCCATTATTGCTAGGACAACCATGGCAGAAGCAATACAATGCAATGATTGACTGGAGTTCTAAATCAGTGCTTATCAAATACGAAGGTGAAAGTCAATCAGTTAAGTTCACCAAAGGAGAAGAGCCAACTCCAAAGGAAGAATCCAAAGACAAAGGTAAACAACAACCAGAGAAAAAGAAGAAGCAATGGCAACCAAAAGTTTCTATACAACCGGATTACTCTTCGACGAGGAATTCTCAACAGTGGATAAGGAAGACAAGCAATAATATAACAGCTCAACCTTGGGAAAAAACGGAGTCAAAGTTGGTATGGAGACCAAAAAAGGTTGTGCCAGAGAACACAAAGGTGGAAAACAGAGTCTTCAATACCAGACAACAGAGTGATTCCAGACAATCAAGGACAGTGAAACAGATCTGGATTCCAAAGAAGTTCATGACGGCACAAAGCTATAGCAAGCAAATTTGGATCCCAAAGATTTGTAAACAGGAACTCCCTTCAGTACAATCAACGGAAACTCCTAGGTATTTCAAGGCGAGGAAATCAACACAAAGAACAAAGCAGGTTTGGGTCGCAAAGAGTTTGTGGCAAGCACAAGCGAAGCGGAAGCAGATTTGGATTGTAAAAAGAACAACAAAGTAAAGAAGAATCCATCTACTGATTCTACTACCGAAGTGCCAAAACCAACCCAAAACCCGACCACCAATCTTCAATCAAACAAAGAGCAGCTTTATTGGAAAGACTGTTGTATCATCGCTCTACAATTGCATTGGGAACTTATGACCAAAACAACTACAATGCTTCGCCCACAGACACTTCATAGTCGTCCGAGAGGACTCAGACTAGGAGGGGGGAGGTATACAGGTATACAGGAGTACAAAGCAGCTACAAGCGCCAAAAACAAAGAAAAACAAAAATTATATTACAAGGGCAGTGTCTTACATGATTTTGCAATTTTTATGTTTGATTGCGGATATTGATAATATTTATGCCCTTATATACCTTGTTTTGCAACAAGAAGAGATCAAATGATGAATTTGGGTCTCTAGACGTGTAAATATCACTAAATAAGAGTGTTTTTGGAGCTAAAAAGTGGAAAAAAGTGGTAATCCAAGTCCAGAAATCACAAATAAGTGTATATTCATATACACAGGGTTACCAGCTATTTATTGTGTATGTTTGGAATTTTTTGGCTTCAATTTGCTATTTTCCTTTATTTTTTATGATTTTCTTGATAAAAGTAAAAGAAAAATAAAAAAGCAGGTGAAACGAGATCAGAAAAAAGAAAAGAATAGATGGTGATGATCCTAATGACAAGGGCAACCCATGGTAAAAATTGAGTACAATTCGGGAAAAGTTGCGGAAAGCCCAAAATGACAGAATTTTGGCAAAGTGGACAGATTTCTCAGAAACAGGTCAAACGGAGTCCAAATTGAGAAATTTCAAATCCTAAAGTGCATTTCACGACCAGATAGGAGCACATGTCAAATTTGGTAACAAGTGATCCGGGAAGTCCGAAGTTAAGTATTTTTCACTTCACTTTCAAGCTCATTTCCACTATTACCTTCTTGGAGAGAGCAAAGAGCACACAGGAGCATCCAACCTTCTACAGCCTTCTACGACTGCTACGAGAGCTCAGAGGACACCAGACATGAGAGGTAGACTCGTTGCCATAAGCTTTTGATGCTTATCATTAACTTTTGTCGCGAAAACTGACCAAAACCAAGAAACAAGAGCAGACGGGGAATGCGGTAGAATGCTAGGTAGTGGCACAACCGCCTAATCAAACCTTGCAAGAACTTATAGGTGGGTTACCCTAGTATAGAAGATGGGTTTCTAATACTCAAAGCTCGAGAAAGAACGACTGGAAAAACCCTAGGTCAACAGAGCCTGCAAGAGACAAACAGGAAAAAGTTGTCGAAACGACACAAAACTTCTCAGGAAGCTTAACAACATCGAGGGCAATGCAACCATGGAGTATCTCTAGGTTTGGACCACCAAAAGTAGGTCGGAACAACCGATTTGGCTACGGACACACAAAGCGTCATTTTGGCATAACGGCTGAAATTGACGACCGAATGAAATGAAACTTCACAAGCAGCTTCAAATATACATGGATGACTTATGTTTGCAAGCAAAACCCAAAAGAAAGCTGATTCACTTACCGATGGTGAAAAAGACTCTTTCGGGCAACCAAAAGGAGAAAGATGGAGAACGGGAAGCCAAAGTCAAGTTCAACCAAATAGATGGCTTCACAACATATCCAATGAGCTGGAAATGCAACTCTCGAGAAGAAAAGTTGAAGAAATTCAACTCCAAGGCAAAAAGACGACTTCGGAGATTGAAATGCCTATAAGGGGGCTTTTTAGCTAAACTAATGACTTTTTAAGTTGAAAACTAGTTAGCAGGGCTTAGGGCACTAGCACAAAGCATTCTTTGCACAAAAAGACCAACATTTCAAGAAAAGACATCATACGCGTATGATGTCTCACAGCATGAATTTCACATCCATTTCAACATTTGAGTGCATAGCCTCATTCCACATGTTAATCACATCCTATGAACCAAGTATCATGAGAATTGGAGTTAGAAAACCCAAGGAAAACCAAAAAGACGCAAAGTAGGCCATAAAATTGATTTTTGGTCCTAATTTTGTCAAAATAACTTCAAACTCATTGAAATTTTGTAGGATTGTTGATTAACACATCTACAAGCTATCTGGAACCAAAAAGCACCATTTTGACACAAAAGACATCATACGTGTATGATGTCTATTTACACTTACAGAGCCAAAACTGCTCATTTGTCATCACACATCCATTATAAATATCTAATACATGCTACATATGAATTTGGAACCATTTGGTCAAGAGGATCACCCCATTAGCCCAATTGAGGGAAAATCCTTCACCTAAAGCCTACTTTTGGCCCAAATCCAACATACTCAAGTCCAAACCAAGATTTGAGTAGGAACAGTCCTTCACTAGTACATGGGGAGTCCACAGAACCAATCCCATGCAAAATTGATGAAAAAGACATCATACGCGTATGATGTCTCCAGAGCCATTTTTAGCCCAAAATCTATCCAAACTTCATAAATCCACTGAATAAGCCTATCTAAAGCAAAATCCAAGCTTATAGAGAAATTTGGTCCAAAAATACACTAAAAGACATCATACGCGTATGATGTCTCACTATGTGATTTTGCCACCTCAGGGCTTCAACCACCAAATAGAAGTGATCTACATGCCATTTGAAAGTGAACCACCAAGTTTTATCCAATTTGGATCATAAAATCCAAATCCCTTTCAAAATTTTGCCAAGAGCCGGAACTGGACTAAACTGGCCAAAACTTGACCAAATGGTATCCAAACTCAAATCCAAGCATATGATACTCATGTATACACTATCAGCTACAAGCACAACCAATATTAAGTCATTTTGACACAAAAGACATCATACGCGTATGATGTCTCCAGCATGATTTTGAGCCCATTTTGCATATTTTTTCACCTACCTTGCATCCTTAGGCCCTGAATAGCTCATGTTTCAATTTTCAAGTCATTTGAATAGTTAAAAGCTTCATTTCGGCTTTCAGTACTAAAAAGACGCTAACTTCTGAAATTGGAGTTACAGGATCCATGGATTCCGCCAAGTTATCAGCAACGAAGAGAAAAAGACCGACAATCAAAGATGCTCTTGCAGAAGCGGAACCCTTTGACATTCCAGCAAAAACCCTCAAGCCAACCAAAACTTGGGTGGAGGAAGCAGTATTGGAGAAAGAGGGAATAAAGATCTACCAAGGGACTTTCAGAGATCCTCAAGGGCAAGCGGTGGATGTACCGATGATCCCACAGGAATTGGTAGATTATAGCAGGTCAGAAGACATCAGCAGGTACCTGGAAAGGGCAGACTTGCACAGTTTCTTCACCTCGAGACCATCAGGTGTGGATCCAAGAAGAGTGTACGAGTTGGCAACATCCATTCAGAAGGATGGGAAAGCCACATTCACAGCCATGGATGGAGAGAAAGTAGAAGTACAGATCACTCCACAGCTCATTGCAGATGCATTGAAGCTGCACAACAAAGGGAGCTCGGTCAGAGAAAGAAGGGAGGCCATAGAGATCTATGGATCCAAGAAGCAAAATGCAACCTATGGAGATATGGCAGACCCAAGAGCGGCAACCCTTTGCCGACTGTACAACCAGTTTCTCCATGTTTGCAGTAAAAGACCGCAAAAGTATACGACACCGCCCCATGCCATTGCGACCACCATCACATGGGCATTAAAGAGCAATATGCCAAAAGAGGTGAGTTACGCTGAACACATCCACGAGCAAGTAATTGCCATGCACAACGAGAAGCCAAAGTACATAGGAGGAGCGGAAATTCTGACAAGAATATCTTATGAAGCTATTGGAGCTAGAGATCAGTGGCCAAAGGTTCCCTCCCAGAATGAGTGGCTTAGAGAAGCCGACGAGGAGGAAGAACAGCCCGAAGTATCCAAGAGGGCGTCCACAAGAGCACGCCGGAAACTAGAAATAGTTTCAGAACCTGAAGAGGAGGTGGACGAGCCGCTTATGAAGAAAGTAAAGAAGAAGGTTGCTCCCAAGAAAACCAAAAGTCAGAAAGTAGCAAGAATGGAAAGACTAGTGGAGCAGTTTAGAGCAGAAAGAGCTCTAAAGGGTGACTTTGAAGAAAAGTGGGTGCCAGACCCCACCAAAGTCGGAACTAGCTCAGCCAGGCCACATGTTGATCAATACGATCAATATATTAAAGCTTATGAGGAGTCAGAGGCTATACTGGAGCAGCAACCTGTCGAGCCATACACTGAAGAGGAGGTACAGCTTTTAAAAGCTGAGCTGAAAAAGGACGACAAGGGGAAAGGGAAAGTAGATGAGTCTACTAAATCTCAAGAGAAAGACGGGCAAGCCGACAAGGGGAAAGCCAAGGAAGCTGAGGACAGATACCCCTCTATGACTGATGTACCAAGCCCGAAGAAGACGAAAAATATCGTGGAAGAGACCACAATAGAGATGGACACAGATGATTTGGAAAAGCCGAAGGCCGAGACCAAAGAAAAGGAGATAGATCCAGTTCAGCAAAAGAGAAATGATTATGAGGATCTGGTAGCGATAGGATACACTGAAGCAGAGGCCCTTGAGGCAGTTTATGGGATCACCTTACAAAAACAAGATGATCGGAGAGGGACGGAGGAAAAAACAAAGAGTACAAAAGAAAGTGAAGAGAAACTGGACGAACAGAACGTACTAGAAGAGCCGAAGCCAGTGGAGGTGGTGGCAGAAAGAGCTTTAGAGTTGACAGATGAAGATGAAAAAGACATGCACATGGTGCATGAACTGCTAGGCAAGATCAAAGAAAGATCCAGGGCAAAGGAAGTAGAGATTGAGACAGCCAAACAAAGGGAAGCAGAGTTGCAGAGGAAATTAGAGAATGCTATGACTAAAATCTGAAAGTCATAAAGCATCACTCTATGACGCGGAAAACGAGAGAGACGGCTTGATACTCCAGCTAGCCGAGGCTTCAAGAGAGGTAACAAGTGCACAGGAAGCAAAGGAGCGGATAGAAGATGAGTTGGAGGTAGCCAAGGATGAGCTCATTGAGCTAAGGGAAAGAGTCGAGCTCCAAGAAAGAACAATCACTAGACTTAGAACTACCCCTAGAGCTAGCAGAGCAGGAACCGAACAATAAGGAAATCTCGTACCAGCTTTAGAAGACCAGATCCGAAGCTTACAAAGAGAGCTAAGATTAGAGCAAGTGCAAAGGTTGCACATTGCAGAGGGATCATTGGCCGCAAAGGAGAGGCTCACATTAGAAAATCAAACACTATGGACAGAGAATGAGGCCCTCCGCAAACAGCTCCAAGATCTACAAGAGCAACAAAGAAGAGAGACAGAGACACCACAAGAAGAATCAGGTGGAGCAGCCATAGAGCTACCAGAAACTGGAGAGGCAACCACAATTGAAGATCCAGCCCCAGCTCACGAGGTGGCCTCGACTTCAGGAATCTCTGAAGAAGAAGAACAAAGGCTCCATGACCAAATAGAAAAGTCAGCAGAGGAGAGTGCCAAGGCGGAAATGGAATGGGAGAGGAGGCTCCTCATCTCCATTAGACTTCAAGGATTAGACACAAAAGTGCTCCATGAAGAGTGGATGCAACCCAGCCTGCCTTTCCCTTTGATGAAATTTGAAGTGCTAAAGACGAAAAAGAGAATAGAGGAGGAGCAGTATGTCGCTCTTTACGAAGGCAACATCACAAAGGAGGAACAGTCAAAGAAGATAGTAGATTCACAACCTAGATGGAGGAAAGGTTGGCTGAACAAATACCCAGCCTACCTCATCTACTTGGTGGAGGCACCAAAGGATATTCGGGAGAATGCAACCTTCTGCCCGGTGCCAAGAGTCAGAAACTGGAAAGAGCATGGCAAGATTCCAGAAAAGAAGCCAAATTGGCTTAATTATCCCAGGATGACAGGACCAAAGGCAGGAGAGAGAATAGGTAAAGTCTACATGGTGAAAACCCTAACGGGCACCATCAAGCTCTTTACTGGCTCTCCTAACCTTTCGTGTCAGATGCTCAAGAAAATCTGCAGGACTCTCTTAGCTTGCATTGAAGTGTTCGCGCCAGATAAAGCCACGACCTCGAGTCTACTATCGACGGCCGACACAGTGACTGATATGATATATGATCTTTCATTGCAGCCTTCTCCAAAACTGTGGCACCTCCTATACCAAAGGATTATGTTTTTGCCTAGCTTCCACATGCAAACATTCGAAGAAGCTTTCTACACCGGCTTTTTCACCCACGAAAGCAAAATATTCGGCCCAACCTTGACCATCGGCAACCTACGATACAAATCACATTTGCAGATGCTCAAGACGACAGGACTTTATTGACCAAGCATAAAAGTCATGTCAGGGACGACATGAACGTGGAGGGGGGGAGTGTTGAGCCAGCGGAGGATCACACCCACATTTTTGCTCACACTCATCATTTTTGTAACCATTGATTGTAATAAATGTCTTTCCGACATTGATTTTGATTGGAGCCATTCATTAAGTAACGGGACTCAATTGAGTTTCCAGCTTGTAATTCCGAAGTAATTTCACTTGCTGATGTAATGAGTTAGAGATGTTCTCACCTCCAAGGCTGAGGTATATAAGCCAAAGTTTTGTAACCTAAAAGATAGAGTTTTATTTAATCAAAGTGAGTTTTTGGAGCGCCGTGACTGTGTCTGAGAGAGAGAGAGAGAGAGAGAGAGAGAGAGAGAGAGAGAGAGAGAGAGAGAGAGAGAGAGAGAGAGAGAGTCTTATCTACTTGCTACGCGAGCTACGGAGCCGCCATTGGAGAAGCGACACAGCCATTGTGTTAGCAACGGCGAGAGCTACGCACAGATACCAAGAGTGCGCGCTATCGGCTTCTATGTGTGGTAAGTTCCTACAAGCTTCGGTGTGAGTTTTCTTCCAGCTCGTGTGTCGGAATGGAGCGTGCAGCATATCTATAGAACCACAACAAGTAGAGCTACACATTCGTACCATCGGGGTCAAGTTTTGATCACCTGTAATTTTCGGCCTATCTTCATACGCGTTTACCGCACGGAGTGGTTATAGGTTGATTTTGCAGTTCAAGTCTTTAGGGTGTTGTTCTTACCTAGTGTATAGACTTCCCCCTGAGTTTGAGATCGATTCAATGATTCTAGATCCTGTTTTGTATAGCATTAGTTCGTAGTACGGATTTCAATCACTTGCGTATTTTAGAACTTAGATTTGATTTCCTTAGTAGTGATTGTCATTAGAAGGTCGAGTAGGTGATTTGACACCCACCTAGTTGTTTCCATGCGCCTGCGGGTCAAGCTCCATCCTCGTCTGACAAATTCTGTTGTTGGTTGAGTTCTCGCTATTTAGCTTCCGCTAGCGGCGTAACCGCCTTAACACGCACCATTACTCCTCACATTCGTTCAACGAAATCTGCAAAACAGGCTTGGGATATTCTAGTAGGTCTTTATGTAAGCTCCAATGAGACTAAAATTGCTTTGCTGCGTAAAGAGTTGGAATCAAAGATTATGAAGGAGGAAGATGATATGGAAACTTTCCTTGCTGGTATCAAGGATATCAATGAGCAACTTATTTTTGCAGGTGAAGTCATTTCAGACAATTCCCTTATGCAGATTGTTCTTGATTCCTTACCAGATTCTTAACAGACTTTTGCTAGTACTTGGAGACTTATGATCCAAGAAAATCTTGAAGTTTTCAAGTTTGATGCATTATGCACATTTTTGTTGCAAGAGTCACTGTCTAGGAAAAAAAGGACTAGAAAGCGTGTAGTTGCACAGGCTTTTATTGCTTCGCAAAGAAAGGGTGGTAGCAGCAATGCAACCACTTCTTATGGTTCTGCTCTACGAGGGCAAAACTTCTGTTCCTAATGCCTCTGCTGGCAGCAATTCATCTGGAAATTTCGATGGTAAGGGCAAAAAGAAGATGTGTTGCCATTATTGTAAAGCTAACGATCACTTGATCAAGCAGTGTCCTAAGTTGAAGGCCAAACAGACTAAGAAGAAAGAGGGTAGTTCCACTGCAAATGGTGGTTCCACTATAAATGCAGCCATTGTTGAGTCTTTTGTGAAAGGAGACTGTGATGCTGATGTTGATGCAGAATGGGCTTTTAGTGCAGAGTGCACTTACAATCCTATTGTCCATGATGCATGCATGTCAGTTTGCTGCAGATTCACATGTGTGGTATTTCGACAGTGATGCTACAAAGCACATTACCTCACATCGTGAATTGTTTACCTCTCATGAGTCTGTCCCTCATGGAAATTCATTCACTTGTGCCAACAACGCCTCTTATCCTGTTCATGGGGTTGGAAAGATTGTGCTTACTGCTGCAAATGGAAGTTCTTTCACACTTGTTGATGCACTTTATGTACCTGGGATCCAGAAGAATTTTTTGTCTATATCTGCACTTGCTAGACTTGGACTTGTAGTCAAATTTGTGGATGACAAATGTACAATTCATGATCTCACTTTTGGTGATGAAATGGTTGCATCTTGCCTTTTGTGCTATATTTGTGGATGACAGATGTAAAATTCATGATCTCACTTTTGGTGATGAAATTGTTGCATCTGGCCTTTTGTGCTATGGGCTGTATAAGCTCACTTTGTATGACAAGTGTGGACAAAATTTTGCAAATGCAGTTGCAGATTCAAGGGCTGTTTCAGCTGCAAAACAGTGGCATGCATGTTTTGGGCATCTGAATTTTGCTAGTTTGCTGTGTTTGCAGAAATCTGATATGGTTGCTTCTTTGTCGCCTCTTGAAGCACCTGTCAAACATGTTTGTGAAGGTTGTATTTTGGGTAAGATGCAGTGTTTGAGTTTCCAAAGGATGGTTCAGTTAGGGCCACATGCAGGTTGCAGCTTGTGCAAAGTGATGTTTGTGGCCCCATGCAAACTCCGTCCTTGGGCAATTACCTTTACTTCGTGACTTTCAATGATGATTACTCTAGGCATGCATGGGTATTTCCGCTTAAAGTGAAGTCCAAAGTTTTTATGTGCTTCAAACAATTTCTGGCTATGGTGGAAAATGTATCGAAATGTACTATGGGCACCCTCTGTTTGGATTGTGGGGGGGAGTATATGTCTCATGAATTTAATGCATTTCTAACTAGTCGTGGGATAAAACACCAATGTACAGTGCCTTATACACCTCAGCAAAATGGTGTTGCTAAGAGAAAAAATAGGTCACTTACGGAAATGGCACGATGTATGGTCAAAGTCAAGCTTTTCCGCATTCTTTTTGTCTTGAGGCCATCATGTGTGCCACTTATGTACTTAACAGGTGTCCTATGAAAGCTTTGCAGTCTATTACTCCATATGAAGCATGGCATGATAGAAAGCCTTCTATTGAGCACATGCGTGTTTTTGGTTGTTTGGCATATGCTTTGGTGCCACAAACACAGTGCAAAAAATTGGATGATAAGGCTATCAAATGTATTTTTGTTGGTTATAGTGCTAAAAGCAAAGGTTACAGGTTGTATCATCCACAAACAAAGTGTCTTTTGGTTTCACGGGATATAGTGTTTGTGGAAGATTATGTCCAGCCCTTGCTGTCATGTACTAGAGACAGTAATGTAAGCTCACAGGACATTTATGACACTGTTGCCTCTTTTCAATGGTGGAAGTTCAAATATAAATTCCAATGAGGCAAATGTACAACCTATGGGGGTTTTTGAAAATGTTACAGATCAACCCATTACTGATGCAGATGTACATGATGTACTTGATGAGGAAAGGGCTAAAAATGAGCAGGCTAGAGGTATGCCAAAATGGCTGGTGCATACATTGCGTGACAGTAAATTGGATGCACTTTTTTTTAGTCATACTCGTTCAGGACGTTCTGGCCATGCATCTTATACATCAGATTATTATGCTTTGGCTGTGTCTAGCTTACATGATGTTGATGAACCTTTGTCTTTTGATGAAGCACAAAATTCAAAAAATTGGATGGCTGCCATGCAATCAAAATATGATGCACTTATAGAAAATGACACATGGACTTTATGTAATTTGCCTCCTGGAAAAAAGGCCATTGGTACAAAGTGGGTTTACAAGTTG
Organism: Adiantum capillus-veneris; assembly: GCF_014529385.1. Lineage (NCBI taxonomy): Eukaryota > Viridiplantae > Streptophyta > Polypodiopsida > Polypodiales > Pteridaceae > Adiantum > Adiantum capillus-veneris. Next base: position 25,953,277 of record NC_140948.1, on the reverse strand, counting down.
AAGCTGGATGGTGAGATCAATCACCATAAGGATTGACTTGTTGCAAAGGGTTATGCACAGCAAAAAGGCATAGACCTCTCCTATCTCCCTCTCCAAAACTAAAATTATCAATCTAGCATGTAGAGCCTAAATTTAATCCATAATCTAACATTTTCTTAAATAACCTAAAAAACCATACATGTCACTCTCTCTCTCCTCCTATCACTCTCTATTTCCCTATTTCTCTTTGTCCCTCTATCTCTCTCTATCTATTTTCCTCTCTCTCTCTCTCTCTCAAACCTTATCTCTCTTTATCTCCCTCCAAACTAAAATAAATATAATAATAATAACCTAAATTAAAGCTATAATCTAACACTTAAAAAAATTAAAATTCATTAACCTATCCATCTCTCTCCCCCGTCTCTAACTATCTTACATCTGTCTCTCCCCCATCTACCTATCCCTATCCTTATCTCTCTCTATCTCCCTCTCCCCAACTAAAATTAATAATCTAACATATAAAACCTAAACCAAATCCATAATATAGCGTTTACATATGAAGGAGTACGAGCGGAAGTGCGACGCGAGAGAGAGAGAGTGCGAGAAGAAGAGCACGACGATATGGTGAACTCGCTCTATTGTAATGTGTAGAGCATAGTGAGTTCTTATTAGGTTTTTACAAAAGAATATGTGTACATACCTGGCGGCCCGCCCACTTACCTGGGAGACCACATTGGGCTTTATACCCCAACAACCTCCCACTTAAAGTCCAATGTGGTACTTTAAGTGTGAGAGAAGCTACTATACAAGCTAATATACAAGAGATGTAGAGAAGTGATGTACTACCCTACACCTAACTGCTTGCGAAAATGCACAAAGCTCTCTGAGGGAAGTCCTTTTGTAAGTAGATCAGCAGGATTTTCTGTGGTGTAAACTTTGACAAGCTGAAGTTGCTTATCCTCGAGAATTTCCCTGATGAAATGATACTTCACATCCACATGCTTTGTCTTTGAGTGATAAACTGGATTGCGAGCCAATTGTATAGCACTTTGACTATCACAATATAACACAGGCATCTCTTCTTTGATTCCCAAATCTGTTACTAGTCGATTAACCAAATTGATTCTTTGCATGCCTCTGATGCTGCAACATATTCAGCCTCTGTAGTAGACTGAGTAACACAATCTTGTAATCTAGAACGCCATGATACTGCTCCACCAGCCAATGTAAAGACATACCCTGATGTAGACCTTCGGTTGTCTAAGTCACCTGCATAATCTGAGTATGTAAAACCCTTTACACTTAGCTCCTGACTCCCATAGCATATACGCATACTCTTTGTAGCTTTCAGGTATCTCAATATTCCTTTCACTGCCTCCCAATGTTTCTTGCCTGGGTTTGACATGTATCGACTTACTACTCCTACTACAAATGCAATGTCTGGGCGAGTAGCAATCATTGCATACATCAAACTACCCACTGCAGACGCATATGGAATCTTATCCATTTCAATCTGTTCTTCCTCAGACACAGGACAATCTTGTTTGCTAAGTTTCACATATGGTGGCAATGGAACACTCAATGCCTTTCCCTTCTCCATATTGAAACGTTGCAAAACCTTGTCAATATACTCTGTTTGAGATAACCAAATCAACTTCCTTGATCTGTCTCTCTCAATGCGCATACCAAGTATATGACTTGCCTCACCCATGTCTTTCATGTCAAACGATTTTGCCATCTTTGACTTCAAAGCTGAAATTTCTTCCAAGTGCTTGCCAGCAATCAACATGTCATCCACATACAAAATAAGGATCAGCCAACTGCCATCCTTAGCCTTCTTTGTATATAGACAGTGATCAAACTCACTACGTTTGTAGCCTTGAGAAAGCATAAACTTGTGGAATTTATGGTACCATGCCCTCGGTGATTGTTTTAAGCCATAAAGACTCTTTAACAACTGGCATACCCAATCTTCCTTGCCTTTCTCAACAAACCCTTCTGGCTGCTGCATGTAAATTTCCACATCTAAATCACCATGCAAGAACGTTGTCTTGACATCCATTTGGTGCAACACCAAATCTAATATGGCAACCAATGCAAGAAAGCATCTCAATGTAGTCATGTTGACCACCGGAGAGAAAACTTCATCAAAGTCAATGCCTTGTTCTTGCTTAAAGCCCTTGGCAACAAGCCTTGCTTTGTACTTTGGCTGACTATCATGAGCGGTGATCTTATACCTGTAAACCCATTTACAAGGTAGAGCCTTTTTGCCCTGTGGTAATTTAACTAGCTTCCATGTCTTGTGTTTATACAGAGCTGTCATCTCTGACTGCATGGCCAATTGCCAATTCCCGGAGTCCTTCATTTTCACTGCTTCCTTGTAACATGAAGGCTCATTGCAATCAGTCAACATGACCTAGTTCATAGATGGAACAAACCTATCAGGAGGTCGCGTGACACGTCCAGGTCCATCTTCTTGGAAGACAACTCTTCTAATCTCCTCAACCCTCTCTAGTTTAGAATGATATTTGGATTCATTAAAGTGAACATCATTGCTGCGGACAACCTTTCTGGATTCAGGATCCCAAAGTCTGTACCCCATCTCACCAGAATTACCATAGCCTAGAAAGATGCACTTTCTACTCTTTGGCTCAAGTTTGTTCCTAAATTCCTTTGGAACGTGAGTATATGCCTCACAGCCAAAGACTCTGAGATGCTTGTATGAGGGCACCTTGCCTGACCATACCATCTCTGGCACTAAATCCTTCTACAAAACCTTGCTAGGAGATCTATTTACAAGATGAACAGCTGTTGATACAGCTTCAGTCCAAAACCCATTTGGCAGCTATGCATTAGACAACATACTTCGTACCTTCTCTTGTATGGTCCTATTCATCCTCTCAGCAACACCATTTTGAGGAGGATTGTAAGGAGCATTATGTTCACGTTTTATACCTTTTGACTCACAAAAGTCCTGAAAGGCCTTTGAAACATACTCTCCACCATTGTCAGTGCGTAAGCATTTAAGCTTCTTGCCACTCGGATTCTCCACAAGTGTCACAAACGTTTTGAAAACACTAAACGCTTCATGCTTGTGCTTGAGAAAGTAAACCCATAGAGATAGATTAGGCATAGGTCCACACAAATCACTATGAACAAGTGCCAACTGTGTATCTCTTCTACTGCTTCTATGCTTATGTGGCTGCTGTGTTTGCTTACCATACAGACAATGTTCACAGAATTCAAAATCATTAAATGAAAAGCCAGGCAAATAACCAGAACGAGACAAGATTTCCATTCCCTTCTTGGACATATGTCCTAACCGGCTATGCCACAAAGAAACGTTCGGCTGCTCGGTTACATTGATTACATTTTTAGAGACATTTGATACATAAATCATGTAACGTCCTCCAGACTTTACTCCATGTTCTACTGTCATAGAACCCTTGGATATCTTCCACATGTTCTCTCCAAAAGTGGTGACGTAGCCAGCATCATCAAGTAAACCTGTGCTGATCAAGCTCTCTGTAATTGCGGGAACATGTCTCACATTCTTCAGCGTCAAAGAAGAGCCATTCTGAAACTTCAATTGAACATCTCCAACACCTAAGATCTCACATGTCTGCCCATTGCCTAGCCGAACATGATCTTTAGTGGTCACATAAGAGGTAAACCACTCCTTGTTTGGAGACACATGAAGTGATGCCCCTGAGTCTATAATCCAGTCACTCAGTGCATTTCCATCAGATGCTGTAAGAAGAGCTGAGTCCATTGTATTCTTCAAGAAGTAGATGTCTCCTGACACTAGACTGTCATCCTCTGCAACAGTGTTTGTCACATTTATTTCTTGAATCTTCACTGAGGACTTGTTCTTCTCACCATGGTCTTCAGCTTTCTCTTTGCCTTTTTCTGCTTTCCATTCTTTGCACTCTCTTTTCATGTGACCCTTCTTGCCACAATGGTAGCATTCTATGTCAGTCTTGCCTTTAGCACTGCGGGACTTGCTACGAGACTGATTCCTCTTTCTACCTTTGTACTTTTCTTTGGTCCTTCCCCTGACAACTAAGGCTGTTCCTTTGCCTTTGTCCATTGTCTTTCTATTGGTTTCTTCAGTAAGCAGACTTCCTTCTACACCTGCTATGTTCAAACCATCTGGAGGTGCAGAATTACTCAAAGCTGTGCGAAAAGTGTCCCAACTTTCCGGCAATGTGATCAACAGGAACATAGCTCTAACAGGTTCATCAAACTTGACACCTTGAGCTGACAACTGACTGTAGATGGTGTTGAATTCATTCAGATGATTGGACATAGGGGTCCCTTACTGTCTGTTCTGTCTGTAAGCATAGACTGCAACAATGCCTCAACGGCAGTAAAGCAAAGATGCAATCCCAATTGTCTCACAGTCAATACATCCTAGCTGCCTATCTAAGGGTGCTCGAGGGATCGCTCCAAGACCTGTATCACCAAAAGGATCTCAACATTCGAGAATACCCCAGCTCAATAAAACCTCACTCGACCCTCAACAAAGTCTGCAGTAAATCTGACAGTACATAGACTTCCCACAAAGTCATACATCCACAAATTTCCCACTGTATGCTGTAACCGCTGCGGCGGTTGTTTGCTGCGTGACTCACAGCCAGCAAACCCTCAACAGACATACTCATCTCTGACAATACATCCCATGTGGAAGTACCTGCAATGTCAGGATGAAATCTGGAATATCAAGCAACAAACACAAGCTACCTGATGAACTAGTGGATGTCGCCTACAGACTATGTGTAGATGCGCCCGTGTCATATGTGACACGCCTCCAAGAACTGTGAGCCGTCCTTCGATGTGTAGACAGCCACAAATCAACACTCTGGGAGTGTCGATATCCTCAGCACCTGCAGTCGTAGGCCGAAAACCCCAAATTTGCAGAGTCGGATCTGCACCTGCCGAGACCACGTAGTCGAAAATGGCCTGCGCAGACCTTTCTCGAAGTCGAACGGTGGCCGAGATAACCTCAGATTTGGGGCTCTCCCACAGGATTTGGGGCCGTGTCTTCGCCTGTCGAATTTCACTCCAATCTGAGCTGGTGACTCTAGCCTCCTGCAATGTTGCCCCGAGCCTCGATCTGAGCTCTGATACCAGTTGAAGGAGTACGAGGGGAAGTGCGACGCGAGAGAGAGAGTGCGAGAAGAAGAGCACGACGATATGGTGAACTCGCTCTACTATAATGTGTAGAGCATAGTGAGTTCTTATTAGGTTTTTACAAAAGAATATGTGTACATACCTGGCGGCCCGCCCACTTACCTGGGCGACCACATTGGGATTTATACCCCAACAACATAAATAAACTAAAAAGTCATACCTCTCTCTCTCTCTCTCTCTTTCTCTCTCTCTCTCTTCCCCTCCCTATCACTCTCTATTTTCCTATTTCTCTCTCTGTCCCTCTCTCTCTCTCTCTCTCTCTCTCTCTCTCTCTCTCTCTCTCTCTCTCTCTCTCCCCCCCCCCCCCCCCCCCCCCCCCCCCTCCGATTTGAGTGATCTATAGCCTCAATTGAAGAGCATGATGCCCTCTATGCATTGATGTAAAAAGAAAAAAATTCAGAGTTATGGAAGGCTTTTTTTTAGTAGCATTTCTAAAGTGAAGTGGTTCGGGGAAGTAAACTCTCATCTCTTATTTTATGGTTCGGGGAAGTAAACTCTCATCTCTTATTTTATATACAATGTCTTCTAGCACTCGCAATGGTTTCAACAATGTCCACAACCATTGTAAAAAATGATCCAAAATCTCCTAAGTTTGGAGATAGCAACAGAACCACTCAACCAACAACATTAAAAGCCATGATCATGGCATACTTGGTATCGTTTGCAAGAGACCATAAACAAACAAGGTGACGACTTACTAGCACTTGCAATGGAGAATGCTACACTAAGGGTTCTTGTGGTTGAGAATGAAAACCTCAAGAGGACAATTGAGATGCAAACAACATGTTTGATGCAACTTGAAGAGGAAGTCAAGTGTGGGACGCATGTCTAACCTCACCATCCTATCTTATTGCAGTATTAGCGAGAACCACGATAAATTTGTCAAACCATGGGACGAAGCTGACTCGACTAGTGCATAGAGTCTACAAGAGGTTGTCAATCTCTCGAAAAACAACTAACAACTCGCATCTAACTCAAGCTACATCCAAGTGACTGAAATCACCAAAAAACAATCGCTCATCGACAAGCAAATCACATCCGTTATAGCATCAAATGACATCTAAACTTAACAAAACTTGTAGGACAAGTTTATAAGACCTAAGCACACATGCCTATGGTCTCAAACCCCACTTTAGGTCAAGTTCCAAAATCGCGATTATCAATAGCAGTGGATTTTTGACCCAGTCGTTTTCGACCCAGAATGCATCTAAATGCTTAACAATGATGCCCCAATACCCCACCTATGCTTAGTTTTTTATTTTAAAATGTAAATTCCTAGTTATGATGAAATTAGGCCGCGGGTCGACGACACCAAAAGCTACAAAATACTGTGAATGGCTTACGTCAATGCGTAGAGCTCTTACATGCGGTTGCAATGCAACAAACGCATTCGCAATGTGACAACCAGAGAGAGAGTAGGAAGCGCCATAAGGAGAGAAGTGAGCACTGTTAGCTAACGCTGTGTATTTCTTATCCAAAACTTACAAAAATTCGCTTTTATACCTTAGCCAAGGTTTTTGGGTGGTCAAAACTAATAATCTGGAGTTCTACCAAAGCTGGGAAATGACTGGCTGATACAATCTAGAAGCTTGTAGCCCCGGCTCATTAATTACAAGGTTTATCCGAGAAAATAGGAGTTACAATATTCCCGATTTATCAAAATAATAATTGTTTTACAAGGAGAACTCCAAAAAATGGTGTCCGTGTTAGCTTGCTGCTAACATTCCCCCCTCCTCGCCTGTGTCGTCCCTTGACACAGCTTTATAGGCTGAAGTAGTCTTCGGGTTGACGGTGGGTGAGGTGGTCTTTAAGTGCTTCTAGTGCCTTCTGGTATCTCATTCTTTGTTCTATGTCAGGCACTTGCAGAAATTGCATGGTGACTTGATTCTTTAGCTCCACCGCTGAGTAGCCTACAAACCTGGATGTTAGGTTGCGTATCACGAGCACAAATATCTTCGTTCGCCAGGTGAAGAATCCAGTGTAGAATGCTTCTTCAAAGGCTAGCATATTATTCGAGGGCAGGAACATGCATTTGGCATAGAATCCATAGAGGGTTTCTTCTGAAGGTTTCCCACTCAGATCGTAGCATAAGCCTTTGTTTTCTTCCAAGAATGAGAGCCATGGGGCTCCTGTCTGCTCAGGCTCATTGAAAACTTGTATGCATGTGAGTACCATCCTATATATCTTATATAACATTGACAAGAGAGATCTGGCAGACTCTTGAAGAATGACATGGCGCTGGTTAGGGTTTTCACCATGTATTCCTCTATCGTGTGGCCTCTCTCTGAACCTAACAGCCTGGGGAAGTTGAGCCAAGTTGGCCTCTTCTTCTGTAGTGCTTCATGCGATTTCCATGTCCTTACTCTGGGTACTGGACAGAATGTTGGATCTCTTTGTAAGGCTGCAAGTGCTCTTATGAACAGAATCAGGTATCTCTGATTCTTGTTCAGCCAGCTTAACCTCCACTTTGGGTGTCTTTATTTGCACCCTCTTCTTGCAGATCCTTGTATAGCCTTTCTTTTACTTGTAATAGTTCTACCTTGATGAGAGGGTACGGCAAGGCTTGTTGGTGCCATTGAGCGTTGATCTGATTGGTGCCATTGAGCGTTGATCTGATTGGGAGTGAGTTGAGTGACGTTGACAGAGTGTAAAACTCTCAACTCCCAATCCATAGCGACCTTTCACTGCTCATCCACCTCTAAGGTGATCTTCTCCTTCAGTGCGTCTTCTTCAGCTTTTGACAGCTGGACCATGGGCACTGTATCTGCATCTGTGATGTGAATCTGAAAATCTTCATCACCACTCGGCTTTGTTGCGGACTGCGTCTCAAACTCAGCAAACGAGACCAAGGAAATGTCTATTTGTGGTGGCTCTGAAGTGCGTGCCTCCTCCTGCGTGTCTGGCTTTCCATCTCTGAGGAGTTGATTTATCCGCTTGAGTTCTGTTATCTCCTTTAGGAGCTCCTCCTCTCTTTGAACCCGCATCAGTGCCAGGTCTCTGTGCTGTGACTGTTCAAGCTTTAATTACAACTCTAGGTCTTTGTTTTTCTTTTCAAGTGCCTTGTACACTTCATCAGTGCCCTTGATCGAGGCCACCGTTGGGTTTTCTCTAATTTTCCGTAAGAAAATGGCATGATCATTGATTCTCTGTTCAGAATATTGTAGAGAAGCATTGGCAAAATCTAACTGCACTTGAATTTTCTGAGCCGACAGAGAGGTTGTAAGAAGTTCATTTGTAACTTCTGTCAGCTGCTCGTCTTTTCCTTTGCAGGCATCAGATAATTTGATGAGGAGATCACCTAGCGCCTCCATTTCTTTTTGTTGTTTATCTCTGGCCATCTGATGCTGATCCACTTCTGCCTTCAGCTGTTGCACTTGCCTTTGGAGATCAGTGATGATAATCATCCTGTCTTTTATCTCTCCTTGAAGAGCGTCGATCACCATCTCCAGTTCCTTGGCCTTGGTGTTGTGGTTCAAAGCTGTTGAACGGAGTCTCTCCATCATTTCCTGTATCTGGCGTGCATATTCATTGATCTGTATTATAACTTCATCGTTTGTCTGCCACTCCTCGTCTCGTGCCAGCTGGGATGTGCATGCAGCCTCATGTGTTGCTTCTTGTTTCGTCGTAATTGCTGGTGGTTCTTGTGTGGAGGTAGATGTTCGGTCTTCTTCTTGGCCATCCTGAGGCTTTGATGCCTCGGCAATGAGTCTAGCTAAGTAGAAGTGGATGGTGTGGTCTCAATCCTTACTGTCTCTTCAGGTGCCGGCCTTTCTTCCTTCTCTGGTTCGGGCTTTGTCTCAGGTGCAGTGGTAGGCTCTTTTTCTGTATCTGCTTCCTTATCAGTTTCTTCTTTCGGCTTTTGAGTCTCTTTTGCTGCCTACTCCGGTTCTCGCTCGGCTTCATTTTCCTTGTGCCCGTCGAGGTCGTCAGCTTTTTGTGTAGATTCTGTTCGTTGGGTGGACTCAGAATCTTTCTCTTTTTCAGTCTCTGCTTCTTCATTGGTACCTTTGCCTGTTGATGATGGTGGTGGGCTAGACATGGGATGGTCTTGTTGTTCCGGAGGTGGTGAGGTGCGTCGGGGAGATCCATGGCTTTGCTCTTATGTAACCATTTCCTCAGCTTTCTTTGCAGCTTCTTCTACCTCTTTCAGCTTTAGGGCTTCGGCCTCTTGGTACATTCTTTCTAAGTATTCTGTTGGATCATTTGCCTCTTTTCTGGTATGATGCTTTGTTCGAGGTCCTTTCAGTCCTGTGGGTACCCACTTTTCTGGGTCCTTCCCTTGTGCTTGCCTACTGTGTTGGTAAGCCTATTTTACTCTTTCAAAACACTCTTGTTTTTTAGTTGTCTCCTCTTGATGGGCAGCCACAGCTTTCCTCTTCATCTCTTCTCTCTGAGCTCTCTTTTCTTTGTTTTCAGAGCTCTCGCTGCTGTGCCGCTCTGGTGAGCTATCAGCTAACTCATCATCTGATTTCTGTGATCTTTTACCTAACCTTGTAGCTTGTGGAGAGGGTTGTGCTGCCAAAATCCATGTATTTTGATCAGGGGCAGCAGGTGGTAGGTTGTCGACCATGCCAATGGCATGATAGGCTATTCTATTCAACACCTCTAGCGTGCCCAAGTATGTGATTTTGCCTTCCTTCTTGGTGCCTTCAAGGTTGTCAAGACATACTGCGCTTGGTCCACAGGCTGCCTTGTTGTTGACTTAAGACCTGAGTGAAGGTGGTGGCCACGGCGTGATTTGATGTAGTATATCTTGGTGGACTTTTTGCTAGAAAATGAAAGTGTTGATGGTACAAATGGGCTAGCTCTTCCACCTGTTTGTGGATAAGATCAGCGAATGTAGCCGTGGTTGTCTCCTTGGTAAATGTGCATGTGTTTTTCTTGTCTCTTGCCCGCATGTTCATTCCTTCAGTGGGCAATCTGAGTGCCTCTGCCACTATCTCTTTTGTGATTACTACCTCGACCTTGTTCCCTTGGGTGTCGGATATTTGTGAGGTTCCGTCCTCTTTGATGGTGGATATAAGCTCATAAGCTTTCTGAAAGTCCACTCCGCAAGGCTCTTGTTCGTAGAAATACCTAAGTCCCATTCTACGATTAGCTTCTTTGGTCTCTGGCTTGGCAACTACATCATAGACCTTTTAGGTAGGAGTTGCAACTCCACCTGATGCCCTTCTTCACTCTTGAACCTGCCAGTGAAGACCGTAGTGTGGTGCTCTTCCAGCTGTTCTTTAGAAAGGTAGGATGCCTTTGCCGCTTTGACTGACTCGGGGTCCAGTTGATATGCGGGCAGTTCTTGTAGTTTCTCTTTCTGGTTTAGCTTCTTCTTGGCCCTCTCCGCTGCTTGCATTGCTCCTGTTCAGTGAATAGAGTGCAAGGTTAGCACATTTGTCGGATTTTTCTCTGGAATGTCCTTTTATATTGAAATGCTGACAATCTGGTCCAAATTGCTTCAAATCAATTTTTGAACAAGCAAAGATGCATAAAATCATGCAAGGAACAAAACTATATGGTCAAAACAAAAATTTGCAACCAAAGTAAATAATCGCGATTATTTACAGCTGAGAAAAATTTCCAACTTTTTGCAAACTTGGCTTTATAGGCTTGAAGTATATGCCCACTACATGCTCTGAGTGAATTATGGGCTCATTTGGATGTAGAGGTTCAAAATGGTACCAGATTTTGGCTTTGGTCTCTAGAACAGTAGATATAAAGGAAATTTGAGATTTTGAACTCCAAATTGATTCAAAATTGGCTAGTGGGCTTATCACAACATGTACTTTGCATGTATGATGGCCATATATCAAAATTCCCCAATTTTGACCAAAAAGTAAATAATCACGATTATTAACTTTTCTTTCAAAATTGACATTTTTTGGTACAAACTGGTTCTAAGCATGGTATAGACCTTGGCTATGAGATATGAGGTAATTTTGGCTTGTAAAGACTTCTTTGCGTTTTTTGGCAATTTTACAAGTAATGGGTGGTCATTTTGGCTCATACTTGATTTTTGGCATGTAATAGGTGTGTACACATGATAGGTGAGGTAATTTGACTATTTCCAAGCAAAACTGATGCGAAAGTAAATAATCACGATTATTAACTTCAGTGACAAAAACATTGCAAAACCCACAAATTTTGACTTAAACATGTTTCATACACCTAATATAAGTCCTAAATTGGGTTTGGTCAAGTTTGGTCATGTCGGCATCACTTTGTGCTCTGTCGACTCTGAAATCACCGTTTTTTGTGACTACTCTATCTGTTGGGTTGGTCAGTCAACTTTGAGGTTTTGGGCTTGTTCGTAACATATTCGTGAAGCAACCTGTCCAATTCTGGCTCATTTGGAGTCATTTCGGCCTCGTATGTTGAATTTGACGCTTTGTAATCTTTGAGCCATTTTCTCCTTTTCGAGGGCTTTGCTTGATGGATTTCACCAAACCAATCATATACATTGTATATGGACCTCATTAGCAAGCCATCCGTGGAGTCCGGTCGGAATTCTGGCATTGGCCAAAAACCTAACTTTTCTATTGGGGACCCCCTTGACCCAAATCGAATGGTCATCTGATGGTATATAAAGGTTCTATTATGTTAGGGCATGCTATGGTTCAAATCCCATCTGATTTGGTCAAGCTGGCAAGCCGCTATGGTCATTTTTAGGTTGTAGGTCTTCATGCACTACTCGGTTTCTACGGTTTTTTCTAAGGCTTTAGACTAGCTTGCGGCCGTACAAAATGGATCATTATTGAGTAAAGGACTTACCCCTCATGTCTTGTGTGAGACGACACTGAAAATGGTCAACTGTGGGCTCCGGAAATGTCGCACGAAAGAGGCCGAAATCTCTCTCTGCAAAGGCTCCAAGTGGAAATGAGGTGGTTTTAGCCTACCATGGATATCTATACGTGGACTTCCCGAAGCAAATTTCCCCAGATTCCCCCGTTAGTCCTACTAAGCTGTGAAATCTATGTTAGACTCAAAAATTTCCTTAATCGGATTCCTGTAGCTCATTCTATAAGAATTTTGCAAAGGTAGGCCTGGCCGCCTAATTTAGGCTTCCCGCTTCCATCTTCTAATTTCATTGAAAATTTTTGTGCTTGTTCGACTTGTCTTTCTGATCACCATCATGTCTTCCATTTTTTCATCTGAGCTTCCCTGCTATTTATTATTAATTTTGACCTGTTTATTTGAAAAAATCAAAGAAAATAGCAAAATTCTCAAAAAAAGTAACGTAAAAATCCAATAATTAAGAAAATCCCTCGAAAAACACAACTTTATTGTTTTTTGTTGGATTTCTCCATTTTTAGGACTCCTTGCCAACAAAAATGATGAAAAATACTAAAAAAGGGGCTATTTTTTATGATTTTCTTATAGTATATACACTATTTACACTCATCGGGAAGATGTTATCAATGAATTTTTCCTTGATGATGAATTATAAGGGCATTATTAGGTAATTTTGCAAAAAATCACATGTTAGTATAGAACTTTTTCTCCCTCTTCAAACATTGCCCTTAATTACTTAGTACTTAGTTCCCTTCCACCCCTCTTAGGTGGCGTACTTCGGGACGACTGCGTGCATGGGTTGAACAATTGTGTCTATGCATAGCCGTGATTGGCTCTACCATGATATGAAGATCAATGCAATTCAAACCCATATGTTGTGCAAGAGCTGGGTCTTGAGTAATTAACTCAAGGGTTTCCGATGTCGAGGTTTGTTGCTGATGTCTTCCAAAGAGAAAATCTTGTAGCTTTTGTGCTCTTTGTTTGATTGTACCATCAGGGTGCTTTAGCACTCTGATTGCTTGAGCTGTTGGTAGCACTTTCGACTGTTGGCGAGCTTTTTCTCTCGATTGGTAGCTCGATCGGCTTGGTGCTGCATGGTGTGGTGGAGTCTGTTGAGACTTAACTCGCCATTGCTTGATTGGTTTCGTGGTTTGTGGAGAAGATAAGTGCTTCTTTTTCTTCCAAACCCTTTTCATGTTACGTTCCTTGCTCGGAGATGCTCGATTCTGTGTTCGAACCCTTGGAACCTTCTTTTGTTTCTTCGGTGAAGTTTTAGGCACCCAGATCTGATTCGATTTATCCGTAAGCTGTGCTTTTGGTACCCAAATTTTTCTGACTCCTTGGATGCTACATGCAACATTTGATTGTTGAGGGGATGAAGAAGATTGGCTTCATGGATTGGTATGCTGATTGCTTCTTTTTCATTCCTCCTTGCTCGGTGCAATTGGAACAATGAGTTGCCCTCCTTTAGGTGATAGCTTTAGTTGATTTGTATCCCAATCTGGTACTGCTTTGTATGTACGCATCCACGGAATTGCAAGAATCATCATCTCATTCATGTGTTCATCTGGCAAGCGTACAAACTGATGAGGACATGAACATGCATGTACTACCACATTCAAGTTGACTACTCCCAATGTTGGAGTTGGATTCTTGTTGCATCCTTTGATTGTCGCTATTCCTGCTATCAATGCTTGACTTGTTTCCTTCTTGTATGTGGAATAACTGATTGCATTCACTCTAGCTCCTGTGTCTACCAAATCATTGGTGCTATGATTGTTGGGATGTACTTTGATGCGCAGATCCATTCCATCTAACCAGTTGTCATCTGTTGAAACTGTGTCTTTAGGTAATTCCCATTGTCTATCATCTATTTTCAAAGTGTTGATGAGAGCAGCTTTCCGCGAGTACCCGAAGCCTAGCTTCCTCTTGGGCTTCATCAATAACCTGCTATCGTTTGATCTTTCTTTGTTTGGCTACATGCATTCTCTCTAGCAATTTGGCAAATTGTATTTCTTTAAACAACATCTACTATCCAATTAGCCATTGGTTCACCATCTAGGGTGGTCAATTTTACTCCTCCACTTGGAAATACATCTTCGATGATAAATGGTCCGTTTCCCTTTTTCTTAAATTTGGGAATGTGTTGCTTAAGGGAATAGACTAGAACAAATTCCCTTTTCTTGAGGATTTTTGTGATTAAGTGGGAATCAAAAAATTGTTTTTGTTTTCGCTTTTGTGCATAGATATGAGCTACAGCAGTTAGCCTTTGCTCGTCTAGCTTTTCCAAATCTTCAAGTCTTTCTGACAATTCATGTCCAGTCCACTCAAGATTCTGTGCTACCCTTAATGTCGGCAATAGAAATTCTATTGGCAGTATGGCATCAAGACCATAAACAAGGTTAAAGGGTGTAGCATTTAGAGATGTTTTGAATGAAACTCGATAAGCCCATAGAGCAGCATGGAGATCCATTTCCTTGTCTGTCCTTCTTGAACTAACCACTTTGGTGAGTACCGAGCTAAGAATTTTATTCGTATGCTCAGCTTGTCCGTTTGCTTGTGGGTGATAGGGAGCTGATTTGTTATGGATGACCATAAACTCATTAAGCAAATACTCTATTACCTCATTGAGGAAATGAGTTCCCCGATCACTGACAATCTCTATTGGCAGTCCATATCGCGTGAATACATACTCAAAAAAGAATGCAGCAGTGGTTCTGGCATCATTCTTTTGGGTTGCTTTAGCCTCGTCGGCCCACTTGGTCAAATAGTCCGTAGCTACAATAATATGTTGAGCTTGGGTTCTATAAGCAGGTGGCTGTATCAGTCCAACAAAATCTATACCCCATTTTGTGAAGGCTCTAGCCCCCATCATTGGTCTTAAGGGCATGATATCTACTCGTGTTGGTATTTTTGCTCGTTGACAAGCATCACACCTTCGAACATATTCTTTTGCATCTGCAAAAAGTGTTGGCCACCATATGCCTGCCATCAAGATTGCTCTTGCGGTGGTCTCACTAGAAAAGTGACCTCCAGCTAATCCAGCATGTGCTTGTTCTATAATCGAAATATGCTCATTTTCATTTGCACAAAGACGCAAATGTTGATCTTTACCTCTCCGATACAATTGGTTACCAATAAGATCATAATCTCTTGCTTCAGTTTCAATTGCTCTTTGATGGCATTTACTCATATCCTCAGGAAATGTTCGGCTCGATAAATAAGTAACCAGATAATTACTTCACTTAGGAACAAGTGACATTTGAAACAATGTTACATAAGGAATGGGTGTTTGTTTTTGACATTGAGAGAAATCTTTTACAAAAGATCTAACATCTCTCCTCATAGTCGGCCAAAATACTCCAAATCTCAAGATTCTTTGTATAGTTTGGTCTTCTACAAAGTGAAGTCCTACTATGGTAACATGTTCTTGACTTAGGTATTGTTCTTTTTCTTTAGGGTTAATGCATAAAAGCAATATCCCATCCCGATTTCTTTTGTATAGTCTTCTAGCTAGTAATTGATACATAGCCGATTGCTCAATTAAATCGATCGTGATAGAAAGTGGTATTTGTGAATCCACTTGAGCTATTGTTATCAATGACACAATGTTTTCCGACCATCTAGGTATCATTTCCACGGAGAAAAAATAGGCATCTGGTAGATCATCGTCTACCCCTTTAGGTAATTCCCCTGAAACAATCCTTGACAAATGATCTGCTCGTTGATGTGTCGTGCCTTTTTTTACTACCACAGTGAAATCAAATTCGAGAAGAATGATGAACCATCTCACTATTCTCCCTGTGTTGCATGGCTTGTTGACCAAATACAACAAAGCTTGGTGGTCCACAAAGAACACAAACTTGTTGGCTAATAGGTAATGTCTATAATTTTTAACGGCATAGATCATTCCTAGTCCTTCTCTTTCGGTGGTGGTGTAATTCTTTTCTGCCATGTTCAATTGTCAGCTAGCATAAGAAATAGGAAAATGAATTTTTCCATCTCCTGGTTGAGCTAGTATACAACCAATAGCAAAGTTTGATGCATCTACATGTACGTGGAATACCTTATCCCAATCTAGTCATGCTTTCCACATTGGAGCTGAGATGAGAGCTTGATTAATCTTCATGAAGGATTCTTCACATGCCTCGGTCCATTCAAAGTGCGTAATCAAGCTATAGATGGGTTTTGCAATTATAGCATATATGTAAATGAACCGTCGGTAATATCCACAATGTCCCATGAAGGCTTGTACCCCTTGACTGTTGTTGGTCTAGGAAAATCAGCAATGACATAAATCTTCTCAATATCAGTAGCTATACCATTTTTAGACACTATATGTCCAAGAATTTTTCCTTGTCTTCCCATGAATGTGCACTTTTAGGATTTAAGAAAATCCTATAAAGTCTACATTTCTCGAATACCTTTTTGAGGTGTTCAAAATGATCAGCCTGGAGTGACGAATGTATGCATAGATCATCCATATAGACTTCTAAGAATTTCCGAAGATACTCTTTGAAAGCATGGCTCATCAACCTCTGAAATGTGGCTGGAGCATTAGTTAACCCAAATGGCATAACCCGATAGGTAAATATACCCCATTCTGTTGCAAAAGCAGTTTTATGCTGATCTTTTGGGTCAACCAAAAGTTGATTGTATCCCGAAAAGCCGTCTAAGAAGCTGTAAGCTTCTTTTTCCGCAACTCGTTCTAGAACATGCTCAGTTATCGGAAGAGGAAAGATGTCTCTAATGGTAGCTGCATTTACCTTTTTGAGATTGACACACACTCGTAATTTCCCATTCTTCTTAGGTACTACCACAATTGGAGACATCCAATCTGTGTGTTCAATTTCGTAAATGAATTTAGCTTCCTTTAGTTTTTCAATCTTGATCTTCTTGGCAAATGTTTCATTATAAGTGTATGGTCTCTGTCTACTTGGTTTTGCATCATCTCTCATGGGTATAGTATGTTGATAGATTTCTGGATCAACACCCTTGAGATCCTTGTAAGACCAAGCGAAGATATCCCGGTATTCCTTTAACAAGCTCAGCAAAAGATTTTCTTCTTCTTCTGTTAGTTCATTCGCAATGTAAGCAGGTCTAGGCTCTTCTCCTGGTTCAGCCAAGTCTACCCTTTTAGCGTTTTCAGGCCCTTCGTAAGATTCGCCTTGTTTCCGTAGTTTCCTAACAGGTTGTTCCACTATGATTTTCCGATCTTGGAGAGTATACTTTTTGTAATGAGATGGAACATGCATTACATCCTTACCATCCTCTTTCGTGGTTTCCATTTCGGTTGTGTATATCTCCTTTAGAGCTTTTTTCAACTCTTGATATTTCTTTTTCCGCTCGACTCTGGTCGTGAGTGGTTTTTTATCCTGAGATTTTTCTTGAGTACCCTTCCTTATTTTTCTCGATGTCTGAGACATTTCTAAGTTTTTGTTTGAAGGATATCTGCCAGTTATTTTGTCCTTGACACAATCATTAGCATCTATTTGCATCAGGAATTGTGTTTTACTGGAGACTGATGGCATAGGTCGTGTTTTCACAATATTGGTTCTTCTCTTTCGTCTATACCATTTTTGTATTCTTGATTTCTGGTTTGGAAAGTCAAAAAACTTTTCCTCCCCTCCCTTTAAGAGTAACTAAGCTCTTGTATGCTCTTTTTCTGACCTCGAATCTTCTGAGGTAGCTGAGTGTTCATCTAACTCATCAATCGCATCGTAATAGAGGTCTAAAAAGACTTGTTGAGCTTTCATCAAGTCCTTGGGTTCCTCATCTTCATTTTCAATGTTGAGGACTGACATCATTTGGATGGGAATTATGGCGTAGCCACTCTCATTGCAAAATTGAGTAGGCATAGACGTATTCACATAGACATCCATTGTCGCTAAAATTTGAGTCCACTCGAATGGCTCAAATAAATGCTATGGAAAGGGTTCAGGTATATAGGCTTCGTCTATGCAGTCCCTTTCTATGCAGTCACTTATAGACATCTCTATAAGTGTGATCTTTTAGATTGACTCTTGTTATAGATCCCACTTGCTTCAAGTACAGATAGTTGTTTCCCCAATCTTGGATAAGTTGTACCTGTCGCATGAAAGCTCTTCCCAATATGATTTCATAGTTGATTTTTTTTCCAAAGTCTACTATGGCAAAAGTGTGTTGATATTCAATTCCACAAGAATTGACTATCACTTTTTCAAGCAGCCCTAGTGGTCCCTCAATGTGTCCGTCGGCCAACTGCAATTTCATTCGAGTTTGTCTAATCGTTGGTTGTCCCTAGGATTCCCATACTGCTTTAGTGGCTATGGCTATGCCAACTCCACTATCCAGTATTGCCATGGTTTCAATGTCATTATATTTCATTGGGAGGGTGGTGTTTCCTTCTTCCCCTTCATAATATTCTCCGACCTTGTTCATAGGAACTAATCAAATTTCTTTTTTTTCCACTTCATTTTTCAATTCTCCTAAATTCTTAGAAATTAACCCTGTTATCCCCACCTTCTCTAGGGTTTTTTGTAAATCGTTCCACAAGTATAGTCTGAGTTTCAACAGTTCTCCCAAAGTAAGAGTGCATTGGATGGGTGTAGACATGATTGAATGAATGTTGTCTACTTCTAGGGTTTGTTCAGCTCTTTTTACTTGAGTGGTCTTGCAAACGATGGATTCATCTTCGTTATCTCCCAAGTAAGAAGGTAATGTTTTTAATGTCAATGGTTTAGATATTCCTGAAGCTTCTGATCCGCAATCCCCGTACAAGGATTGTAAATCCAGGTTCATATCAGACGGTAGGTTATCCAACCAGACTTCCTCTATAGGAGTTGACTTTAAAGTTAGGCTCCCATCATTGATCTCTCTCACTTTTTCCCATAAGAGTCCTGGCCAGTCTTCCTCTACGAATGGAATTCCGTCTAAGGCATCTTTGTTGTCCGACACTATAAGCTCTGGTTCATTTGTTTCAAGGTGGGGTTCTGCCACCACATCGGATTTTGATTTTGTTCCTTCTACTGCAAGCTCTTCAGGTTTTGCAATACTTTCAAGCTTGGGTTTTTGTTTATCTAGCATTTCTTGCATGATTATTACCAAATTTTGTTAAGCCTCCAGTTTCGTTGCTTCCATGTCTGGAGATGGATAGTTTTTCCACTTGTTTTCCATGTTTTGGCCTGCTTCAAGTCCTGCTTGGTAGGCTTCCAAGGCACCATTAATAGGCTCAAAAATTTTATCAACCAGAATGGATCCTCCAGATTTCACGGTTGTTTCCTTGAATTCACTGCCAGTTTCTTTCAACTTGTCCTGGGCTAGCATTTTTGCTTTCTCTTTGATTTCAACCCATTGTTTTTTTTTCTCATCTCATATCTTTTGCTTTTGCTCCTTTTGATTCTTTGAGAAAAAAAAATCATGTTCTCCGAATCATCAGAGGAGTTGTGTTTCTTTTTCTTTGCCTGTGCTCTAGTGATTACCTTGATTGGAACAATCGGTTCACTCTTTGATGAGCTACTAAGCATCACTTGGACTACGTTTACGACAGTTTTTTCCTTGTTCAAAGGATTCTTAGGAAAATATTTTGAAAAATGTCCTCCCTTTTTGCAACATTGTATGCAATAGGCTTCAATTGGTTTGAGATTTTTGTCAGGCTCTAGACATTCGTTCTTCCAATGGTCATCGGCACCACAATTATGACAGTTTCTTGTTTTAGGCTTCATCATGGGTCTTCCCATGGGAGGTCTAACACCTTGATTAGCTACATAATACATTGATGCGAGCTCTGGTGGAGCATAAGCCATGGTTTCTTCCATTGGTGGTTGATGTGGACTATACCAATCTCCTTCTACCATTATTGTAGATGGACTAGGCTCTGCATAGGGTGTAACATGCACTAATGCTTGTTCATCTATGACTCCTTCAGAGTGCATGTACTTTACAGGCACTACATTATGTCTTGGATACGGAGGTTGTTGTCCCAACACAGGTTGAGGTCTTTCCATACCCATTGGTGGTCTTTGAGGTTGGGCCATATTAGGCTGATACCTGTACATGGGTTGTCCACATTAGGCTGATACCTGTACATGGGTTGTCCTTGTGGCCTCATGGGTACGTACTGAACATTCCCATCATACTTTGGTCTAAAGTAGCACTCGTGTGTCTCATGGTTAGTCCATTTACCCTTGATTGCACACCATTTTTGTGGCCTAATTGGTTGTCCTTGTGGAGGTATCCCTTGTCCTGGTCCTCTCATAGGTGCTTTTTGCATATTTTTCATCATGTTGTTCATCCTTTTCAGCGTATCTTCTATGGCTGAGAGTGGTGCCGCAGCAGCCGTTCCCACTTGTGCTAGTTTAATGGAGGTTGTCTTCTCGCTTTGGTTATCCTTAGGGACATCATCTTTGTTGAAGATCTCGTAATTGTCTCCTAGGTCAATCGCATCAGACACACACACTTCTAGGGTTGTATGCTTTTTACTATAGAGTATAGCATGAAGTTCTTTGTTTAGCAATCCCTCCAGAAACAAAGATACAAGTCATTATTCTGCAGGTATCTCCATCTCTAGGCATCTGGCAATGTATTGTTTCATTCGAGTTGCACAATCCCTAACAGACTCACCATGTTTATGTTTAAAGTTGTAAATTTGAGCTAACGTATTATGTTTAATACCCGTTTTGGAACAAGCAGCTACAAATCCTTGAGCGAATGTGCTCAAGTCCATGATAGACCTTGGTGGAATGTTTTGGAACCATGTCAAAGCTTTTCCTTCTAATGTCATTCCAAACCACTTGAATTGAGTATGGAAATCGAATATACGCTCTGCTCTTAGCACTTGCTTAAAGCTTGCTAAGTGGTCGTATGGATCCCCTGATCCACTGTATTTTCTAGACCCATTTTTGAAAATCAGCTGGTCTGACACGTCTATTTGGTTCAACTCCAGGTCTTCTAGAAGTTGGTCTTGTTTTGAGTCCTTCAAACCAATCTGTTGGAAATAGTGACTCATGTAGCCCTGGACTGGCCTTAGTGTCACCCAGTTTTCTACGTGATGAGGTGGTTTCTGGTTTCTTCACATTACTCTCAGATGATCTCTCACGATGTTCATCCCTTGGAATTATGTCTGGTCCTTGCCCCAATATTCAATCCCGTATGGAATACCCTTGGTATTTGGTTTGTTTTATGTCATCATAACAAAGTAGTTGTTATAACAATCCCTAAACAAGTATCTTGGTAGGGTTGATCCCTTATCTTTGATCTTGAAGATGTAGATGATCTTCATGGGCGTTAATTGTCCTGGTTTGGCATGAGAAGTCCATAAAAGATCTTTTATGTTTCTATCTTCCCAACAATAGACTCCGATCCTAGGATTATCCGTACTAAGATGTTTCAAAGGCTTCAAGTCTACTTGATCGTATCCCTCGAATTCCAAAGTTGGTGGTCCTTCTTTTGCTGACGTATATGGGATTATAGTGTTTACTTCCAACCCCCATTTGTCTATCACGTCAGGGTTTTTAACCTGTAAATATTGAGTTCCATTTCGATCCATGTACATTTTTCCTTGTTTGTTTGCCCTAACCTCTTCTTCGAACTCAATACCATGGTCATCAATGTGAATAGCATACTCCTCGTTAGGGTCCAAGTAAACTGGGCTCCATGACGGTTAGTCTTGTTAAAAGATAGTATATGCTTATAGCGCACTGTCGTCCCGGTTTTCGAGCGAGTCGAGTAAGAAGACATTTCGGATGTTGAATCTGAAAAAGTGTCTGAGACTTTTTTAGGAATTGTGTGTAAGGAATTACCTTGATTCACGCTTTCTTCGGTAGATACTCTACTGGAGGTTTCTCCGAGTATGCCCTGATTTCCTAGTACACGACCAGATCTAAGGTTCATATAGACTTGTGAAGCCCTAGATAGAGTACTCACCTTTGGATTGACTTAGCGTCAATTTCCACTCGATTCAATTGCAACTTTCTGTCGCCACTAATTCCTCGTCTGCAACCTGATGCATGTACAAATTTAATCAAGTTAGCTATTCTTCCATAAAGGCAGTAGAGCTCTTGAGAACTCTCGTGATTGGTCTCTATGTATCACTTCAAATTGAGCTATGGGAGTCCAAAATTGACTTTCAGATTTGACTTTAGCAAAAAACCGAAGGTCTAATCTGCAACCTGTAAACTGAGTGTATCTGTACCAATTTTGATCCGATTAAACCCAAAATTGCTCTGTGGCCTTATATTATGTTGGTTATCACTGTATAAGTTCAAAAGTTAAAAATGATGTCTCTGGATAGCAGAAGTAAATAATCGCGACTAATTACTTTTGTCAATTTTTTGCATTTTTTTGATAGGTTTGGCAAGTATACAACTTGTTAGAGTCTCTGGGAAAATTTCAACAAGTTTGGACCAATTCTGATCAAGTTTATCAATTGTTTGGTGTCTCCAGAGTCTGATTTTGAGAATCTGGCTTAAGTCTCACTTTTGGGATCCAAATTTCACCAAAATTGATTTGTGAGGTCTACTTGATGTGCTTGACCTTGTGGTATACTCAAATTTGCAAAATCATCAAGTTTTCAAGCAGATGTAATAATCGCGATTATTTACTCCAGCTATATTTTTGCAAGTTTTTGTCCCAACTTTGACACAGATCTGTTAAGCACCTTAAGTTAAGGCCACTAGCCAATTTTTATCAAGTTTGGACAATTTTTGGTCAAATGGTCATCAATCATCTGTCTGCAGACTGTCCGCAGATTAACTTTGCAATTTTAGTCACCAATTTCACTCCAGTGGTCCAAATCTTATCAAATTTAGTTTGTGGGCTTCTTACAACATGGTGAAGCTAGTGGTATTCAGACTTGGTCAAAAAATTTGAAAAATAGGGCAGAAGTAAATAATCGTGATTATTTACTTCTGATAAAATTTTGCAAATTTTTGGTCAACTGAGCATATACGCATCTTTATCACATCAACATAAGCCTATGAATCAATTTTCAACAAGTTTGGACAAATTTTTCCCAAATTTATACTCAAGATTCAAAAAGTCAGTACAAACTTTAGTTTTTACCCAATCTTTTGCCAGTTTAGTGATCCAAATCTTTTGGTCCTTTACAAAAGTTGTTTGTACACTTGCAATGAGTCAATGGTATGAACCTTGGCCAATTTAGAGCAAAAAGTTAATAATCGCGATTATTAACTTTAGGCTTGAAGTGAACACTTTTTTGCAATTTTCTCAAAGACAGTCTTTACATGATGTATTTTAAGCCTATGAATCAAGTCAAAGCCGCAAGTGGTGCTACGACAATAGCAACGGGTTTAGGGATTTATATTCTTCGAATAAGCAGCAAATATCAAGAAAAAGTAAATAATCTGAGTTTTGGCCAACTCTTGAAATTTTTACCTCGAAGTGTCTTTGAGCTTACCCACTGGTTCGGACAACTCTTACGCTTACTCTCCATTCAGATTGAGTGGATTCGAGTCTTTTCAATCTATTTCTAGCCATAGACCTAAAATTCTGCAACTTCCAATAACAACTCACACTTGATTCCTTCAAAGAGAGCAATGTTCTGAAATCCACATCAGATACTACTTGCCCTACTCCTAGATTCTCATGCAATGGGGTTGTGAAAAGTGTCCACAAATACTCGTTTTCTTGTGTTTTTAATGTTTTTCAGAGTCTTGATCTTAAGACTTGTCTCGTCTATCAATCATTCTCCAAATCCTAATCTAAATCTACAATCCTACAATCCTAAAGGTACTCGGCAAGTACAATTACTTCCAAGCTACCTCTACACAGCAAAAGACGACAATCTTAAGCTATGTGGTTTCTAAAAGAAAGTTTTGAACTCTATGCGAAACTAGAGGAAGTTAAAGGACAACTACACAAGACGCTTGTGTTTTTCCTAGTTTAGGTCTCTTCGATCCCCAGCAGCGGTGGCAAATGTGGGACGCATGTCTAACCTCACCATCCTATCTTATTGCAATATTAGCGAGAACCACGATTAATTTGTCAAACCATGGGACGAAGCTGAGTCGACTAGTGCATAGAGGCTACAAGAGGTTGTCAATCTCTCGAAAAACAACTAACAACTTGCATCTAACTCAAGCTACACTCAAGTGATTGAAATCACCAAAAGCCAATCGCTCATCGACGGTAAGCAAATCACATCCGTTACAGCATCAAATGACATCCAAACGTAAACTTCTAGAACAAGTTTATAAGACCTAAGCACACATGCCTATGGTGTCAAACCCCACTTTAGGTCAAGTTCCAAAATCGCGATTATTAACAGCAGTGGATTTTTGACCTAGTCATTTTCGACCCAGAATGCATCTAGATGCTTAGCAATGATGCCCCAATACCCCGCCTATGCTTAGTTTTCAATTTAAATGTGTAAATTCCTAGTTATGATGAAAATATGCCACGGGTCGGCGACGCCAAAAGCTACACGTCAATGCGTACAGCTTTTACCTGCGATTGCAATGCAACAAATGCATTCACAATGTGACAACTGGAGAGAGAGAGAGAGAGAGAGAGAGAGAGAGAGAGAGAGAGAGAGAGAGAGAGTAGGAAGCGCGAGAAGGAGAGAAGTGAGCGCCATTAGCTCACTTGTGTATTTCTTATCCAAAACTTATAAAAAACTTACAAAAATTGGCTTTTATACCTTAGCCAAGGTTTTTGGGTGGTCAAAACTAATAATCTGGAGTTCTACCAAAGCTGGGAAATGACTGGCTGATACTATCTGAAAGCTTGTAGCCCCGGCTCATTAATTACAAGGTTTATCCAAGAAAATAGGAGTTACAATATTCCCGATTTATCAAAATAATGATTGTTTTACAAGGAGAACTCCGAAAAATGGTGTCCGTGTTAGCTTGTTGCTAACATCAATGAATGTAAACACTCTCTTGTGGACTTGAATGCTTTAAAGGAGCACATCAGCAAAGCAGAGCATGACCATGTATTGGAAGAGGAGAAATTTGACACCATGAGCTGGGATGTATGCGACATGAAAAATGTATGCAGTGGTAACAATGTGGTTCCTAATTTCTCCCTCATGCAAGTTATGGCTCAAACAAAGAATGTTGAGAATGTGGACGTAGAGAAGTTGAAGGAATAAAAGCAACCTTTCAAGAACATTTTTATTCATAGAATTCCTGAAGAGAAGTTAGAGACACCTCCTTCTCTTGCGATTATTATCGAAGATTTCTTTAAAATTCACTTTGGTATGTCAGGAGTTATGGTTTATGGAGCACATAGAGTGGATAAGCAAGGAGCATCTCACTCGGGAGAATGGCCAATTGTATGCACCATGCCAGATAAGACCAAATGAAAGATTATCCTTGATAATAGTTGGATCTATTTCACGGATACAAAATGTTTTGTATATGAAGATCGCACTATTAAGCAACAAAATATGTGTCATAAGACATAAGAGGAGTGGAATAAGAAAAACGAGGAGATCTCTCATGAAGAAAATGTGACCAAGGAGGAGGCAAGTCCCTCAAGCAAATAAGAATGTGTGACCTATGAGGCTGAGTTACGATTGAAATTATGCTTTTGGAATTGCAATGGATACCCATGAAAAGCGGGGGTTGGCAAAGATGAACTAACAAGAAAAGTCGATGTTGTACTTCTTGTTGAAACTTGTGAGCATGATCGCATAGGATAAACGGGTTAGAGGATTACACTGTACATTCATTGATGTAGTCAAAGAATCTCAAGCAACAAAAGAGGGCAAGGAGGGGTTGCACGTATGGTTAAGAAAGGATTGAAATATTTTGCATCAATTGTAAATGATGACAAACACAAACATTATGTATAGCTAAAAACACCAAAAAGAGCACAATTTTTTGTAGCCGGTTGCTATATTCCTCATCATGATTCCCCCTTTTATTTTTTATTTAGAAGAGGATATTGCTTATTTTAAAGGAAAACGTTTTCTTTGGAGATATGAATGCTCGCACAAAAACATTGCAAAAACATGATACTCAACAATTTGATATGTCATACATTTCAAGGGAGTTGGAAGAAGTTCACTTATATGATCGTACTTCAACAGATGAGAAAGAGCCGGATCACTATGGAAAGTTGCTTTTACATATATGTAATAGCACGGGTATGTTCATTGTCAATGGTGTCTCTTTGTGGAGTGGAACCGATGGATTTACATGTAGAAAACATAATGTGAATATTGTGATTGACTATATGCTACTCTCTGAAGCCATCATGTATCACATAAAGAGTTTTACGCTTGGCCAATGGACCCCGAAATTAGACCATCGAACCCTATGTGTTGACCTTGCATATTGAGAAGCAACTAAGCATGATAATCTCAACCAAAAGGAAGAGAAGTTATCACTATGTATGGATTTCAAATGGGCACTTATGTATTTGAAATGATTGAGAAAAAGTTATGGATGAAAAAGCTTCAATAAGACGCACCATTAGAAACTAAATGGGAAGCTTTCACGAAATTTATTTGTTCTTGTACGGAAGAATGCTTTGCCATAAAGCATGTCCATGGTATCAACAAAGATAGATCGCGCAAAAGGTGGTTTCATAAAGAATGTCAAGATGCTTGAAAGTCCTTGATAATTCTTGATGTGATTATTGACAAAGAAAAATATCAAAGTCATTTGCAATATACAGGTTGATCCAAAAGAAGAGAAGAAGATGCGATATAAAGCATCAATGTTTTCAAGTCCAAGAAAAGGCACGTGCATGTGAAAGATTTTGGAGAAACTTGAGGGGCAAGCAGATTGAGAGTTTTGGTAACTTGAGTCTTGTGGATATGTACACACATTGTAAGCAACTATAAGAGCAACAAAATGCTAGAAATATTCCAGTTTATGGTTCACTCTCATGTATGCCCTCTTTTTTTACTATTGAGAATCTATGCGGTGGACTTGAAAAGTTAGGCCTCTTGAAAAGCAGGAGATCTTCAAGATATCAAGCCGGAAATTATTAAATGGAGGGGAGATTTTACACATGAGTGGATGTGTGATATGTTCAACCTTGCACTTCAACATGGTATGCCTTATGATTGGAGTACTAATTGGGTCAAGCCTTTGCATAAAGGAGGGGATGTAAATAATGTAAATAACTACAAGACTATAATGATTGGGTCTCTTATGGAAAAGTTTTTTGGGTGCATAATGGAGTTAGAATTGAGAGATGGGATTGAAGAGAATGGCAAGCGTGCAAAAGGATGATCTGGTTTCATCGACACGATAGCACCATTGATCATCTTGTCACTCTTTGTTCTCATGGAGGAAAGTCGGTTGAAAGGCAAGCAATTGTATTGTTGCTTTGTGGAATCTAAAAAAGTATTTGATGAAAAAGCTTCAAGTTGTGGAGAAGGATGAAAAAACTTCAAGTGCCAAGTGAGTTTATGCTTGCGGTTTCCCGAATCGATGAGAAGGTGGTGTCAATTATGCATGGGAAGAGAAATTCCAAAAAAACTCTGCAAGCACTATTAGTGCTGAACAAGGATGTTCGGTGTCACCAACTCTCCTTGATCTATGCACTGATCAAATGGAAGGAATGGTACTTGACTTTATGCAAGAAGAAGGCATTGAAGATGTCACTATTTGCAATGTGGTAATCATGCTTTTGTTGTATGTAGATGATGTAGTGCTTCTAGCACACACTGTAAAGGATGCACAAAATCTTATAGTTGTCCTTGAGAATTTTTGCTTGTATAGTGGGTTGATTGTGAATGAATCCAAAACAAAGGTTATGCTTGTCAAAACTAACCATAAGGAGAAGCCATGCATTGTGTACAACAATGAGACACATTGAAGTTGTTGAGAGATTTAAGTACCTTGGCTTGGAGGTTTTGACCAATCATAAGTGGCATGAATGTGCTATGCATCAGTTGGAAGCGGAAAAGAGAACGTACTATGCATTTGAGAACATGTGTGATGCGGGAAACATCAATTATTCGGTTCTCAAGAAGTACCATTTTGACACATGGGTGACATTGGTTCTTCTTTATGGAGTTGAAGTGTGGGACATGAGCATGTAATTCTGCTTGGTAAGAGTTTGAGAATTTCAAAAAGCTTTTTCTTACAAACTTTCTCCAAGTTAAGACACAAACACCATATATGCTCCTACTTCTTGAGTCAAGATCTCTTCCAATTGAGATTAGGGGCATGGAAAGGGTTGTGGAGTACATGATAAGATCTCTCTCTCTCTCTCTCTCTCTCTCTCTCTCTCTCAACCTCAGATGTCGCACATCAAGCATACAATACAAGCATGCCCTTGGAGGCCATAGTAGCTCAAGGTCTTGCTATTGAACAAGAACCTCCCTGTGATTGGCACATGCAGCGCTAGGCAGAACATACCCATGTTATGTGTTGATGTGTTTGTAGCATTTGTAGGTTGTATTGAGTGGAGGTATAGAGAGAGCCACCATCAATGCTAAGGGTGCAACCATGGCTCTGTGTGCAGCCATGATGTACCTTCTGCAACAATATGACCCCGAAGGACGTGCACTTGATGGAGGATGTGCATCAATATGAGCACATGTAGTTGGACCCCCACACACACACATATATTGTAGGGTTGATGGAGGTAGCATGCAAGGTTACCTGTTTGTGGAGGACGCTGGTGCTGAGCTTGTAGGAATTCACTTTGTGGAGGACGTGTAGTTGGACCCACACACACACACACACACACACACACATATTGTAGGGTTGATGGAGGTAGCGTGCAGGGTTACCTGTTTGTGGAGGACGCTGGTGCTGAGCTTGTAGGAATTCACTTTGTGGAGGACATTGGCACAGAGCTTGTAGGAGGTCTCTCTCTCTCTCTCTCTCTCTCTCTCACACACACACACACACACACACACACACACACACACATACACAAGGTTTTGCTATTGAAGCAAGCGAGGCCCCCTCTATTCGTAAAAACATACTCAACCTTTGAGTTTTCCTTAGTGTCTCTCTGGTGCACGTGTGCATACACACTCATCGCAAGTTAGCCCCTTGACATACTCAACTTTTGAGTTTTTCTTAGTGTCTCTCTTGTGCGGCGTGCATACACACTCATTGCAACAATCAACGACTTGGTGGGGGAGGGGAGGGGGCAACAAGTTTTCTCACAACACATGGAGGTGTCAATGTTTCAAGAACTTAGAGTATAGAAGTACCTCTTTAGAGTAATTTTTTAAAATCTTAAAATACAAAAATTACACAATTTGTGAAAATAATATCAATATTGGTCTTGGAAAAAGGCCCTTGAAAAGAAATACAAAAATCTTAAAATACAAATCTTAAAATCTTAAAATACAAAAATTACACAATTTGTGAAAATAATATCAATATTGGTCTTGGAAAAAGGCCCTTGAAAAGAAAATTCCAAATATATCTTCAAAAGTTGAATTTGCATTGAAGAGCAAAATCCCCCTCAAATTTACCTTTTTCTATGAGGCACATTTAAATTAGTACATTAACCTATGTAGAGTAGAAAGTCTTTTGGCAAAAAAAAAAGAAAGTAAGTCTTTTGACTTTTCATTGTTAAAAGGCTTTTCAACCCTTCAATTTTTTTATTTATTAAGCACTCTGGTGCTTCACGTCAGCTAGTTTTACGTTATTGCGCCCACATAGAAACACCCGGACAGGGATTGAACCATAGTCGTTAAGGCAAGGAGCTCTAAGCGTGCTCATCCCTTCACTCTTACCCCTTCACTTTTGAACTTTAGATTAGATGTTTTTCTTTGAAGTGAACCATTGAGTGGTGGCCCTCTCCTTCCTTGAAAATTTTAAGATCCATTTTATATAGTATAGATAGATAGATATAGATATAGATAGATGTCTTTTAATGTAAATCATCCATCTGTCATTAGTATGTCCTCCTCTTTATTTCCCTTTATGTCTATCTTACATCTTTATACTCTCAAATTGTCTCCTTCTATTTACATTTTCTATCTGTGATTGTGACTGTGATTGTGATTACTCTGATTCCATTGATGTTCTATTGATATTATGTCTTCTCAATTATTTCATTCCACTCCTTTATTAGAGTATTCTATCATGACAGTTTCTTTTCCGTTTCATGTCCTGCAATAATGTTCTCTTGTTGATATGTCCTACTTACCCATCCTTTTTGAATTCTAAAACTTTAAAATAATAGCAATCATTCATTTCTTGCTACATAGATTACTAGATGCTCTATTGGATAAGTGCTCTTTGTTCCTCTTTATGTCCCTTAAATTGTATCTCAATTCTTTTTTGGACTACATTAGGAATCCTCAGTAAAGCGTTGGATTTTTGGTGCAATTGTGGACCATTGGATGAAGCTTGTAGATTAGTGCCACATGGAAAAAAACTTTCTTTTTTAATATTTCTTCTAAGTCTTTGTGAGAGGTGTTGACATTTGTGTAACTCTCTCTTTAAAGAGGGCCATTTAATATTGGTCTAGTCATTAGTTTTTATGCTTTTTGAATATATTATAATCTAAACAAGTCATTATTACACTCGTTTCCAAAAAGTGTAATACTCTATTGTGCCAAAGAAAAAAATGCTAGGGTCCCTTTCTCATTTTTCCTCTCATAAAGAACCCTCTTATTATTAAACTAGTAAAACGGCGCCGCCTTCGGCGGCGGCATGGCCCCTCTTACCCTCAACCCCCTTGCTCACCCAGTATAATGGCACCACCTTCGATGATGCTATGTGGATTCTCTTAGCTTAATTAGACAATATGTACTACCTTTGGGCAGGCCGGAGAAACAACCATAAAAGACATGGTTGCCAAAGAGAGAGAGAGAGAGAGAGAGAGAGAGAGAGAGAGAGAGAGAGAGAGAGAGAGAGGGTGCAATATGGGCTCCAAGTGCTCCCTTATTACCTGCAAAAAGTGGCATCTTCATTAGAGAACAAAGTTGTGTTCTTGCCAGACTCAGCACACCTCTTCTTGCCTGCCTTCCAAAATGGAATTTTCTTTCCTCCCCTCTTCCATCATGCTTGCCACATTTGGTATCCTCCGCAACCTCAAATCCCTATCACTCAAATTCCATAGCTTAGCTTAATGATGTTTGTAGGTGTGGCATGAATTCATTTTGCCTTTCATGATGCTAACAACATCTTCCTTAAGGCTACACTTAGCAAGGCAACAACCTCGAAATCCCTATTGCTTCATTCAATAGCCCAACTTCTACCTTCTGTGATGTTGATAGGAGTGATAGGAATGTGTCTTGAATTTTCGAGCTTGATAGTCTTGTTGGTACATCCATGTTGCTTGAGCTTGATGATGCCGGCACCTTCTTCTTTGAGGCCGACATCCAAGATAGAAATTTTTCCTAAACACAGAAAGAGTGCATCTGATAGTAAAGAGTAACTCCACCAATGTTCAAAAAGAACATCTTTGAGTATGCTGCAATGCCAAGTGTTTTTTGAACTCCTATTGATTGAAAAGTATTTTCCTCCAATGCTCTATGAATTCTTATCAAGGCTTCAAGATTTGAATTACGTGCAACTAATGATGTCTTTCTTGCATTGGAATTTCAATAGGGTTCATTGATGTTGGGTTTAAATATAGATGAAAAACCATTCACAATGAAAACATGATCAGCGTAACCTTTGTTTTGGCATAAAGGGCAGGTGATGTAGCTACTAAGACACGTATCAAGGCACTTGAGGATGAAGGAGTACGAGCTGAAGTGTGACGCGAGAGAGAGTGCGAGAAGAAGAGCACGACGATATGGTGAACTCGCTCTACTGTAATGTGTAGAGCATAGTGAGTTCTTATTAGGTTTTTACAAAAGAATATGTGTACATACCTGGCGGCCCGTCCACCTACCTGGGCGACCACATTGGGCTTGAGCGGAAGTGTGACGTGAGAGAGAGTGCGAGAAGAAGAGCACGACGATATGGTGAACTCGCTCTACTGTAATGTGTAGAGCATAGTGAGTTCTTATTAGGTTTTTACAAAAGAATATGTGTACATATGTGGCGGCCCGCCCACTTACCTGGGAGACCACATTGGGCTTTATACCCCAACAACCTCCCACTTAAAGTCCAATGTGGTACTTTAAGTGTGAGAGAAGCTACTATACAAGCTAATATACAAGAGATGTAGAGAAGTGATGTACTACCCTACACCTAACTGCTTGCGAAAATGCGCAAAGCTCTTTGAGGGAAGTCCTTTTGTAAGTAGATCAGCAGGATTTTATGTGGTGTGAACTTTGACAAGCTGAAGTTGCTTATCCTCGAGCATTTCCCTGATGAAATGATACTTCACATACACATGCTTTGTCTTTGAGTGATAAACTGGATTGCGAGCCAATTGTATAGCACTTTGACTATCACAATATAACACGGGCATCTCTTCTTTGATTCCCAAATTTGTTACTAGTCGATTAAGCCAAATTGATTCTTTGCATGCCTCTGATGCTGCAACATATTCAGCCTCTGTAGTAGATTGAGTAACACAATCTTGTAATCTAGAACGCCATGATACTGCTCCACCAGCCAATGTAAAGACATACCCTGACGTAGACCTTCGGTTGTCTAAGTCACCTGCATAATCTGAGTCTGTAAAACCCTTTACACTTAGCTCCTAACTCCCATAGCATATACGCATACTCTTTGTAGCTTTCAGGTATCTCAATATTCCTTTCACTGCCTCCCAATGTTTCTTGCCTGGGTTTGACATGTATCGACTTACTACTCCCACTGCAAATGCAATGTCTGGGTGAGTAGCAATCATTGCATACATCAAACTACCCACTGCAGAAGCATATGGAATCCTATCCATTTCAGCCTGTTCTTCCTCAGACACAGGACAATCTTGTTTGCTAAGTTTCACATATGGTGGCAATGGAACACTCAATGCCTTTCCCTTCTCCATATTGAAACGTTGCAAAACCTTGTCAATATAATCTGTTTGAGATAACCAAATCAACTTCTTTGATCTGTCTCTCTCAATGCGCATACCAAGTATATGACTTGCCTCACCCATGTATTTCATGTCAAACGATTTTGCCATCTTTGACTTCAAAGCTGAAATTTCTTCCAAGTGCTTGCCAGCAATCAACATGTCATCCACATACAAAATAAGGATCTGCCAACTGCCATCCTTAGCCTTCTCAATGCGCATACCAAGTCATATACCAAGTATATGACTTGCCTCACCCATGTCTTTCATGTCAAACGATTTTGCCATCTTTGACTTCAAAGCTGAAATTTCTTCCAAGTGCTTGCCAGCAATCAACATGTCATCCACATACAAAATAAGGATCTGCCAACTGCCATCCTTAGCCTTCTTTGTATATAGACAGTGATCGAACTCACTACGTTTTTAGCCTTGAGAAAGCATAAACTTGTGGAACTTATGGTACCATGCCCTCGGTGATTGTTTTAAGCCATAAAGACTCTTTAACAACTGGCATACCAAATCTTCCTTGCCTTTCTCAACAAACCCTTCTGGCTGCAGCATGTAAATTTCCACATCTAAATCACCATTCAAGAACGTTGTCTTGACATCCATTTGGTGCAACACCAAATCTAATATGGCAACCAATGCAAGAAAGCATCTCAATGTAGTCATCTTGACCACCGGAGAGAAGACTTCATCAAAGTCAATGCCTTGTTCTTGCTTAAATTCCTTGGCAACAAGCCTTGCTTTGTACTTTGGCTGACTATCATGAGCGGTGATCTTATACCTGTAAACCCATTTACAAGGTAGAGCCTTTTTGCCCTGTGGTAATTTAACTAGCTTCCATCTCTGGTTTTTATGCAGAGCTGTCATCTCTGACTGCATGGCCAATTGCCAATTCCCGGAGTCCTTCATTTGCACTGCTTCCTTATAACATGAAGGCTCATTGCCATCAGTCAACATGACATAGTTCATAGATGGAACAAACCTATCAGGAGGTCGCGCGATACGTCCAGATCTACGTAGAGTAGGTGGCTCAGGTTCAGCCACAACCTGTGGTTCCAATCTATACTGTCCTTGGTCCTCTTGAGCCCTGACATTTTGTCTTGCACGTGCAGGTCCATCTTCTTGAAAGACAAATCTTCTAATCTCCTCAACCCTCTCTGGTTTAGAATGATATTTGGATTCATTAAAGTGAACATCATTGCTGCGGATAACCTTTCTGGATTCAGGATCCCAAAGTCTGTACCCCATCTCACCAGAATTACCATAGCCTAGAAAGATGCACTTTCTACTCTTTGGCTCAAGTTTGTTCCTAAATTCCTTTGGAACGTGAGTATATGCCTCACAGCCAAAGACTCTGAGATGCTTGTATGAGGGCACCTTGCCTGACCATACCATCTCTGGCACTGAATCCTTCTGTAAAACCTTGCTAGGAGATCTATTTACAAGATGAACAGTTGTTGATACAGCTTCAGCCCAAAACCCATTTGGCAGCTGTGCATTAGACAACATACTTCTGACCTTCTCTTGTATGGTTCTATTCATCCTCTCGGCAACACCATTTTGAGGAGGATTGTAAGGAGCAGTAAGTTCACGTTTTATACCTTTTGACTCACAAAATTCATGAAGGGCCTTTGAAACATACTCTCCACCATTCTCAGTGCGTAAGCATTTAAGCTTCTTGCCACTCTGATTCTCCACAAGTGTCACAAACGTTTTGAAAACACTAAACGCTTCATCCTTGTGCTTGAGAAAGTAAACCCATACTTTCCTCGAGTAATCATCTATAAATTTCATAAAGTAAGAAGCTCCCCCTAGAGATAGGTTAGGCATAGGTCCACACAAATCACTATGAACAAGTGCCAACTGTGTATCTCTTCTACTGCTTCTATGCTTATGTGGCTGTTGTGTTTGCTTACCATACAGACAATGTTCACAGAATTCAAAATCATTAAATGAAAAGACAGGCAAATAACCAGAACGAGACAAGATTTCCATTCCCTTCTTGGACATATGTCCTAACCGGCTATGCCACAAAGAAACGTTCAGTTGCTCGGTTACATTGATTACATTTTTAGAGACATTTGATACATAAATCATGTAAAGTCCTCCAAACTTTACTCCATGTGCTACTGTCATAGAACCCTTGGATATCTTCCACATGTTCTTTCCAAAAGTGGTGACGTAGCCAGCATCATCAAGTAAACCTGTGCTGATCAAGCTCTTTGTAATTGCGCGAACATGTCTCAGATTCTTCAGCGTGAAAGAAGAGCCATTTTGAAACTTCAATTGAACATCTCCAACACCTAAGATCTCACACGTCTGCCCATTGCCTAGCCGAACATGATCTTTAGTGGTCACATAAGAGGTAAACCACTCCTTGTTTGGAGACACATGAAGTGATGCCCCTGAGTCTATAATCCAGTCACTCAGTGCATTTCCATCAGGTGCTGTAAGAAGAGCTGAGTCCATTGTATTCTTCAAGAAGTAGATGTCTCCTGACACTAGACTGTCATCCTCTGCAACAGTGTTTGTCACATTTATTTCTTGAATCTTCACTGAGGACTTGTTCTTCTCACCATGGTTTTCAGCTTTCTCTTTGCCTTTTTCTGCTTTCCATTCTCTGCAGTCTCTTTTCATGTGACCCTTCTTGCCACAATGGTAGCATTCTATGTCACTCTTGCCTTTAGCACTGCGGGACTTGCTATGAGACTGATTCCTCTTTCCACCTTTGTACTTTTCTTTGGTCCTTCCCCTGACAACTAAGGCTGTTCCTTTGCCTTTGTCCATTGTCTTTCTATTGGTTTCTTCAGTAAGCAGACTTCCTTTTACACCTGCTATGTTCAAACCATCTGGAGGTGCAGAATTACTCAAAGCTGTGCGAAAAGTGTCCCAACTTTCCGGCAATGTGATCAACAGGAACATAGCTCTAACAGGTTCATCAAACTTCACGCCTTGAGCTGACAACTGACTATAGATGGTGTTGAATTCATTCAGATGATTGGACATAGGGGTCCCTTCTTTCATCTTCAAGTCAACAAGCTTCTTAAGCCAGTATACCTATGAAGCTGCACTCTGCTTCTCATAAAGATCACTCAGCTTTTTCCATGCTTGATAAGCCGACATCTCGTCTGCTACATTGAAGTAAACGCTTTCTGCCAAAGTCAGCATAATGGTAGAAAGTGCCAATTCATCCATTTCGCTCCATTCATCTTCGTCCATATCTTCTGGTTTTATCCCCTTGAGCTTTATAGGTTTTATCTGCTTCTTTTGTACCAACACGTGCCAAATCTGCTTCTTCCACAATGGGAAATTGGTTCCATCCAGCTTCTTGATATTGTAAAGAGCAGTGTTCTGTGATCCAGCCATAGCTACGCTTCACAGTAGTTTACTTTCCTGGGAAAAATTCGGCAGAGTTTCCCCTGTAAACTGACCTCTGAACCAATATCAACCTGTCAAATGAACCAAGAAAGCTTCAGATTCTGCATAAATTTCGGCAGAGTCTCCTTTGTAAAATGGCTCTGGTGTACTCAAAAAACATACCAAAAACAGCTCAAAAAACCACTGTCTCTCTAACACTGTAAGCTGTGGGTAAACCTGTCCTGCACCTGTACTGTCTCTCACTGTCCTGTCACTGTCCTGTAAGCATAGACTGTGACAATGCCTCAACGGCAGTAAAGAAAAGATGTAATCCCAACTGTCTAACTCACAGTCAATACATCCTAGCTGCCTATCTAAGGGTGCTCGAGGGATCGCTCCAAGACCTGTATCACCGAAAGGATCTCAACATTCGAGAATCCCCCAGCTCAATAAAACCTCACTCGACCCTCAACAAAGGCTACAGTAAATCTGATAGTACATAGACTTCCCACAAAGTCATACATCCACAAATTTCCCACTATATGTTGTAACCGATGCGTCGGTTGTTTGCTGCGTGACTCACAGCCAGCAAACCCTCAACAGACATACATCATCTCTGACAATACATCCCATGTGGAAGTACCTGCAATGTTAGGATGAAATGTGGAATATCAAGCAGCAGACACAAGCTACCTGATGAACTAGTGGATGTCGCCTACAATCTGTGTAGATGCGTCCGTGTCGTATGTGACACGCCTCCAAGAACTGTGATCCGTCCTTCGATGTGTAGACAGCCACAAATCAGCACTCTGGGAGTGCTGATATCCTCAGCACCTGCAGTCGTAGGCCGAAACCCCAAATTTGCAGAGTCGGATCTGCACCCGCCGAGACCACAGTCGAAAATGGCCTGCGCAGAACTTTGTCGAAGCCGAACGGTGGCCGAGATGACCTCAGAATGAAATTCTGAGAACACCAAGCCCTTCGGACTGTCCGACAAGATTTGGGGCCGTGTCTTCGCCTGTCGAATCTCACTCCAATTTGAGCAGGTGACTCTGGCTACCTGCAAATGCTGCCCCGAGCCTCGATCTGAGCTCTGATACTAGTTGAAGGAGTACGAGCGGAAGTGTGACGCGAGAGAGAGTGCGAGAAGAAGAGCACGACGATATGGTGAACTCGCTCTACTGTAATGTGTAGAGCATAGTGAGTTCTTATTAGGTTTTTACAAAAGAATATGTGTACATACCTGGCGGCCCGTCCACTTACCTGGGCGACCACATTGGGCTTTATACCCCAACAGAGGAGAAAGGCATGCTTGCGTTTTGAAAGAATCGAAAGGATATCATGGATGTCAAAGGGAGAGAGGCAAACATTACGCTCAAGTCATTCCTTGAGCCCATAGAGGGATGCAAAAGAGAATTCGGAGGATATCGTGGATGTCAAAGCGAGAGACGTAGACATCACACTCAAGTCATTCCTTGAGCCCATGGAGGGATGAAAAATAGAAAGTGGGGAGAACATCAATGCTGGCAGGATCAATGGCAGAATCACATTTGTGGAGGAGGAGAGGAAGAGGGATAGAGCGGCATAGAGGGAAAGACTCGTATGATCGTAGACATCGAGGCCATGCCACTTACAATGTTTGACATAGAGGACGAGGAGCAAGGTTAGCATTGGCGATATTTTTCAGTGGCCTGAAGAAATGAGAGAGAGAGAGAGAGAGAGAGAGAGAGAGAGAGAGAGAGAGAGAGAGAGAGAGAGAGAGAGAGAGAGAGAGAACCATGTTTTTGCAAGACTTAGCATACCTATGTTGTCTGACACCTTTGATACTGACTCATGATCTTGGAAAGTGCTCACCATCGATGGCTTTAGCCTGCACTCAAATTTCAACACATGATGGACACTGCATGCCTTGGATATTGAGCTTGAAGATGCATGCCAGGGATATCTAGCTATGGTAATATGCATGTAATAGCAATATAGTATGCCAGATCAAAACATGCCATGGAGCATGTGTGTGGTATAATGCAACGTAAAAGACATAGCCATTAGAAATCATGATCTGCATACCTATGACTTACGGCCTCATAGAGCCCCAGAGAAGGAAGGACTATAGAGCTAAGCATGTGAGGAGAAGAAGAGCCCATCTAGCTATGACCATGGCTTATGATGGCAGGCCTGTAGTGATCCTCAAAGGAAATAGGGGAGACATTAGAGCAGGGGATGTAGTCGATGGGAATAGCAAAAAATCATTGTAGTTGAAAAAATGAAGGTTGTGACTCATGAGTGAAGGTGACGGCATGGGTACTTGTTGACCGCCATCCTTCCCCACACACACACACACACACACATAGATATATACTCACAACTTGCATGGGCCTCTCTCTTGCTTTTTGTTAAATATCGGCCTGCTTCCCTCGTGGCAAAGCAAGCCTTCCTCCACCAGTAAACTTACAACCAGACCCATATTTAACCATAGCTCGCTCTCTCTCTCTCTCTCTCTCTCTCTCTCTCTCTCTCTCTCTCTCTCTCTCTTTGGGGGAGATATTGGAGCAGGGGATGTAGTCGATGGGAATAGCAAAAAATCATTGTAGTTGAAAAAATGAAGGTCGTGACTCATGAACGAAGGTGACGGCATGGGTGCTTGTTGACCGCCATCCTTCCCCATACAACACACACACACACACACACACACACACACACACACATAGATATACACTCACAACTTGCATGGTCCTCTCTCTTGGTTTTTGTTAAATTTCGACCTGCTTCCCTCGTGGCAAAGCAGACCTTCTTGGTTGCCAGTCAAAAGCAACCCGTTGGAAAGGGTTTGACCAAAAGGTCAACACACGATTTGCATGCATTGAGGTCAAACCTGAGACGTCTGAAGCTGGAGTTGTTGCACATACCACTGTGCTACATGCGTGTGCTTGTGAAGAAGTGCATCCTTGCCCGTTCTATCCTGAGCATAATGTTGCCCCTCAAAAAGCGCCACGATCGATTGTGGCAGTCACCTCCACCAGCACAATTACAACCAGACCCACATTTAACCGTAGCTCTCTCTCTCTCTCTCTCTCTCTCTCTCTCTCTCTAACACACACACACACACATGAACAAAAATATGCCAAACTTATCAATACCAAACAAAAAAGAAATGTATCGATACCAAACTTATCAATACCAAACTGAGCGTTCTAGAAAAAAAATACTGAATTTTTAGACGCTTGAGAGTAGTTTTCCTGGAAGGTGAAAATTAAGCAACATCTTTCAAGGTTTTTAACCTACGTTCTTTTTTAACATGGCTGAAGTCGATTGAGCGAGGCTCAGAGCTGAGGCGGGTTGTGGACATTTCGTGGAAATGAGGTGATGCTTCGGCCATAGCAGCATGTGGATAGCCCTACAACAGATTGCCCATTGTTGCCAGGTCGCCGGTAGGGGAAGCGAAGTCCCTCGAGAAGGAATGTGGGCATGATCAGCTTGAGCCTGGGCAAGAAGGGATCCTTTGAATTGCTCCGCCTCCCAATGGAGATCTCCAGAGTTGTACTTCCAAGTTCCAAGTGCTATAAGTTCTAAGGTAGGCGTGCATGTACTGTGTGGGGTGGGGGTTGCAGTGATAGCACCACAGCTACCAATGGTGCAAAATATTGCCGCGTGCTCTGAGGCACATCTCTCTCTCTCTCTCTCTCTCTCTCTCTCTCTCTCTCACACACACACACACACACAACCGAGCTTGCCCAAGTGTCAAAGGAGCGAGCAGTTTTCGCTCATGACTTACATGGAGCATATTGTGGTGGGTGTATATTCATGCTATGGTTGCCTACTAGCATACATGAGGGATAGTTCCATGGTAACACGCTATGGTAGCCGGCAACAGTGTAGTTCTCCAACAACTCCTGGTACTAATGGCGGTTGCATCATGCTCGAACTACAGCACAAATTGGCAGTTCAACAATGCTCTGGTCGTGATGGCGGGCATGGCAGCACGATATCATAGCCTACAATGGTGGTTGCAAGAGCGCAGCTTTGCAGCATGCCTTTGGCAGCATTTAGCACCACATGGCAGGCAAAAGTGACTGCAAGTGAGCGCACACAGAATTGCAAGGGAGAGGGAGTGTAATGGGGAAGAGCAGCAATAAGAAGCAACACGTGCAAGAAGGAGACATATCGACCAAGGCTGAAGCTTGCAATTGACCTGCTCCACAGTCGTCTCTCTCTCTCTCTCTCTCTCTCTCTCTCTCTCTCTCTTAGTCACGAGGAGGCTACTGAAATGATGAGAGAGTAATTAGGTCGCGAGCAATAAGGTGAGAGAAACATTGCCTCTTCAAGAGCCCAAGTTTCAAAACAGTACCGCTCTTCTACTCTTCAAATTCAATCTCACTCTCTTTCTCCCCCAAACTCATGCTGGCGGTGGTGCCGAAAGCAACCTCTCTCTCTCTCTCTCTCTCTCTCTCACAGTGTCACGTTGAGCTGCAAGGAATACTCACCGGAGAAAAGAGGTGATGACACGTGACCGAGGAGGGAGCCGGAATCCCTTCCTCCATTATATATAGTA
Source organism: Adiantum capillus-veneris (assembly GCF_014529385.1). Classification (NCBI taxonomy): domain Eukaryota; kingdom Viridiplantae; phylum Streptophyta; class Polypodiopsida; order Polypodiales; family Pteridaceae; genus Adiantum; species Adiantum capillus-veneris. The sequence goes on along the minus strand of NC_140948.1, from coordinate 25,912,560 downwards.
TAGATTCCTCTCAATAGTATTATGTAGGCCATTGTGAACTTTCACCTTGTTTTATACTCTTATGAATGAAACTAGTCTTGCTTGCATTAAAAGTTCTTGGAATGCGCCATGGACTTAAGCAAATGGCTTCATGATGGGATTGTCCATCGAACGCTCTTGGGAAATTAATATTGCGCTTGAAATTGTAGTTCAAATTGTAGGTCAATTGTGGTATAATTTTGAATGCACAAAATGATCTTCGAATGCAATGATTGTCGAATATGCCCAACATAGGTAAGGCATGGGGCATTATGCAAGAAAGTTAATATGGCAACATTTTTTACTAGATGCAATTCTTTATGCTTGAATCTTGAAGTCATAGGGCAAAAACTGCATACATTGCTGCAAAAAATTCATGATGAGTTTTTTAGCTAGCAGCTCTATAATGTTGTCGCTGTCAGGTATGTCAAATATGGTATACTATTGAAATCACAAAGAGTTCTTTGCAAAATTCCTATACTAGATGTTGTCTCTTGGAATCCAATGGTTATTGGATATTCCCAAAAAAAAATAGGACAAGCAAGCAATGAGCTGTTTAAGCTAGTATAGAGTCTTTAGACGCACTCACTATGCTTGTATCTTGAAGTCATAAGACATTATGAAAGCAGTTGGCATTTTAAACAGCTTCATGATGAAATTGTTGAGAGTCGCACGTCTTGGAAATAAGAAAACTTGCTCGGAATTTTTCTTCTTAATAGGCATGTCAACTGTGGTGTACTTCTAAACATGCAAAAGTTTCTTGGAATGTAGTATTGTCGGACATGTAAGGTTGTGGTTACTTGGAGAACATTTATTGTAGAGTATGCCCAACATGGGCACGACAAGGAATCTCTAGGTTGTCAATCTCCAAAATCTCTCAGCTATTTTTCATCTTGAAGTCATGGGGCAATGGATGTGTACATAAAGAAATTCATGATGAGATCTTTAGCCAGGGGTCTTTCAATGTTGTGGTTTTCATGTATGCCAAATATGGTATATTGTTAACGGCACAATGAGATCCTTTTGAGATTTCTTTTGTCTACGGAATGCAATGGTTGGAAGATATGTCAAAAAGAGAAAGAACTAGGAAGCAAGAAATTAGATATTTAAGCCAGTTTAGAGTGACTCTAGATGTACTCACCTATGCTTGCATCTTCAAGGCATAGGACATTATGTAAGTACTTTGATATTGGCAAACAATTTCATGATGAGATGGTTCATTGCAAGTGCTTGGAAAGAAAAAATATTGCTTGGAATTGTTGTGCTCAACATGCATGTCAATTGTGATGTCGTATAGACAAGGAGATTTGCGTTGTTTTCAACAAGTAGAGAGCTAGGGCTTTCCTCCCACTGCAATCACAAAAATCTCTCGCTTCTTTTCAATGAATGCAAAACCAAAATTTTCTCCAAATGCGATGATTGTGGTTGTTTTTGAAGGCATGTGGATAAAGCAAGATGTTGACATGGGCAAACAAATTTATGATGAGATTTACAGTTAAGGCATATTGGATAATAACAACGATGTAATGAAAATGGCCTATGAACTTTGAGAATAGCGAAATTAGGAGAATAAAGAGAGCATTTTTGTGAGACTACTTTGAGAACATAGAGGGTGAACTTATTAATTAGTGGTAGCAACATAACCATTATCCTTAAATAACTTGGCATGAACAATACTTTTGCAAGAGAGAGAATTAGAGAACCTGACAACAGTTGAGGACCGGATTTATGTGGAGTTGGTCCCCTCTCCAATAGGCTTTTGTATTATAGATTCTCCCATAAAGAGAGACTTGGTACAATACAATGTTTGTGTTCCTTGTGACCTAGGTGATGCAATGAAGATGGAAAGCTTCATGCATCACGAGCATAACATAGACTTTGTAAAAAGCATTAACCATCCCCAGCCTTAGTCCCAAGGCTTCAAACACCTTCAAAGGTGGAGAGAGCTAGCCGGGAATGAGGGTAGGGAAAACTAACAAGAAACATTCATAGGAGAAAGAAATAGTTACTCACCCTTATCATCACTCTTCTTGCTAGCATGCATAATAGCATAGTAATGAAGATGAGAAGATGGAAAGCTTAAGCATTGAAGCATGGCTCTTGGTTGGATTTGCATTCCATAGCTAAGAGTGTTGGTGTAGGATCTCAACTTCTCAACAAGCTTGGAGAAGGAGATGGAGTTATTGCACTTTCACCAAGTGAGAATCTGTGAAAAATGAGTGTGTGAGAGGGTGTATACCCCCAAGCACACCCCTTGCTTTCCTTGGTAGACCCCTCCTTGTAGCTCAAGCTTGAAGCTCATTGGACCCCTCTAAACCTAGCCAATCACATGCACAATGCATTTCAAGCAACATTGGTAGTCTTTGTACAAGTGTCCTCCTTACCCCTTTCAGAGAGAGATCTTGAAAATATCTAGATATTTGTTGAATTGAACTAAAATCTTATTGAACCCCTCGTTAGCCCAACTAATAGGATTCAAGCACACCATGTGGCTAAGCATAGGGAGAGCCTGACATGTGTTCATGTGCCCCTTGAGAAAGGGGGTGCCCTTTCGGTTAGTGGGAGGTTAAGTCAAAGGTTCCCCTAACTTTGGGGCTTTCCCCCTTGGTCTCTTTTTTACTCAAGCCCCTCAAGCACCTTACCCCCCCATGCATGGGAAGCTTCTCAAGAACCTTACTGATCAAGCATGACAAGCACCTCAAGCACCTTAGTCAGCAAGCATCACAAGCACCTTAAGCTTGGGTTGGGTTCCCACATCAAGCTCAGTCCTAGCCTAAGGTCAAAGGAATTTTAACACTAACCATTGGAGGTCTTTAATGAAGCTAACCCTATGGTCTTTAAGCTCCATTATCTAGCCTTACTCTTTGACAGATCACCTCTCATTTGGACCCCTTTACCATTGGCCCCGTGTTGAGATAGACACGTAAGCACTTGTCTATATTCTAACCCTTGTTCCCATTTATTCTCCCACATTAAATGATCATTTTAATATGAGAAAATCATTTGTGTTGTTAGATATTAGATTTTATGATAACGCCTCTCTCTTAATCATAGTCGTCCTCAACTATGAGGTAGAAGAGATAAAGCCTTAGTCATTAGTCAATGTTTCTTAGCAGGTAGAAGATCCCTTTTTACTGTACAACATCATTTCAAGATGGAGGACTAATCCATTTGGTGCTTAAGAGACGTAGCTGCCGCAAGCATGTCTACTCCTTAGTCCATCTCATTCTCCCAAAGTAGAATGACAAAGTCTACTTGGTGTTTGAGAGACGTCGTCATCACAAACATGATTGAAAGCATGCATAATATTTGAATTTGTGCACAATAAAAAGAGAATTAGTTTTATTTGACAAAAACATTGATCATTTAAAAGAAACATGTACATTTGCTTACTCTAATGTAGCATTGTAAGCATTGGCAAGGTTCATACTATCCTTAAGTTGTGTTCCTTGCATCCACCTAGCATCTTCAAAAAGATAATTTTTGAACTTAATAAGATACCGTCGAATAATCCTACTATGTCATAGTACCTTGTCTTCATACTGGAACATGTAAACGACCTTGCTTTTCATTTTAGAACCTTACAATGCTATCAAACAAGCATTTTTAAATCATATGAAATCTATTTTTCTTATTTCTAAAAGAGACTCAATATTGGGGGATCTTACAACAAGCTTGAATTATTTTGTATACAATGCTACCGTTTGTTCTCTCAAATGTGTTGTCCTTTAATATCGTCCTACAATACCTATCGCATGCTTGTGGGCATGTTGCCTTGAAGTTTTCACCTAGGCTTGTTTTTTCAAAGCATTTGGAGCCCTTCCCCTGGTCTTGTTGACCCCGATTTCCCTTTATTGTTTGTCATGAATGAGCCCTACCCCAAGTGCCTCTGCGATTGATTGCACCCTTGCTATGCAACAAAGGTCTCTCTCTCTCATTGATTTTACTCTCCACACCCCGCTTGGCAAGCTTTGTATGCATCGGTGAGAAGGCACAGAGAGACAGAGAGAGAGAAAGAGAGTACAGTGAATTAATTCAGGGTTGGGACTTTAGCTCGAGAATAGTGTTAATTTAGGACCGGGACCCCGTAAGTATACAAAGCGACCTTAGATAGATATAGAGAGAGAGAGAGCATCTATTCGAGGAGGGGGAATTGCAAAGGCTTAAGATCTCTCCTTCTCTATCTCCGTTCGAGGATGTGGCATCGTAGGACTGCCAACATTTTTAGTTGGATCTCATATCAACCTCAAATCACCCATTAAAGTTTTGCTTCACAAGGAACTTCAAATCAATTCCTATATAGAAAAAAATACTTTCCTACATAAAACTTGACATATATAGGAAACATTTGAACTAATAAAAATGGAATCTTTTCTTATGAGTATGTGTAGTATTCTGCATAGTAATCTAGTAATCTCCACGTGAGAAAGACTATATATCTTTTTGGCCTGCTAAAGAAAGGCCCTAGTATTGGGTGAGCTTAGGCGTCCTTTAACTGATGGCATCCACGTGGAGGGCCATTATTTTTTTAAGCGTTTCGCTGCAAGTGAAATCACGAGCCTCGAGTCCTCGACAGACGCTCAACTCAGAAGAGAGTGGATAGCTCAAGGCACAGTTTCGCACAATTGCACCTTGAAGGACGCAAAGTGGACTTTGTTCCTGTAGTACTGCGTTCAACAGACAGACTTTGTGTATATGACATTGTGTGTGTGTGTGTGTGTGTGTGTGTGTGTGTGTGTGTGTGTGTGTGTGTGAGAGAGAGAGAGAGAGAGAGAGAGAGAGAGAGAGAGAGAGAGATAAGTTTTCATGTATGTGGTAGTGTCCTCTGGTGACTGATCAATGGTCCCTGCCGCTCGTGAACAGAGCTAACGGAGCCTTATCATCGTCAGCATAAAAATGAATCACTAAATGCAGACAACAGTCTACGGAAACTATGTACTCATTCTTGCTCCGTGCACGCACACATACATAGGGAGTCATCTGTGTGTACAGTGTGTGTGTGTGTGTGTTGCGAGAGAGAGAGAGAGAGAGAGAGAGAGAGAGAGAGAGAGACTCAAAGAGAAACTGTCATCATGACTCGTGAGTGAGTCTTCGTAGCTGCATTGCAGCACGTTGGACTGTACTGGCACAGAGCGTCGCATCATCATGCATCGGCTATTTTCTTTTGATTTTTCATAACGTAGCCATCACTTACATAGTACACACCACATTTTCCTTTTTGGCCTGCTAAAGAAAGGCCCTAGTATTGGGTCAGCTTAGGCGTCCTTTAATTGATGGCGTAGCATTTCGTTGCAGCTAAACTCGCGAGCCTTGAGTACTTGCTAGACGCTCAACTCAGAAGAGAGTGGACGGCTCAAGGCACAGTTGTACGACTGCACCTTGAAGGATGTGAAGTCGAGTCTGCCTGTAATAGTGCGTACGAGGCTCAAGCCTGACATGCCCTTGCGTGTTGCATCACCCCACGTTTTGTGCATGGTTTTGTGTGAGAGAAAGAGAGAGAGAATTAGTATTTTTGCAGGACGCTCTCACACACACAAATCAAGGCACTATGTGACCAATCACAACTCCGCACGTTATATGTTCTTGAAGACAATATTGGCACTGCCAAGCTGATCACGTACAAAGCGACATAGCCTACCTGTCATATCTTTCTTCTCCAATCTCCATCCTCCATATTAAAATGAAAAGCTTAGTGTTGACAACAAGAAATAGACTTTCCCAGCTTACCTACACAACAATTTCTGATTGCTTGAATGATTGAATCCTTCCTTGAATTTGCCAAGAGGAAATTTTAGAAAATAAGGTAACTTTTTTAAGGTTTTTACATTATTTTTCTCTATTAGTGGCAAAATTTCTCCTTTTTCCCTTGCCCTAAACCGACATTTTTGAACTTGAAAACAACATGATATTAAGCAAAGACACATTTTCCCCAAACAACGATCGTGGCGCAAGAAAACTCCTCTCCTCTGCGAGTTTGCATCACGACTTGAAAGTTGAACCTTGCTTCCCATCGCAGGGCAGCACGATGTCACCTTCGACAGAGCCGTCATACACAAGCTATAATAATAGCAATGTTTGAGAAAAAGCATTTTTCCACGCATACAAAATTCCTTTGCTTAAATTTGCCAAGAGGAGATTTTCACAAGTTACGTTGCTTTTTAAGTTTTTTACACTATTTTCCTCTACTTTGGGGTGGAATTTCTCCTTTCCCCTAGCGTCCAACCGGCACTTGGGAAATTGAAAACGGCACGATATTAAGCAAGGACACATTTTTCTCGAGCACTAAATAATAAAGATGGACACCTCGCATGAAGCGTAGTCCCGTGGAGCTCACGAGGGTAGCCTCGGGAAGTGATGCAAAAAGGAGCAGAGGTTCGGCTAGAGAGGGATGACCGCCGTTTGCAAATATGTGTGGATAGACTTATTTGGCTATGGCACACACACACACACACACACACACACACACACACACACAGGGTTTCTTTCAAGAATTGTGCACACATAGTCACAGGTATTATTCAACATGTGCCATTGCGCTCTTGCTAAAACAATGCGGATTCCAATCATACAAAGCTTCTTTCCCTTTCAAACTTTCTTTTCTTGATTTTGTCAAGACGAAATATTTATTAAAATTTAGCCTTTCTTCGCGGCTATTCAAACTACTTTTGTCGATATTTCTTCTTTTGCTCGTTCCCCAGTATTCGAGAAAAACGTGCCTTAGCTTGTTATCGTACCATTTTCAATCTCAAAAATTGCCGGTTGAGGCCAAGGGGAAAGGGAAAATTTCCACTCCAAAATAGAAAAAAATAGTGTAAAAGCTCAAAAAATTAACTTGATTTTCTAAAATATGCTCTTGGCAAATCCAAGGGAGGGAATTTTGTATGTTTGGAAAAGTATTTTTTCCCAAACAGTGTCGTGCCCTCAACCGGTAGCTTTTGAAATTGGAACTAACACGCTACTAAGATGGGAAAACTTCCGCTCCAAAAAAGAGAAAGATAGTGTAAAAACCCAAAAACTTAACTTGATTTTTTGAAATTTCCTCTTTGCAAATCCAAGAAAAGGAATTTTGTATGCTTGAAAAAAACCTTTTTCCCAAACATTGTCGTGCCCTCAGCCGACATTTTTGAAATTGAAACTGGCACGCTATTAAGATGAGGCACAATTCCCCACGAGCGCTGGTTTTTGGAAATCCTTCTCCTCCAAGTGCTCGGGAAAAATCATCTCCTCGAGCATGCAAACTTCTTCTCGCTCAGTTTGCCAAGAGGAAAATTTAGGCTTGTCCTTTCGCTGTTTCTGTTGTGTTCAACGCATGAGCATGGTGGGAATCCTAGACCACCAACACACACTCTTGGATCTAACACAACTTGGCACCTCAAACTACACAGTCTATGGACAAGAAGAGTATAAATGGATAAAGTGGGGGTACCCTTCTGATTGGTGTACCTTTGTCCACTAGTTCATTAATGCCTTTGAATTTGATGTTCTCTTGCATGTGTCTGAATATGTGTTAAATCCATTCATGTGTCAAATCCATTTAATAGACCTGATAGTAGGTTAGCCTTAAGACTTAGTAAACATTGAGAAAGACAAGGGAAGATTGTAGTATATAAGTAGTGTTGTTGCAATAAAAATTGTTCAAGAGTATCCCTCTCCCTTATTGATCAGTTCAAGACTATCCCTCTCTCTTATTGATCCTAAGATCCCTCTGACTGTGTGAAGCATTATTTCTATGAACTTAATTATCCTTTAGCTAAAGAATGTTCTTTTCTCTTTGCTTCTTTTGAACAAGTCAAGTAATAGTTGCGTGAACATTATTTACCATCCTCTCTTAATATGGTTGCCTCTTCTTCCTCACGAAATCCACTCAATGGACATTACGTTGGCGATGATGACAACATGGAACCTATGTGCGATGAATCTAGTGATGTTAGCTCAATGGAGTTTGAAGATGGTGACTCAATAGCTTGATAACTTATAGAAATAATTGATATATCCTTGGCAATAATGTGATTTTGCTTTCTATTTTTTCAGAGTTAAAAAAGATAGTGCACCATGACATAGCTGCATCATTCTTGGAACCCGATAGTAGCCTCATTCTTGATCATGTGCCTCCTCTCCGCACGAGGAGCGCTTCAAGTTTGACTAAGCTTGATGGTTCTTCGTCTCTTGGCATTGGGCCCAAATCGCTGAAGCATGTGAATCAAAGTGGTGTAGTGGCACGTACACTTTTCAAGACTTGCGAGATGACAGCGGAACCAAGTAAGGCTTGCTTGCACCGCATAGATATTCCATTGTTGTGCCCAACCCTTACAAGTTTTGTTTTTTGTTGTGGCAGCCAAGCCTTTCCTAGAGGGTCCATCGCCTGTAGCTACAAAAATCGAGAGCATTGCAGAGGGTGCCAAACTAGATCGACATACTACTACTGAGTCTTACCATGGGGATGTGATTCCCGCTAGTTCATCTTCCCTTGTGCCTTATATTCCCACTAAAATACCTCTATTGCACATTGTTGACATCACTGAGACTTGCCCTCGCTTCGCATTTGAGGGGTGCGCGCATACTGAACCGATATGGGACTTACAAACAAATCCCAGAAGTCGCTAAGTATATGCGCTACCTTAAGGTAAACCTAGTTGACCCACTCAACATTGACACCATCACTTGCACTGTTAGTGATCAATTTATTGCGCAATTCATTGACACTCTTGCTATAGGAGACTTTGTGCACATTGAAATGTGACTGTGAAAAAAAAAACTAAGTCAGATGGTTGCACATCTCCTTATGTACTATTCTTCAACACTTCCATGGTTCTAGAAAACACAAAGCCTTTTGAAGTCAACCTTAGTTTCTACCTAGAGAGCAAAGTGCATCAATTTTTGGATGAGGCACAGTCCTCAAAGGATAGCTTTGGGTTGTAGCACCTCTTCTTGGTTTTCAATTTCGGGAAGGTCTTCAATTATTGGTTCACTTGGTGGCTCTCATTTGTAAGGCTTAAGTAGGCTCACATGAAAAGCATTGTGTATGAGCCAATGGTTGGGCAACTTAAGTTTATAAGCCATCTCATTGATTGGCTTCAAGATTTGAAAAGGACCATAGTATCTTTTTGCTAGTTTAGCATAATATTTTTGATGGCCCGTAGGATTTTAGCCCGTCGTTTCCCTCAATCAAGCCTTGGGAAACTTAAGTAAGACCCAATCATTTTCTTTGAATGTTAAGGCCCTTCTATGATTGTCAGCAGCAACTTTTTGCCTTTGTTGAGAGATGGATATAGCCTCCTTAATCTTTTGAAAAGATTCTTGCATGTCACAGCTATACTCATCGGCAGCGAAGATCTTCCCATGTACTTTAAGTAGCAAGGGACTTTTAGGTCTTCCCTCTATGATTTCAAAAGGTGATTTTCCCTCGTAGAAGTATGGACAGTACTATTGTATGCATACTCTACAAGAGGTAAATACTTTTCCCACTGAGAGCATTGATTTACTTCTATAACATAAGTCTTAGTAGATCAAGAATCGTAAGATTGGGTATCTCACTTTGGCCATCCGTTTGCGGGTGATAGGCCAAAGAAAAATTCAATCTTGTACCTAGATCTTCAAAGAGACCTTTCCAAAAATTATTGGTCATTCTAGGATCTCTATCTGACATGATGGATGTTGCAATCCATGGCGTTTAAAAATCTGGGATATGAAGAGAGTTGCCATTTGGTGTGTCCTTAATAGTCTTTTTGATAGGAATAAAGTGTGCTTGCTTGCTAAACCTGTCGACTATTGTCCATATTCCAGTATTACCATGGATAGACTTGGATAATCCAAAGATAAAATCAATGGATATACTCTCCCATGGTGAATTAGGGATTGGCAATGGCTGGAGTAATCCAAGTTGCTTCCCTCTATCATACTTAGTCTTTTGGCATACCACACATTTTGAAACCTACTCTTGTACGTCCACTTTCATGGTGGGCCAATAGAAGTATGTTTCTACTCCTTGAAGAGTAGGTTGATTGCCTCTATGCCCCACATAGAGAGGAGCATGGGATTCATACATGACTTTCTCACAAAGGGAGTGGGTAATGCATAGCCTATTGCCATGGAGAAAATAACCATCCTGCAAGGTGAATGGTTCCTCTTTCTTCCCCAAAGCAAGGGCTGACATTAAGTCTTTAAATTCAGGGTTAGTAGCATACTCATCTATCATAGAAGATAGATCATTGTGAGTTTCTATAGACACCGCATTAACTTTTGGTCATCGTGAAAGTGCATCTGCCACTTGATTGTGTTTACAAGCAATGTGAGCAATATGAAAATAAAATTGAGAAAGAAAATTTTCCACCTCATTTGTTTGTCAGAAAGCTTGGTTTGTGTCATGAAGTACTTGAGAGTTTGGTGGTCCGTTCGTAAAATAACTGGAGTCCCCAATAGATAGTGCTCCATGTGTCTAGGGCATGTAGGACAGCTTAAAGCTCTTTCTTATATATGCCCAAGACTCGCTCATCGGTATTGAGCCTTTGACTCTCATATGATATGGCATGCCCTTCTTGAAGAAAGACTACTCCAGGGCAATCACCACAAGCATCACATTGGACCTCAAATGGCTTTGAGAGATCTGGAAGTATAAGGAATGCATGGTTGGGAGCTAAGCTTCTCTTTGAGCTTCTCAAAAGCATTTTGATCCTTAGTAGTCCATGAGTACTTAACATTATTCTTAGTTAAGTCATGTAATGGTCTTGCTATTTGAGAGAATTTTGCTATGAAGCGTCTATAGTATGCACACATACCAATAAAGCTTATCAGCTCATATAGATTCCTTAGATTAGGTCATGCTTTTATTAACTCTAACTTCGATGGATCCATAAGAATATCATTTTGAGAGATAATATGACCTAAGTATTGAATCTCTTGAAGGGAAAATTTGCTTTTCTTTTAATTGATAAAAAGCTTGTTCTCCCTCAATTCTTGAAAAATCACTTAGAGATGTTGCTTGTGGTCCTCCAAGGACTTGGAGTAGATGATGATATCATCAAAGAACACTCCATTGAATTTGAGGTAGGGTCTAAAGATTTTCTCCACTAAATGATTTAACATGGCTGGTGCATTAGTCAAGCCAAAAGGCATGACTAGATATTCATAAAGGCCAAACGTTGTACGCAACGCGGTCTTTAGGATATCTTCATTCACTATCCTTATTTGGTAGCCACTTTTAAGGTCAATCCTACTGAAGTAGGTAGATCCTTGAAGCTAATCAAACAGATCTTCTACCCGAGGTACAAAAAATCTATTTTTGATAGTCATATGGTTTAATGGGAGATACTCCATACACATGCGGTATGTACCATCTTTCTTTTGCACTTAAAGGACTGGAGAACAAAAGGGAGAGGAGCTAGGCCTCACCATCCCTTTGTCTACCAATTCTTGTACTTGCCTCATGATCTCCTCTTGTTGAGATTGGGAAACTCGATAAGGAGGCTTTTTAGGCGGTGAGCTTCTTGGTAGGAGCTCAATTTGATGGTCATCATCCCCTCGTTTTGGAGGTAAGTCCATAGAGATATCATCAATGAACACATCTTGGAATCCTTTTAGGAAATTAGACAAGTCTAACTCTTCTGGATTCCTACCATTTACACTTGAGGAAACATTAGGACCTTTTAGGGACTCTTTGACAAAAATCATGTATGTAGAAATTGAGCTCTTCATTGATTTATCAAAATCAGGAGGATTTACAAGTGGTATAGTACGACCAGACTCACTAGCATCTATATACATGGTCTTTTCCTTATAGGTAAAGTAGATTCTCCTTTCAGGGAACTTCATGTTTGCAGCTATGCGGTTGAACCATGGTGCCCCTAGGATAGCATCCTCATGTTGGAGAGGAGAGATGAAAAAATCTTCTTTGTTGACATAGATTTGGACATGAAGCCTCAACTTCCCAATCAAGGGAGTAACGGAGACTTGTTGTCCCTTAAAATCTATATCGGTGGTTACAGTATCTCCCATCTCAAAAGCTTGAATGCCCAACTTGGTGGCCAACTCCGTTGACATGAAGTTGTGAGTAGAGCTAGGGTCAAGCAAAATGAAGGCATCATGCTCCCTTACCTTTCCCCAAGCATAGGAGAGAAGTGATCCTTTGCAATAAGCATCCTCTTTTGGAGCTTCGATATTGGAATCTCTAGGAGTCTCATTGCGATCATTTCTCTTGGGGCAAGAACGGTAGCCATGTCCTTGCTCCCAACACTTAAAACATTTGTGGTCCTTGTGAAAATATTCAAGCTCTTCATGAGAGAGTTTATTTTTACCTTTGTAGACTCCCTTCTCCTTGGATCGATTGTTTTTGTTGTTGTTGTTGTTGTTGTTGTTGTTGGAATTGCCTCAAAAAGAATTTTGGGCATTGGTTTTACCCTTTGCATCACTTTTGTCTTTGCTTTCCATGGGTTTGACATTCCTTCTAGCCCCTTGTTGGAAATTGGTGCGTGAAGCAACCATAGTGTGGTGGATTATTTCGGTGATAGAACCAGGTCGTTGGGAGATGACGTACTCAGTCATCTCTTCAGGTAATCCCGCACAAAATTGTTGCTTTTGCTCGGTGAAGTCTTTCTTTTGAAAGACAATAGCCTTCACATGTAAATCCCAAAACTTGTCCACATATTTGTGGATAGACTCATGGGGGAGAAGCTTCAAACCTTGCCATTTGGTAAGCACTTTGTCCTTTGCATCGCCTGCAAGGAACTACTTCATGATGAAAACTTGTAGAGTTTTCCATGTCTTTGGGGCTTCGCCGTTTCCATGAAGGCTATCCCACCATTGACGAGCAAAATTCTGGAAGTGCATAGCTACATGGCATAGCTTCGAGGACTCCGTGAAGCCCTCGTCTCCAAAGGCCACATCAAATTGCTGGATGAAGGCCAATACTTTGTCGGTAGCACCAAAGGTGCCATCATATGTGAGAAAAGAAATTCTCTTTCCTCCCTCTTTGAACTTTGTGAGCTTTTGGGACCTTTGCCATGCAGGGTAATATTTGTGATGTCCTCCCCTCTTGTAGGGTATGCCCAACATTGGCACGGCAGGGAGTCTCTAGGTTGTCAATCTCCAAAATCTCTCACATATTTTGCATCTTGAAGTAATGGGGCAATGGATGTGTACATAAAGAAATTCATGATGAGATCTTTAGCCAAGGTCTTTCAATGTTGTGGTTTTCATGTATGTCAAATATGGTATATTGTTGACAACACAATGAGATCCTTTTGAGATTTCTTTGGTCTATGGAATGCAATGGTTGGAAGATATGGCAAAAAGAGAAAGAACTAGGAAGCAAGAAATTAGATATTTAAGCCAGTTTAGAGTGAATGTTACTCTCTAGATGCAATCACTTATGCTTGCATCTTCAAGGCATAGACATTATGCAAGTAGTTTGATATTGGCAAACATTTTCATGATGAGATGGTTCATTGCAAGTGCTTGGAAAGAAAAAATATTGCTTGGAATTGTTGTGCTCAACATGCATGTCAATTGTGGTGTTGTATGGCCAGGGAGCTTTGTGTTGCTTTCAACAAGTAGATAGCCAGGGCTTTCCTCCCAATGCAATCACAAAAATCTCTTGATTCTTTTCAATGAATGCAAAACCAAAATTTTCTCCAAATGCGATGATTGTGGTTGTTTTTGAAGGCATGTGGATAAGGAAAGATGTTGACATGGGCAAACAAATTTATGATGAGATTTAGAGTTAAGGCATATTGGATAATAACAACGATGTAATGGAAATGGCCTATGAACTTTAAGAATAGTGGAATTAGGAGAATTAACGAGAGAATTTTTGTGAGACTACTTTGAGAACATAGAGGGTGAACTTAATTAGTGGTAGCAACATAACCATTATACTTAAATAACTTGGCATGAACAATACTTTTGCAAGAGAGAGAATTAGAGAACCTGACAACAGTTGAGGACCGGATTTATGTGGAGTTGGTCCCCTCTCCAATAGGCTTTTGTATTATAGATTCTCCCATAAAGAGAGACTTGGTACAATACAATGTTTGTGTTCCTTGTGACCTAGGTGATGCAATGAAGATGGAAAGCTTCATGCATCACGAGCATAACATAGACTTTGTAAAAAGCATTAACCATCCCCAGCCTTAGTCCCAAGGCTTCAAACACCTTCAAAGGTGGAGAGAGCTAGCAGGGAATGAGGGTAGGGAAAACTAACAAGAAACATTCATAGGAGAAAGAAATAGTTACTCACCCTTATCATCACTCTTCTTGCTAGCATGCATAATAGCATAGTAATGAACATGAGAAGATGGCAAGCTTAAGCATTGAAGCATGGCTCTTGGTTGGATTTGCATTCCATAGCTAAGAGTGTTGGTGTAGGATCTCAACTTCTCAACAAGCTTGGAGAAGGAGATGGAGTTATTGCACTTTCACCAAGTGAGAATCTGTGAAAAATGAGTGTGTGAGAGGGTGTATACCCCCAAGCACACCCCTTGCTTGCCTTGGTCGACCCCTCCTTGTAGCTCAAGCTTGAAGCTCATTGGACCCCTCTAAACCTAGCCAATCACATGCACAATGCATTTCACTTTGGACAAGTGTCCTCCTTACCCCTTTCAGAGAGAGATCTTGAAAATATCTAGATATTTGTTGAATTGAACTAAAATCTATTGGACCCCTCTTTAGCCCAGCCAATAGGATTCAAGCACACCATGTGGCTAAGCATAAGGAGAGCGTGACATGTGCTCATGTGCCCCTTGAGAAAGGGGGTGCCCTTTGGGTTAGTGGGAGGTTAAGTCAGAGGTTCCCCTAACTTTGGGGCTTTCCCCCTTGGTCTCTTTTTGACTCAAGCCCCTCAAGCACCTTACCCCCCCCATGCATGGGAAGCTTCTCAAGAACCTTACTAATCAAGCATGACAAGCACCTCAAGCACCTTAGTCAGGAAGCACGACAAGCACCTCAAGCTTGGGTTGGGTTCCCACATCAAGCTCAGTCCTGGCCTAAGGTCAAAGTACTTTTAACACTAACCATTGGAGGTCTTTAATGAAGCTAACCCTAAGGTCTTTAAGCTCCATTAGCTAGCCTTGCTCTTTGACATATCCTCTCTCATTTGGACCCCTTTACCATTGGCCACATGTTGAGATAGACCCGTCAGCACATGTCTATATTCTAACCCTTGTTCCCGTTTATTATCCCACATTAAATGATCAATTTAATATAAGAAAATCATTTGGGTTGGTTAGATATTAGATCTTATGACCAACGCTCCACTAAGACCTCACATTTTTAATGCCATAGGACCAATCCAAGAGACGTCAAAGATCTTTTGAGCAAGTCTTGAAAAGAAGACAAGGACATTAGGAACACTCTAGCAAGATATCAAAGTATTCATGGAATCCCTAGAGATCTTTTGGGAAGATTATTATATTAGAAACACTCCAGTAAGATCTCAAAGTCCAGATACTCAAGTATGAAATGGGATAAGTGATCTATTACACTTGGGGGGGGGGGGGGGGGGGGGGGGGGAGAGAGAGAGAGAGAGAGAGAGAGAGAGAGAGAGGGAGGGAGAGAATGCAAGTGGGTGTTGCATTGACAAAGGGGAGAATAAGCAAAAGGAGAATTTATAACACTAAATGAGCAATCGTAAGAGACCTCCAAGATCAAAATGATTCTTGAAGAGAGGGAGACGAGGGGGGGGATGGACATGCCCTGATTGGAAAGAGTGTGTTGGAGCTTGGTTTGAAAAGACAGATACCTAGCATAGAAATCACAAAGGATGACTGTATCTTGGTTGATAGAGCAGCATATGGAGGGTAGGAGAGGAGTAGCTACATCTCATGAATTGTTAGATCTTACCCTAGAAAAAGTATATAGAATGCTAATTAAAAAGGAAAATTTACACTAGGTTCGATTAGAATGTTAAGATTAGCTATAGTGTATGAGTTGTAAGACCTTGCCATAGAGTAAGTAGCTAGAGCAATAGTTGATGCAAGATGCATGTATCAAAGAGCTCCAAAAGCTCAAAATAGAATCACATGCATTTACATGTCATTTTGGAATGAAGGAGAGCAAGGTTGCCATGAGTGAGGTGTACCTTCTTCTTAGCCGTGGCAACGTGCGGGTCACATACTAGTCCTCTTTAAATTGTAAAACTTTTAATACTAGCAATTATTCGTTACTTGCTACATAGATTATCAGATGCTCTATTGGCTACATGCTCTTTGTTCCTATTTATGTCCCTTAAATTGTATCTCAATTCTTTTTTTTTTACTCTTGTAGTGTCTTCTTTGCCAATACCAAGGCCAACCAAGCAAGACTAGATTTGTTCATAAGAATGTCTAAGCTTGTGGTGTGAAATCGATATGCTCTTGCATAAAATCTTTATATAGTTCAATATTGTTGAGAGCATTCTGTCACTTGTGTTCAGACACACTACTGGTGTGTATTCACACTTTTGTTTTGGGTAAATTCGTTACTCCATGTTGGTTTCGGTTTGATGTCATGACTATGGTTTTGCAACCTATTTACCTTCGTGTAGTATCGAGCAAAAAGAAGGTTGACTTGATTGTAGCGTGCAATGCACATTAGTATCCTCAAGCAGATTCCTCTCTTTTGACAATGCTAGATCCCAACGCTTGTTTTATCCATGAATATGGCAACACATAAGAACACCACACGATTGGCCCCTTAATGATAGCCAATAAGCCCTTGCTGATAGTATATGAAACTTGTTATTTGGTAGCGGTTCTTTTTTTTTTTGTGCAAAACTCACAATGGTGAATAGATTATATTAGCACAACCTGAAAATTACAAATTCCTACCATGCTAGTGATAGTGACAAGCCATGACATCTTCAGAGGATCATAGAAGCATCGGTTGACAAGGAGCCACCCTCTTTGGCGACAATTCTACTTGACAAGCTTTTAAGCAATGCAAAATGAGTGGGGGAGTGCCTTGTGCAAGAGTGGGTGAATAATGCACATCAATTTCAAGTAATCTAAGCTTATACTATGGTATATCCATCTTTTCAAAATGCTTTTGTTTTAATCAAAAGTCTGTCGTGCTCAAAATAGACTTTTTAATATTTCGATGATGACGCCTTTTCCATAAAAGTAGCCTACTTTTGATGACGCTTTTGTGGTTGTCGAGTTGCTCAAAAGTTTGTTTTCTTTTTGGACGTAGGCCACGAGGTGTCATTATTAAAGGCAAAAAGAAGAAGGTAGCAAAAAAGTTTCTCGATTGAAGGGTCCTAGTCGCGACCTTATCACAAAATTGTGGAGTGAAAAGTCAAAAAGGAGAGGGTAAAATTGCCAACACGCCGATGGGCCCCAAAAGTAAAACACATAGGGTGCCCCCACACGCACGGGACCGGGGGGTTGGGGTGGGTGTTAAATCACCTCCTCCACTAACTACACATCAAAGAAGTGCAGTTAGATTTTGGACATCCTACCCCTGCTCCTCCTCGTGTGTGTGTGTGTGTGTGTGTGTGTGTGTGTGTGTGTGTGTGTGTGAGTGAGAGAGAGAGAGAGAGAGAGAGAGAGAGCAAATTTTCAATCAAGGGTCACTTCTTCCTCTCTAACAAATTACCCCCTCCCCTGTAGGGGGTACCATAGTGCCACAATAAGGAAATTCCGGGCGAGTACATAGCTCGTTAAACAAGCGAGGGTGAAATGGTTACCAAATTCAAATGAAGGCGCTCGATTCGTCAGGACGGGGGTTCAAGCCCTTGTGGCTTCCCTCTTCATGTCCGAGGTGCGGACTGCCTTACACATCCATTCTTTTACCACACGCTTCACAAATATTGTTCACGATCCTGCATACACGACGTTGCATGGATCAATGCCTATATCTATTGAATGCGCTTGGCAAGATGATTCAAATGAGCTCAAAATCAATAAAAAATCATGATTGGTGAGCCCGATCAAGTGCGATACATCTCAATGTCCTTTAAGTAGGGGCTTTTACCCTATACACAATGTGCTTCTCTCTCTCTCTTTGGGTGTGTGTGTGTATAGGAGATAGACATGTCAAAGGGTCCAATGTTGATGGTGTACTGAGAGATAAACAAAGGCTAGGCATATCTCTCTCTCTCTCTCTCTCTCTCTCTCTCTCTCTCTCTCTCTCTCTTTCTCTCTCTCTCTCTCATGAGTTAAGATGTTTGTCCCCCTTGCTAAAATGTGTACAAGCAAGGTGTTGCTCTCGTTTTCTAGAGAGGTTGGCTTAGTGGGTAGCTTCATGTGTAGAATATATGGAAGCACTCAGAAGAGCTAATCTCCAAGACTACCCTTGCATCTGCAAGCCACCCATAGTTGATCTTTTTTCTTTTTGGCCAAACTCACAATTTTTAAGTGGATGTATTAGATTCACTAGAAAGGAATGAACAAAAATCCCTCAAGCAGTAGGCATGTCTTGAGGGGTTAGTAGATACAAATAGGAGCCACATAGCCTTAGACTGATGATAAACGTTGTTTTGGAAGCAACCTTTCGTGGTGTTATCTAGTTGTGAGTGTGATGGTTTGGTTCCACTCGCCAGGTTTGGTTCCACTCGCCAGAGTTCCTCCTTTTTCCAACAGATACAATCATTTATGCTTTCTTGAGTAATCTCATTGAAGCAGCATATGAGAGGCTGTTTTCAAAGATGCATCAACTCTTGCTTAAATTAACACTTTAAAAAACCTTACTTGCTAGTTGGCCCAAGGATGGTGATGGAGAGCTAGAGCACTGCAGGGAGGGGAGAAAGGAGGAGAGAGAGTAGCCCTACGGGTGGGTGCACACTGGAGGAGATGAGAGTAAGAATAGTGGTGTGGTGCGCAGAGGGAGTTGAAAAGGAGAGAGAGAGAGAGAGAGAGAGAGAGAGAGAGAGAGAGTAGTAGAGAGAGAGAGAGAGAGAGAGAGAGAGAGAGAGAGAGAGAGAGAGAGAGAGAGAGAGAGAGAGAGAGAGAGAGAGAGAGAGAGAGATTGAATTATCATCCATGGAGGCCAGATATGACCTATGGGACCAAAACAAAACATTACATCAAGCTTCTACTAAGAGACAATGGCATACATCTCAGTTAAGGACTGAGGGTCCAATAAGAAAAAGGAGGGGAAAAGGAAGAAGCAGATCCTATGGGGGGTCAAGGGGGACGAAGGTGCCGGTCTAGGAGTTTGAAACTCCTAGTTGATGGCTTTACTGTCTTGATAGACGGCCAATTTGCCTTGTTTACGGGCTTCGTGCATCTTTTTGAGCTCACTTGCCTTAAGCTTAAGTTGATTTGGAGTCAGTTCCTTCGCGATCCAAAGCGTCCTTCCCTTGAGGAGACGAGATTGCCGTAGTAGCCTCATCCGCTCCTCTTTGTCCTTGAATGTAAGGATGCATTGCTTAGGTGGTAGCGGTTTGTCCATGTCATTGATCCAAGAGATTGTGTCAGGCTTGATGTGAATTGGGTGGAGAATGTCATTGAGCTTGATAACAGCTTCGTCGAGTGTATCCTCGTTGGTGCACCATGTGGGGTTGAGCCCTCGGATCCTGACCTAATGTTCGAATCCAATGGTGTGCATGTGTAGCTATTAGGAGAGAAGTATGTGCCTTCTTCACCACTCATTTGTACAGTAGAGATTATGAAGCTCACTTGTAATAATGAATAGAATAATTTTTCTTGTGTTACTTCATGCGTCATTTTCTTTCTAATGTAGATCATGTTTTATTTGACAATCCTTTAACGCTGCATGCTTCTCTATCATTTATTCCATCTACAGCTACTTCTTTCTCTCTCTCTCTCTCTCTCTCTCTCTCTCTCTCTCTCTCTCTCTCTCTCTCTCTCTCTCTCTCTCTCTCTCTCTCTCTCTCTCTCTCTCTCTCTGTGAACAGATTAACGGAATATTTAGATGTTTTTCCACATCATATACCACCACGATTACCGCCAACACGAGAGCTATGCAACATGGCATAGCGTGGTTGTAGGAAATAAACCCGTCAGTAAACTACCCTACAAAATGAGCCATTCTGAGGCTGCTGAGGTGGAGCGTCAGCTTGCTAACTATCTTAATAGAGGTTGTATACAACCGAGTCCCTCACCATGGGCTTCTCCATTTTTATTGGTGAAGAAAAAAGACGGTAGCATGTGCATGTGCATAGACTATCGAGGATTGAATGCGGTTATTGTTAAGAGCAAGTACCCTTTACCAAGAGTTGATGAGCTATTTGATAAGCTCACTCATGCCCATATCTTTACAAAGATAGACTTACGGTTAGGGTATCATCAAGTACATATAAGACTTCTGATATACCCAGTACTGCCTTTCGGACACGGTTTAGACATTATGAGTTTTTAATTATGCCCTTCGGGTTGACCAATGTGCCAGCTACTTTCATGATGCTTATGGACAACGTCTTGAGACCATATATGGGCAAGTTTGTTATTGTTTTCCTCGATGACATTCTCATGTACAGTGCTTCTGAAGAAGAGCGTCTACAACATCTCGAGCAGGTGTTTGACTTGTTACGAGAACATAAGTCATATGCCAAGGAATCAAAGTGTGATTTTCTCAAGGAGGAGATTCACTATTTAGGGCATGTTATTTCAGCGGATGGGTTACACATGGATCGATCCAAAGTGGATGCCATTCGTAGGTGGCCCTCTCCCAAAAATATGGAAGAGCTTCATATTTTCTTGTGATTTGTTGGTTTTTACCACAAGTTCAATAAAAATTGTGCTCACATTGCAACTCCAATGTGACAAACCAACTGAAGGCCAAGGGAAAAACTTTTCAGCGGGATCCATCTCAACAGAAAAGTTTGAAGGACACACTAGCTATAGCTCCTACTTTGGCTATTGTGGATCCCTTGAAGCCATTTGTTTTAGAAACGGGCCCCAATAACTGTGCTATTGGAGTAGTCCTTCTACAAGAGGGAAGGCCAATTGCATTTGAAAGCAAGAAGCTTGATTCAGCCGAGTAGAATTATTCTGCTTATGAAAGAGAACTTTATGCAATAGTGTCAACCTTGAAGAGTTGGCCACATTATTTGTATGGGGCATAGTTTCAAATTGTTTTTGACCATAAAAGCATAAAATAGTTTACACAACAATCAGATTTGAAGGGTCAAAAGGCTAGGTGGATTGAGATTCTTCAGGAGTATGATGCTAAGCTCCAATATCGTAAAGAACGATATATGTGGTAGCTGATATTCTTAGCCATTTATGATGAGGCATACTCCAAAGTGTGGAGCCATGTACAAATGAGGGATCCTTTTCACTCCAATCCCGGTAGTGCGTCTTTAACCTCCACACTCATCTCTCCTCTATCGAGTGATGAGCTGTAGAGATGGAAAAAAAATTCTATCGATGATGGGTACCTACTCCACAAGGGGAGAGTCTATGTAGCGATAGAAGCGGACATTCAATGCCAATTTTTTTATGAACGTCATGACAGTCCAAGTGCAGGGCACCCAGGTATTAAGAAAACTTATGCTCTCGTAGGATGACAATTTTATTGCCCAGGTTTATATGGTTATGTTCAAGACTATTTCTTGCAATGCCAGAAATGTCAAGCTAATAAAGCAGAGCGCCTGAAGGTAGGAGGACTCTTACATCCTTTGGAGATTCCCAATGGAAAGTGGGAAAGTCTCTCCATGGATTTCATTATGGGTTTACCAACCACTGTATGAGGTCATGACTCGATATGGGTGGTCGTAGAATGATTGACTAAACTATGCAAGTTTATTCCAACTAAGTGAACCATTAAGACTCCAGAGTAAGCTAAGTTATTTGTGGACAATCTGTACAGTTTGTATGGATTGACAAGTAGCATAGTGAGTGATTGTGATCCCAAGTTTAAGAGTCACTTCTAGAGGGTTGTGTTTAAATGATTGGGTACACAACTTAACCTAAGTACTGCAAATTATTGTGAAACGGATGGTCATACTGAAAGAGTTAATCAAGTGCTAGAGGGATATGCTACAAGCATACATTAGAAACAACCAATCATACTAGGAAGATTATCTTCCTATACTCGAGTTTGCTTACAATAGTGTTAAGCATGTCACAACTGGATTTAGTCCTTTCATGCTCATGTATGGTTTTCAACCAAGATCACCAATTACAATGGTGTTGTCAACTGAAAATCTCCACAAGTTAAGGATTTTCTCCAAGACCATATGAAAATGATGAAACTGGCTCGTCAAAATGTTCGACAAGCACGGGATCCGTATAAGAAGTATGCTGATAGAAACATTGGCAAGTTACCTTCATAGAAGGGGAAGAGGTCTTTTTGTGTGTGCTAGAGCATTCTAAAAGTCTAAAGACAGGGCCAACACCTAAAATATCTCCGAGATACTATGGGCCTTTCAAGATACTCAAGCGAGTTGGTGATCGTGCCTAGAAACTCTCATTACCTGTGCATTCTCGTATCCATATGGTGTTTCATATAAGTCGTTTATGATGGGGACAACAATGTCATTGACTAACAGATTTTGGTTGATTTCATTGAACCCCCAATCCAATCGCATGAACCTGAACGCATCTTAGACTACTGCCACTTGGGAAAACATTAGTTTTTTGAAGAAGAAGTTTCCCACTTTGGTTTTTGTGGATGAAAACACTTCTCCAAGGAGGGAACAATGTAAGGACAAGGGCAACCCAGGGGATCACGAACCTAGGCCAAGGGCCTGGATAGCTTGGAATGTGGATTGGGGATCCAAATGGACAAGGCTATGAGTCGTATGGTCTATATATAGGGTGGTAGGGAGGAGGATCTCCCAAGTAATCTCTTGGGTTCTTGGAAAAAACCCTTTGTGCCTATAGGATCCAAAATGGCCATGGAACAAAGCCAAAACCTGAGCTAAACATGCCTAGACACGACCCAACATGAAAGACCTACCTCACACTGGTCGGGCACAGCCTCAAAACATCCCTCACTCCCTAGCACCTATCCCTGGGAGTAACTGGGACCAACTAGACGGATCCGAAGAGATCCCTAAACCCCAACAGCCCCTCTTAGCTCCTGGAAAGGACGTCGGACCAAGAAGCTAGAGTGAGAAATCTGCAACTAGAAAGAGAGGGTTTTGTGGACGAGGATATCTGCTACAAACTTTGCAGTGGAAAAGTATCCTATAGTAATTATAATCCAACTCCTACCCCCAAAAGACATTCGAGAAGTACAAAGCTATATGCTAAAAGTAAGTCCAACTCTATTAAGAATCTCCTCAAGCCAATCGGCTCACAAGTCGCAGGATTAGTATTTACAGAAGGTACTGTTGATGACCTCTCCAAGAGTATGCATCAAAATTGACGGTAAAAAACATAAAGGACCGGTATTCAAATCATTTTTCAACTTTGAAGTGTCCACCCTCAAGGAAAAAATCTACACCTCCGGTCATATATCTCATGCCTGAAACTCCAAGCTGCTACAGAGTTCCAAGGAAAGGGACAACCAAGGCTACAAAGGAACTATATATCTGATGACAAAGAACCAAAGAACTGCATCAACCACCATATAAAATGATGAACTGCAAATTGTATGTGAAGTAAATTCATCAAAACTGACAGTGAAACTATAACCGATCTGTCTAGAACACCACCCCAGAGAATAACACCCCACTCTTAGAGTGAATTGGGAACAAACATCCAGAAAAAAGGGAAACACACATCAATACTGAGACTACAGCTAACACGGCAAGATCAAGAGACCCTGCACCCAAGCTCCAGAAGAGAAGAACAAGGTGTTGTAGAAAGCCACCAACTAGACTGTCAACCATGTCCGCTGCACATAGAACCATAAGAACTATAAGGAAGTAGTCTATGCATGCTGACTCCCAAGGTGGCTCCACATCCCTTTCTGAAGGGACGACACCCGAACCATGGATAATTGTCATAACTCTCCATCAATATCTGCCTGTGTAATTGGATCACCAATGATATGTGACTATCCGAAAGGAAAATATAACATACTTGTGGAACATGGAACCAAATTTGAGAGAGCCAAGAGAAATGTCTTCCCTCTATGAATAATGTCGGCTAATTGTAATTGGTTCCTAGTCCAAAAAGACTACTACCCACCTGTACAAGATGACTTGCTATTCTAAGTATAAGGGAAGTAGGTGTGTCTTGTATGGTACAGTCTCTAAGGATCAATCCAGAAGACAAGGCATAGGAACTACTGCTCTAGGTGCACTGGGAAGAGCAACCGTCACACCACAAATCCGAAAGACAAGGCAACCACCAAAATGGCTAAAGAAGAACATCCGCCAAGATACTAACTGCACTGTGGGTAAAGCACACTATCCAAAGCCGTAAGAAATGGACAAGGAAACCAATGACTGGAAGACACCATGCATGGTACTCCACCGATGGATCACTGGAAGTCAACTGAAGATAATAACATGGAAGACCCCTCTAAAAAAGAAGTATGCTCAAAAGTACGCTTAGAGGTAACAACTGACTCAACCCATGTCAAAATAGAAAAAACATTGACACTGAAAGCTCTAGAGCTAAAGTTGAGAACTCCCCAAACATAGGAAGTCCCCCTTTGCCGACGAAACATGCACTATGTGTGCTAACCTATCCCTGTCAGCAACCTCAGTGCCATATGCATCCTCATCAGGAACCACCTGACTATGCATCACCATGTCAGCATCCTCTGGCAAAGGCATATCTGCTAAGAATGATTGCAAAATAAAAAAATTAGCACCACTGCAATCACACATAAGTGTCTGAAGGACATTGTCGCCCTCAAACGTATCAGACGCATCATAGAACAATGCATCGATCTCTGGCTCAATTGATGTCACCTCAACTGATGACTGACAAAGTTGTGCGTCCCCAGAGATACCACTGTCTGCGTGAACATCACCACAAGACAAAGGCACAACCTGCTCTCCATGTAGCACGTCTGCAAAAGAGACACGCCTCGTCTCTCGCTCCAAACATGGCTGCAAATACATAGAGACTACACCGCCTCGTGTGTCAGAAATATGCAAAGGGTATACCATACCACTCCTAGCACCTCTAGCTATCACCAGTGATCCCCTATGCATCTGAAATGACCGCTCTCCAAGCAGTACACAATGTCCACTACTCTGCAACAACTAACACACTGAAATGAGACTCTGACTGAGTCCTGGTACATAACGTACATCTCGTAGCGTAAGCAATGCACCGCTAGGTAAAGACATGCATACATCTCCAGCACCCTCTATGTCATACGATGAACCATCAGCAAACTGCACACAACCAAGTCTCCCACTAGAGAAAGAGCAAAACAAATCACGACGTGGCGTCACGTGAAAAACTGCATGCTCGTCTAATAGAAAACGCGTAGACAATGTGCTATCCCAAGACACAAAGTAGTTTGAAGGCAAGCTAGACTCAAAAGTGACATGCCCGTCACATGTATACTCTCTAGCATCTGTCCTCATAGTAGCACCATGCATCTGCCTCTTCCGCTGCCCCATACGCCTGAAGCAACGGCGCCTAGCATGTCCCTTGTGGCCACAATACCAACACGTTAGTCACCAAATCGCCTTGCATGGTTATGCCAAACAATGGCAAACAATGCTCGAGATCACAAAACTCTCCCACCTGAGAGCAAACCACTATCTCAAGCAGACAAAGTGAGAAAGATGTTAAGCTCACAAGCCTCTACAATAGGCAAACAAATTTGAAATAATTTTGGCAGAGTCTCCCTTGTAACTGGAGCAAAAACTCAACAGTAAACCGCAAATGGAGACAACACAAAATGCCCAAATGGCCAAATCCGGGAATCCGGAATCACCTCACAAAGTCATACAAAGAGCAAGCACGCTCTAGTTGGAGTACCACTCAATGGAATATTGACAAAACTGTCAACTTGTTTGCATAAACAAGCAATTGCGCATAAACAAGTGTTCAACTGTGAGCATCAACCATGCATCCAAAATACTTAGCCATGATGGTTCCACATCTCCACATCTGTTCCCACATAGAATATACATCAACGCAAAACCATGTGCCGAGAAACTGCATACGGATGTGTCTTAGTCCAAGAACCACATCCCAAATCAACAACTGCAAGTTAAATCAGCACCCAATGGACTCCACAATGTGACGTACATATCCCCACAATGATTTGCATTATACAAGCCCTTAACTGTCAAAACTTTTGTGTCTCAAAAAATGGAGGTTGCTGCAAAAAATTCAAAGATCATAATTTCAAAATTCTGATATCACCATTGTGTCCGGAACGTCGACAAACCTTGGGGTAGACCCCTAGATCATATAGATCGGAGTCCGAGTGTGCAAGATATGCCAAAAAACACTGTTTCTTGCTTTAAAAAAACGCAACAAAAACTTGTTGCCGTTGCAGAAATTTCAGAGATCAAAATCAACTCAAATGGACATTACCATTGCATCCAGAGCGTGCCAAAACCCTAGGTTACACCCTGACCTTGCATAAATCGCATTCCGTATGCAAAAGTTATGCAAAAAACACTATTTTTGGGGTTCGAAAAATCACCTGCGGAAATGAAAATCTGCATTCCTGCAAATATGATTGCAAAAAAAGCATACATACTTGCAATAAGCTCTTCCCTCAAGCTTGGGAATGTCCCTCAAGCTTCCATGACCACAGATCTAGTGGTTGCTCACCGATCTCAAGCTTCCACCGAAAGCAAACTCACCATAGCCGAAAGCTCACTTCTTTGTAGCACTCCATCTGTCGCAAAGCCAAAGCTCTGATACCAATTGTGAGTGCGCGGATGCGGTGTGTGTGCGCGAAGAGTGCGAAGGGGAGAGAGGGAGAGAGAGAGAGAGCATGACACAGGATGTGGGGTGGAGCTTCCAAATCTCACTGTGTGAGCACCATGTGAGAGTGTCAGTGAGAGCTCCTTATTCTTTGTAAGGAGATAAATGTGGGCAACCGGACACTGGCCGGCGGACACGGGCAAAGCACGGTGAGACACATCACCTTTACCTACCATTTGTGATAACAATTGTGAGTGCGCGGATGCGGTGCACGTGCGCAAAGAGTGCGAAGGGGAGAGAGGGAGAGATAGAGCACGATACATGATGTGGGGTGGAGCTCCCAAATCTCACTGTGTGAGCACCATGTGAGAGTGTCAGTGAGAGCTCCTTATCCTTTGTATGTATAAAGAATAAGAAGATAAATGTGGGCAGCCGGACACTGCCCGACGGACACGGGCAAAGCACGGTGACGCACACCGCCTTTACCTAACTGTAAACTGGTTATAGCCACTATATCCATCCATAAAGCTATACATCTCATATCCTGCAATCTCATCAAGTAACATATCTGTGAGGGGTAATGGAAATGGATCCTTAATGGTTTGAGCATTCAGTTTTTTATAATCTACACATACTCTCAGCTTCCCATTCTTCTTAGGCACAACCACAATAGAAAACAACCAATCACTACTTGCTACTTCAGTATAATGAACCCAGCTTTCAGAAGGTTGTCAATCTCCTCTTTGACCTTCTTAGGATAATTCGAATTCATTCGATAGCGCTGCAGTCATACTTGCCTGGCATTGGTTTTCAGTGGCATTCTGTGTTGACAGACATCTGGATCCACCCCTTTCAGATCAATATGATCCCATGCGAACACATCTTTATAGTGCTGGAACATATGTCGTGCCTTCTCTTTCATCGTAGGATTCAGGTGTTTATTTACCTTTATCATTCTAGGGTTTTCTTCATATCCTAAATTCCATTCCTCTATCTTCCTGATCATCTCGAAGCAACCAGTTAGGCCCTCCACCCTTTCTCTTGGTTGACTCCTCAGCATAATCCCAGGACGATCCTCTAAGCTCTGAATTACCATTCTGATTTCCAGTAGCTACTCCATAACATGCTGGTTCTGCCGGTGTGCTGAACTTAACCGGTTCTTCTGGTCTTCCAGTTAATCTCACTGGACGTTCTCCTGAATTCAGTTCAGTGAACTGTTCTGGAAATTGTTTCTTTTGTTTTTCAGCTTCATCTTTGTTTATTAAGACTGCATTGAGATCTATCTCTGTTAATGGAAAAATATTCATAGCTGCCAACATTTTCTCAATTTTCTTCACCTTGTACTTCTGGCAGAGCTCCTTGGGTCTCAGTTCCTTTCTCCAACTTCTAGTGTTATTCGTTTGAATCTGGATTCTGCTACCGGCCCCCTGTATTGTCAAAGTCTGATTAGCATAGTCATGAATAGTCCGTGCCGTTCGCAGCCATGGGCATCCCAGTAGCATCCCATAAGCTCCTTGCACATCCAGTACTAGGAAACTGGCTTTGAACTTTGCTTTTCCCACTCATATTTGCATATTCTCTACCATTCCAGTTGCCTACACCACTCGATGATCCGCCATTCGGACTTTGAAAGGTGCTAGTTTCAGGTTAGTAATACCCATCCTTTGCTGAAGATATACTCCCAAAATATTTACCCCTGCTCCTCCATCTAGTATAAAACTTGAGAGTGGTTCCCATTGTTTCCTCACTTTGTGGTCCACCTGAATCAATGGCACTTCATCATCTCTGACAGCTGTCAAGTCGATTGATCTGGCCTCCGCCTCAGCCTTCATTCGCTTCCTGATGAATTTCGCTGCTTCAGGTAGAGTTCTTCTAATGTACTCTAACTCCACATTGAGTTTCTGAATTCTGTCACAAATCTTGACATGAATTTCCTCTTTCTCATGCTCAGAGTTGTCGTCAGAACTTGAAGAACTGGTATTATCTTCACAATACCATTCCTTTGGTTCAGTGCTTCCAGCTCCTTCAGCAGTTCCCAAATCTTCCATCAACCCTTGTACTGCAGCCAACCTGGTCTTAGGCATCCCAGTCTTCGACTGATTTGGTTGTGCTATCTCAGACAACTAGGTAGGTATCTTATGATGACCCGAGCATCAGAACTCTCTGGTTGCTCTGGTAGTTTCTTGGCCAAATCCTTAGTGATTTTTGCCGCTAGTGCTCTTTGCTCCTGCCATTCATCAACCACATTTTCTTTATACCCTTGGCCTTCCATACCTCTCTCTACTGAGCCCATTTGCTACTTTCAGGATTGATTTGTTTTGCTGGTCTATCTGGAATTTCCTCAATCACCACCCCTTTGCTTCGTGTAACTGCTCGTACAGGAACCGGTTCTGGAACCTTCGTCTTGGTATCCGCAGCTTCAGGTGTTTCTGGACAGTGAGCCGTGAAATGCTCATACTTACCACATGTATAGAAATTCACGCTTTGATTCTGAAAATTACCACGACCTCGGCCTTGGCTGGTACCCGCTTGGTATCTACCACGCACTGCTCCAGTACCACTTGCACATGGTTTCTCCTCTTGAGAAACACTGGTAGTTTATACTCTTACTGGTTCACCATTGGTGAATGCTACCACTGACAAATCTTTTCCCTTCTTAAAATGATGAATTTGAATACCACAGTTGTTTCATAAATGTCCATAGGCTTTGCAATAAGTACATTGTGGACATTCGTTTGAAACATGGTCTTTAGATTTACACTTGAACACCAGATTTCCATTCTTCTTATCGGATGTCTAGTCTGGCTAATTTCAACAATTTGCCGAACCATCTCTTCAATCTTCCTAGACCAAGATCCTTTCTTAGTCTTGTCTTTGGTTCTTTCATCTGAACTACTTTCAAAGCTATTGGAGGCTCTACTGGACTCAGAATCTTCAGTAGAAGTACTTCTACTACTAGACCTCCTCTTCTTATGACTCTTTTCCTTCTTAGCTTGTTGTTTGAGCTTCAGGGCCCGCTGCACCAAATCATTGAATTTCTTGGTTGGTGCCGGTACCTCCAATTCCCTAAGCTTCTTACTGTGAAACCCATTCAAAAACCATGCTCGCATCCACTTTTTGGATGGTGGTTCCTGCAGTTGTCTAGTTAGCTCCTTGATTTTCTCAACATAGCTTCTGACTGACAATTTTCCCTGCCTTATCTGATCTAGCTCACAGAGTATATCCTCATCCCCTCTGTTGTCTGAATATTCCAATCGGAAAGCTTTAAGCAGTTTATTATATGATCTGAGTTGACAAGCTGGGTAATGGTAGTACCATTTCCTTACTGCCTCCTTTAATGTTTGCGAAAAGTAGTCCCCCAATCATCTTCATCAATATTTTTTAACTCAACATACTCCTCAAAGGCTTGGATATGAACATCCGGCTCCTCCTTCTTTCCCCCTTTGAACATAGGGAAAGAGATTTTCAATGAAGATGTGTAATCATGTCTATCAGCCTCATTTCTTCCTCTTCTCACCTTGGAATCCTGACTCTTTTTTGCAGCCTTCTTACAATAGTCCGTGTCTGCATCCCAATTAATTTCTGCCTCCGTCTCAGTTGTTGTCTCCTCGCTAGCTTTTCTACTGGAACTATGACGACTTCCTTTACTGCCTTTGGCACCTTTGTCTCCCTATTTGGTCCGAGAACTCGTGGCCTTGTGTTCTTCCCTTTCAGCTCTACGTCGTCTGGACTGACTGGAATGCTGAGAGTCCTGTGCCTCATCAGCATGGATGTGCTCCTCCTCAGCCTAAGTGTCAATTACCCTAAACTGCTGCATATCGGATAAACAAGAGTCCAGTAAGCCGGAACGGGAACTTCCATTCTTAGATGGACAATGAAAAATCATGGAACATCCTCTGCTACAATAAGGGAAGAAATCCCCCTTTTTCATCCTCAATCCGCAACATTGTACAAAAGTGCAACTGAATTATCAACCTGCTACCCATCGGATAGGTAGCTTCATTGATAATTCCAAGAAAGATGTGCATTTGCAAAAGGCACAACTACCAATCCATCTCCTCGAAGAAAACACAGTCATAGAAACCTCCTTCAAAAGTGATGAAGAAGATCATACTGCTATCCAAATACTTCTCTCTAAAGAAGAAGCTGGAGATGAATAGCTTCCCCTCTAGATCCAACGATTGCATACTTGCTCCCCTTGTAGGAAAGCGCAGTAACATGACTCCATTTGGGATAACCAAAGAAATCCAGTAGTACTACACATCCTAAAGCCTCCATTGGGTTCCCCTCGGTGAAGAGATGTCAGGGTAATCAAGGGTAAAGATGGGGAAGTCATAGACAAGGATCTAAGGCCTCTCCCCAAATCTGCCCCAAACTTGGAGAAACCCAAAAAAATAGCAAGCTTGTTCTCTCTCAATCATGTCCAACACCGCACCAGATCAGCCACATCCAAGCATCATGGTGGTTGTATCACCATAGGGCTCTGATACCATGCCAAAGGTGGCAGCGAAAGATGCAATGAAGGCAAGAATTGGCTCGTGATCCGGTGGGTACCTCGACCCCGATCTAGAACACATGCAATGACAAACACATGAACAAGGTACACCTGTGGAGAAGAGAGTGTTAGGTAAAGGCTGTGTGTCTCACTATGCTTTGCCGGCCAATGTCCGGCTGCCCATATTTATCTCCTTATTCTTTATACATACAAAGAATAAGGAGCTTTCACTCATCCTCACACTGTGCTCATATAGTGAGCATTGGGAGCTCCACCCCCCATCCTTGTGTCATGCTCTCTCTCACCCTCTCACCCTCTCTCTCTCTCTCTCTCTCTCTCTCTCTCTCTCTCTCTCTCTCTCTCTCTCTCTCTCTCTCTCTCTCTCTCTCTCGCACTCTCTCCATCTTTGGTGCACACACGCATGCCTTCGATCCATTTCTCCACAATTGGTATCAGAGCTACGGCTTGGAGATGGTGGGGAGCACGACGGCTTTGAGAGCTTTGAGGCGATAGCTCGCTTGCTCTTGGCGATGGAGAGATCAAGAAAGCTTGAAAGATTTGTGAGAATGCAATGGGAGCTTGTGAGCTCAGTTGAGAGTGATGTTTGCTCTTGTGGAAGCTCATAACACAGTGTGGAAGATTGTGTGTAAGTGAAGGTGCTGCCCTAAAAATTGTGTGCACAGCAGCACTGTTTTCAGATTTGTTTTCTCCTTGTAGAAGACATATTTGAATATTCGGCCCTTGAGCACCCATCCGTTTCGACGTGGTCTACAACTTTGTAGAAGAAAGTTATTGCAAATTCCTCACCGTTTTGTTGATTTCAACTCAATCTGACTGTATACAGAAATTGTAGGTTTTCTATTTTCGCATAGTGTGAGATTTTGATGCACTTTTGGAAGCACGGCAGATGCTCCAAGTGGGAGCATAAATTCTAAGCTAAAGATGCAATTTAAGCTTGTGCAGATCTTGTAGTTTGAGGGTTTTTGGTAGATTTGGGCAAAGAGTCACGGAGGCATTTACACACCATCAAAGTGGTCTCTTGAGAGACACGGTTTTTTGGAGCACACAGGTGAAGCTTCTTTCACAGATTTTCACAAGATACTTTGGTAGAGATTTTGTACTTGGATTCATGGTTTTTGCGGATGGTTTGCATATGGTGATTGCACATGGTTGATGCCAATTGTACATGCATTTTGGCGAGCACTTTCAAGTGTCGGTGAGCTCTCTTGAGAGCATTGTTTTTGCATTGATCAAGTCACGGTCACTCCGTTGATGTACGTTGAGTGCAGATTGCCATTGTATATGAAAATGTGGAGCCATTTTGGAATTTCTACTCATTGGCATTGAGTAGTGTCATGGTTTATGGTAGAGATTGTACTTGAGTTTTTGCTCAGTTTTCAGGGGACACTCTGCCGCATTTTTCTCAGATTCTCGCCATGGTTTATGCATATCTGCACTTTGCTCTCTGATGGTTGTGTGGTCGAGTTTACTCCCACTCTGGCCGTTATCTGCAGTTTTTTGGCTTGCAGTTTGCGTTGAGTTTTGGCTCATTTTGCAAAGGAAACTCTGTTCATTTTTCCCCTTCTTCTCGTCATAAACGTTTGTACTTGGATTCATGGTTTTTGCGGATGGTTTGCATATGGTGATTGCACATGGTTGATGCCAATTGTACATGCATTTTGGCGAGCACTTTCAAGTGTCGGTGAGCTCTCTTGAGAGCATTGTTTTTGCATTGATCAAGTCACGGTCACTCCGTTGATGTACGTTGAGTGCAGATTGCCATTGTAAATGAAAATGTGGAGCCATTTTGGAATTTCTACTCATTGGCATTGAGTAGTGTCATGGTTTATGGTAGAGATTGTACTTGAGTTTTTGCTCAGTTTTCAGGGAAAACTCTGCCGCATTTTTCTCAGATTCTCGCCATGGTTTATGCATATCCGCACTTTGCTCTCTGATGGTTGTGTGGTCGAGTTTACTCCCACTCTGGCCGTTATCTGCAGTTTTTTGGCTTGCAGTTTGCGTTGAGTTTTGGCTCATTTTGCAAAGGAAACTCTGTTCATTTTTCCCCTTCTTCTCGTCATAAACGTTTGTACTTGGATTCATGGTTTTTGCGGATGGTTTGCATATGGTGATTGCACATGGTTGATGCCAATTGTACATGCATTTTGGCGAGCACTTTCAAGTGTCGGTGAGCTCTCTTGAGAGCATTGTTTTTGCATTGATCAAGTCACGGTCACTCCGTTGATGTACGTTGAGTGCAGATTGCCATTGTATATGAAAATGTGGAGCCATTTTGGAATTTCTACTCATTGGCATTGAGTAGTGTCATGGTTTATGGTAGAGATTGTACTTGAGTTTTTGCTCAGTTTTCAGGGGAAACTCTGCCGCATTTTTCTTAGATTCTCGCCATGGTTTATGCATATCCACACTTTGCTCTCTGATGGTTGTGTGGTCGAGTTTACTCCCACTCTGGCCGTTATCTGCAGTTTTGTGGCTTGCAGTTTGCATTGAGTTTTGGCTCATTTTGCAAAGGAAACTCTGTTCATTTTTCCCCTTCTTCTCGTCATAAACGTTTGTAGTGTTATGCTATCTTGTACAGTGGTCGATATATTTCCACTTTGACAGGGTGTGTTTACTCTCACTTTGAGAGGTTTTGTTAGCTTAGACACAATTTAGTGTTCTTGTATCCACTCTTGCAATAGTGCATTTATGGCATGCTCATAGTGGTTATATGTTTCCTTTGATTTTGCTTCATGTTCTCACATCGGTGCATATTCCGAGCGTGAGACTATAGCATGTAGATTACAGGTTTTCACTATTGAGCTACTGGTTGGTTTATGCTTAATTAGCGCACTGGTCGAGTCATCTCCCACTTTTGATGCATATGCATTGACACGATGTGTGACACTGTTTAGTCTACAGTGACGGCTCATGAGAGACGAATGTCTCAATCTTGCCGATACATGCGTTGTTGGCATTGTGGTCACATAGGGCACATTAGACATCGTTGTTTTAGACGTATGAGACAGCAAGAGAGATGTATGCAAGATGCAGATACGGCTTTGACACATGTTAGAGAGGCAGTTCCAGTGGCAGTCTATGCCAGTGACGGTGATGTCGCGTGTAACATTTAATGGCCTAAAAACTTGTGTGCAACGGAAAATAGCATGAACATAGTGGGCATTTCATTAGAATAGATTCCTAATGAGAATTACAAGAGTGCTTGGGTGGAGAGAGCAACAAAAAGCATAACACCTAGTTAGATAGCATCAACAATACTTTCAAAAGAGAGAGAAATTAAGCTATTGACAACAGTTAAGGACCGGATTTGCATGGAGCCGGTCCCCCCTCCAAAAGGCTTTGTATTATGGTTTCTCCCATCAAGAGAGACATTGCACAATACAATTTTTTGTGTTCCTTCAAGACTAGCTAGTGCAATGAAGATGAAAGCTTCATGCACTAAGCAAAACACTTAGCAAACACAACTTAATTATCCCCGTTCTCAGACCCAAGACCTCACACACCTTCGAAGATGGTGAGAGCTAGCAGGGTATGAGAGTAGATTGAGAGGAAGAAGGAGAATCTTACGAGAAAGATGTACATCTCCTCACATAATCACTCATATTAGCATAACTTTAGCTTAGTAATTATCTTGATAGAGGAGATGAGCATGCATTGAAGCTTGGCTCTTGGTTGGATTTGCATCCACAAGCCAAGAGTGTGTCCATGTAGGCTTCTATCTCACAAGCTTGGAGTAGGTGATGAGCTCTCCATTAAAGCTTGGGAAGAGATAGTCTTCTCTTTCTTCACACATGAGATTGTGTGTGTGTGTGTGTGATAATGCCTTGCAAAAATCACCCCCCCCCTCTCTCTTGGGTGAGCCCTCTTGCTATTTGCTCTTGCAGGCTCCCCATTGGACCTCCCCAAGTCAAGCCAATGGCTATTAAGCAGCATAAGTGATAGCCTTCTGACATGTGTCCCCCTTTCCCCTTTTGTGAGAGCTTAATCAATTAAACTTAATTGATTTAAATGAATTAAATCCCCATTGGACCTTTCCCCATTCTGACCAATAGGAATTAAGTAGCCCATTGGGCTATTCAATTCCTATTGGACCCCTTCATAGGCTGTCCAATAATCATCCAGGAGACTTAATTTTCATTGGTTCTTTTATTTAAGTGTTTTAAAATTAATTAGGCTAAATTTACTCTAGCCTAATCCTCATTGGTCCACTTCAAGGGTCATCCAATAGGAATTGGGTACACCTTGTGGGCATCTGACCTGGGAGCTGACATGTGTCCCTCATTCCCTTTGTGTAAAGGGAGCTTGTGTGTGTGTGTGTGTGGCCTTCTCTCTCATCCCCTACTTGCTAGGCTCGCCCCCTCCTATGTAGGGATATTCAAAGACTTTTTTGGTCACACACAAAGCATCCAATTCTGTCATAATAATCAATATCTAATTCTCCTAAATGATTTTCTCATATTAAACTGATCATTTAATGTGGGGAAGGCCAGGGGAGAAAAAGCTAGAATATTGGTTAAGCTAGCAGACCGGCCACAGTAGGGATCCAAAGGAGGGAAAATAGGGATCCAAAGGGGGGGCCATCTGCAAAAGAGCCATGTGCAACAATGGGCTAAAAAGACCCTAAGGTTCAGCCAATTAAGACTTCCAAAATGCTAAGGTTCCAAAATTCAAAGGTTGTGTCCAAAGGTCAACCCTAGGGAAAATTGGATGCTTTGTGTGTGCCCTAAAAGTCTTTGCACATCCCTACATGGGAGGAGGCGAGCCCTAAAGGTAGGGGATGAGAGAGAAAGCCACACACACACACACACAGGCTCCCTTTACACAAAGGGAATGAGGGACACATGTCAGCTCCCTAGGCTAGATGCCCACAAGGTGTACCCAATTTCTATTGGATGCCCCTTGAAGTGGACCAATGAGAATTAAGCTAGAGTAAATCTAGTTTAATAAATTTAAAAACAT
The DNA here is from genome assembly GCF_014529385.1 of Adiantum capillus-veneris. Lineage (NCBI taxonomy): Eukaryota > Viridiplantae > Streptophyta > Polypodiopsida > Polypodiales > Pteridaceae > Adiantum > Adiantum capillus-veneris. The sequence goes on along the minus strand of NC_140948.1, from coordinate 25,876,395 downwards.
TTAATAAAAGAAACCAATGAGAATTAAGTCTCCTAGAAGACTATTGGGCAGTCTCCCAAGGGTTCCAATGAGCATTCAGGAGCCCCATGGCTTGCCTGATTCCTATTGGCCAGGAGGAAAAGGGGTCCAATGAGAGTTTAGTTTAATTATTTAATTACCTAAAGCTCTCACAAAAGGGGAAAGGGGGACACATGTCAGAAGGCTATCACTTATGCTGCTTAATTGTAATTGGCTTGACTTGGGGAGGGCCAATGAGGCTTCAGCAAAAGCAATTAGCAAGAGGGCTCGCCCAAGAGAGAGAGGGGGGTGATTTTTTCAAGGCAGTATCACACACACACACACACTCACACAAGCTCATGTGTGAAGAAAGAGAAGACTATCTCTTCCCAAGCTTTAATGGAGAACTCATCACCTACTCCAAGCTTGTGAGATAGAAGCCTACATCAACACTCTCTTGGCATGTGGATGCAAATCCAACCAAGATCCAAGCTTCAATGCATGCTCATCTCCTCTACCAAGCTAATTACTAAGCTAAGCTATGCTACATATGAGTGATTATGTGAGGAGATGTACATCTTTCTCGTAAGATACTCCTTCTTCCTCTCAATCTACTCTCATACCCTGCTAGCTCTCACCATCTTCGAAGGTGTGTGAGGTCTTGGGTCTGAGAACGGGGATAATTCAAGTTGTGTTTGTTAAGTGTTTTGCTTAGTGCATGAAGTTTCCATCTTCATTGCACTAGCTAGTCTTGAAGGAACACAAAGAATTGTATTGTACAATGTCTCTCTTGATGGGAGAAACCATAATACAAAGCCTTTTGGAGGGGGGACCGGCTCCATGAAAATCCGGTCCTCAACTGTTGTCAATAGCTTAATTTCTCTCTCTTTTGAAAGTATTGTCGATGCTATCTAACTAGGTGTTATGCTTTTTGTTGCTCTCTCCACCCAAGCACTCTTGTAATTCTCATTAGGAATCTATTCTAATGAAATGCCCACTATGTTCATGCTAATTTCCGCTACACATAAGTTATTAGGCCGTCTGGGATTGGCCATTTGGGAATTTATTGGCCAATCCCCAAAGCAAGGGCTGACATTATGTCTCTAAAGTCAGGGTCAGTAGCATACTCATCTATCATAGAGGATAGATCATTGTGAGTAGCTATAGACACCGCATTAACTTTTGGTCGTCGTGAAAGTGCATCGGCAACTTGATTGTGCTTACCAGCTATGTGAGAAATATGGAAATTAAATTGCGAAAGAAAATTTGCCCACCTCATTTGTTTGTCGGAAAGCTTGGTTTGCGTCATGAAATACTTGAGACTTTGGTGGTCGGTTCGTAGGATAAATGGAGTCCCCAATAGGTAGTGCTTCCATGTGTCTAGGGCATGTAGAACAGCTAAAATCTCTTTCTCATAAATGCCCAAGACTCGTTCATCACTATTGAGCCTTCGGCTCTCATATGCTATGGCATGCCCTTCTTGAAGCAAAACCGCTCCAAGGCAATCACCACACGCATCACATTGGACCTCAAATGGCTTTGAGAGATTCGGAAGCACGAGGACTGGTTGGGAAGTAAGATTCTCTTTGAGTTTTTCAAAAGCATTTTGCTCCTTAGCAGTCCATACAAACTTAACGTTCTTCTTTGTTAAGTTGTGTAGTGGTCCTGCTACTTGAGAGAATTTTGCTATGAAGCATCTATAGTATGCACACATACCAATAAAGCTTCTTAGCTCATGTAGATTCCTTGGGTTAGGCCATGATTTTATTACCTCTAACTTTGATGGATCCATACGAATACCATCGTGAGAGATAATATGACCTAGATATTGAATCTCTTGAAGGAAGAATTCACTTTTCTTTTCGTTGAGAAAAAGTTTGTTCTCCCTCAAGGCTTGAAAAATCACTTGGAGATGTTGCTTATGTTCCTCTCACTAGGCTTGGTCCTTTAGCTGAAAACGCTATGTCTCCTACCCGGGGGGGGGGGAGGGGGGATCTTGGTGAGAAGGTGCACTGTTGAATGTCAGGTCCCTGCTGCCTCTTCTGCCAGAAAGTGCTAGCGCTAGGTTTTCTTATATACTTCCTGACTCAAATTGCCCTACCCAGTTTCCCAGCAAAGGTCACTTAGAATTAATAAGTAAAAATTGGCTAAAATAGGGAAAATAGGTCTATGCACTGTAAAAATGCTCCCGCTGGGTTTTGATGAAAATCTGTTGATCATGTTGTGTGCAACCAGAGGATATGCATCTATTCTAAGTGCCTGGATATGCATGGTCTGCGAACAGACTCACAAAAGTGCTGATGATATCATCAAAGAACACTCCAGTGAATTTACGATATGGTCTAAAAATTTTCTCCATGAGACGATTGAAAGTAGCTGGTGCATTAGTCAAGCCAAAAGGCATGACTAGATATTCATAAAAACCAAATGTTGTGCGAAACGCGGTCTTTAGGATATCTTCATCCACTATCCTTATTTGATGATAGCCACTCTTAAGGTCAATCCTACTGAAGTAGGTAGAGCCTTGTAGCTTATCAAACAGATCTTCTACCCGAGGCACGGGAAATTTGTTTTTGATAGTGATATGGTTTAGTGCTTGATAGTCCACACACATATGGTATGTACCATCTTTCTTTTGCACTAAAAGGACTGGAGAACAAAAGGGAGAGGAACTAGGCCTCACCATCCCTTTGTCTACCAATTCCTGTACTTGCCTCATAATCTCCTCTTGTTGAGCTTGTGAGACTCGATAAGGAGGTTTGTTAGGCGGTGAGCTTCCTGGAAGGAGCTCAATACGATGGTCATCATCCCCTCGTTTTGGAGGTAGGTCCATAGGGATATCATCGATGAACACATCTTGGAATCCTTTTAGAAAAGTAGACAAGTCTAACTCTTCTTGATTCCTATCATTTTCATTTCATGAAACATTATTAGCTTTTAGAGACTCTTTGACATAAATCATGTACGCAGAAACTGAGCTCTTCATTGATTTATCAAAAGAAAGAGGATTTACAAGTGGAATAGTGCGACCACGCTGACTAGCATCTATATACATGTTCTTTCCCCTGTAGGTGAAGAAAATTCTCCTTTCAGGGAACTTCATGTTGGCAGCCATGCGATCAAACCATGGTGCCCCTAGGATAACATCCTGATGTTGGAGAGGAGAGATGAAGAAGTCTTCTTTGTCGACATAGCTTTGGACATGAAGCCTCAACTTCCCAATCAAGGGAGTAACGGAGGCTTGTTGTCCCTTGAAAGATGCATCAGCTGTTACTATATCTCCCATCTCAAAAGCTTGAATGCCCAACTTGGTGGCCAACTCTATTGATATGAAGTTGAGAGTAGAGCCAGGGTCAAACAAGATGAAGGCATCATGCTCTCTTACCTTTCCCCAAGCATAGGAGAGTGATGATCCTTTGCAATGAGCATCCTCTTTTGGAGCTTCGATGGTGGAAGCCCTAGGAGTCTCATTGCGAGTATTCTTCTTGGGGCAAGAACGATAGCCATGTCCTTGCTCCCCACACTTGAAACATTTATGGTCCTTGCGAAAAGCTTCAAGCTCTTCAGGAGAGAGTTTTTTTTTACCTTTGTAAACTCCCTTCTCCTTGGACCGATTGTTGTTGTTGTTGTTGGAAGTGCCTTGGGAATTATTTTGAGCATTGGATTTCCCCTTTGCATCATTTTTATCTTTGTTTTCCATGGGCTTGACATTACGTCTAGCCCCTTGATGGAAATTGATGCGTGAAGCAACCATGGTGTGGTGGATTACTTCGGTAATAGTACCGGGCCGTTGAGAGTTGATGTATTCAGCCATCTCTTCAGGTAATCCCGCACAGAATTGCTGTCTTTGTTCGGCAAAGTCTATCTTTTGAAAGACAGTAGCTTTGAGATGTAAATCCCAAAACTTGTCTACATACTTGTTGATAGACTCATGAGAGAGAAGCTTCAAGCCGCGTCATTCGGTAAGAACTTTATCTTTAGTATCACTTGGAAGAAATTGCTTCATGATGGAAACTCGTAGAGTTTTCCATGTCTTTGGGGCTTCTCCATTGCCACGAAGGCTAGCCCACCATTGACGAGCTGATTTTTGGAAGTGCATAGCTACATGGCGTAGCTTGGAGGACTCTGTGAAGCCCTCGTCCCCAAAGGCCACATCAAATTGCTGGATGAAGGCCAACACTTTGTCGGTAGCACCAAAGGTGCCATCATAGGTGAGAAAAGAGATACTCTTTCCTCCCTCCTTGAACTTCTTTAGCTTTTGTGACCTTCGCCATGCAGGAAATGATTTGCGATGTCCTCCCCTCTTGTATTCTCTAGGAGAATAGCCATAACTTTCATCAGAAGAGGAGGAAGGTGAAGAAGAAGGAGAAGAGGGTGACCTCTTCCTAGCCCTTTTCTTCCTTTGTTTCCTCTCTTGCCTTTCAGAGTGATGAGGAGAAGGACTATAGGTTGCTCTTTTCCTCTTGGGAGGAGTAGGCGATCGTCTAGACCGCCGTCTTCGTGGAGCCACATATTCAGAAGAGCTTAGACTGTCATTGCTTTCTTTCTCTTTGGATTCCTCCTCTCGAATGGGAGAGAGTCTTCTTTTGGGGGTCTCTTCAAGAGGCCTCCTAAGCTCTCTCTCCTCTGGGAGAGGAAGGGAAATTCCATAAGCACGAAGTTGTTGAGTAACTTCGGCTTGCAAAATAGGGTTGCCCATAGCTTGTTGCAACCTAGTGACGAGATAATTCACAAACATGGGAGCATCATCATTAGCACCCTCATGTGCAAAATCAAAGCTATCAATGTTCATTCTACTCTCTTGATTATTGTCAGCCATGTTAACAAAATTTAGGTTTATACTTAGTGTATGCTTTGGCAATACAAAACCTTAGTTGCCACTCCTCTTAGCCTTTGAAAATCGGCTCTTAAGTATCTACACCCACGGCTCAAAGTGGTTAATTATAGAGAGTAGAGGAGTAGGTCTAACATAGCAGAGTTGCCAAGGGCTAGCTCCTTTCGGACTTCTTATGGCTCAATAATGGTAAAGCCGTAGGCAAGTCTAAAAAGACTCCATTATTAATTCCAAAGCTCCCGAGGTGTGCACCATCCCCCACATAGTGGGCTTAACAAAACCGATATTAGATCCCACTTCCACTTACTCTATTATAATTAACAACATCAACCATTTATAGGCTACTTAAGGACCTCTCTTCTTAAGCAAGAAAAGAGAAACCAAATGCTCTGATACCAATGTAATGAAATTTGCCTATTCAATTTGAGAGTAGCGGAATTTAATGAGAATACTTTCAAGAAATGATTTTGTGAGCATAGCGGGTAGACATAATTGAAGATAGCAACATAATCATAGCAATTAGTTAACTTGGCATAGACAATACTTTTGCAAGAGAGAGAATTTAGAGAACATGACAACAGTTGAGGACCGGATTTATGTGGAGCCAGTCCCCCCTCCAATAGGCATTTGTATTATGATTTCTCCCATAAAGAGAGACTTGTTACAATACATTCTTTGTGTTCTTTGTGACCTAGGTGAAGCAATGAAGATGGAAAGCTTCATGCATCACCATCATAGCATAACCTAAACTTGAAGAAAGCTTTAACTATACCAAGCCTCAGTCCCAAGACCTCAAACACCTTCGAAGGTGGAGAGAGCTAGCAGGGAATGAGGGTAGGGAAGAGGAAGAAGAAACATTTCATACGAGAAAGAGCTAGTTCCTCACTTATCATAACTCTTGAGCTAGCATACATAATAGCATAGTAATGAAGAAGAAGGAGATGACAAGCTCAAGCATTGAAGCATGGCTCTTGGTTGGATTTGCACTCCATAGCCAAGAGTGTTGGTGTAGGCTCTCAACCTCTACTTGCTTGGAGAGGGAGCTCTTGCACTTTGCATAGCACACCATGAGAGTGTTTGTGAGTGTGTGTGGGTGAGTATACCCCCTAAGCACCCCCCTAGATTGCTTGGGTCGACCCCCCCTTGTAGCTCATGCTTGAAGCTCATTGGACCCTTCCAGGCCTAGCCAATCACAAGCAGGAGCCATTACAAGCAACAGGGGTAGCCTTGGGACAAGTGTCCCCCTTTCCCCTTTGAGAGAGAGGACTTGATAAATGCAAAATCAATTAAGTAAATATCCTAAATTATCATTGGACCCCTTGGGTGGCCAACCAATAGGCTTCAGGCACACCATGAGGGCAACATGAGGAGGAACTTGACAAGTGTCCTTGCTGCCTCTTTAAGCTGGGGCTTCCCTTGTGTGTGTGTGCGTGCGTGTGTGTGTGTGCTCTCTCATCCCCCCCCCCTTGTAGGCTCGCCCCCCTCCTTGTAGGGATCTTTTTGACTTTGGATGAGCAAGCCCCTTAGTCATCAAGCATGACTAAGCACTTGAAGTAGGGGGTGTTCCCACAAGCATCTCAGGCAAGCTTCTCAAGGCACCTCAAGCACCTTAATCATGCACCAAGTCAAGCACCTCAAGCATGGAGCCAGTCAAGCACCTCAAGCATCTTAATCAAGCACCTCAAGCATGACAAGCACCTCAAGCAGGACAAGCACCTCAAGCACGACAAGCACCTCGAGCTTAGGCCAGGTTCCCACCTCAAGCTCAACCTTAGCTTACCTAAGGTCAAAGGACTTTTACACACATTATTGGAGGTCTTCAATGAAGCTAACCCTAAGGTCTTATGCTCCATTGGTTAGCCTTGCTCTTGATAGACCATCTCCCATTTGGGCCCCTTTACTATTGGCCCCGTGTTGAGATAGATCTATAAGCACATATCTATATCTTAACACTTGTTCCCGTTTATTCTCCCACATTAAGTGATCAATTTAATATGAGAAAATCATTTGGGTTGGTTAGATATTAGATTTTATGACACGCTATATGCACATGTGTGCGGACTATCATGATTTGAATAAAGTTACAATAAAAAACAAATATCTATGCCTAGAGTTGATGATCTTTTTGACCAAATCGAAGGGGTCAAATATTTCACAAAGATTGATTTCAAATCAAGATATCATGAATTATCGATTATTCAAAGCGATATTTGCACGTAGTTTGGTTATTTTGAGTTTCTTATTTACCCTTTTGGATTAAAAAATTCTCCAACTTGGTTTATGATGCTTATGGATACGATCTTTGACCTTATTTAGGTGACTTTGTGGTTGTCTTTGGATTACATCCTCATTTACATTCATCCCAAAGAGGAACATTTAGACCATCTCAAAAAAGTCTCTGATTTGCTTGGATAGAATGCATTGTACGCCAAGAAGAGTAAGTGTCCTTTTATGCCATCAGAAGTACATTAGCTTGGACATGCTCTTTTTGATGAGGGTCTTAGGATGGATCCTTGTAAGACAGAGGCTATTTTGAAGTGGCCTCCTCCCAAAAGTTTGGAAGAGCCTTCAAATTTATTTGGGTATGATTGGTTATTATCACAAATATGTTAAGAATTATGCAAGGATAGATGTACCAATTGAAGATTCAAGGTCATCAATTTATCTAGTAAGACAAACATGAGAGTAGCTTTGATAGGCTTAAGACTGCTTTAGCTCTTGCTCTTCTATTAAACATTGTTGATCTAACAATTTTTTGTTGTTTTGGAAATTGATGGTAGCATTACGGCGATTGGTGTGGATCTACTTAACGATGGTAGACCTACTGCCTTTGAAAAAAACAAGTTAAATCGAGCTCAATATACTTATTCTGCACACGAGCACAAGTTATATGCCATTATACACTCCCTTTGCAAGTTGTGACATTATTTGATGGTGCAGAGTTTGAGATTGTGTTTGACCATGAAAGCAGCAAACGGTTTACAACTCCAACTCAAATGGATTTAAAGGATTGTAAGGCTCATTGGGCAGAGATCCTTCAAAAATATGATCGTTCTTTATTGTAACGTAAAGGTCGTTACAATATGGTACCCAATGCTTTAAGTCGCATGCTTGAAATAAATGCTCTTTCCTTTATGAAAATTAAGCATGATTTTTTTGGCTTCTCTTCGGGAGTGCGAGCACGATTCATCATATAGTCAATTGTGAAGTAATGTGGTAATCTTGTCACTATAATGGAAGTGTAGGTGCTAGCTCCACACAGGTTATACTTTTCTATAAGCCAAACTACATTGATGGAATAATTTTTCTATCGAAGATGGGTATTTACTCCACAAGGGGCGAGAGTATGTGTTCCCCTGGACTTAGACACTAGGTGCCAAATTCTTTTTGAGTTTCATGATAGTCTCAATGTAGGGTATCCTAGTATTAGGAAGACGTATGCATTAGTTAGAAGGCAATTTCACTGGCTAGGTTTACATAAGGACTTTGTTGCATTGCCAAAATTGTTAAGTGACAAAAGTAGAGCATTTCAAGATGGGCGGGCTTTTACATCCTCTAAAGATTTCTACGAAAAATGGGAGAGTATCTCTATGGATTTAATTGTGGCCATGAGGTGTCCACAACTCTATTTGGGTATTTGTAGACTGTTTGACCAAGATGTGTAGGTTCTTTTCTACAAAGACTACTATCGAGGCTCCAAAACTTGCAAGGTTGTTTGTGGAGAATGTGTACAAGTTATATCGTCTCTGTCTAATATTGTTGGCAATCAAGACAAAAAATCTGATGGCCATTTTTGGATAGAAGTATTCCGCAAGTTAGGAACTGCTTGCGATTGATCATCCTATGACACATAGATAGATTGAGCGAGTAGATAAGGTACTAGGAGATATGCTACGAGCTTATGGTCATAAGAAGCAGATAGATTGGGAAGATTATTTATCCATTTTGGAATTTTCTTACAACTATGTAGAGCACGTTTCCTCAGGATTTAGTCAGTTTATGCTCATCTATGGTTATCAACCTCGGTCTCCTTTTATAGTAGGCTTGGCCAATGAATGCATATGTTTGGCTAAAGATTTCTTAATTAATAGAGCACTTTGATATGTATTTGTAAGAGCAATGTTAGGAAAGCTCAAAATCATTACAAAAAGTTGGCAGATGGGAAACACTGACAAGTGTTCTTAGAAAAGTAATGTAAGCAAAGGTCTTATGGGATAAGGCCTTAAAGCTATGGCTATGAGATAAAGGGGTCCTAAAGATAGGGGCTAGGGGCTCCTATAAGAGGGTTGGTTGGGTGGAGATCAAGTAGCATAGTTTTTGCGGCCTTTCAATGTATTACCTGCTCACATGGCTTATTCTTCTTCTTTTTGAATGAGGATCCATTCAAAAAGAAGAAGTGGATTATGGAGTTCTGAATCGTCTTGATCTAGATATATTATGGTGAGCAAGAAAACATGTATTGATTCAAAGCCTCTCTCGTAAAGAGAACTAATTAATCCAATTCCTTTTAGAGGGGGAGTTGGCGCCATATATCCGTCCCTCAATTGGTGTGGATTTCTCTCTCTTTTTTCATATCATTACATGTGTGTATGAGTGGTTAATCTAGCACTAGTTTTGCAAGCTTTTATACACGTAGATCAATCTCTTCAATTGATCACAATTATGCTACATAAATCCAAACCTCTAACATTGCAGGCGAATAGGGTCCTCAAAATATCATACTAGTGGCTTTGTGTGAGGCATTGAAGTCATCCAGTGTACCAAGTTTCCCGAAAGTATAGATTATTGTTATGATGTGTTCGTGGTCCCTCTATCTCCTCCTCCCTATACTGTCCCCCATTTGTTCCCTCACCTGCAAGCTCCCTATAGTATAGATTATTGTTACGATGTGTTCGTGGTCCCTCTATCTCCTCCTCCCTATACTGTCCCCCATTTGTTCCCTCCTACAAGTCTGGCCAAATCACTAGAACCCCCTATGAAGAAAGCAACATAGGGAAATGTGGATCACTTATGTCCTCAACCACATGTAGGTTGCCTCTACATCTTTGCTCACCTTGCTCACCCTGTCGTGTGTAGAATGGCTATCTTGATTGTCTCTTTAGAGGAGCAATTCCATCCTTGTAAAAGGCCTTTTTACCCCCTTTTCAACTTGCACGATTTTGAGAATACAAGCCTTTCTTCCACCTACAACTTTGTGTGATCATCATCCACATAGATGGGGCTCCCTAAGAGGTATTGTAGTATCGCGATGCTTCTTCATGAATGTCACCGTAATCTTCTTCACTCCCAAAGTCAAGCATGAGAGTCCTTTTATTGACTTTTTTTAAATCCTCCATGCACATATTAGGGCTGATGCGTATGCATAGGTGTATGTAAGTGGATATTTGGATGTGTGTGTGATGGTGTATTGGGTGGGGACAGGAGGAGGGGTGGTGTGCGGGTTAAGTAACAAGGGGAGGAGGGAGTTGAGTACGTGAAGGGAGGACACTTTCATTCTATCACTCTATCTATATCACATCCTCGTTTAATGGTATCCTTGGATGCTTCTAGAGGATGAAAAAAAGACTCCAAAGAAATGAGGGAGATAACCACTTGGCTATGAGATGGCTCTCTCCCTCTCTCTCTCTCTCACACACACACACACACACACACACACACACACACACACACAAAACTTATACATAGGCACTTTGGTTTGTAGGCTTTTCCAATTTCCATTTGTTTAAAGGGATGTCCTACCACATTTTTGGATGGTAGTAGACTGTAGGTTGAATGATCTCCTCGCCCATCTTGCAAGCCCTTCGTTCAAGAGCACACAAAAGATCCGTAAATCTTTAGATGGAACGCAATGGGTAGTTTTATTGCTCTAGATGGGATGTGATGGGTAGTTTATTGTGTTGAAGATGTAGGATCTCTCTAGTAGCTTTTGTTGGTGTGTGTGTGTGTGTGTGTGTGTGTGTGTGTGTGTGTGTGTGAACAATTCCAAGAGTCCTCAAAGATCTATCAGATGAGTCTTGAACTCAAGACGGTTTACTAAAGATAACCAACCTCCCACAATTTGGTGATAGAAAGGTTATTCCATTTTCCTCTCCATTTTCAAGTGCACGCGTGCATACACACACAAGTGAGCAGAGAAGCTTTTACGTCATGGGAACAATCCCAAGAGATCTCAAATATCTATATGAGAGTTTTGACCTCGAGACATTTTAAGAAGAAGAAGAAGATTGTTTTAACATCGCATGAAACTATCCCAAGAGACCCTAAAGATCTATACGATGAGGAGAGTTGAACTCAAGACGTGTTATGTGGGAGAGTGAGAGTGAGAGAGAGAAGAAGAAGAAGAAGAAGAAGAAGAAGACGATTGTTTTAACGTCGTAGGAAACTATTCTAAGAGACCTTAAAGATCTAGCCGATGAGGAGAGTTGAGCTCAAGACCTATTGTGCAAGAGGGAAATGGCATAACCAATCTACCACACTTGGGTGATAGAGAGAGAACTCTCAGCACAAGTGAAGAAAAGTACCTTCCACCACCCTGGATTAGATACCACACCCACAGAAATGGGCGGTCGGATGCGCACGGATCTGTGGGCGGATCGGACGGTGCAGATCAGCGATCTTGCCGATGGAGCGGGCCTTTCTTTGTTTTGCGTGGAGGATAAGGGGGAGGGCCCTAAATATCTTTTATTGCCCAATCTCATTATTTAGACATCAATACCACTGGTGCTTCCAGATCTAGTCCAAACCCTTGCATCCCTACCCTGCTAGTTGCCATGGCCGCGTTCGAGGGTAAATACGCAGGTATGCCTCTCTCTCTCTCTCTCTCTCTCTCTCTCACACACACACACACACACACACACACACACACACACACACACACACACACACAGGCCCTCCGCATAACTTCTCCGTGCTCCACGGTAGAGGCATGCAAGTCGCATAATTCTCCCCGGGCCTTCACAATTTCGGTGTGGGTTTTACACTTCGTTGTTACTGCGTTTTGTGCGTTATCCCTGTGGTGTTATATTCTGTGCTGCAACGAACGAGGGCTCCCTTCAGTTACAGGAGCAAGAGGTGTCTTCATGCCAGGAGAAGAAGACAAAGGATTGGTTAAACAAGTAAAATTACAAGCAGAAAGTTTCCCAATTGCTAGCTGCTTTGGTACCATCGGCAGCCATTTTGCAGCGTCATAATTGTACAGGCCCTGGTCTTTCAAATAAGTCAATAATTGATCCGTATACTTCTCTGTTCTGCGGCATCTTGATTTGAGCTTGTTTAAGGCTTCTCTAGGATAGAGGCACCTTGCTGATTGTACATGCTCAGCCCTTCCACACAGGAAAAATACCCTGCCAATGCATGCTACATGAAATGTGGAAGCCGATTGTGCAAAGCTTGGTTGAACACAGTACTGCTATAAATTTAGGATTTTGATGTCAGATGTGATTTATATGTTCTTTTGTTGTTTTCCATATAGATCTTTTGATCTGGTTTCAAGAGATGGCTCCATTGTCTTACTAATTTTACCTCTATTCTGCACCAGCTGAGCTTATTGCCACTGCCAAGTACATTGCGACCCCTGGCAAGGGCATTCTGGCAGCCGATGAGAGCACAGGGACTATTGGGAAGCGTCTGGCCAGTATACATGTGGAGAATGTAGAGTCAAACAGGCAAGCTCTCCGGGAGCTTCTTTTTACTGCCCCAGATACCCTCCAGTACCTTTGTGGTGTCATTCTCTTTGAGGAAACCCTGTATCAGAAAACAGCGAGTGGCAAGCCGTTTGTGGAGGTACTTAAAGAGGGTGGAGTAGTCCCTGGCATCAAGGTAGATAAGGGCATTGTGGACCTTGCAGGCACTGACGGTGAGACAACCACTCAGGGATTGGACGGCCTTGCCCAACGCTGCCAGCAGTATTATAATGCTGGAGCCCGATTTGCGAAGTGGAGAGCTGTGCTCAATATTGGTCCAACTGAGCCGTCTCCTCTTGCCATACTTGAGAATGCAAATGGGTTGGCTCGCTATGCCATCATATGCCAAGAGAATGGTCTAGTCCCCATTGTTGAGCCTGAGATTCTTGTGGATGGGCTCCATGATATTAAGAAATGTGCTGCTGTGACGGAGATTGTGCTTGCTGCTGTCTACAAGGCTTTGAGTGATCACCATGTACTCTTGGAGGGTACCTTGTTGAAGCCAAACATGGTTACTCCTGGCTCTAAAGCGCCAAAGACGACCCCTCAGGAGATAGCCAAATACACAGTACAAGCACTTCAAAGGACAGTTCCTCCTGCTGTTCCTGGTATCATGTTCTTGTCGGGCGGGCAAAGCGAGGAAGAAGCAACTTTGAATTTGAATGCCATGAATGAGCTGGAGACCAAGAAGCCATGGACACTTTCTTTCTCATTTGGACGAGCATTGCAAGCCAGCACTTTGAAGACTTGGGCTGGAAAGAAGGAAAACATTCCTGCAGCACAAGCAGCTTTGCTTGCTCGATGCAAGGCCAACTCTGAGGCTGTCCTTGGCAAATATGCTGGAGATGCTGCTAAGGGCGTTGGCACTGATGAATCACTTCATGTTGCCAACTACAAGTATTAGCTCTCCTATGCTTGAGCTGTTGAGTTTTGATTGCAATGATGTTTCATGTTCTGTAATAATGTTTAGGTGCGGGGATGACTGCAGAACGAAGCAAATGGGCTGTTCTTCTGAGGTTTATGTAACGGGCATCTTTATCATGATTTAATTTAGATACTGTTCATTCCTAGTAATGTGTGATGTATCTCATGTAGTGTATTGTGTGCTGAATTTCTACGTCATCAAGTTTATGGTGGTGGTTTTCTTTTTAATCACGATTGAATTTTTGAACCAGTCACTACCTCTGCATTTTTGTTGGCCCAACCTAGAAAAAGGTCCAGTGGGCACTGATGTTGACATCCGGATTTTTTGCGTACAGTTGGCCTTCGTAAATTCAACTTGTGGGAGTGGTAATGTACAGCTGCACAAAACTTGTCAATCAGTGGCACATGACAAGCTAATGATGGCAAACTTTTCTCCTTCCTTTTATTTGTTAGAGAGCTTATCTAAGCATTGTGTTACGTATTTGCAGACCACTTTGAAAGAGTTGATATTGTTCTCCTTTGCTAGGAAAGATAGGCATTGAATAGTGGGTCATGCATCCTCTCACCCCCACGCGTAGGCAAATATGTGTTTTTCACTTGTTTTCCTTTGACAGTCTTGAGGTAGGTTTTAATTGAGTCATGTGACACAGTTGAGAGTTATTACTAGTCTCGTTCATTTTAGACAAGGAAATGAGGTTGATTACTGCCAGCATGCAGAATTGTGCATGATGAAAATGAGCTTTTATGGTACAAATTATCCTGGTCTGTATGGTAGGGTTTGGACGTTAGAGTTGCTATCAAACAGAATAATGCAAGTGGGCAGTGACTAGTTTGGAGGTTAATGCAAGCACAGCTGAGTTCACGAGGTGCTGCAGATTTTCAAGTAATAGTGAGAGTTGTTATGTTCCTAGTGTGAACGATGTGGTGATGTGATGAAGCATAGTAATCTTTTCAAATCAGTGTAGTGGTCTATGCGGTTGAATCTGTGCGCAGATATATCTGCTTTAGCTCTGATATAATATTGAAGATTGCTTTCTTTGCAAATGGTACCCATCTAGATTGTAGTCTGGAATTGCCGAAATTATGTTCTAACTTATGTTCTAGAATTGCACCGATATTTCTCAAGTTGTTGAAAGATACGACACAAAACATGCTTAGCCTTGTGCAGAAATATGTAAAGCTTGCAGAATTGCATGGGATGCATACTTTTGTGCCGTGGCACAAGAATCTCTCTCTCTCTTTGCTTGGTGGCATAAGAGTGCTTTATCTTCTTTTTCTATTTAGTTGGGTTTTCTTGAAAAGATGTAATCTAGTTAGCACAAGTTTGGTAATTGAAGAGGACAAAAAAAGTGTCCTGTCAGGTTCGGGGAAAAAAATCATATATTCCTATCATATTTGTTTGTGAAATTCTTTTCAGCTCAAAACCACCGCACTTTGTGGAGAAAATAAGGAACACCAACTCTAGCTTGTATGATCGTGAGAAACACAAAGTTGACACTAAATTGGAATTGTGTGAAATTAAGCAATTTAAAGACACCATAGTATTAATTTAAAATTGCATTTTGATTACAAAGGCACTTCATCAAAATGTGAATTTTACTACCAAATAGATGGAAAGAATTTTTTTATAAATGGGCCATAGCTTTCAAGTACATAGGGTTTCTACTTTCTAGAAGCATAACAACACCTTCATAACTATCAATGCTAGTTATGCAACACTTTAGAGGTCACTAAGCCGTGTTTAAATGTGATTTAATGCCAATTTCATGAAGGCACCAGACAAGCTCTAGATGCTTAGCAGGGGAGGGCTTCAAGTATGCAAAGGGTACTATGAGTGATGTTCATAATCAAATGGCTCTGCGCTATATGCAGTTTGACTTATGACCTCGAGGGCTATTGTTGAGAGTGCATGCGAGTTGCATTATAACTATTATTTTCATTTCAAGTTGTTTTCTAAGGGAAATTTTTAAAGTGGAA
The DNA here is from genome assembly GCF_014529385.1 of Adiantum capillus-veneris. NCBI lineage: Eukaryota > Viridiplantae > Streptophyta > Polypodiopsida > Polypodiales > Pteridaceae > Adiantum > Adiantum capillus-veneris. Next base: position 25,860,981 of record NC_140948.1, on the reverse strand, counting down.
TTTTCTACTAGAAGCGTTTGAAAATAGTATTAGGTGAACCAAGTAATTGATTTGAAGGCCACTATTCATAGGGATGATATGCTTCACGTTAGCACTAGATTGGTAACAAGACACTTTTATGTCCTTGGACACTTTCGTGTCCTCTTTAACTCAGTAACTCTTTAACTCAGTAACTAGTTGGAATTATTTTGAGATGCCAAGGAGGTTCTAAAGTGCTCTATATCCACAAAGTTTCCTTATGAACTAAAAAAACGTGGAATTTTTTTGGGCTACTAATTCTACCTTTAGAGTTGGGTTTGAATAACATTTTCACATATGGTCCAGGTAACCTCTCTCTCTCTCTCTCTCTTTGCGCGAGCGCGCGCATGTACATGGCCAAGAGGGATGCTGAAGATCTTGGTTGTAGGCTTGGTTACTCGATTAGGTTTTGAGGATTACCCGGGCCTCATCGTATTCCGCTTTCACGTGCTTGGTGAAGCACATGAATACATAGTGATGTCCTCTTTGGATTAAAGCTATGTGGACAAGGAGGATTTCTTCATCTCTCCTCTCAAGCATGAGGATGTAATCCTAGGGACGCTATGGTTTTATTGCATGGCTGCCAATGTTAAATTCTGTGAAAGGCAAATCTACTTTAAGTTCAAGAAAAAAGATATGTATATAGATGCTAAGGAGTTGGGTAGTACCATACCCCTTTGTACACAAGCAAGCTTTCAATAAGTCAATAAAGAGCTCTATTTCAGTGTACATGATTTTTGTTAAAGATTCTCAAAATGAACCTAATGCTTTAGCAAAAGAAAATATAAATAATAAAAAGGAGTTAGAGTTATCCAATTTCCTCAAGGGGTTCCAAGATGTTTTTATTGACGATATCTCTTGTGAACTACCTCCCAAACAAGGCAATGACGACCATGCAATTGAACTTCTTCCAGGAAGCTCACCGCCTAATAAACCTCCTTATCGAGTTTCTCAAGCTCAACAAGAAGAGATTATGCGGCAAGTGCATGAGTTGGTCTAGAAAGGCATGGTTAGGCCTAGCTCATCTCCATTTTGTTCACCAGTGTTATTAGTGCAAAAGAAGGACGACACATATCGTATGTGTGTCGACTATAGAGCACCAAATAGGATCACTATCAAAAGTAGGTTTCCCGTTCCCCAGGTAGAAAACCTATTTGATAAGCTACAGGGGTTGAACTACTTTAGTAGGATTGACCTAAAAAGTGGCTACATCAAATAAGGATAGTTGATCAAGACATTGTAAAGAGCGCATTTCGCACTACGTCTTTACGAGTACATTGTCATGCCTTTTGGCTTGACGAATGCACCAGCGACATTTAACCGCTTGATGGAGAAGCTATCCAGGCCTCACCGAACCTTTACTGGAGTATTCTTTGATGATATAATCATCTACTCTAATTCATTAGACGAACACAAACAACACCTCCAGGTAATATTTCAAGTTTTACGAGAGAATAAACTTTATATTAATCGAAAGAAAAGTGAATTATTCTTACAAGAGATTCACTATTTAGGTCACATTATCTCTCAAGATGGCATCCAAATGGATCCATCAAAGCAAGAGGTAATAAAAGGATGGCCTAATCCAAGGAATCTGCATGAACTAAGAAGCTTTATAGGTATGTGTGCATACTATAGACGCTTCACAGAAAAGTTATCACAAATTGCAGCACCATTACATAACCTAACAAAGAAAAACGCTAGGTATATATGGTCCACCAAGGAGAACAATGCTTTCGAAAAGCTTAAAGCGAAGCTTATCTTTCAACTTGTGCTTACACTGCTGGATCTCTCAAAGCCATTTGAGGTTCAATGCGATGCTTGTGGTGATTGCCTTGGAGCTGTTTTGCTCCAAGAAGGGTGCGCCATAGCCTATGAAAGTTGAAGGCTCAACCCTGTTTAGCAAGCTCTAGGCATATATGAGAAGGAACTCTTAGCAGTCCTACTGCATGTTCTAGACTCGTGGAAGCACTATTTATTGGGGGACTTCTTTCATTCTGCCAACGGATCACCAAAGCCTTAAGTACTTCATAACTCAGACCAAGCTCTCCGACAAACAAATGAGGTGGACAAATTTCCTTTCGCAATTTCATTTTCATATTGCTCACATTGCTGGCAAGCATAATCAAGTAGCCGATGCATTCTCAAGACGACCGAGAGTGAATGTGGTGTCCATATCAACTCATAATGATCTATCTTCTATGATAGATGAGTATGCAATCGATCCCGATTTTAGAGATGTGATTTTTAGCGCTTGCAGTAGAAAAGCAGGAAGAACCATTTACCTTACAAGATGGTTATCTTCTTTATGGCAATAGACTATGCGTTACTAACTCACTACATGAGAAAGTAATGTATGGATCTTATGCTCCTCCTTATGCGGGGCATCTAGCATCCTCAAAAGGATAATTTTTAAACTTCATAAGCTATCATCGGATTTACATTTGCTTACTCTAGGGAAGCATTGTAAGCATTGACAAAGTTTTGGTTATCCTTTAATTCTATGCCTTGAATCCATCTAACATCTTCAAAATGATAGTTCTTAAACTTATAATAAGATACCATCGGATAATCTTACCGCCTCTCAATACCTTGTCTTCATGTCGGAGAATGGACTCGGGCTGCAACACCTCTTCTTGGTCCTTGATCTCCGGTGGGTCTTCAATGATTGCTTCTTGAGGTGGCTCTCCTTTATAAGTTTTTAGTAGGCTCACGTGGAAAGCATTGTGAATGAGCCAATGGTTAGGCAAGTTAAGTTGATAGTCCATCTCATTGATTGGCCTAAGAATCTGAAAGAGACCATAGTACCTTTTTGCTGACTTAGCATAGTACTTTTGGTGCACTGTAGGATTCTTGCCCGTTGTGTGCCTTAATCGACCCTTGGGAATCTTAAGCAAGACCCAATCATTTTGTTTAAAGGCTAAGGCTCTTCTGTGCTTATCAGCAGCAGCCTTTTGCCTTTGTTGAGAGATGGATATAGCATCTTTAATCTTTTGGAAAGATTCTTGCAGGTCTCGGCTATATTCTTCTGCAGCAACGAAGACTTCCCATGACCATCCAATTTTCCCTATTTTGGCCTTTGGACAATTGAATTAAAATTAGGAACCTTAGTCTATCAAAGTCTTAATGGAGCTGAACCTTAGGTCTTTTAAGCCCCATTGAAGCACATTGCTCTTTTGCAGATTGTCCCCCCTTTGGATCCCTGCAAAGACCGGTCTGACAGCCTTACTAATATTCTAGCTTTTACTCTCTTGGTACTTCCCCATATTAAATGATTAGTTTAACATGATAAAATCTTTTGGGAGAATTAGATATTAGTTTTTATGACATTACCTTTCTCTTGAAATCATAGTCGTCCTCGACTATGAGGTAGAGAAGATAAAGCCTAGTCATTAGTCCATTTGCTAGCGGGTAAAGGATCCCTATTTTACCCTACGACACCATTCTAAAATGGATGACTAGTCCATTTGGTGCTTGAGAGCCTTAGCTGCCGCAAGAATGTCTGCACTTTAGTTCGTATCAATCTTCCATAGTAGAGTGACAAACTCTGCTTGGTGTTCGAGAGACGTCGTCCCCACCAACATGATTCTAAGCAGGCATACAAGAAATGCTCCAAGGTTCCTCCTAGCAAAGTTCTTTTTCAATAAAAGTCTTCAGCCCACTAGTATAGATATGGCTTTTATTGGCAGATTGTCCTAGGGTGACTAGGCTAGTGCTAATATATGAGAGGGAGTTGAAGCACTATTTATACGATGCTAAAGTTATGATAAAGGTTGATCAAGAAAGCATTAATTAATTTCCCAATCAAACAAAATTGAAAGGTCCTAAGGCCCGATGGGATTAAGTCTTACAAGAGTTTGATTATGCATTCACAGATCAAGGGGGATTATTGCTCCCTACAAAAACAAGTACAGAATGAGAGATGTAAGCCGAAGCATATAACACTCAACATTGGTAGAAACTATCACAAAATCACATTAGAAGCTGGTGCTTTAATCATGATACAGACGTGAAGGACAACTTGTCCGAGCCTTTCTTGCAGGCATTTGGCCTTCAATAGTTATATAGACAAGTAAAGAGAAGATGTCTTTGCTATGACAGTACTCTTCTCCTTAAGGAAGGCTGTCAAAAGGCCACTAGTGTACACAGCTCATTTCCAAAGTTGTTTACAAAATCTACAATGTGCAGATGGTGTGAGCAAGGTAGGGCATCAGAACAGCGGGCCGGCCTCCTTGGCATCTGCTGGCACCACAGGCTCAGCCTGCGAGGTAGGCCACCTGCCAAGCTGGTAAGCGATTCGCTGGCGGAAAAGTGTTCCATTTTCCCTCTGCTCGATGGGAGTATGCAATGTCTCTTCGATTGTTGTCTTTACATCTGCGTAGTAGCCTGCAGAATTACGGTAGAGCTCAAACACCATGCCCAACCGCATGTCATCGGAAAAACTGCCCAGAAATGTAGCTAGCACACTAAAGGTTGCGGCCCACATGCCCAGTATGTTGGTGGGTAGTGCGGTGCAGGCCTTGTCTAATGCTTGTAGGCGCCGCTTGCAGTCATCAACGAACAAGGAAGTGCTCTGGCGCAGATGAGGAGACACATACAATGCATAGTGGACGTCACTAGCAAGCTTGCGGAAGAGACGAGCAGCGGTGCGTTGCTCCTCCGCCAGTTGTGAGGGCTGAAACTGGTTGACGACAGCCATCATGGCAGCAGTGCCTGCATTGAGCAATAGTGCAGGCAGGCTGAGGCCCACGCTGTGGCCAGCATAGCCGTCCAAGCCACTGAGCACGCAAGCGGTCATGCTGGCGGACGTGAGCATGCGCTGGAAGAGCTTGTTCCAGTTGTCTCGCTGTTGTGCAAGGATGGAATGCATCTCGGCTCTGTCCGAGGCAGCGTTTGCCAGAAGCTGCACCTCTGCTGTGAGAAAGCTGGAGGTTATACTGCTGTTGGCGTCCTTCTCGATCGCTTGCAGGAGGCCCTCCTTGTGGGTGTTCCAAAAGTGGGTCTGAACCCGTAGATGTAAAGGACGTGGTGCTGGAAATGGGTTTAACGCGATCAGTGCCATCGATGGCCGGAGCATGCTTGCGGTGATTTTCTTGTACAAGCTGTTGAGACTGTTGGCTAACCGCCCGGGCTGTGCAGACAAGAGGACTGCTAATAGATAATAGATCTAGGAAAATTGAGGGACAACCCAATGTGGTGGTTAGCAGCTAGTACTGCTTCGGTGGAGTAATTAGGGAGGCGGGAGAAGTTATTGAGGCGTGCTGTTGCAGGTGTGCTGCTAGTATTGGCGATGATGGAGGCAGAGCTGAGTGCCATGCACATGCACATGAGGCTGCGTATGGTGATTCTGTGTATGATGATGCTCTCTAATTTGATTTGTGTTCAGGATGTGGATGTGCGACGTGCGTCGTTGTTTGGAAATGCAAGGTGGACGTCGTGTGGCTTAAAAAGGGATGCTACCAAAGTCAAATTTTGATTCAGTATTCTGTGACACTGGAAAGGGGAAGTCAAAGGCAACTTATTCAAGCGGAATGAGTCTTGCCTCTTCTTGCCTCCTAACGAGCAATAAAAAGTAGGGTGACTCCCCACGTCTCTATTTGACACCCTCAACTTTTAGAGGGGATCTACGGTCTCAGATCATTGTTGATCGTGGGTCGTCGATTCATTGAGAGGAAAAAATAAATTGGGTAGGATTCGACCTCACAACCTCCCCATCCCAAGAACAATGCGTTACAAATACACTATTACACGCATTTTGATAAGCATGTAGAATGGTAGCATCATATTGCGTATATCCAACTTGCTGCGATCTTAGTTCACATCGAGTTTACACCAAAAAACTATAGTTCACAGACTTTGCAGAGTTCACATCTAGTTTACATGCAAGTTCACAACTAGTTCACATTTGTCCGAGTTTCCATCTAGTTTACATCTAGTTTACATCAAGTTCGCATGTGGGATCAACGGTTGTGATCTTCGCCGACAAGCAACGTCGATTTTCAACCGTAGCTCCCCTCTAAAAATTGAGGGTGTCAATTAGAGACGAGGGGCAACTCCCCCTTTACAAATACCAAGTCTCCCCTTTGTACTGAATAGCGAAGGCAACTGTATGTTACATGCTCCCTTTGTGCGTCGAGGCACTTGTAAACTTTGTCAAGTTAACTAACACTCGGGCCTCATGCATAGACCACACAAATGGACGGTTATATAGCCTTCTATCACGGTTTCTACACCTATAGAGGTGTAGACTACGAATTATGCATCTTGGCGCAACATGTTTAGGATAGGGGATCGTTGAAGTAGCCTGTGAGTCATGGTGGAACCTCTAGGAGTCAGGTCCCTCTAATACTAAGAAAACTTTAATGATTGTGCAAGTGTCTATATATGTAGTTGAACTATTCCAACATGCATAGCTTGAAGTCAAATATGTTGTGCGTCTTGGCCTTGCTGTTGTTTATGCGCTCCATGCATTCAAATTTGTTATTTTTTTTTTGCAAAATGTCTATGCATAAAATTGCTCCAAATTTGCAAGGGTTAATTAAATGCAATGTTTTGGGCAATGTCTCTTAATGTGTTATGAATAGAAAAGGCAAGTCTATGTTACGTGCTCCTAAGGTCCCCTTTGTGCCAAGGCACGTCTATGGAACTCTACCCTTTACGATGTAAAACTTTGTCAAGTTAACTAACACTCCAGCCTCATAGACCACACAAATGGGCGGCTGCATGGCCTTCTGTCATGGTTTCTACACCCTATAGAGGTGTAGCCTACGATTTCCACATCTTAGCACAACGTGACTAGGATAGGGGATGGTTGTACTAGCCCGCAAGTCATAGTGGCACCTCTAGGAGCCAAGTCCCTCTAATACTAAGAAATCCTTCATGATTGTGCAAGTTTCTATGTAGCTGAACAATTACCAACATGCATAACTTGAAGTCAAATATGTTGTACGTTTTGGCCTTGTTGTTGTTTATGCACTCCATGCATTCAAATTTGTAACCTTTTTTTTTTGCAAAATGTCCATGCATAAAATTGCTCCAAATTTACAAGGGTTAACTGCATGGAATGCTTTGGGTAGTGTCTCTTAATGTCCGATCTACGTATTTTGTAGGGCAAGATGCCATGGTGTCCTCCATATATTTTTTTCTAGAGAAAGGTTATATTTTGCAAGACAAAAACAAAATCTCGTGAACTCTGCACGCTTCGTGACTTTGGATTGGACATACGATGTTTGACCAAGGTAGACCTCTGTGTTAGTGAGTGGTTGCAATGATTTGATGAAGTGCCCAGGAGAGGTTGCATAGTAAAGTGCAGATCTCTAAAGCCACAGTTTATACATTCTTCACAACTCTGTATCAAGAAATATAGTTTGGAGGAGGTGACTAAATCTTTTGCAAGGGGGTTTGTTCACGAGTATGTTAAAGGACCCGTTGATTGGGCATTCTTTGTAGAGAGTACCTTACCAGACATGGTTGCAAAAGAAATTAGAGATGGATTGTATTCCACACTTGCACTCGGACTCAAAGCTTTAAGTGACTATCAATGCCTCTATCAACGACCCAAGAAGGAGGCCACATAACTCCTGCAACATTATGTACACAATCTCCACAAGTTTTAGATTGTGTATATAGCATTGTATAGGGTAAACATTTCTATGCAAAGTGGCATTACAATGCAACATCTCAAAAGGTAGAATCGCAGAAGGCGAACATGCATCAAGATGAAGGAGGAAATTGCTTGGTAAAGCGTCTCTAAGAGAAATTTGCAGAGACAGAGATTGCTTTGCAAGTTGAACAAAGTATCATTGTGTCTCAGGCTGATGGAAATGTGAAGGAATTGCAACAAGATGTTTTGACGGTCATTCACAATCCAGAACTTAAATCTACCAATTCAGGCTTCAATTGGCTTAATCGACTACAAATGGATTCCCAAATCCAAAGTGGAGCTACCATAGAAATCAACAACATCCATATGGTAATTGAAAAGGAAACTAACAAATAACCCGATCTTGTCGCAACCTTCCAAGACAAACCTCAAATGAATCCCTAAAGTTCAAATCAATTATCTCTTGGCCACACACCGACTAATCACAAAACAAACCATTAAAGAAAGGGCATCCGTGCTTCAAATGCAAGGTGGACGTCGTGTGCTTATAAAGGGATGCTACCAAAGTCAAACTTTGATTCAGTATTCTGTGACACTGGGAAGGGGAAGTCAAAGGAAGCTTATTCAAGTGAAATGAGTCTTGCCTCTTAACGAGCAACAAAAAATAGGGCAACTCCCCCTTTACAAATACCAAGTCTTCCCTTTGTACTGAATAGCGAAGGCAAGTGTATGTTACATGTAACTCTACCTTTCACGATGTAAAACTTTGTCAAGTTAACTAACACTCTAGCCTCACGCATAGACCACACAAATGGACGGTTACATGGCCTTCTATCACGGTTTCTACACCCTATAGAGGTGTTCACGCAATGTGCCTAGGATAGGGGATGGTTGAACTAGCCCGCAAGTCATGGTGGCGTCTCTAGGAGCCAAGTCCCTCTAATACTAAGAAAACTTTCATGATTGTGCAAGTGTCAATGTAGTTGAACAATTCCCAACATGTGTAACTTGAAGTCAAATATGTTGTGCGTTTTGGCCTTTCTGTTGTTTATGCACTCCATGCATTCAAATTTGTAACCTTTTTTTGTGTGCAAAATGTCTATGCATAAAATTGCTCCAAATTTGCAAGGATTAATTGCATGCAATGTTCTGGGCAATGTTTCTTAATGTCCGTTCTACATATTTTGCAAGGCAAGATGCCATGGTCGTTCCCATATGTTCCTTTTCAGAACAAGGTTATATTTTGCAAGACAAAAACCAAATCTTGTGAACTCTGCAAGCTTCATGACTTTGGAGTAGACACATGATGTTTGACCAAGGCAGACCTCTCTGCTAGTGAGTGGTTGCAACACTTTGATGAGGTGCTTAGGAGAGGTAGCATAGTAAAGTGCAGATCTCTGAAGCCAGAGTTATGGACTAGAGTTTATACATTCTTCACAATTCTTCACAAATGTGTATCAAGAAATATAGTTTGGAGGAGGTGATTGAATCTTTTCCAAGGGAGTTTGTTCATGAGTATGTTGAAGGACCAGTTGACCGTGCTGCGATGATTCTTTGTAGAGAGTACCTTACCAAACATGGTTTCATATAGGTGGATTATATCCCACTCGTATACTCCAAGGGGGTTTGTTCATGAGTATGTTGAAGGACCAGTTGACCGTGCATTCTTTGTAGAGACTACCTTACCAAACATGGTTTCATATAGGTGGATTGTATCCCACTCCTATACTGGGACTCAAAGCTTTAGGTGACTATCAATGCCTCTATCGAAAGACCCAAGAGGGAGGGCACATATGTGTGTGTCTAGATTGTATGTACTTGGGTTTGAGAGAGATGGTGAAAGGTTGATGGTTATGTGTGTGAGGAAAGATTGAAGGGTTAAATTAACTTATGTTCTCTCATAATTTCCATTAGTGATAGTAGACCAAAGTTTTGTGGCAATTGACAGCTTGATTTTCAAACTTTAAAGAGGAGTTTTCAAGCTTGCGGCATCGGCTTTGTAAGTCAAAGATTATTGATGATTAATCGGCCAATCGACCAACTAATTGCGCTTATTGATCATTGAAACCCAGTATGTCAAGCTAGTAATTCAAATCATTGGCTAAACCTTGTGGATTGTGGAGGTGTAGGGCGAGAATCAAAGAAGCAAAAGATTTTTGAAGATATTGAAGAAGTGGTGGTTAAGAATTTGGCATCTAAATGCTTTAAAGGAGATTTGAAGGGCGAATCTGGCATAGGTGAATAGCCAAACAAGAAGAAGCAAGCCTTTGAAGGAATTTATGAAGTCAAATATCAATTCAGTGAAGATATGAAGAGGGGATAAGTCAAAGGACGGTTTTCAAGAGCATTCAAGGTTTTCTAAAAGCTCTCTAATGCTTCGCATTAGCTAGTTTTACGGGATAGCGCCCAGACATAGTGGGCAAACATTCAAGGCTTTCTTATGAGAGAAATTGAAGCCAACGGCAATTAAGCAGCTTGGAGTCCATCAAAGTTTCTTAAATTTGAAGTCAAACTACGACCTCTTCCACCTAAAGAAAAGATTAAGCTCAACTTTTATGTTAGGAAATATGACGTAGCTAAGTAGATAATTGAGTAGATTACTTAATGGAGAGGGATAATTTTCACACATAAGAGATTATATATATATATATATATATATATATATATATATATATATATAGAGAGAGAGAGAGAGAGAGAGAGAGAGAGAGAGTACAGACGATATACGTGGTTCACCCAATGTGGGCTATATCCACGAGAAAGCAGCCACTTAATGGCTTTAGTACTTCAAACAAGAAATAGGTTACAAAGGGATTGTACCCTTAATACAGCTCCCGCCTTGCTTCACTCTCACCACCTCACACCCACCTTGTTGCATCAACTTCACACTATGAAATTTGTATAGAAATGGCCTCTTTTTATAGGCCAAAAGGGTTGCCCTCTCTCATGAGAGGCAGCGATGCGTAGTTGCCCTTGTGTAAAGAAGTCCAAATCGAACCCTCCAATACGCCCATGTGTGGCCGCCCTTGAGAAGACAAGTCTGCTTTTGAATTCGGCCACCGACCATTGGCCATTGATTTTTGACCACCGGCCACCGGCCATCGGCCAACCGGCCAAACGACCAGCCGTTTTTCGACCACTTTTCGGCCGCCGTCCGGCCATAATATTTCGGCGAAAAGGAATATTCCGGTGAGTGATTTTATTTTCCGACAAGTTATTTTTCTTCAGGCACGATGGCTTCTCTTCATAATGAGGGCCTTACAAATGTGCGTTTTCAACACAGAAAATTAAAAGGGGTAAATGAAGCTCCATACTTAACAATCTCCCACTTGGAGACTGATCTCCAAACCAAACTTGTGACTGCTTTCCATCTCGGCTTCTTATCCTTGAATGCCGATTGAAGATGAGAAAAAGCCGAACTTCTCCTTCTTGACAACCTTTGTAAACATGTCTGCAGGATTTTCACTTGTATGCACCTTTCCTAGCTTTAGCTGTCCCACTTCCAAAAGAGTGCGTATGAAGTGATATCTCACCTCAATGTGCTTTGTCATTGAATGAAAGGTTGAGTTCTTTGCAAGATGGATAGCGCTTTGGCTATCACTGTACAAGACACAATTGTCTTGTTTGAAATCCAAGCTCTTCTAAGAATCTGTGAAGCCACATAATTTCTTTGCTTGCCTCCGTCATTGCTACATACTCTGCTCCCTTGTAGAAAGTGAGACCACTTTCTGCAGCTTTGAAACCCAGCTTACTGCTGTGCCTCCAACCGTGAAGACATAGCCAATAGTGCTCCTTCGAGTATCTTTGTCACATGCCATATCTGCATCAGTATACCCTTTTAGAAAAATATCAATTCCTCCAAAATAAAAAGCATTTGTTGTCGTCCCTTTTAGATACCTAAGTATCCACTTCACAGCTTGCCAGTGCTCTTTACCTGGGTTGTCCATGAACCTACTTACAACTCCCACTGCATGTACAATGTATGGCCTTGTCTAGACCATAACATACATAAGAGAACCTACCGCTGCAACATATGGAACTTTAGATATATAGGCTATCTCTTCTTGTGTCTTTGGACACATATCCTTTGTTAGTTTAAAGTGACCAGCCAAAGGTGTAGAAACTGTTTTTGCATTTTGCATTGCAAACCTTTCTAGTAGCTTCTTAATGTAATCCTCTTGAGATAGCTTTATTGTCTTCTTTGTCCTTTCCCTTGATATCTTCATACCAAGTATCCTCTTTGCAGCACCTAAATCTTTCATTGAAAAAGATTTAGACAACTCTTCTTTTAGGTCTTTGATGTTCTACATGTTAGCACTTGCAATCAACATGTCATCAACATACATCACTAGGATGATGAGCTTCCCATCTCCCAAATTCTTCGTGTAGACACAATGATCCAAGTTGCATCTTGTGAATCCATGACCCAACATCCATCGATCGAACTTCAAGTACCATTGTCTTGATTCTTGCTTTAAACCATACAAGCTCTTCTTTAACTTGCAAACCATTTTCTCCTTACCTTTTACTTCATACCCCTTTGGTTGAAGCATGTAATTTTCCTCATCTAAGTCACTGTGAGAGAATGCCGTATTTACATCCATTTGCTCAAGATTTAGATCATGAGTAGCCACAAGGCTTAAGACAAGCCTAATTGAGTTCATTTTTACAACAGGAGAAAATATTTCATTGAAGTCAATACCTTTCTTTTGAGAATGTTGAGCTTATATGTGAAGCTACTCAATATATGGCTTCTCTATATATGGCACCCAGGTCCCCTCTATATATACATCATCTCATGTGTGTATTCTACACACTTTGGGGTTCTACTTCTGTGTTCTCTCCTTCTCTCTCAACATGGTATCAGAGCAGTACGTTTTTGTTTTCAATTTTTCTCCTGATCAAAATCGATTTTGCAGAAACTACCTGTCACAGGGATCGGAATCGATGTGGTCTACAACTTTGCAGAAGGAAGTGTTTTCAAATCATGCACCGATTTTGAGTTATCATTCGCGGACTGCGTACATACCTGAAAAGCAACTTCCGCTTTTTGTTTTTGATTTTTCTGCTAATTGAAAACGATTTTGCAGAAACTACCCGCTGCAGAGACCGGAATCGATGTGGTCTACAACTTTGCAGAAGGAAGTGTTTTAAAATTCTACACCGATTTTGAGTTATCGTTCGCGGACTGCGTACATACATAAAAAGAAATTTCCGTTTTTTGTTTTTTATTTTTCTGCTTATTGAAAACGATTTTGCAGAAACTACCCGCGTGAGAGACCGGAATCGATGTGTTCTACAACTTTGCAGAAGAAACTACCCGCTATGGGAGCTGGAATCGATGTGGTCTACAACTTTGCAGAAGAAAGTTTCTCTAAATTCTGCACCGATTTTGGGTTATCGTCTCGGACTGCGAATATGTTTGAAAATCAAAATTTTACTTTTTGCTTTTGATTTTTCTCATAATTGAAAACTTCTCAATTATATTTTTCTTCATCAATCATATATTTGTTACTGACGTAACTTTGCTGCAGAAGCCAGTTACACATCGTTCCGATTCAGTCGAGCTGTTGATGATCGTCCAAATTCTATCGAGCTACTGTTGGTACATGATCTTTTGTTATATGATATACTCGTTCATTGATTCTCGTATAATTATTCTTTTAGAGATATAGTTTACGTCGTTTTATTGATAATTTCTCATTGATACCATAGTGATTTTGATGGTACCATGATGATGTTTTGTTAATACTTTGGTCATGGTGATTTTCGTTGATACCATGATGATATGTCATTGATACCATGGTTATTCTCGGTGGTGCCATGATGATATTTCATTGATACCATGGTTATTCTCGGTGATGCCATGATGATGTTTCGTTGATACCATGGTTATTCTCGGTGATGCCATGATGTTGTTTCGTTGATTCCATGGTGATTTTTGTTGATACCATGATGATGTTTTGTTGATACCATGGTTATTCTCGGTGATACCATGATGTTGTTTCGTTGATACCATGGTTATTCTCGGTGATGCCATGATGATGTTTCGTTGATACCATGGTTATTCTCGGTGATGCCATGATGTTGTTTCGTTGATACAATGATTATTCTCGGTGATATCATGATGATTTTCGTTGATACCATGGTCATTTATTCATTTTTATTGATATAATGATGATATTTTGTTAATACTTTGATGGTATTCATTGATCACTACATTGATAAATGTTGTTTTATGTAGTATATACACATATCATTTGTATCACGTAATCACACATTTTGTACTTTTACGTTTATACTTTATGTACCATATGTTGTCGTGCGTATATATGTCGTCAAAAGAGTGGCGTCGCGAACCATCTCTTATGGCATTGTGAACGTAATTATTTCATTAACGATGCTAATAATTTTCATGACATGCTCTTTTTGGAGTCTATGATCTATGTAGGATTGATCAAAGAATTGATTTTATGAAGACAAACTTGGTGACAATAAAAGATTTATGAAGATATGTTTGGTGATACCATATTGATGAAAACATGAAGACATGTTTGGTGATGCGATATTGATGACAAGCTACACAGCAGATTCACGGAGACACTTTTGATTACAAGCTAATCGATAGCTTTTATACCTCTTTATTGAACCTTTATATTCATTATTGTATTTGATAGGATAGGAGTAATGTAACTCCTCATAAAACATTCATTGTAAAAGGAGTGATGTAGCTCCTCGTAAACATTTGTATATTTAATGATTTTTATAATATAACGGTGGGTGTATATAGAGCTGTGGGTTTTTCCCTTGATCCCCCAAGGGTTTTTTCATCCACAGTTAGGGACCCTTATTTGAGCGGGGGTGTTGAGCTTATATGTGAAGCTACTCAATATATGGCTTCTCTATATATGGCACCCAGGTCCCCTCTATATATACATCATCTCATGTGTGTATTCTACACACTTTGGGGTTCTACTTCTGTGTTCTCTCCTTCTCTCTCAACAGAGAAAACCCTTTTACCACAAGCCTAGACTTGTACCTTTTCTTCCCACCTTCTTCTTCCTTTAGCTTATACACCCACATTAGGTAAAATTTGGACTCACAAAGGGGCCTTTTAAGGAGTTTGACTTTACCTCTCTCTACCAAAACGGGCGCATGGATAAATTTTTGTAAATAAACTCCAAAGTTGGCGGATGTTTGACAGTTAGAATGTCCTCTTCAAGCTCTATCTACTGATATATAGCACGCCATGAGATTCCTCATATTTTAGAAGATTCTTTTTTTGATTCACTTAGATTCCGACAGAGTTGTCACATCATAGGTGAATCAAAAAAGAATCTTCTAAAATATAAGGAATCTCATGGCGTGCTATATATCAGCAGATAGAGCTTGAAGAGGACATTCTATCTGTCAAACCTCCGCCAACTTTAGAGTTTATTTGCAAAAATTTATCCATGCGCCCGTTTTGGTAAAGAGAGGTAAAGTCAAACTCCTTAAAGGGCCCCTTTGTGAGTCCAAATTTTGCCTAATGTTTGTTCTGAAGTGCCTGCTTACTTTTAGGCAACTCAACCAACTCCCATGTTTGGTTGCGATGTAATGAGTCCATCTCCACTTGCATGCTCTTCATCCATTCTTCTTTGGATTTGTGTTGCATAGCTTCTTCGTATGATTCTGGCTCTCCAGAATCTGAGATCAAGAGATGGTTGAAGGAAGGAACGAACCTTTCTAGAGGTCTACTTGATCTTGTAGATCTTTGGGGAATAGTTTGAGGCTCCTCATTTGGTTGACATTGTCACCGTTTGTAGTCCTTGAGTCTTCACCGTCCTCAAGCTCCATGTACTCATCACCTGTTTCTTTTGTTTGTTTTCTTTCCAAGTAATCTTTGTTCATATTTTGTTCATTAAAAATTACATCCCTACTCCTTAAGATTTTACCATCTTTAGCGAGTAGAAAAGAGCGTTATACACCATGGAAGGTACTTAGAGAGCCAGAGCTTTTACAACACGGAGCAAAATTGTTCAAATACAATATTTGTGGCTTTAAGAGATCTCTCTCTCATCCTCGCATAACTCAGCATAACTTCCTATATCTATATAGAGCTCTCCGTTTAAACACATATCCTCTGTTTCATTTTGTAGCTCCTCTGCATGCACCCCATATAGAGTAGTAGCATCTTGATGCTTGTCTGGCACCACCGCAACGGCTTCTGATTGAGCATCTTCTCTGATCTCCTCCATTGATGCCGTTGTGATTGGCACATGGTAGCCTTCATATGTCCTTGCACTACGAGGGGCTACCTCTATGACGTACCACCAGTTTGATGTAGACTTTGTAGGATGAAATATTACCTGCCAGAGCCACATAACTTACATGAGAGCTTTCAAGCACATAACTTGTAAAAGGGGGATGGTAACTATTTACATACTTACTTGTTCACAATGCTCGGGTAGTACGAAAGTGTCTCTTAGGTCAGTCCATTTCTTAGTAGAATCCACCTCAAGAAAACCAGACTCTCCTCTACGCACAGTAGCGTTGCGACCCTCCATGATTATCTTGAACCATTGCACGTCGAACAAGTCGACAAAAAATCCCTTGTAATCGATCCTCAAAATCTCTTGCATTGTGCCGAAGTAAGTGAGTTCCGCCACCACAGGATCTGCATCAGAGGAACATCGTCGACTAGACTGTTCAAATTTTTCCATGATTCCACAATCTTGAGTAAAACGCTTTTTGTCGATTCGTTCCACCCTAAAATGTCGACCTTTACACCATGCTGCTGTGTATGACTTATACTACAACGAACAAAGATTATGAGTGGCCGTTCAAACGTTTAGAAATAAAGTCACTAGCTAGTCGTACATTGCAAACTTACCTTGGTCGCGCAACCCCGAGAGTACTCCCACTCTTCTTCAGTCACTTCGTCACCGCATTGTTGTGCGCTTTTCAATTGGTTGTGCAACCATCTTAAGCTCATGAAGGTTGGTAGGCTCTCCAGAACCGTCGGATAGTGCATTGGTGGTCGTCTTCCCCGTCTCCACTCGATTCGTGCCCTTTGTCGCTCTTGCTTTGCATCCTCATATTGTGAAATCCACTTTTGCATCACTGGATTGTGAAGCATGCAAAATCGGTTGATTTTAGCCTCTAGATCTTCCGTCATCTTCTTCTCAACACCGAGATTGCACATGACAATCCCAGATATGCGCTCATCATCTATGGTTCGCCATAGCGTGTCCCGGGCTTTATCAAATCCATCTAGCCACTCTGCAATGTACACTAGGGACTCTGATACCAACCAACCTTCTGCCATGCTACCCTCCGGACGTGCCTTTTCACGCACATATCCCTTAAGCGTTTTCATGAAACGTTCTAAGAAGAACATCCATCTGAAATGAACTGTGCCAGCTATTTCCACCTCATCAACTATGTGAACAAGAAGATGCACCTGAATGGTTAGCATGGTAGTAGGAAAATTTTTCTCAAACATGCACACAAGCTCCGCAGCATTTAGTTTGGCGAATGGTATGGAGTCTACGCTGATCTCCTTTTGTGAGATCCATTGCACCAGCTTTGCAAGTTTGTAGATTGTGTTACGGATGTCGAGAGACAAACATCCCTCAATGACAACATAAACATACGATACAGTTGTGTAAAAATCTATCAGATAATTATATATTTAGAGTTTTATTAAAGTAAACTAATTGTAATAGATCCTGAAAAGCGCTGTGACGCTAGTGTCACTCCATCCAAACTTTGCTTGCATGTTGAGAAGAACCAGGAGTGCTTTCAATCTAGACATACGTGCTCCATTATACAATGGCGTATCGGCTTCACTTTTCATATCATCATAGATAAGCCTTTCTGAATCCATGATCGTCTCGATCATTTCATCAATCTCGGGCTCAAACATTGCCTCGTTGGGAATGTGCTCTGCATGATCATCCCCCGAGCTGTCAGAGGCTACATCTTGTGGCCTCACATATGCTGCTTGACCAAAGCGCTTGCGAACACGTCTATTGGGTTGCAAGATTGCTGCTTGTTGGCCAACGTCAGAGTCCGACGAGTTATAATTGGAAACAACTCGATCTATAATAGATGGATCGAACTCGCCAAATTCGCGAACGTGCTGCAAAGAAACACGTCTTGTCCGTCGCACAGCATGCTTGCATTGATTACAAGGACATAAGACCCTCGTTGAGAGATAGGTGTTTCGGTTGGACGGTCCCACATCCTCGTCACTACTCATAATGAGGATAAAAATCTTATAACCTGGACAACAAATTTAATATTCTATTGGCATTCTTCGTCTTCTCTCTCTCTCTCTCTCTCTCTCTCTCTCTCTCTCTCTCTTTACCTCACATTCTCTAGTCATGTCCAATCCCCGCACACCTCGGTCTAGAGGTGCACGGAGATCAGAACCACCGGGTTATAATCTCGTCTTTATTGGTCAATACCTATATTTGTGGGTACAAGAAATCTACAGACCCACGTCTACATGATACTGCATGTAGTGGACAAAACCCCTTTGCCTCTTCTCTAGCTGTAGCACTTCACAGCATCTTAACATCTTTTCACAGTAGATCTTTTCACTGTTTGTCTAACTCTAAACCCTAAACCGTAAGTAATTCTTGCGTGGATTCGATCTAACGTAAATAAGCGTAAATCTAAATAAACGTAAATCTAACTAAAAATAAACCTAAATCTAATTTAACGTAAGTCTACATCTAACCTAATCTTTAACGTCTTTTGGGATAGTTTCCTACGACGTTAAAACTCTCTTCTTCTTGTGTGTGTGTGTGGGTAAACCTAAATAAACCTAAGTCTAATCTAATATAACATAAATCTAAATCTAACGTAAATTATGTTATATTAAAAACAAAGAACTAAACTAACAGGGATTATAAGAACCTTAAAACTGATTTAACACATAATTTTTCACATAACTCGGCAATAGTTGGCATTCTCATCACTAAAGATGTGAGAGTTAACTTCCGGCGGTGACGCTGCCTCATCTCCATCCACATCTGACGACAGCAATTGGCCCTTTAGACCGTTCTTGCTCTTGTTACTAACTTTGAAGTTGCTGTTGAATGACTAGAGGTTGTCTAGATGGTCATTGTGTCGGGGATGTAGTGACTCTTGCCGCCCTGAAGGTCCACCTTCTTCCCTATCTTCTGAAGACATTTCACCAGTAATTTTGGATCGACAGAGCCCACCATGAGTGAAGGCAGTAATACCCTATATTCCATTGAGGGCTTTCTTCACCCGCTTCATGCAGGCATCGCAGTCTATGGAGACCTAAATCTAATCTAATATAACGTAAATCTAAATCTAGCGTAAATAAACATAAATCTAATTAAAAATAAACCTAAATCTAATCTAATTTAACTTAAATAAACCTAAATCTAATTTAACGTAAGTCTACATCTAACCTAATCTTTAACGTCTTTTAGGATAGTTTCCTACGACGTTATAACTCTCTTCTTCTTGTGTGTGTGCGTGTGTGTGGATGTGTGTGCCAATAAAAAGAGATAAATGGTATAACCTTTCTATCACCCATGCCAAGTATGATAGATTGGTTATGCCATTTCCCTCTTGAATAATAGGTCTTGAGTTCAACTCCTCGTCGGCTAGATCTTTAGGTCTTTTAATTTTAATTAGTTTCCTACGACGTTAAATTAGTTTCTCTCTCTTTCTCTCTCAATGTGTGTGCGTTTTTTTGTTTATGCATGTTTTCTCTCTCTTTTCCTCTCTCAATGTGTGCGTTTTTTGTTTATGCATGTTCTCTCTCTCTTTTCCTCTCTCAATGTGTGCGTTTTTTGTTTATGCATGCTCTCTCTCTCTCTTTTCCTCTCTCAATGTGTGTGTGCATTCTTTGTTTATGTATGTGTGTGTGCATTTTTGTTTATATTTGTACTCTTTCTCTCTCTCTCTCTCTCTCTCTCTCTCTCTCTCTCTCTCTCAAAAACACTATGTGTGTGTGTATGTGTGTGTGTGTGAGAGAGAGAGAGAGAGAGGGAGAGAGAAAGAGGGGAAGGGAACATGAGAGTGAGGAGAGGGAAGGAGCATACCTGGCTCTCCTTCCTCTCCTCGTGTGTGTGTGTGTGTGTGTGTGGAGAAGAAAGAGAGAGAGAGAGAGAGAGGGAGAGCGTTACCTGCTCTTGCTTGAGGGTGTCGAAAAACTCAGATCTGAGATCTGAGTTTTTGGGCGCTCTCTGTTATTTTTTTAGCCCAGCCGGCGTCGCTATGAGCATCGCAAATTTACTTGTACATTTGTGACGCTCATAGCGACGTTGGGATTTTTTTTTTTGAGCGTCGGTGTGTGAGCGTCGCTAATATGAATAGCCTCTTGTAGTGCTATGTGCATGAAAGCCTCAGACCCAAACACTTTGAGAAATGTTCACCGCTTTACCTGTCCATGCCTCTTCTAGAACTCCCCCATCCAATGCCGTTGAGGGTGACTGATTGATTAAGTACATAGACGTACTTACAGCTTCCGCCCAAAGCTCAAGTGGTAGGCCTGCATGTAGCCGCATGCTTTGTGCTCACTCCATGATTGTTCTGTTCATCTTTTCGGAAATGCCATTTTGTTGAGGTGTCCTTGGGGTTTTTCTTTGTCTCCGAATGTCATTGCTAGCACAAAAGATTTCAAAAGCTTGGCTACAATATTCGCCTCCATTGTCGAATCTGAGGCATTTAATCGTAGTACCCGATTCATTCTCCACAAAGGCTTTCCACCTTTGAAATATGAAAAACACATTGGATTTATTCTTCATGACATAAACCCATGTTTTCCTAGTCGGTTGTCTATGAATGTTACATAATACAATGAGCCACCAAGTGATGGTGTACTTGCAGGACCCCAAACATTGGAATGAATCAACTCAAGTTTTTTATTTTTTCTTTCATTTCCCGATTTACCCTCTTTTATTTACCATAAGCACAATCTTCACAAAACTGTAAGTCCACTTCTTTCAAATCTGGTAGAAGCTTCTTTGTTTGAAGGATTTGCATTCTTTTGGCACTCATATGCCCAAGCCGATAGTGCCACACCGCACTGTCGACTTCCATAGCTATTGCACAAGTTGAAGATTGTGTGCTAACAATACACAAGTAAAGCCCGGGGAGGTCACCTAATGAAAATGTAACCTATCACGTGAATTCAACAGAAGGGTATTTAAAGTTCTTGAAACTTACAAAAATATATATAAAGAAGGGCATTATTTTTTCAAATTTGAAAAAAACTTATAGATTTTAAAAGAAAAACATATATTATATTCTTAAAAAAATTCATAGATAAGGGGTTTTACAAACATGTCTTGAACGCATGTGATATGGTAGTTTTACACATAGTGAACCCCCCGAGAAGTAAAGTGTACCGACATTTTCTCCCTTGGCAACCACCAAAGATCCCTTTGAGATCTTCCACCGTTTGCTTCCGAATGCAATGTTATGACCTTCATCATCCAATTGTCCTATAGAGATCAATTTTTTGCGAAGAGAAGGAACATGCCTAACATCTTTAAGCCTCCATTCATTTCCGTTAACAGTTTTGACACAAACTGTACCTTTGCCGACAATTTCACTAGCTTCATCATCTCCCAAGTATACATACCCAAAAGTACCTTTGGTGTAATCTTGGAAATGTTTCTTGTGTGGTTTTGCATGGAATGAAGCCCCAAAATCTACTATCCAGGAATTAGACACATTGTCTAATGAGATAGTTAGAGCATCTTGCTCTACTTTACCTGCCACATTGGCCTCCAATGTTGGCTTGTTGTCTTGAGACTCTGACTCCTTCTTCTTATTGGACTAGAAATCCTTCTTGACGTGGCCCTTCTTGCCGCAGTTCCAACATTCAAGAACTGACTTTGTGTGTGACTTGCTCCGCCTTGAGCGATCACCACCCTTTTGGTTTTTGAACCTCTCCTTACGCCTTCCTCTTGTTTCCACTGATAATACAGCACTTGATGATTCTCCTGTGCTTCTCCTTCACATTTCCTCGCTTAGGAGAACACCTACAACATCATCAAACTTAAGAGTATTTGTGCCAAAAATAGAATTACTTACAGCCATCACAAGGCTGTCCCAACTATTTGGTAGCGACGATAGTATAAGGAGAGCTCGCACTTCATCATCAAAATTTATTTTCATCGATCAAATTTGACTTATGGTGGTGTTAAAGTCATTGAGGTGTTCTGCAACTGAACCATTCTCTACCATCTTCAAGCGCTTCATGAGAAATACCTTATTGGATGCCGATGGTTTCTGGTAGAAGTCATCAAGTGACTTCATCAAGTCCTCCGTGGTCTTCATCTCCGAAACATTGAAGGCCACCGTTGACGCCAAGCCTTAACCGGATCGTTACCAGTGCCTTTTGGTCAAGGACAATCCATGCTTCATTTGCCATCGTTGTGGGCTTCTTTGTGAGACCGCCTAATGGAAAATAAAGGTCTTTCTGGTAGAGATAGTCTTCAATATGCATCTTCCAATGTTGGTAGTTTTTACCGTTGAACTTCTCAATCTTGAGCTTCCCTTCCTCCGCCATTACTTCCACTCAATTCAAGGAGTCCTTTCCTTGAGATAATTTAGCTACGAGCAAACCTTGCTCTGATACCAGTTGTTAGGAAATATAACGTAGCTAAGTAGATAATTGAGTAAATTATCTAATGGAGAGAGATAATTTTCACACTCAAGAGTTTATAGATTAGAGAGAGAGAGAGAGAGAGAGAGAGAGAGAGAGAGAGAGAGAGAGAGAGTAATCAAAATTGTCTATGACTTTAAGAGTATCAGAATTAGGAAATTAGGTGAAGCACTTTTGGGAGATTCTTTGTGAGCATAGCGATTAAACTTAATTGATGGTAGCAACATAAACATGGTACTTAGTTAACTTGGCATGAACAATACTTTTGCAAGAGAGAGAGAGAGAGAGTTCAGAGAACATGACAATAGTTGAGGACCGGATTCATATGGAGACAATCCCCCCTCAAACACCTTCCAAGGTGGAGAGAGCTAGCGGGGAATGAGGATAGGGAAGAGGAAGAAGAAACATTCCATAGGAAAAAGAAATAGTTCCTCACTAATCATTACTCTTCTTGCTAGTATACATAATACCATAGTAATGAAGATGGAGAAGATGGCAAGCTTAAGCATTGAAGCATGACTCTTGGTTGGATTTGCATTCCATAGCCAAGAGTGGTGGTGTAGGCTTTCACTCTCAAAAGCTTGGAGAAGGAGGTGGTGTTCCTCAACTTTCACCAAGTGAGAATGGCCTTGCAAATGACTGTGTGTGTGGAGTATATCCCCCTAGCACCCCCCCTCCTTGCTTTGGGCGAGTGGTGACCTTTTTGCATGTTGCAAGCTCATTGGACCCCTCTCCCCCTAGCCAATCACATGCAGCATGCAGTCAAGTATATGGGTAGTCTTTTGACAAGTGTCCTCCTTACCCCTTAGAGAGAGAGAGAGCTTGAAAATATCTAGATATTTGTTAGATGGAAGTAGAATCTCATTGGATCCCTCTTTCTCCCAACCAATAGCATTCAAGCACACCATGTGGTTAAGCTTAGTGAGAGTCTGACATCTATCCCATGTGCTCTTTTAAAATTTCCCTAACTTTGAGATTTTTATGCATAGGAAGTTTCTCAAGCAACTTCCTCATAAAGTGTGTAGGTTCTCTTTTTGACTCAAGCATCTTACCCCCCATGCATAGGAAGCTTCTCAAGCAACTTCCTCATTAAATGTGACAAGTGCCTCAAGTACCTTAGTCATCAAGCATGACAAGCACCTTAGGTGGAGTTCCCACCTCAAGCACAGCCCTAGCTTGCTTAAGTTTAGGTCGGGTTCCCACCTCAAGCACAACCCTAGCTTGCTTAAGTTTAAGTCGGGTTCCCACCTCAAGCACAATCCTAGCTTGCTTAAGTTTGGGTCGGGCTTCCACCTCAATCTCAGCCCTAGTTTTCTTAAGGTCAAAGGACTTTTAGCATTAACCATTGGAGTTCTTTAATGAAGCTAACCCTAAGGTCTATTAAGCTTCATTAGTTAACCTTTCTCTTTGACAGACCATCTCTCATTTGGGCCCCTTTACCAGTGGCCCTGTGTTGAAATAGATCCGTAAGCACATGTCTATATTCTAACCCTTGTTCCCGTTTATTATCCCATATTAAATGATCAGTGTAATATGAGAAAATCATTTGGGTTGGTTAGATATTATATGTTTAATGACATTACTTCTCTCTTGAAATCATAGTCATCCTCGACTATGAGGTAAAAGAGATAAAGTCATAGTCATTAGTCAATTTGTCTTAGTGGGTAGAGGATCCCTTTTTACCCTACGACATCATTCCAAGATGGATGACTAATCCATTTGGTGCTTAGGAGACATAGCTGCTGCAAGAATGTGTGCTCTTTAGTCCATTTCATCCTCCCGAGTAGAGTGACAAATTCTACATGGTGTTTGAGAGACGTCGTCATCCCAGACATGATTCTTAGTATGCATACTACTTAAATTTGTGCACAATAAAGAGAGAATTAGTCTTACAAGACAAAAACATTGATCATTTAAAATAAACATGTATATTTGGTTACTCTAATGTAGCATTGTAAGCGTTGACAAGGTTCATACTATCCTTAAGCTGGATTCCTTACATCCATCTAGCATCTTCAAAAGGATAATTTTTGAACTTAATAAGATACCGTCGGATAATCTTACCATGTCGTAGTACCTTGTCTTCATGCCGAAGGATAGATTCGGGTTGTAGTACCTCTTCTTGATCTTCGATTTCCGGAGGGTCTTCAATAATTGGTTCATTTGGAGGCTCTCCTTTGTAGGGCTTGAGTAGTCTCACATGAAAGCATTGTGTATGAGCCAATCGCTAGGTAACTTGAGTTGATAAGCCACCTCATTAATTGGCTTCAAAATTTGAAAAGGACCATAGTATTTTTTTGCTAGTTTAGCATAATAATTTTGATGACCCGTATGATTTTTGCCCGTCGTTTGCCTCAATGGAGCCTTAGCAAACTTAAGTAAGACCGAATCATTTTCTTTGAACATTAAGGCCCTTCTGTGCTTGTCAGCAATAGCTTTTTGCCTTAGTTGGGAGATGGATATAGCCTCCTTAATCTTTTGAAAAGATGTTTGCAGGTCACGGCTATACTCATTGGCAACGAAGATCTTCCCATGTACTTTAAGTAGCAAGGGACTTTTAGGTCTTCCCTCTATGATTCAAAAGGTGATTTCCCGTAGAAGTATGGATAGTATTATTACATGTATACTCTACAAGAGGTAAGTACTTTTCCCACTGATCTACTTCTGTAACATAGGTCTTTAGTAGATCAAGAATCGTAAGATTGGCTATCTCACTTTGGCCATCCATTTGTGGGTGATAGGCCGAAGAGAAATTCAATATTGTACCTAGAGTTTTAAATATACCTTTCTAGAAATTACTGGTCATTCTAGGATCTCTATCTGACATGATGGATGTTGGCAATCCATGGTGTTTGAAAATCTGTGATATGAAGAGAGTTGCCAATTGGTGTGCCTTAATAGTCTTCTTGACAGGGATAAAGTATGCTTGCTTGCTAAACCTATCGACTATTGTCCATATTCTCATATTCCCATGGATAGATTTTGGTAATCCAAAGATAAAATCCATGGATATACTCTCCCATGGTGAATTAGGAATTGGCAATGGCTGGAGTAATCTAGGTTGCTTCCCTCTATCATACTTGGTCTTTGGCATACTAGACATTTTGAAACATACTCTTGTATGTCCACTTTCATGGTAGGCCAATAAAAGTACGTCTCTACTCCTCGAAGAGTAGGTTGAATGCCTCTATGCCCCGCATAGGGAGGAGCATGGGATTCATTCATGACTTTCTCACAAAGGGAGTGGGTAACACATAGTCTATTGCCATGGAGAAGAAAACCGTCCTGCAAGGTGAATGGTTCCTCTTTCTTCCCCAAAGCAAGAGCTGACATTATGTCTTTAAAGTTAGGGTCAATAGAATACTCATCTATCATAGAAGATAGATCATTGTGAGTTGCTATTAACACATCATTAACTTTTGGTCGTCATGAAAGTGCATCAGCCACTTGATTGTGCTTACCAGCAATGTGAGCAATGTGGAAATTAAATTGTGAAAGAAAATTTGCCCACCTCATTTGTTTGTTAGAAAGCTTTGTTTGCGTCATGAACGGTACTTGAGACTTTGATGGTCTGTTCGTAAGATGAATGGAGTCCCAATAGATAGTGCTTCTATGTGTCTAGGGCATGTAGAATAGCTAACAACTCATAAATGCCTAAGACCCGTCCATCCATGTTGAGCCTTCGACTCTCATATGCTATGGCATGCCCTTCTTGAAGCAAGACTGCTCCAAGGCAATCACCACAAGCATCACATTGGACCTCAAATGGCTTTGAGAGATCCAGAAGCATAAGGACTGGTTGGAGATAAGCTTCTCTTTGAGCTTGTCAAAAGCACTTTGCTCCTTAGCAGTCCATGAATACTTAACGTTTTCTTTGTTAAGTCATGTAATGGTCCTGCTATTTGAGAGAATTTTTCTATGAAGCGTCGATAGTATGCACACATACCTATAAAGCTTCTTAGGTCATGTAGATTCCTTGGATTAGGCCATGCTTTTATTACTTCCAACTTTGATGGATCCATACGGATACCATCTTGAGAGATAATATGACTTAAGTATTGAATCTCTTGAAAGAAAAATTTGCTTTTCTTTTGACTGAGAAAAAGCTTATTCTCCCTTAATGCTTGAAAAATCACTTGGGGATGTTGCTTGTGTTCCTCCAAAGAATTGGAGTAGATGATGATATCATCAAAGAACACTCCAGTGAATTTGCGGTAGGGTCTCAAAATTTTCTCCATTAATAGATTGAATGTAGCTGGTGCATTAGTCAAGCCAAAAGGCATGACTAGATATTCATAAAGGCCAAACGTTGTACGAAACACGGTCTTTAGGATAATTTCATTCACTATCCTTATTTGATGGTATCCACTTTTAAGGTCAATCCTACTGAAGTAGGTAGAGCCTTTTAGCTTATCAAATAGATCTACTACCCGAGGTACGGGAAATTAGTTTTTGATAGTGATATGGTTTAGTGCGCGATAGTCCACACACATGCGGTATGTACCATATTCTTTTTCACTAAAAGGACTGGAGAGCAAAAGGGAGAGGAGCTAGGCCTCATCATTCTTTTGTCTACCAATTCTTGTACTTGCCTCATGATCTCCTCTTGTTGAGCTTGTGAAACTCGATAGGGAGGTTTGTTAGGCGGTGAGCTTCCTGATAGGAGCTCAATTTGATGGTCATTATCCCCTCGTTTTGGAGGTAAGTCCATAGGGATATCATCAATGAACACATCTTGGAATCCTTTTAGAAAGTTAGACAACTCTAACTCTTCTTGATTCCTACCATTCACCTTTGATGAAACATTAGGACCCTTTAGGGATTCTTTGACAAAAATCATGTACGCAGAAACTGAGCTTTTCATTGATTTATCAAGGGCGAGAGGATTTACAAGTCGTATAGTACGACCATACTCATAGAATCTATATACATATTCTTTCCCCTGTAGGTGAAGTAGATTCTCCTTTTAAGGAACGTCATGTTGGCATCCATGTGGTTGAACAATGGTATCCCTAGGATAGCATCCTCGTGTTGGAGAGGAGAGATGAAGAAGTCTTCTTTGTTGACATAGCTTTGGACATGAAGCCTCAACTTCCCAATCAAGGGAGTAACGGAGGCTTGCTGTCCCTTGAAAGCAGCATCGGCAGTTACAACATCTTCCATCTCAAAAGCTTGAATGCCCAACTTGGTGGCCAACTCCATTGATATGAAGTTGAGAGTAGAACCAGGGTCAAACAAGATGAAAGCATCATGCTCCCAAGCATAGGAGAGAGGTGATCCTTTGCAATGAGTATCCTCTTTTGGAGCTTCGATAGTGGAAGCTCTAGGAGTCTCATTTGCGAGCATTTCTTTTGGGGCAATAATGATAGCCATGTCCTTGCTCCCCACACTTAAAACATTTGTGATCCTTGAGAAAAGTTTCAAGCTCTTCAAGAGAGAGTTTATTTTTACCTTTGTAAACTCCTTTCTCCGTGGACCGATTGTTGTTGTTGTTTTTGGAATGACCGCGAGAAAAAATTTGGGCATGAATTTTTTCCTTTGCATCACTTTTGTTTTTATTTTCCATGAATTTGACATTCCGTCTAACCCCTTGTTGGAAATTGACGCGTGAAGCAACCATGGTAGGGTGGATTACTTCGCTGATAGAATCAGGCCGTTGAGAGTTGACATACTCGGCCATCTCTTCAGGTAATCCCACACAAAATTGTTGTTTTTGCTCAACAAAGTCTGTCTTTTGAAAGACAGTGGACTTGAGATGTAAATCCCAAAACTTGTCCACATATTTGTGGATAGACTCATGAGAGAGAAGCCTTAAACTCCGCCATTCGGTGAGCACTTTGTCCTTTGCATCGCTTGCAAGGAATTGCTTCATGATGGAAACTCGTACAGCTTTCCATGTCTTTGGGGCTTCTCCATTGCCTCAAAGGCTAGCCCACCATTGACGAGCCAATTTTTTAAAGTGCATAGCTACATGGCGTAGCTTGGAGGACTCCGTGAAGCCCTCGTCTCCAAAGGCCGCATAAAATTGTTGGATGAAGGCCAATACTTTGTTGGTAGCACCAAAGGTGCCATCATAGGTGAGAAAAGCGATACTCTTTCCTCCCTCTTTGAACTTCTTGAGATTTTGTGACATTTTCCATGCAGGGTAAGATTTGCGATGTCCTCCCCTCTTATATTCTCTAGGAGAACAGCCATAGCTTTCATCGGTAGAGGAGGAAGGTGAAGAAGAAGGAGAAGAGGGTGATCTCTTTCTTGCCCTTTTATTCCTTGGTTTCCTCTCTTCCCTTTTGGAGTGACGAGGAGAAGGACTATGGGTTAACCGTTTCCTCTTGGGAGGAGTTGGCGATTGTTTAGCCCTCCTTCTTCATGGAGCCACATCTTCGGAGGAATTTATGGATTCATTGCTTTCTTGATCTTTGGATTCCTCCTCTTGTATGGGAGAGAGTCTTCTTTTGGGGGTCTCTTCAAGAGGTATCATAAGCTCTCTCTCCTGTTGGAGAGGAAAGGAAATCCCATAAGCACGAAGTTGTTGAGTAACTTTGGCTTGCAAAGTGGGGTTGCCCATAGATTTTGCCCATAGCTTGTTGCAACCTAGTGACAAGATAATCAACAAACATGGGGGCATCATCATAGGCACCTTCATGTGCAAAATCAAAGTTATCAATGTTCATTCTCCTCTCTTGGTTATTGTCAGCAATGCTAATTAAACTTATGTGTTTACTTAGTGTATGCTTTGGCAATTCAAAACCTTAGTTGCTACTCCTCTTAGCCTTTGAAAATAGGCACTTAAGTATCTACACCACTGCTCGAATTGGTTAATTATAGAGAGTAGTGGAGTGAGTCTAACATAGCGAAGTTGTCGAGGGATAGCTCCTTTCAGACTTCTTATGGATCAATAATGGTAAAGCCGTAGGCAAGTCTAAAAAGACTCCATTATTAAGACCAAAGCTCCCGAGGTGTGCACCATATCCCACATAGTGGGCTCAACAAAACCGATAATAGATCCCACACCCACTTACCCTAATATAATTAACAAAAAAACCATTAATAGGCTACTTAAGGACCTCTCTTCTTAAGCAAGAAAAGAGAAACCAAATGCTCTGATACCAATGTAATGGAAATTGCCTATGAACTTTGAGATTAGCGGAATTAGGAAATTAGGTGAAGCACTTTTGGGAGATTCTTTGTGAGCATAGCGGTTGAACTTAATTGATGGTAGCAACATAAACATGGTCCTTAGTTAACTTGGCATGAACAATACTTTTGCGAGCGAGAGAGAGAGAGAGAGAGAGAGAGAGAGAGAGAGAGAGAGAGAGAGAGAGTTTAGAGAACATGACAACAGTTGAGGACCGGATTCATATGGAGCCAGTCCCCCCTCCAATAGGCATTTGTATTATAGTTTCTCCCATCAAGAGAGACTTGGTATAATACAATCTTTGTGTTCCTTGTAACCTAGGTGATGCAATGAAGATGGAAAGCTTCATGCATCACAAGCATAACATAAACTTGAAGAAAGCATTAACTATCCCAAGCCTCAGTCCCAAGGCCTCAAACACCTTTAAAGGTGGAGAGAGCTAGCGGGGAATGAGAATAGGGAAGAGGAAGAAGAAACATTCCATAGGAGAAAGAAATAGTTCCTCACTTATCATTACTCTTCTTGCTAGCATACATAATAGCATAGTAATGAAGATGGAGAAGATGGCAAGCATAAGCATTGAAGCATGACTCTTGGTTGGATTTGCATTCCATAGCCAAGAGTGGTGGTGTAGGCTTTCCCTCTCACAAGCTTGGAGAAGGAGGTGGTGTTCCTCAACTTTCACCAAGTGAGAATGGCCTTGCAAATGAGTGTGTGTGTGTGGAGTATATCCCCCTAGCACCCCCCCTCCTTGCTTTGGGCAAGTGGTGACCTTTTTGCATGTTGCAAGCTCATTGGACCCCTCTCCCCCTAGCCAATCACATGCAACATGCAGTCAAATACATGGGTATTCTTTTGACAAGTTTCCTCCTTACTCCTTAGAGAGAGAGAGAGCTTGAAAATATCTAGATATTTGTTAGATGGAAGTTGAAGCTCATTGGACCCCTTTTTAGCCCAAGCAATAGCATTCAAGCACACCATGTGGTTAGATGGAAGTTGAAGCTCATTGGACCCCTTTCTAGCCCAAGCAATAGTATTCAAGCACACCATGTGGTTAAGCTTAGTGAGAGTCTGACATGTGTCCCATGTGCTCTTTTAGAATTTCCCTAACTTTGATATATTTATGCATAGGAAGTTTCTCAAACAACTTCCTCATTAAGTGTGTAGGTTCTCTTTTTGACTTAAGCATCTTACCCCCCATGCATAGGAAGCTTCTCAAGCAACTTCCTCATTAAATGTGACAAGTATCCCAAGTACCTTAGTCATCAAGCATGACAAGCACCTTAGGTGGAGTTCCCACCTCAAGCACAACCCTAGCTTTCTTAAGTTTAGGTCGGGTTCCCACCTCAAGCACAACCCTAGCTTGCTTAAGTTTAGGTCGGCTTTTCACTTCAAGCACAACCCTAGCTAGCTTAAGGTTCCCACCTCAAGCATAGCCCTAGCTTGCTTAAGTTTAGGTCGGGTTCCCACCTCAAGCTTAGCCTTAGTTTGCTTATGGTCAAAGGACTTTTAACACTAACCATTGAAGGTCTTTAATGAAGCTAACCCTAAGGTCTTTTAAGCTTCATTAGTTAACCTTTCTCTTTGACAGACCATCTCTCATTTGGGCCCCTTTACCATTGGCCCCGTGTTGAGATAGATCCGTAAGCACATGTCTATATTCTAACCCTTGTTCCCGTTTATTATCCCATATTAAATGATCAGTTTCATATGAGAAAATAATTTGGGCTGGTTAGATATAGATATTTAATGACAGAGAGAGAGTACACACGATGTTCGTGGTTCACCCAATGTGGTCTACATCCACGGGAAAGCAGCTAATTAATGGCTTTAGTACTTCAAACAAGAAGTAGGTTACAAAGGGACTGTACCCTTAATAGAGCTCCCGCCTTGCTTCACTCTCACCACCTCACACCCACCTTGTTGCATCAATTTCACACTATGAATTGTGTGTAGAAATGGCCTCCTTTTATAGGCCAAAAGGGTTGCCCTCTCTCATGAGAGGTAGCCATGTGTATCCGCCCTTGTGTAGATAAGTCCAAATCGGACCCTCCAATCTGCCCATGTGTGGCCGCCCTTGAGAAGACAAGTCCGCTTTTGAATTTGGGCACCGGTCATCGACCCTTGAGTTCTGACCACTGGCCACTGGCATTGGCCAACTGCCAAACGATCGGTTATTTTCTGACCACTTTTCGCCTGCCGTCCGGCCATAACATTCCGGCTCGAGACTAGCCGTGAAAATTTTGATTTCTGGCGAGTTAGTTTTCTTCATGCACAATGGCTTCTCCTCATAATAGGGGCCTTACAAATGTGCATTTGCAACATAGAAAATTACAAGGAGTAAATCAGGCTCCATACTTAACACTAGAATGGTAACAAGACACTTTGATGTCCTTGGACACTTTTGTGTCCTGTTAAGTGACCATTTTGCTTGAATTATTTGAAGAGTATGAAAATGAATTTCTAGGTGCTATATATCCACAAAGTAGCCTTGTCAGCTGAAAAAAACTTAGCATTTTTTTTTGTGTATCGATCTCACCATTAACCTTACTCTTGCACAACATTTTTGAACCTAAACTATGTGAAAAAACGGGTCCTGTTTTTGGCTATTTTTCAATTTTTGAAAACTATACCACTCTAAACTTCATGTTTGTGAGGTTTAGATGGCCAGAGGTTAGGCCTTCATAGTTCTCAACATGTTTTGATGCTTGTAGGGAGAGCTAAGTGTTAAAATTGAAAGTTATGACCAATTTACAAGAATTGCATAATCTTGCTTTTTGGCCAAAATTAGCACTTTTATGATTTTTTTGCTAGCTTTCTTGATATCCAAATTCAATTTTTATTGTGTAAGTGTAATGTATAACATAAATCTAATCTTACTTGAGTTGTGGGGGACCTAATATGCTATATAGCATAGTAAATGATGATGGTTGAGTTTTTTGATTGCTGAAGAATACGATACATTTTAGAGTAGCAAGTATTGTTAAGTATGGAGCCTGATTTACCCTTGTAATTTTCTATGGTAAAATCGCACATTTGTAAGGCCCCCATTATGAGGAGAAGCCATCGTGCGTGAAGGAAAATCACTCACCGGAAACCAAAATTTTCACGGACAAGAATCAGGGGCAACTTTAAAGGCCTCGGGGGCGGAGGCCCCCGAGACTTTTTTTTCGCCGGAATATTCTTTTTCGCCGGAATATTATGGCCGGACGGCGGCCAGAAAGTGGTAGGAAAACAACCAGTCGGTTGGCCGGTGGCCGGTAGTCAATGGCCGATGGCCGGTGGTCGGAAGTCAATGGCCGGTGGCCGGTGGTCGGAAGTCAATGGCCGATGGCCGAATTCAAAAGCGGACTTGTCTTCTCAAGGGCGGCCACACATGGGCGGATTGGAGGGTCCGATTTGGACTTATTCGCACAAGGGCTGCTACACATGGCTGTCTCTCATAAGAGAGGGCAGCCCTTTTGGCCTATAAAAGGAGGCCATTTCTACACACATTTCATAGTATGAAGTTGATGCAACAAGGTGAGTGTGAGGTGGTGAGAGTGAAGCAAGGCGGGAGCTCCATTAAGGGTATAATCCCTTTGTAAACTACTTCTTGTTTTGAAGTACTAAAGCCATTGAGTGGCTGCTTTCCCGTGGACGTAGCCCACATTGGGTGAACCACGTATATCGTGTGTACTCTCTATCTCTCTCTCTACTCTATAATCTCGTGTATATAAATCTGTCTCTCTCCATTAAGTAATCTACTCAATTATCTATTTAGCTACGTCTTATTTCCTAACAATTGGTATCAGAGCAAGGTTTGCTCGTAGCTAAATTATCTCAAGGAAAGGATTCCTTGAATTGAGTGGGAGTTATGGCGGAGGAAGGGAAGCTCAAGATTGAGAAGTTCAACGGCAAAAACTACCAACATTGGAAGATGCAGATTGAAGACTATCTCTACCAGAAGGACCTCTATTTGCCACTAGGCGGTCTTGCGAAGAAGCCCGCAACAATGGCAGATGAAGCATGGATTGTCCTTGATCGAAAGGCACTGGGAACAATCCGGTTAAGCTTGGCGTCAACGGTGGCCTTCAATGTTTCGGAGATGAAGACCACGGAGGACTTGATGAAGTCACTTGATGACTTCTACGAGAAACCATCGGCATCCAATAAGGTATTTCTTATGAAGCGCTTGTTCAATCTAAAGATGGCAGAGAATGGTTCAGTTGCAGAACACCTAAATGACTTTAACACAAACATAGTCAACTTCGATAAGTGAAAATCAATTTAGATGACGAAGTGCGAGCTCTCCTTATACTATCATCTCTACCGGATAGTTGGGACAGCCTTGTGATGGCTGTAAGTAATTCTATCTCTGGCACAAATACTCTTAAGTTTGATGATGTTGTGGGTGTTCTCCTAAGCGAGGAAATGCGAAGGAGAAGCACAGGAGAATCATCAAGTGCTGCACTATCAGTGGAAACAAGAGGAAGGCTTAAGGAGAGGTTCAAAAACCAAAAGGGTCGTGATCGCTCAAGGCGGAGCAAGTCACACACAAAGTCAGTTCTTGAATGTTGGAACTGCGGCAAGAAGGGCCATGTTAAGAAGGATTGCTGGTCCAAGAAGAAGAAGGAGACAGAGTCTCAAGACAACAAGCCAACATCGGAGGCCAATGTGGCAGGTAAAGTAGAGCAAGATGCTCTAATTCTCTCATTAGACAATGTGTCTAATTCCTGGATAGTAGATTCCGGGGCTTCATTCCATGCGAAACCACACAAGCAACATTTCCAAGACTACACCAAAGGTAATTTTGGGTATGTATACTTGGGAGATGATGAAGCTTGTGAGATTGTCGGCAAAGGTACAGTTTCTGTCAAAACTGCTAACGGAAATGAATAGAAGCTTAAAGATGTTAGGCATGTTCCTTCTCTTCGCAAAAATTTGATCTCTACAGGACAATTGGATGATGAAGGTCACAACATTGCATTCGGAAACAAACGGTGGAAGATCTCAAAGGGATCTTTGGTGGTTGCCAAGGGTGAAAAAGTCGGTACACTTTACTTGTGTACTGTTAGCACGCAACCTTCAGCTTGTGCAGCAACTACAGAAGTTGACAGTGCGGTGTGGCACTACCGACTTGGGCATATGAGTGCCAAAGGAATGCAAATCCTTCAAACAAAGAAGCTTCTACCAGGTTTGAAAGAAGTGGACTTAGAGTTCTGTGAAGATTGTGTTTATGGTAAACAAAAGAGGGTAAAATTTCAAAAATCAGGAAATGAAAGAAAAAATAAAAAACTTGAGTTGGTTCATTCTGATGTTTGGGGTCCTGCAAGTACACCATCACTTGGTGGCTCATTGTACTATGTAACATTCATAGACGATGCGACTAGAAAAACATGGGTTTATGTCATGAAGAATAAATCCGATGTATTTTCCATATTTCAAAGGTGGAAAGCCTTTGTGGAGAATGAAACAGGTACCAAGGTTAAATGCCTCAGATCCGACAATGGAGGCGAATATTGTAGCCAAGCTTTTGAAAGCTTTTGTGCTAGCAATGGCATTCGGAGGCAAAGGACAACCCCAAGGAAACCTCAACAAAATGGGATTTTGGAAAGGATGAAAATGACAATCATGGAACGAGCACGAAGCATGCGGCTACATGCAGGCCTACCGCTTGAGCTTTGGGCGGAAGCTGTAAGTACGTCTGTGTACTTAATCAATCGGTCACCCTCAACGGCATTGGATGGGGGAGTCCCAGAAGAGGCATGGACAGGTAAACCGGTGAATTATGCATTTCTCAAAGTGTTTGGGTGTGAGGCTTTCATGCACATAGATAGAAGCCTAAGATCAAAGTTAGATGCAAAGTCCAAAAAGTGTTTCTTCATTGGCTATGGAGAAGGAGACTTTGGGTATCGCCTATGGAATCCTGAAGATGGTAAAATCTTAAGGAGTAGGGATGTAATTTTTAACGAAAAAAATATGTACAAAGATTACTTGGAAAGAAAACAAACAAAAGAAACAGGTGATGAGTACATTGAGCTTGAGGACGGTGAAGACTCAAGGACTGCAAATGGTGACAATGTGCAACAACGTCAACCAAATGAGGAGCCTCAACCTATTCCCCGAAGATCTACAAGAGCAAGTAGACCTCCAGAAAGGTTTGTTCCTTCCTTCAACCATCTCTTGATCTCAGATTCTGGAGAGCCGGAATCATATGAAGAAGCTATGCAACATGAATCCAAAGAAGAACCGACGAAGAGCATGCAAGTGGAGATGGACTCACTACATCGCAACCAAACATGGGAGTTAGTTGAGTTGCCTAAAGGTAAGCGGGCACTTCAAAACAAATGGGTGTACAAGCTAAAGGAAGAAGAAGGTGGGAAGAAAAGGTACAAGTCTAGGCTTGTGGTAAAAGGTTTTTCTCAAAAGAAAGGTATTGACTTCAATGAAATATTTTCTCCTGTTGTAAAAATGAACTCAATTAGGCTTGTCTTAAGCCTTGTGGCTGCTCATGATCTAAATCTCGAGCAAATGGATGTAAATATGGCATTCCCTCACGGTGACTTAGAGGAGGAAATCTACATGCTTCAACCAAAGGGGTATGAAGTAAAAGGTAAGGAGAAAATGGTTTGCAGATTAAAGAAGAGCTTGTATGGTTTAAAGCAAGCATCAAGACAATGGTACTTGAAGTTTGATCGATGGATGTTGGATCATGGATTCACAAGATGCAACTCGGATCACTGCATCTACACGGAGAATTTGGGAGATGGGAAATTCATCATCCTAATGTTGTATGTTGATGACATGTTGATTGCAAGTGCTAACATGCAGGACATCAAACACCTAAAAGAGGAGCTGTCCAAATCTTTTTCAATGAAAGATTTAGGTGCTGCAAAGAGGATACTTGGTATGAAAATATCAAGGGACAGGACGAAGAAGACAATAAAGCTATCTCAAGAAGATTACATCAAGAAGGTACTAGAAAGGTTTGCAATGCAAAATGCAAAACCAATTTCTACACCTTTGGCTGGTCATTTTAAACTAACAAAGGATATGTGTCCAAAGACACAAGAGGAGATAGCCTATATGTCTAAAGTTCCATATGCTGCAGCGGTAGGTTCTCTAATGTATGCTATGGTCTGGACAAGGCCAGACATTGCACATGCAGTGGGAGTTGTGAGTAGGTTCATGGACAACCCAGGTAAAGAGCATTGGCAAGCTGTGAAGTGGATACTTAGGTATCTAAAAGGGACAACAACAAATGCTTTGTATTTTGAAGGAACTGATATTTTTCTAGAAGGGTACGCTGATGCAGATATAGCAGGTGGCAAAGATACTCGAAGGAGCACTACTGGCTATGTGTTCACGGTTGGAGGCACAGCAGTAAGCTGGGCTTCAAAGCTGCAGAAAGTGGTTTCACTTTCTACCACGGAAGCAGAGTATGTAGCAATGACGGAGGCAAGCAAAGAAATTCTGTGGCTTCACAGATTCTTAGAAGAGCTTGGATTCAAACAAGACAATTGTGTCTTGTACAGTGATAGCCAAAGCGCTATCCATCTTGCGAAGAACTCAGTCTTTCATTCAAGGACAAAGCACATTGAGGTGAGATATCACTTCATACGCACTCTTTTGGAAGAGGGACAACTAAAGCTAGGAAAGGTGCATACAAGTGAAAATCCTGCAGACATGTTTACAAAGGTGGTCAACAAGGAGAAGTTGAGCTTTTGCTCATCTTCAATCGACATTCAAGGATAAGAAGCCAGAATGGAAAGCAGTCACCGGTTTGGTTTGGAGATCAGTCTCCAAGTGGGAGATTGTTAAGTATGGAGCCTGATTTACCCTTGTAATTTTTTGTGGTAAAATCGCACATTTGTAAGGCCCCCATTATGAGGAGAAGCCATCGTGCGTGAAGGAAAATCACTCACCGGAAACCAAAATTTTCGCGGACAAGAATCAGGGGCAACTTTTTTCGCCGGAATATTATGGCCGGACGGCGGCCGGAAAGTGGTAGGAAAACAACCGGTCGGTTGGCCGGTGGCCGGTAGTCAATGGCCGATGGCCGGTGGTTGAAAGTCAATGGCCGGTGGCCGGTGGTCGGAAGTCAATGGCTGATGGCCGGTGGCCGAATTCAAAAGCGGACTTGTCTTCTCAAGGGCGGCCACACATGGGCGGATTGGAGGGTCCGATTTGGACTTATTCGCACAAGGGCGGCTACACATGGCTGTCTCTCATAAGAGAGGGCAGCCCTTTTGGCCTATAAAAGGAGGCCATTTCTACACACATTTCATAGTGTGAAGTTGATGCAACAAGGTGAGTGTGAGGTGGTGAGAGTGAAGCAAGGTGGGAGCTCCATTAAGGGTATAATCCCTTTGTAAACTACTTCTTGTTTTGAAGTACTAAAGCCATTGAGTGGCTGCTTTCCCGTGGACGTAGCCCACATTGGGTGAACCACGTATATCGTGTGTACTCTCTCTCTCTCTCTCTCTACTCTATAATCTCATGTATATAAATCTGTCTCTCTCCATTAAGTAATCTACTCAATTATCTATTTAGCTACGTCTTATTTCCTAACAAGTATAACTTTCTCAATATTGCTAGTTTCTTAGGCCAATTGTATGTATTTTATAGGTAGTAACCATATCTAATCATAGACTACAAACTTGGCTAGATATTGAGTAGTTTCTATGGGTTTCTAGAGGTCATAATGCTAAACCCAGTTTTTTCATGTTTGCTGTATTTAGCATTTTATCATTGCCCCCAAGGTTCCAATTGTAAGAGATCCATTATCCTTTTGACATGCTCCATGTCTCCTTTTGAATCCAAATGCCCAAAGGGAACTAAGAAAACATGTATATAGTATCTGTATTGAGCGTGACTATATAAACTTTGATGATAGATCTGCACAATGGCAAAAATGCAACTTTTTTGTACCTATTTTTTTCGCCCAAAAAAACATTAGTGAGGTAAAAGAAACCATATGTTTTGGTCACCAACCCATTGAAGTTAACGGGGCATTTTCTCTCATGTCCTACAAAAATCCCCACTCTTATTTATATGCAATCAACAGTAAGAAATTGCTGTTTTGGGCAAAATGCACTGGTCCATCAAGTTTGGAGGCTTGTAGTGCGAAGGGATGAGAAAAATTACAAGTTTCTCATTTTTTCCATATGTAGTAGTTATTGAACTATAAGCTCATGAAAGGGTTTTTCAAAATGAGTGGATCTACTATGGTTTTGGAAATTTTTCCCAAAACCCTGAAAGGACACTTTTATGTCCTGTTAGGTTACCATTCTAGTGTTAACATTTTAATGACTCAAGATAATGATTGTGGACGAAGCAACTGCAACATGGCCAATTTGTCACAAAGATAACCATAAGTTCTCAATTGTTACCCCAACCTGATGACTGTGGGAGATTGGGACGCGTGGGCTAACCATCTCACCTGCGCGCATATGATGTTACCTTGGGCCGTTTTTATTGGGTTTTATCATTAAAACATAGGCGCTGTCCGGGTTTAGTCTGTGGTGGCTGGGTTTAAGTTTTAAGTGTATATCTATGACTGCGAGCTCCCCAATTTCTGTGCGCGAACTTCTTTGCCCTTGATCCCCTTACCCCCCCCCCCCCCCCCCCCCCCCCCCCCGCCCCCCCTCTAATGCTATGTGTTACTTTGTCCTTAGGTCGGCTCACGTCTCTCATTCTGTACTTGTTTTTGTTAGGGAGCAATAATCCCTCTTGATCTGTGGACGCATAATCAAAATCTTGTAAGACTTAATCCCATCAGGCTTAGGACCTTTCAATTTTGTTTGATTGGGAAACCGATTAATGCTTTCTTCACCAACCAATATCATACCTTAGCATCATATAAATAGTGCTTCAACTCCCTCTCATATATTATTAGCACTAGCCTAGCCACCCTAGGACAATCTACCAATGAAAGCCATATCTATACCGATGGGCCGAATACTTTTATTGAAAAAGAACTTTGCTAGGAGGAACCTTGGAACATTTCTTGAAACGATTCTCTTGCCTCCTCAATCGTAAATTAGGGGCACGATCGACGTTGCCTTCTATATGCAAGCAAATGTTATTGGGTCTGAAGATAAACCCTTTCTCCAATCTTCATTCATTCAAAATAGCTCAATGCCCTATGCTCTCTTGACTGTTAGGAATTTCTTGCAAACAATGCACTCCAAGCGACTTGCATGCATACTCATTGATGCTTTTCTTCTCAAGCAACCACTATTGGGATATGTGCCCTGACAATGGCACCGCATTAGGCATACATCCTGACCACAAGCAACCCACTATTGAACATCAACATGTATTCTATTGCATTAGGAAAAGCTCCTCAATAACTTGTTGCACTCTGACAATGCCTTTGCTCTTCACCAAGAAACCCACTTATGAGAATATGTATCCTAGCCCCTCATTGCAACACTTGTCAACGAATTGTTGTGCTCTGACAACAACATTGCATTTGGCATACATTCTTGCCAATGTTTTTGGGGCTCATGCAATTCACTATTGCAATATAACATTGCTTGGGCTCTGACATCTGCTACACATTTGACACTAGTACTCACCAACATGATGCAAGCACTGTAAGGATACAAAATGTTTCCATAATCTCATCGTGCATACATTCTCAGTTTTTTGCTTTTCAAGGAAAAGCGCCCACACTGGGAACCTCTAGGGCTCTAGTACCATAGGCGATACATGTGAGTGAAGTACCAAATCAAGCTGAGATTTCTCTTCCAGCTTAAAATTTTACATTGTGGCACTTTGATTTTTTGTTTGTTCATTTTCAGCATTTAAATTTTGTAACTTTGGGGGGTCATATAACACTGTTACCCTCCCCAGGCTCATCACATTAGTAAACTCCCTTTATAATACTTAAGCTAAAGGTCAATAGGGTTAAGCCCACTAGAAAGCCCTAGTACATTTCATACAATGCTGCCTAAATTGGATTAAGAACCTAAGTAACCATTGCTTATTAGGAAGGCATTCCCCATGGTATTAAGAGAAGATTTCTAATACCTAGCTTGGTCAAACTAGCTTAGTCGGACTGCTTGATTTTTAAACCTAGACAACTGATTACGACAAAAAAGACATTGAATTAAATGTTTGATACTAAGCAAATGCGCTGAATATTATGCTACCAATCACAATCAAAGCAGACAAACATGGATGCAAAAAGATAAGGGCAATGCTAATGGACATAAAACACCTGTTTGGGTCGATGGTCGCGCTTGATTTGAAGTGTGAACGAGAGAAAGGTTCCATGAAGGTCCAATTCTTATCAATAGCAACACGCTCCTGTACACACTAGGAAACAAAAGGAATACCTCCAGGAGGCACATTAGTGGGAAAAGAGAACTTCGCTAATCACTCAACTCTAAAACAGAAACACTCCTATCGTACTAATCTTACCTACCCTCCATCACTCAAGTGATGAGGATCAAAGGTGTTTTATGGCATAGGTTTCTGTTTCACTGTACCAGATGTGACATGTGTAGGTCTGAGTCAATGTTTTGACTTTTAATGTGCATACTCGTTTGTTAATTGCTCTTGCTCTTTTTTTTTGTTTTTTTTTGTTTTTGTGAGTATAAAGCTTTATATTTACATTCCCTAAGATCGGAGATTTAGAGGTCAGGGAGAAAGGTTGAGAGAGAAGCAAGTGAATGATGACTGTCAGCAAACACTCCCCCCTTCCTTGGGTAGATCATACCGTTTGAAATGATCTTGTCACCCTTTGAAACCAATTGTTCCAGTTGGTAATAGGTGAGGATTTTTGCCAATAGTTTTCTATTACCCTAGGCGCCTTGTCGAGTTGCAAGGGTGGTAAGGTACTCTCCCAGGATCGAACTTGAAGATGTTCATCATGTGATTCTTGAACACTGGGAGGTGTGGATTCTTTTGTAGCTTCATGGAGGTCCACTACTATAGATGGAGGCTATGTAGAAGCTTTTACCTCTATGGATGTATTACATGAGGAGCTAGAAGCTTCATGGGACTCCCCCCTTCCTGAGCTAGGTGGAACAAATTGTTCTTTCTTTGGTACCCAAACTAGCTCGGGAGCGGATATGTAGCATTCTGTGATTTTTTTCTTTCCACGATCATTGATTCGTTTTGGAGATACGGGATTGGGCTCACTTGGGTCAGGTGATAGGTAAGAGCACAATCTACGTTTTGGCACCCAGATTTGATCATTTCCTTGATAGTAGCCTTGGGCTTCCAATAGTCGTTTAGGGATCCATCGCAACATTTTCTTACTTTTCTTGGAGCGAGTGGTACGTTTCTTACAAGGCTTCTGTTTTTTAGCACTAGCTATGGTCACTAAAGAAGCTTTAGGGACCCACTTGTATGTTTTCTTCGTGACATTAGGATGAGTCTTGTCAGAAACGATATGCATTGCTTGTAGCATATTTAAGGGTATAGGCATTTCATCCCCCTCAGGTGTTACCCAGGTCGTCCCCCTATTTCCCCAAGTGTCTATGGTTGATGCTAGGTGGACCCAATCCACATTGTCCGACTTAGTCATCCCAGGTAGGATATCCATATAAGGAGAATCTTGGCCAATGTCTGTATCCTTCTTACAAGTGTAACAATATTGTAGTGGGGCCGAGTGAACTGTGGTGTCAGAGCGATGATCAATAATGGTTTTACTCCCTAAGGGGTGTACCTTACCAGTCACCAAATCCACTCTAAGGACAGAGTCTTGGAATTGCAAATAGACATGATTTTTAGACC
The DNA here is from genome assembly GCF_014529385.1 of Adiantum capillus-veneris. NCBI lineage: Eukaryota > Viridiplantae > Streptophyta > Polypodiopsida > Polypodiales > Pteridaceae > Adiantum > Adiantum capillus-veneris. The sequence continues at coordinate 25,818,852 of NC_140948.1, read as the reverse complement.
AATCATGAACCATTTGTGCTTCCCTCATGAATGGTCGTCCTAAAATCATTTCATATGACATAAGGTGTTTAGAGAAATCCATTACAATGAACGTATGTCATACCTTGTGTCCTAGAACTTTGATCTTAAGATCCTTGAGCATCCCCATAGGTTTGGCTATGGTACCATTTGCCATCTTTACCACAATGTTAGTAACACTGAGGCGGGGTTTTCCCATGGATTCCCAACAATCTTTTGTAACGATGCTAACTCCCACACCACCATCAAGAATTCCCTTTATAGTTAATCCCTTGGTAGTGATGGATAGGGTCGCATTAGACTCGTCGCCTTCAAAATACTGCCCTAATTCGTTAATGGGTACCTCGATCACAGACTCGTGTCCATCTAAGTCAAGTGATTGCACATGATTTTCCTCATCAATCATAATCGAGTCAGGCCTATTTGGTTGCGCAAACTGCGGTAATCCCATTCGTAGCTCTCCGTTAAGGAATGCTCGAAGTGCAAGGAGTAACTCAGGATCTCCATACAGCTTTGCTATGATCATGGTTCGGACCTCAGAAGACATGAAGTCCACTAGTTTGGCAACATTCATTGGCGTTTTGCAGGGTGTAGGTCCTTGACTAGGAACTGGTGAGGATGGAATCTCATATTCCTCAATGGGATCAGGTATTCCTTCGTTAAAAATCCTTTCCAACAAGAAGGGTGTATGCTCACTTTCTGATGTCCCGTCCTCACTCCCTTCTTGGATGATACTAGATATGGCTAACGGTCTATGGTTCATGTGGGATGGATGAACTTGCGTGGGAAACACTGTGTCATGAATTTTGACCTGCATGGGTTCTGGTTCTAGTTTCCTTTGAGTCTCCTCCACTAAACCTCTTAGATGTTTCACCTGCTCAATCTCGTCTACTGGGTTTGGGTACGTCCCAATCTTCTTTTTACGATTCTTCCCTTTTTGCCCCTGCGGTTTATCTTGGGGGTCTTGGATTGGATTTGGAAACACTTGTGGTGTTTTCAGAGGCTCTTTATGGTTTTCTCTTATTCGGTTTTCATTTGGTTCCATGTTATGGTTTTCTTTGTCGGTCTTTCTCTTTGTGGTATTGGTTCTAGTCTCCATTGTCTCGACTGAATCTGAATCATCCTCGAGGTCATTCATATACACGGGGTCATCTCCTGTTCCTATGTTTGTTTTGGAACTTGGCTTTGAATTTTCCGTATTCTGCGACTTCTTCCTTCGTGTCTTCTTTTTCTTTGCTTGGATAAGTGACGCGGTATCTCTCTCTTCGAGGATATGGTGTGGCCCTTGAAGCATGGACCGTGTAATCGCATAAGCGGGTGCGACGGGTGGTATTGGCGATGTCACACTAGCAATTTCGACCAAATTCAGGGGTGTGATTTTAGGCGCATTTGGGTTATAGGGGCATTGGGCAATCAAGTGATCTATGCCACAACGATTACATGTGAGTATTGGCATTGCAGACGTGCTCCCTTGATTCATTTGCATCTGTGCAGCATTCTTTTGCAGCCTAATAGGGCACTCCGCTGCCCAATGTGGTCCACCACACTCATAGCATTGAAGAGGTGGCCTCCTAGCCTGGGTGTTGATATTTTGACCTCTGGATGCGAGAGCAGCAGCTTGATAAACCGGCTTGACTTGTCCCCAACAATCTTCCATGTAGTATATAGGACACTCTTCCAATGTATCAAGTCCGTAGGCAATACTAGTGTCTATTTCCTCCTCACAGCCATCTGGATAAGCATTTGATGGCTCGCAACCCACTTGGTTCATAGGGGCGACTCTTGGATGCGGGGGCTGCGGTCCTAGCACAGGAGGTGGTAACGGTGTAGCTTGTACAACATTTTGAGATCTAGGGACCATGTGTTGCGGTAGTTGCTCAACAGGTGGAGTAGGCATCAATACAGGAGCTCGAGGCGCATCCGTCCAGGCTACAGGTGGTCTATTTGCCATCATACGTTTGATCATTAAACAATCCTTAGCTTGGTGACCATACCTACAACATGCGTTGCAAGTTCCATTAAATTTTACTCTAAACGTAGGGCACTCACTAGTGCTATGTGGACCTAAGCAAATGGAACACCATTGTTGCTCCGCTCCCTTCTTGGATACATGTGACTATTTTGAGGGGGTCGATTATCCTTAAGAGACTCTTGGATTGCCTTGGTGAGGTCTGTCAAGAATGTCTCAAATACCTTTGGCTCATTGGCAATGGGCTTTGCAGTCATGGGTTCATACTCAATGGCTTGTGAGCTAGTGGATCTCGTGTCAGTAGACACCCTCATGCCTGCTATCATCAAGTTGTCCTCTAATTGGATTGCATTGGCAGTGACATCTTCCCAGGTTGTGATACCTCTAATCACTAGTCCATTATAGATTCCTTCATTCCTCAACCCTCGAATGAATCGATCAAGCAGTTGGTTATTGTTGAAGCGCTCATTTACAGGGCAGCGAGAGTTTAAGTGCTTTAGACGACTAATGAAGTCCCTTACTGACTCTCCTTCCTTACGTTCGGCCTTCTGTAGCTGAGATGCTACACCCCAAAGCACACCTTCTCGTATGTACTCCTTTAGAAACAACCTTCGAAGGGTAGGGTAGATTGTTTTCTCGTCCACCCTTAGGGTTCTATACCAATCTCCAGCCTTCCCACTTAATGTCAAGCTTAAGGCATTGCACTTATGTAGTTCGTTGCGTTCCCCTAAGGAATCACATACTTGTTCAAACACTTCAATGTGTTTCCTAGCATCTTTGTCCCCATTGAATTTTTGCGTGAGTTTGGCAATTTGTACTGCCTTACTTCTAGGCTCTCTATCAGATGCGTGACGCATATTTTCCGCGATAGATCGACCTATGGTTTGAGCAAACGCTGCCAAGTCACCTATGTGAGGAGGCAGGGCTGGTGGAGGTACTCTTGGAATCATATGTGGGAGAGGAACGGGTACCGGTCTTGGCATATGTGTGGATGATGCAGGATATGGAACATAACCGGGCATAGGTCCACTCGGATAAGGGCTAGGGAGCGGCACTCGAGGAGCATAAGCAAGTGGTACAATTGGAGGTGTGGGGGCCATGTGTGCATAAGGGGCTAGAGGCACATACGGTCGAGGCCCCATATTAGGTACTACGACACTAGGTAGTGGCACTGCGCTAACCGTAGATGTCATCGGTACATTTTCTGTCAGGCTTATCCCTGGAGTGAGCACTGTGTTTTCCTTGATAGAGGGTTGAGCCAAGTTAGGGAAGCTAAAGTTTTCTCTCGGAGGCTCAGATTGCATAGAGACCCCAGGTGAAATGACGTAAGATGGGTCCATGGGGCTCATTAGAGGAGTCTCCATTTGTGATAGAGTAGGCTGTTGAGCCTTGCTCGTATCCAGAAATCTCATGGGGCCAGTTGAGAGTATATTTACCCCTCGGTTTTGCCTTTCTGATTGAATAATGCCATGGATAACATTACAGATCATTTTCTGTTGATCTTCGATGCTCGTGGCACTAGAGATGGATTGTACAATCTCTATCCATCCTACATGGTAGGCGTGGCCAGAGTGTAGATCCGTCAACACCTCAGTGTGGAGGTCGTATGTCCAATGATCATTAATGAACAATCCTTCTAGAGTCGACGTGTTAACGGTTTCTTGTGAGGTAGAAGCAATGTTGCTCCCCGTGGTTTTACTTGTCACCAACGGTACTCTAGAGGGAACTTCTGAAGGAGGCAGCTCAACAGGGCCTTCTTGGTAAGAAGTTGGTAGGATATCCACATGGACACTCTTTGGGGGTGTGGGGTCCACGTGCGATGTGAAAGGAGATTCCACTTCCCCACCCCCTTCGTGTGCTTCATTTGCATCAGGTTCCGGGCGAGTAGCTCTACCTAATGTTTCCATGAAACAGCTAAACATACTAGTACTAGGCTGTGGAGCTTCAGGAGGTGCATGGCCTTCTCTCTCAGTGTTTTGGGTAGGGTATGCTTCCATGATTTCTGAGTCGGAGGAGGAATCACTAGCGGCTATTTTAGGGTCTTGGGTGGTGCTACCTTGTGTCCCCGCTGAGGGTCTAGAGCTTATCGTGGATGGGTAATGGGTGTCCGTATGAATAGAGGCACCCTCAATATGCTCGTGTTCTAGCACCCGCCCAGAGCGTAAGTGCATGTGCTTTTGATACCCTAAGGTGTCCAAAAGCTGCTCTAGGAGGCCTTGTGACTAGTTTTTAGCGTGTTTTTTGTTTGTTTTTTTGCTAGATTTTTTAGAGCGTGTCGTGGAATGGGCCGTGTGATAGCTCGAAACGAGCGTATCGGTCAGAGGGTCGTGCCGTGCTTTACAGCCCTCCGTTTGGTCACTCTATGCCCTCGGAAACCCTAAAACTGTCAATTTCCAGTAGGGAACTAGGCCCAAACTAGAAAGTCTAAGGGTGCAAGTGGGAAGAGAAAGGAGGAGAGTGGAGGACTTGTCCCACATGCTCTCATTCTCTCTTGAGGGAGTAGGGTATATATATAAGAGTGAGTCTAGTATATATCATAAGACTTAGGCCTGGGCCTGGGCTTGGGCTTGGGGAAACGATCCCGATCTATCTTTTATACAAACCAACCCATACGTTTTAAAACTCACGGTTTTTATTTCCGAAAAATTTAACCGCCCGCTCACTCGCGTTTTTATTTTCCGTTTTTTTTTTTTCAGAATTGTTTTTTCCCCAAAAAAATATATACAGAAATTGAAAACGTAGAAATTGGAAATGAGAAATTGCAGAAAATTGAAAAAACGCAAAAATGCAGAAATTACAGAAAACACAGAAAATTGCAGAAATTGGAACTTGACAGAAAATTTAACACTGAAAACGCAGAAAATTGTAGAAATTGAAACTTGACAGAAAATGCAGAAAATGCAAAAACGCAAGAAATGCTAACTGTGCAGTGCAAACCAGAAAACGTAGAAAACGCAAAAAACAGAAATCTCCACACAACTACCCACACTCATTCCCTGCCTTTTCTATGATAGAAATTGCACCACAAGAAAGCGTAAAGTGCTAACCGAGCTTAGTGTAGGGCATATCCCCGGCAGCGGCGCCAAAAATGTGCGCTCCTTGCCACACTGTCGAAGCAAGGGACTTACCAATACGCCGTGTGCGAGCCACAAACGGCTCCAAGCACACAACAAGCCTAAACTAGCAAGCTCAAGAGAACAAAGGGTGTGTCACTCACCGCTCTACGCTCGCCTTCGTGGTGGATTCCTCGCCGCGATGAAGAAGAAGCTGCAGTCGTGCCACGCTCAACCGCCTCGCCGCCGTCGTGCCTTCGTAATGCTCGATCGCACACACACTCTCCCTCTCTCTCTCTCATACACACACACACAAGTAGGTGAAGAAGAAGAAGAAGATGGAGATGGAGCAAGAGCACTCTTCTATTGCACAAATGAGAGAATGAGTAAAAATTAGGTTTAGTTGGCTTTTATAGGAGCTCACCCCATTCACACTTGGGCGCCCATGCTTAGCCAACTAACCCTAGCATGTTCGTGTTAGAGTGCGCCTCTCATCGGCGATCACTCTACCTTTCCCTATTGGACCGACAAGCCCGGTACCTGACTCTAAATAATACAACGTTTATAGATCATAGGGTGTCCGTGTGCCGTGAGGGTTAACAGTCCGCTTCTTGCATGGGTTACGCCATAGGCCTTCAAGATGCAAGCATAGGTCATCGAATTGTGAGAGAGGCCCTCGCTTTGAAGTTGAAAGAAACCTAATTCTTTGCCCATGATAGAGTTGGACATACCCTGTAAGACGTCTACACCAAGGTAGAGGGACCAATTACAAGATGGGCCCCTCTTTAACGACAAGCCACCCCCATTTCTTTTTTTTAATCTTGAGGCACCAAATCAAGCACACTCAGCATGGCATTGTGGTTAGGAAAATGCAACGGGGCTAATCCTCATTCGTGCTAGTGTGCGTTAAATCAAGCCTTGTTGTTTACAACGTACCTAATTACCCTTTTGACAGTTTTGCCACTCCCCCCATATTTGTTACACGAGAAAACAGATTTCTTTGTCGTGCTCCGTCTATAGGTCAGAATTCACGATGCAGGTTTTGGCGATAAAGACCATTCATGCTCGGAATGGCGGAGGGTAGGGGTCGAATTTATTTCAAGAGAGAATATCATGTTGAACTGATATAAGACAAACAACGCAATTCAAAGCCCACCAAGAGTCCCTAACTACGGTTGGATTTAGACAGCACGACGAAATGTTCCGCACAGGGGCATCCAAATGCCATGGCTTCACCTGATTTGCTACAGGCAAGCGTTCTCTTCCGCCGGGCCCACCATAGCTCTTCCTCCCCCCCTCCCTCAAAATACTGCACGCCTCTCTCAACATCTCCCTCTTTTTTGCTCTACCTCCTCCAAGGTTGTTCAGACTATGCGACCGCAGGCAAGCAACTAACATTTCTTCCTGCGGGTAGGTCTAAACCCAGCCTAAATATTTCATCATCAATATGTTGTTGGCACTGCCTGCTTGTAGGGTGTGACATAGGCACGGTGCCTATCAAATTTTGTACACATTTTTTAGGCTTTATTTTAGCCTTTTTAAGGCTATTTTTTAGGCTTCGTAATAAAAATAGATTGCATAAAAAGGCTTGCCATTCTCTCTCTCTCTCTCTCTCTCTCTCTCTCTCTCTCCCTCTCATCTGCTTTGTTAATCAGAGGAGCTTTTTAGGCTTCCTTGGCCATTTGTTTTTAGCCTTCATCAATCTTGAAAGATAACTTATAAACTGACAAGAATATTAATGGATGATTCAAACACTTTGATTAGAAGGGGTGATGGCCTTCTAATCGAAATGAGATTCTTTTTGCTAGATACCTTGGGTTTTGTATAAAATTAGAGAGGAGCATTTCTTACTTAAATACTTTAGACTAAGCTTGGAAGTTAAAAAAAAATTTGTAAGATGGACATGGATAACAACTGATATAGTCCATTGATACCTGTAAAACACATCCAAGGCTAACGTATTTGTTGTCTTGTTTGGATGGATGCAGGTAAGGACTCTATCTTATCTTGGAGGTTTTTTTTGACTTTGGCAAGCTGACCTACACTGGATTGCACACTCACTTATGATTCGGGAAGTTTTTTTTTAGTACTATATGTATACTGGAATGGGACCTCATTCCTACAAACATTGTACATAAATGATTCTGATACTACGTTGTTTCTGTACTTATCTGTTCTTTGTTCCTTAGCCAGCTATCTTTTGAATGTAAAAGTTCAATTATGTTTTTATTATCTAAGATTATAAAGCTACACACACACACACACACACACACACACACACACACACACACACACACACACACACACACACACACACACACACACACACACACACACACACACACACACACACACACACACACAGTGCTGGCAGTGCCGCCGTCTGCACGTTAGTGATGGCCTTGTTTGCTAATATCAACTTCTTTCCTAGGGCAACATGCCTTCAAGATGCAAGCATAGGCGACTCATTTTGAACAAGGTCCACACTTTGCATGCCCTGAAAAAAATCTAGAGGGATCTGATGTGATCACTGCCATCTAAGCTTGGAGAGCGATGCAGGTGACAACGTACAAGCTAGGATTGAGTAGGCCAATGCAGGAATTTCCAAGGAAAGAAAATTGCTACAAAGAGGAAAAAAAGATGCGATAGAGTCACCTAAGATGGTGTTTTCTTTTTCAGCCAGCTAGGGATTTAGCCACCTCAAGAAAAATATGGTGAAAAAAAAGATTCAAGCCACCACCATCTTTCAACAACTCATTAGATCAATGAGTAGAGCTCTTATCTTCACAATTTTGGCCTTCAACTTCACCATTCTTGGCTTTTCAAGGAATCTCAAAGGCGAGCCTCTTCTGTCCCTTTTTAGGAAGAACTTTAACACAAATATACAATATACACTAACAAAGATCAACTCTCACACGCGTTTTGTAAAGAGATGAGTGGCAAGTGCATAGTTTTTGAAAGAATTTAGAGCATTTCTCACAGACCGAGAATGTTCAATACGGCACATGCCCTTTGATATGGCACCTTCATGAACCTCTCAACCTACAAAGCATCCCCGCAAACGTTCTTGTTAGCCTTCTATAGCCACCTTTTAGATCAAAAATAGATTGCATGTATACTTTCTTCATGATTCCAATCTAGCTTGCTTGTACCCACACCTAAAAATTTCACATAACTAATGTGCAACATTGGGTCTGACTAAGTCGTTCAACTCTTTATGATCAATAATATTTAGTCCATGGACTACACGTGACTAGTTCAACCATTCAATCGAGGCAATCAATTGTGGGAAAGGTCCTTTAACACTAGTCTTGTAGAAAAAGTGTCACATTTGTGGCTTTTAGAGACTTATGTGAGAAAATCACCTATAATTAAATCCAAAGGCCAAATTAAAAAACACCTTGAAGGAAACACATCCAACACATAGTACGAGTTGATGAAATCTATAGGAAACTTTTTACTAATATCTAAGTTGCCTTTTCATAAAAATCTCAAAGGACTAACTTGTACAACCATTCTAAATTTAACCAAAGCATGAGGAGGATAGGACAATACATTTTTAAACCATGCTCAAGGTTGATTGAACAAGGTGAGGAGGCACGAAGGCCTGCTAAGTTAAGAGGAGATGAGGGAGAGTAAGCCTTAATACGTGCCTACAATCACATGGATTTTTTTTTTGTGTTTTAATATAAAATTGCCTATCTATTAAAGATACATAATCACAGATGTTGTATATGAACAATGCTTTTGCTCTTCACCAAGAAACCCACTAATTAAAATATACTAACATCTATCCTAGCCCCTTGTTGCAACACTTGTCAACAAATTGTTGTGCTCTCACAACAACATTGCATTTGGCATACATACTCGCCAATGTTTTTGGGGCTCAGGCAATAAGACATATTTAGGAATTTTGGAAAAAATGCACAAGTTTGGGACAAATCTTATATCTTGAAGCTACTTCAAAAGCTTTAGGTTCTAGCACCAAGGAAAAGTAACAGGGATTCATAGATAGGTGGCCATGTTAGAGATGATATGGAATGTCCTATATCAAGTATAGATGCCATATGCAAGTTTGGCCTATGATCCTATCTGTTCTTAAGCTTTACCTCAACATGTTACTGAATAGCTTGGCTCCATGCCATCAAGATAAAGATACCCAATTTGAGCACGAGGAGAAATTAACATGAAGCTTAAACGTGGTTTACAGTTAGGTAGCAATGTTAGAGATTCCAAGGAATGTTCAAGTCGAGTTTAGATGACATAGGCAAGTTTGGCCGATCTATTTTCAAGCTTTATGTCAATGTATTGAAGACCACCCAACATGTTACTGAATAGGTTTGGTTACGTTCCATCAATATGAAGGAGCCAATTTGGCATATTTTGAATGTAAAATCAATTAAGTAATCTTGGGCCTTTGATTGAGGTGAAAACACTTGTAGCTAGATTTGAACACTCCACAAGAATGACTTGCAAAAGAAAAGTATGACTTGATTTTGACCTCAAGCAAGCCTCAACACTTTTGGTGACAACATACATCCATATTTGACTACTCCACAACAATGGCAAGATACCCTTATATCACCTTGAGCTCAAGAAAACCTCAAGTCTTGCAACGTGAGGTGCCATTCACTAAGACTAAAACTTCAAACTAGATCATAACACAACTAGATTCATAAGCTTTGATCACTTCATACCAATAGGCTACAAGATAAAAAATGATATCTCTCTACACTAAACAAAATGTAGTCCATCTTTCAATGTGACGAGTACTAGAAACTTCAACTTGAGTGTAAGCTTTGCACACTCAATACACAATAAGAGACAATAGATTCCATTGTGAACATGCTCCCATACCATCATACATTTGTTAAGCTTGAGTTGCAAGTGAGAACATGACCACAATGCAACAAAACAAAAGCCATTATATTCAATACAAGCAATACACATTCATACCAAGTCATTGAGAAACATGCTAGAAACTCAAACAATACAGATCCTCATTGAAATTGCAACTCCATACTTAGACTATAATGCTAGAACCAGTTTAAATTTCAAGAAAAACGTGTCTCAACTTAAAATCGTGTTGTTTTCAACTTGAAAAACGCCGGTTGAGAGAGACAGGAAAAGGAGAAATTTTGCCCCATGATAGAGAAAAATAGTGCAAATTGCAAAAAAACAACCTAGTTGTCTAATATTTCCTCTTGGAACATTTCAAGACAGGAATTTCATATGTTTGAAAAAATGATTTCTTTTAAACACCCCGGCCTAGAACTAAAGCCAAGACACCATACAACTTGAACCTACGATCGAGAGGCGCAAGCCTGTAGCTTCGAACCCAAACTCTTATTTGGGGCTTCAACCAACAAGCCAAAGAACTCGAACGTGAGTTTGAGGCTGAGCCATTAAGGTTCCCTTTGGTTAAGAAATGTAAGAGTTTCTTTTCAAAAGAGACTGCATTTAAAGGACGATGTCCAACTGTCAACCACAGCTGTCAAACAACTCAAGATCAGTGGCCACTATCAACCAGCTCAAGATCAAATCTGAAATTTGAAATTGACGTCCATCAAGTTGGTCGTCAATGTTGCCGGCCACCTTGTAGAAGCTCGCATCTTGTCTGCAACCAACTATTCTGTGTGAGTGATGGCCGTTGCTGCGAGCTTCCCTGAAGTGCCATACTACACCAGATTCAACACACCCAACAAGGTGAACGACAACAAGACTGCACTGAACATAAGCAACACTTGCCGATAAGGGGCGTTGATGAGAAAATACATTTCGTTGGTCACATTAAGCTGCAGGGACAAGACATTCTAAGAAAAGCCGGGAGTGGCCTACAGTGGTATTGCTGCCGTTTCTGCTTATGCCGTTTCCGCTACAGTGATGGCGCTGTCGACATTATAGTGTTGCTGCCATTTTCGCTAGAGTAACATTGCTTCCGTTTTTACTAATGTCAATAATGTTGCCGTGGGATTGTTGTAGGCCAGGTCTTGCCTCCCAGCTTTGCATGCCACTTCGCACAACCTTCGTGGCATCATAAGCCTCATAGGCATGCTGCTTTGCACAACCTTCGTGGCCTCATAACCTCATACTACAACCTACCCGGCCACTCTTGGGCCACCACCCAACTCGCCCTCATCAACCCTTAAGCGCACAGCTAATTCCCCCTCTGCTCTACTTTAGAAAACCTAGTTTTACTTGAGGGGGATGATGCCGAGGTCCTCCATCTTGGTGTTGGCAGGCCTAGTACATTGCTCCTTGTCTTGTAACCATGCAGCTTGCATGTTGTACTATGAATTTCCAATTATCAGTGGTCGGTTAGCATGCTCAAATATAGTATGGTTTGCTCAATGAATCAATAGCTTGAGCATCATTTTTGGGATAAAGTTTTTTTGCGATCTGCTTTTTCATTTATACGTTTATTCTTTATTGAAAAATTTTAATGGAGTTTCCCATAAGGTGGCCTTATGGGAGAGAGAGAGAGAGAGAGAGAGAGAGATTAGCATGGACAAATATATATCATAACCAACAAAAACAACTTCACAGTGAAGGATTAAACCAAGATCAAAGGCACACGAAGGCTTGAACTTTATTCGAGCTTCCGTATACCTTTGCCTAGTTAGGCAAGAATCACCATGAGGCTCGAACTTAAGTGCGAGCCTGAGCCATGATTTTGACCTACCCACTAAGATAAGGAATGCAAGTTTGGACTTTTACATACCTCTACCAACTCATGTAGGAAACGCCATGAGGCTCGAACTCCTTTGTGTACCTCTGCTCACTTAGGTAGGAATCACCACAAAGTTTGAGCCTCTATCTACCTCTACTCGCATAGGTGGGAACCACCTTGAGGCTTGAGCTTAAGTTCTATCCTTGAAGTGTTTGATCTACCTACTAAGATAGGGAACGCATCTTTGAGCTTCTACGTACCTCCACCCACTCATGTAGCAAACACGATGAGGCTCGAACTTAAGTTCGAGCCTCTATCCACCTCGGTCCTCTACCCATCTTTGAGCCTCTATGTACCTCTACCCACTCATGTAGCAAACACGGTGAGGCTCAAACTTAAGTTCGAGCCTCTATCCACCTCTATCTATCTTTGACCCTCTATCTCTGCCCACTCATGTCAAAAACACGGTGAGGCTGTATCCACGTCTACCCATCTTTGAGCCTCTATGTACCTCTACCCACTCATGTAGCAAACACGGTGAGGCTCGAACTTAAGTTCGAGCCTCTATCCACGTCTATCCATCTTTGAGCCTCTACCTCTACCTACTCATGTAGCAAACACGATGGGGCTCAAACTTAAGTTCGAGCCGTTCTTCACTTAGGTAGGAATGACCATGAGGCTCTTTCAGCCGCCATTTGTTTGATCTACCTATTAAGCTAGATAATGAAATTTTCAGCTTCTACGTACCTCTACCCACTCATGTAGAAAACACCGTGAAAATGGAACTTAAGCTTGAGCTTCCGTGTATCTTTGCCTACTTCGCTAGGAATCACCATGGAGATCAAACTTGAGCTCAAGTCTTCATTGTTTTCTTTGCCCACTAAGGTTAGGGAATGCAATGAGGCTTGAACTTAGACCCTACATGCCAAAGTTTCCCGACCCTTGCCCTGTCTTATTTCTCTCTAAACTGCAAGGTAATAGATTATGCTATTGTCATCATAGTCTATGTATTTTTCTTAAGAATTTATTCTCAAGTTCTTGTATTTTTATCTTGAAAGCAATCATTTTATGAGTATCTATAGCCAAATACTCTATATCCCAACCATTATAGGCTTACCCATGATGCTACAGGTCATAGATATGTAAAATACATTCTCAAATTGACATTAACTTACAAATAGCATGCTAATACAATTACCGATCCAAAGTTGCCAAAATGATTAAGTAATTGCCAACATTTTTCATAACTACTATGTACTTTATTTATAGATTTGTGTGTTTCCAAACAATTTGAGATGAAAACTCACATGTCTCTCTTCCTTAGTGTGCCTTCCTCTCAATATTTCTCCCCCCCCCCCCCATCCCCCCCCCCCCCCCCCATCCCCCAAAACAACCCAAACCCTCCCTGCCATCTCTCTCTCTCTCTCTCTCTCTCTCTCTCTCTCTCTCTCTCTCTCTCTCTGTCTCTCTCCACAAAAGCCCCTTGCTGAGTCACATGGAGCAAGAGAGACTCTAACTTCAATTTGGTTGCTCTAGGAAACAATAGGGATGCATCTGCCCTCAACGTGTCTCCCTTGATTCTTATTTTTGTAAGTCTCAGTCTCCCCCCCACCTCTCTCTCCCTCTCTCTCTCTCTCTCTCTCAATAGTAGTCCTAGTCACTTGCTAAGTCACATAGAGCAAGAGAGGCTCAAACTTACGTTCGGTTTCCCCAAGAAACAATAGGAACATGCATATATGTGTAAAACAAAGTTAAACTTGAATGCCATTTATCAGTAACGTGAGACAATTGAGAAATGATTTTTTGCCCCATCCTCATCTTTGTATGCTAAATAGTGATGCACAAATGTAAGTTTCTGCATCCAAGCAAGATACTAGCACCTTATGCATCCATATAATAAGCTCCTGAAATGGCCAAAAAACATGTGATTTTGAGTGAGCCTTAGAAAAACGGGACTTGAATAATTCCCAAAATTCCTAAATATGTGTTCAATGCACTGTTGCAATATGAGCTTGTCAGCAACTTGTTGGGCTCTGACATGTGCTACACATTGAACACTAGTACTCACCAATGGAATGCAATCATTGTGATACAAGGTACAACATGCTGCCATAATCTCATCGTGCATATGTTCTCACCCACGCCACAGGCCTTCAAGATGCAAGCATAGGTCATCGCATTGTGAGAGAGGCCCTCGCTTTGAAGTTGAAAGAAACCTAAAGCTAATTCTTTGCCCATGTTGGGAGTTGGACATGCCCTGTAAGACGTGTAGGCCAGGGTAGAGGGGTTAGTTACAAGACGGGCCCCTCTTTAACGATGAGCCACCCCCCATTTTTTTTTAAATCTTGAGGCACCATTTCAAGCACACTCAGCGTGGTGTTGTGGTTAGGAAAATATGGACGGGGATAAACCTCATTCGTGAGGGTGTGGTTCAAGCAAGCCTTGTTGTTTGCCTCTTGAAGGTCCCCCCCCCTCCCCTCCCCCCCAAAAGAAAAAAAACGAACCCATCTTTGTCACACGAGAAAACAGATTTCTCTGTCGTGCTCTCTCTACAGATCCCATGGTGGAGGGTAGGGGGAGCAAGAGGCGTTCCAATTTTGCTATCTCTAAAGTGGCTCCTCCACCCTATTTCAAGAGAGAATGTCATTGAACTGATTGATATAAGGCAAACAACACAATCCGTGACTATATTCAACACGATGAAAGTGAGGCCGGAGGTTTAATCCACCGTTGATCGAGTTCCATTGAGAAAGAAATGTAGGGTCCCTATGGTCCATTGAATCCCTGGCTTCCCCCTCCACACGCCTCAACCAATCCATCCGAGTTAGCGCATGTTGTTGCACATCAAATGATGCCTTGTGTATAAATTTTTTTATGTGGATGGCCTAGATCGTGCACGCCCCGCCGATCACTTGCCCGTCATTGATCTCCTGACTCTGACCCCATGTCACTTAGAGACAATGCCAAGCTGAACTTTTTCCAAGAGTACTCAAGCCCTTTTCCTAGGACAGCATGCCTTCACATGCAAGCATAGGCGACTGATTCCGAGCAAGGTCCTCACTTTGCATGCCCCAAAAACAACCTAGAGGGATTTGATGTGATCACTCTCGTCTAAGCTACTAGGAGAGTGACACAGGTGACAACGTCGAAGCTAGGATTTGAGTAGGCCAACGAAAGAATTTCCAAGAAAGAAAATTGCTACAAAGAGGAAAGAAAGTTGTGACATGGTCACCTAAGATGGTAGGGATTTGGCCACCTTGAGAAAAATATGGTGAAAACAAAGAGCCAAGCCACCACCACCTTCTTGCAGCTCATCAGACTAACAAATAGAGCTCTTCTTTTCACAATTTTGGCCTTCACCCTAACCATCCTTGGCTTTTCAAGGAATCTCAAATGCCAGCCTCTTTTGTCCCTTTTTAGAAAAAACTTTAACACAAACATACAATATGCACTAGTAAAGATCAACTCTCACAACCGTTCTATAAAGTTATGAGTGCCAAGTGCATAGTTTCTAAAAGAGTTTAAAGCATTCCTCACCAAACTCAGAACGATCAATATGGAACATGCCCTTTACTATGGCACCTTTGCAAAACTCTCAACCTACAAAGAATCCCCACAAACCTTCTTCTTAGCATCATAGAGCCACCTTTTAGATACATCTTTCAAAGATAGATTTGCATTTCCTAGCTTGCTTGTGCCCAGACCTGAAATTATCACATGACTAAAGTGAAACCTTGGGTCCAACTAAGTTGTTCTGGGTCATAAATCCTAATATCTAACCAACCCAAATTATTTTCTCATATTAAACTGATCATTTAATGTGGGAGAATAAACGGGAACAAGGGTTAAGATATAGACATGTGCTTATAGATCTATCTCAACACGGGGCCAATGGTAAAAGGGCCCAAATGAGTGATAGTCTATCAAGAGCAAAGCTAACCAATGGAGCATAAGACCTTAAGGTTAGCTTCATTGAAGACCTCCAATAGTTAGTGTAAAGGTCCTTTGACCTTAGGTAAGCTAGGGCTGAGCTTGAGGTGGGAACCCGGTCTAAGCTTAAGGTGCCTGATGACTGAGATGCTTGAGATGCTTGAGGTGTTTTATGATTGAGATGCTTGAGGTGCTTGTCATGCTTGAGATGCTAGGGTTGTACTTGAGGTGAGAACCCAACCCAAGCTTGAGATGAGAACCCAACCCAAGCTTGTGGTGGGAACTGGGCCTAAGCTTGAGGGGCTTGAGGTGTCAAAAAGTCAAGGACCCAATCCCTACAAGGAGTGGGTGAGCCCTACATGACAGGGATGAGAGAGAACACACACACACACGCACACACACACTCACACTCACACAAGGCATGCCTAGTACAAAGAAAGCAAAGGGGACACTTGTCAAGTTCCTCCTCATGTTGCCCTCATGGTGTGCCTAAAGCCTATTGGTTGGCCACCCAAGGGGTCCAATGATAATTTACGAGATTTAATTAATCGTCTTTGCATTTATCAAGTCCTCTCTCTCAAAGGGGAAAGGGGGACACTTGTCCCAAGGCTACCGTTCTTGCTTGTAATGCCTCCTGCTTGTGATTGGCTAGGCCTGGAGCGGCCCAATGAGCTTCAAGATGAGCTACAAGGGGGGGGGATCAACCAAAGCAAGCTAGGAGGTTGAATTTATCAAGTCCTCTCTCTCAAAGGGGAAAGGGGGACACTTTTCCCAAGGCTATCGTTCTTTCTTGTAATGCCTCCTGCTTGTGATTGGCTAGGCCTGGAGCGGCCCAATGAGCTTCAAGCATGAGCTACAAGGCGGGGGGGGGGGGGGGGGGGGGGTCAACCAAAGCAAGCTAGGGGGTTGCTTAGGGGGTATACTCTACCACACACACTCACACACACTCTCATTGTACATTGTGAAAAAGTGCAAGAGCCCCCTCTCCTTCTCCAAGGAAGTTGAGGTTGAGAGCCTACACAAACACTCTTGGCTATGGAGTGCAAATCCAACCAAGAGCCATGCTTCAATGCTTAAGCTTGCCATCTTCTCCATCTTCATTACTATGATATTATGTATGCTAGCAAGAAGAGTTATGATAAGTGAGGAGCTAATTATTTCTCCTATGAAATGTTTCTTCTTCCTCTTCCCTACATTCACTATGAAAATCTCCAAGTGTTTACCGCGCTGTTTTATCGCGTTTTGTAGAGAGAAGGTGCAAATTCAAGTAGAGAAACAAGAGAGAGGAGGGCGGGGTTTTTTTTTGTGTTTTAAATATTACTGTGACTATTTTCGCTATTATTATCGTGTAAATTACCACTGTTATTACCGCGTATATTACTGTTGTTATATTCGACAGTCAAATTTAGCACATAAACTTTCAAATTTCTGGCTTAAACCACCCCCCTCCCCCCCCGCCCCCCTAAACTTTCAAATTCTAGCTAAACTCCTCCCCCCCCTCTTCAAATTTTGGTGTTTCCCTCCTCTCAATAAAAATTAAAGAATATTGTATATAGTTTTCAAATTTAAAAAAGAAGAGAGAGAGAGAGAGAGAGAGAGAGAGAGAGAGAGAGAGAGAGAGAGAGAGAGAGAGAGAGAGAGAGAGGGGGGGGGAGAAGGAGGCGGGGAATATAAGGTTACACTTGGTTACAACTAAAATAATCATTGTCAAAAATTGATTAACATAATTGAGCATATTATCAAATCTAAAGAGAGGAAGAGGGAGCAGAGAGATATGAATGGATTACACGACCAAAAAACTTTATAACGGCAAAATGTTTATGAATCATCTTCCAAAAGATCTCTACATGAAGCATCATCCAATTCTAAGCCCATGGCTCCTAAATCAATAAAGAGAGAAACGGAATTGTCGTTTGTGGATGCTTTGCCTTCATCATCTTTGAGTTCTTCATCCTCCATCTCATCATCTTCATCATCATGATAATCACCCTCGCTAAGACTTGCTACCTCCGGACTTGATTCATCGACCTCCCTCTCCTCTCTTTCCACCTCATCCAAAGTCGGAGGTGGAAGAGGGTCGAAGATAGTCTCCATGTCATTAGTGGAAAAAATGGTTCTCCCTCGAGGTGTTATGGGAATTACGAACCAAAGTTTTGGTTGATGGATTGTTTGGATATAGATGACCTATAAAATAGAAGCTCAAAGTGAGTAACATTGGTATAGCTAACGCTACAAGAAAATAAGAATAAAAAAGGTACATGTCACTCACTTGCTCACAATTGTGCGGTAAAACTAAATTGTCATACCTCCCTGTGTGATGCACACTAGAGTCCACTATGTAGAGGCCATTCTCATGTCGTCTAGACACATTTGCAAACCACTTGCACTCGAAGATGAAGGTATAAAAGATTCTAAAATTAACCTTTAATATCCTTTCAATAGTTTCGCAGTACGTGGCTTCATCACCGTCATCACCGTCTGTGTCAAACTTGTCCATGATGGCCTTTTCTTCGTTGCATCTAGCAATAGCAAAATCAAAAGTTGAGTTAATCAACATTTTTTACATCTTTTTTGCTGTTTCTATTAAAGAGAAAATTCATAGAACACGAGGATCAATTGTATAATAATTTCTAAAGATAGGATTGACAAGGCTATTGAAGGTGTCTCGAATCACTTGAATCCCCTTGGTTCGCACAATCCATGGTCTATGCTCGTCAATGTGGCATGTATGAAAGTGACGACTCTTTGACCACATAGAGTTAAAGGAAAGGCACTACAAAATAGAAAAATATATTAATTTATCAAATACACATTAAAGATAATTTCAAGAAATAGCGTTACAATATGGTTTAGGTATATGATTACTCTACCTTTGGTACGGCGCCTCGTACATACTCCCATTCTTTACTGGTGATGTCTTCTCCGCGCGCTTTTGCCTCGGTCATTCTCTCATGAATCCACTCTGCACTAATGAGATCTGGGAAACATGCAAGGTGTCTAGGCACTGGGGGTGCCCTCCTTCCTCCATGTGATTGTTTCCATGCTTCCCTCTCTTGCAAATGCCTTGCCTTTGCCACTGTCCACAAGTTCACCCATTTGTTCATAATCTTTGCATTGAGAATGCAAAAGTTATCGACCACTCGAGATAGGTTCATATCCATGTTAAGTGGTTTCCCCTTTCCACTTGGCAAGTGTGAAGTCATCCTTGCATCTTCCTTGTCTAACCACATGCGAGGCATTGAAGGATCAACTTGTGCCAAATACTCTGATATGTAAACAAATGCCACTTGAACGATCCACCCTGCTGTCATACATGCCTCTGGTTGAAACCGTAGCCGCACAAAATCTTTGAGAGTCTTTAAAAACCGCTCTAAGAAGAACATCCATCGTGCGTGTACTACCCCACATATAGCGATCTCCTCCCCCATGTGAACCAAGAGGTGAATTTGACTAAGAAGGACCGATTGAGGAAATGCATCTTCAATGGCACACATAGTTTTTGTTGCAAGTGTTTGAGCAGCAGGGATAGTATCTATTTCGATTTCCTTGGAGCTCAAAAATCTGCAAGAAAACACACAAGGATACACTAAGTGCTAGTTGAAATTATTGTGTACATAAAAAAGGTGTAGTTGAATGGAGTCTTGTGGTGTACCTTAATAACTCTCCTAGTTTGAAAATAGCGTCCCTGAATTTCTTGTCCTGACATGTATACATACTCATTGACAGAATGAACTACAATGTAAATCAGGGAAAGGGAAAGTGAGTGATAGTTATACACACAAACTATAGATAGAATAGGGAGTATGAAGATTATCTGAAGCATCTTGTGCCAATCATGGGACTTCAACCCATAAAATTGAACGCTTCCACCCTTCTTCGCTTTTGTGAAAGCTCCCTTTAGCGACCTCATGTATCATGTTGGTGTGCGAATAGAGGCAATGGTACCCTTCACCTTGTCTAATTCTTTTTTGTCTAGCATCCATGGTGCTTTAGGAAGCACAATATTTCCATTTGGGGCACACCGTGGAGTAGCAGAGGTGGGGAGACGTTTTAAAACCCTCAAATCCTCACTCACACCCAAAGAGTCCTTCTTGCAGATAATGTGGTCCCATAGTGTTTGGGCTACATTCTTGAATATGTGCATGGGATCCAAGAGGTGTTGTATTTTTAAGTCCTTCCAATATGGAAGCCTTAAAAATATGGAATACCTTGACATACCTTTTGGTGAAGGACACGAAGCCTGATTGTTGTGGTGCTCTTCCCAAATGGTTGCCCAATCTGCCATCGTCAGCTTTAGAGGAGTCATCCCATTTGTTGGAGCCTTGTGATTGTTATGCCCTTAGGGTAAGAAATGATGGTTGTTTGGATATATTACCTTGCACAAGGAATTGGGCCTCTCCGTCACCAAAAACGATGGCTCGGCAGTAGGACATGCATTGTGCCCCGATGTGGACAACCCTGCATACATATCATATGGATCATATGGTTAGAGAGATGAGTGAACTGAAGTGAACTAAAGGGAGAGAGGGAAAGAGAGATAGAGGAAAGGGGGTTACCAGAAATCTCTCCAAGTCTAGGATAGTCGTGCATAGTCCACATAAGGATTCCCCTCACAATGGCCTCTCTCCCCCCCTTTGCAAGTGAGACATCGACAACAGGAATGCCTCTCCATAACTATTCCAATTCCTCCATGAGGGGCTCGAGGTAAATGTCCATATTTGACACTTTGTACTTCCCTGGCACAAGCAAGGAAAGAAGTATATTGCCCTTCTTGGTTGTCTCCCATGGTGGAATATTGTAGTTGATGATCACCACAGGCCAAGTGCTCCATGAAGTAGACTTAGTGCCAAAGGGGTTGACACCATCACTTGCTAACCCAAGCCTCAAGTATCAAGGCTCCAACCCAAACTATGGCCATTGAGTTTCTATGTGCCTCCATGCAGGTGAATCGGCAGGGACATGCACCATTCCATCATTTGAGCAATGATTTGTGTGCCACGCGAGAAGCCCATGGTAGACCTGCTTTTAAACATGTGTTGGATGCGAGGAATTAATGAAAAATGTCTTAATAACTTGCGGGGTAGGTGTGCCCCACTTACTCCTGTCTTGTATTGTGCCTCCCCGCACAACATGGGACAGGAGGTAGCATATGCGTGCTCATTGCGGTATAGCATGCAATCGTTGATGCATGCATAGATATGCTCATACTCCATTCCAAGTGCAGTGACATACAATCTAGCTCCTCGATGATCTGGAGGCATGTAGTGATCTTCTGGCAACATTTTGTCCATCAAACTACAACAAACATGCATATTAGTATAATTCCTAGAAGACGGCACCATAAAGCGAGTGGAGAGTATATAAAAGCCACATTCCATACTTAACAAAAGTAGTGCATCGACACTTGCATTAATCCAACCAAATTTTTCTTGCAAGTTGAGGACTTCCAACGATTCTTGGAGCATCGAGTACCGTGCACCATCGTAAAGTGGTATTCAGGCACTCATCATCAATCTATGCTTCATTTCGGTAGCCCGTTTAGTGCATGACTGACAATCCTCCTCGCACACGTCGTACTCATGAGCTAGTAACTCATCACACATATCGAACATGTGCTCATCCTCTACCTCAAAGTGCAAAAGAGACACCATAGGAGCTACCGACGTAGAGCCAACGGGAGGATCACCATGTGGTGCACCCAAATCACCCAATCGCTCTTGCCTCTGCCATTTGGCCTTGCGCATCGATGCACCACCACCGAACACAGACCAATAGGGCACCTCCTCAAGCGACGGGTGAGTCGCGCTATTATCGCTCTGAGTGCTTTTTGGAGGATGCCAAAACCCTTCGTTCTCCACGTGCTCCAAAGCAATGCGCCTCAAGCAAGGGATTGCCCTTTTGCACTTGGCGCAAGGACAAGGGAGTTTTTCCTTGAGCCAATGATCGCGCTCAGGGCCTTCTGGGGGACCACGATCATCCCAGTCGATGTCCTGCACACGTGAAATGTTGTTTATTTAATCATGTTCCTAAAAAATAAATATTTAAAAAAACACTTGGTTCCATTAGAAAAATTAGTTAAAGTCAAAGGGAATAAATGACAATGAGTGCTCAAATTATTTTTAACTAAATTCTTCCATCGTCTTTGGAAACTCAACCTAACCGAAGCTCAACCCCGCTACAAAGAAAGAGGTAAACACAAAACAAAGCACATCTCCCCACTACTATACACACACACACACACACACACACACACACACACACACACACATAAATACAAAAATAGAGAATCCATAACATACCTCGTTCATTTGGAAATGGTTGCTTTGCACGGCTTGTTTGAAATGGTTGCTTTGCTAGGCTTGTTTGAAAATGATTGCTTTGCGCGGTTTGTTTGGATAGAATGTTAGATAGATAGATAGATAGAGAGAGAGAGAGAGAGAGAGAGAGAGAGAGAGAGAGAGAGAGAGAGAGAGAGAGAGAGAGAAATTTAAAGAGAGGGAGATAAATGGAGGAGGATAAATAGAGAGAGAGGAGAAGGGAAATAGATAGAGAGGGAGAGAAATTAAGAGAAAGAGAGAGATAGATAAAGAGAGTGAGAGAGAAAGAGGGATAGAGGTAGATAAAGAGAGAGATAATTAATTAGAGGGAGATAAATGGAGAGAGAGAGATAATTAATGAGAGGGAGATAAATGGAGAGACATAAAGAGAGAATGAGAGAAAGAG
The DNA here is from genome assembly GCF_014529385.1 of Adiantum capillus-veneris. Taxonomy (NCBI): domain Eukaryota; kingdom Viridiplantae; phylum Streptophyta; class Polypodiopsida; order Polypodiales; family Pteridaceae; genus Adiantum; species Adiantum capillus-veneris. The sequence goes on along the minus strand of NC_140948.1, from coordinate 25,796,489 downwards.
GGAAAGAGAGGGATAGATATAGATAGAGAGAGATATATATATAGAGAGAGGGATAGGGATAGATAGAGAGAGATAAAGAGATAAAGATATATATATATATATATATATATATATATATATATATATATATATATATATATATATATATATATATATATAGAGAGAGAGAGAGAGAGAGAGAGAGAGAGAGAGAGAGAAATAGAGAAGATGAGGGATAGATAGAGAGAGAGAAAGAGAAATAGAAAGAGAGAGAGAGAAAGAGAAAGAGAGAGAGAGAGGGATAAAGAGAGAGAGAGAAAGAGAAAGAGAGGGAATGAGAGAGAGATAGGGAAAGAGAGGGATAGGGATAGAGAGAAAGAGAGGGAGAGAGATAGAGAGAAAGAGAGAGAAATAGGGATAGAGAGAGAGAAGAGAGAGGTCAAATATGACCTATGGGACAAAATGAACATGTCACATGGTCAGTGAGTGGTGGTCATAACTGACTCTTGATGCTCAAAAATGGCTGAAATGAGCGTCGCAATAGAGAGTCCACATCGTGCTTGGGAGAGGAAGATATGTAGGGAGAGCTCATGGCTGAATATATGGGGAAAAGAGGACCTAATGTGGTCAAAACCTAAGCACTCAAGTAGTGTGTGGTACTCACTCTCTCCCACTTGACGAGGGCGTAAGGTGCAAAGTTGACGAGACTCCTCGTCAGTGCCCCAACGTCCTATCTTGCAGCGTAGAGAATGGGAGCTAAGACAAATGGAGGCAATGGTGTGGATCGCACTCAAGGGGATGGGCTCAAGGATGTAGGGATGGGTTCGGCTACCTCATTCGGAGAAGAAGAGAGATTTGTAGTTTGGAGCAACGTGTGTGGTGTAATGGTTGAAGTGAGAACCTCCGGATTTCTCCCAAGTTGTGATACATTGGCGTTGTAAGAAGATTTCATTGACTTGGGAGTCGATCGACGCATCCTTGACCAAGTGACATGCATCCCATCTTCCAAACCATTTCTTGATGTCAAGCATCCACCCCGGACACAGAGAGAGAGAGAGAGAGAGAGAGAGAGAGAGAGAGAGAGAGAGAGAGAGAGAGAAAGAGGGAGAGATAGAGAGAAAGAAAGAGAGAGAGAAAGAGGGAGAGATAGAGAGAAAGAAAGAGAGAGAGAAAGAGGGAGAGATAGAGAGAAAGGGAGATAGGAAAGAGGGAGAGATAGAGAGAAAGAGAGGGAGAGAGATAGAGAGAAAGAGAGAGGAAAAGAGGGAGAGAGAGAGAGTAAATAGAGAGGGAAAGAGAGGAATAGAGATTGATAGGGAAACAGAGAGAGATAGGGAGAGAGAGAAAGAGGGGAAAGAGGGAGGGAGAGAGAAAGAGGGAGAGGGGAGAGATAGAAAGAGGGAGAGGGAGAGAGAGAGGTAATATATGTAGGAAAGAGAGGAATAAAGAGACTTAGGGAAAGAGGGATGGATAGAGCGAAAGAGAGAGAGATAGCGAAAGAGAGAGAGATAGATAGCGAAAGAGAGAGAGTGCTTGCTTTACATGGAGACACATGCATGACTCTGGGATGGAGCTTCCGCTCTGTAGTTCAACTGCACGACTGAGAGGGGGAGAGGAAGAGGGAGAGAGAGAGAGAGAGGCTGAGTGAGAGAAATGGAGTTACTTATTGCATTACATTAGAATTGTAATGCTACGAGCGTTCAATTGATCACTTAAACGTTGAATCTAAGTGCAGCCAACACAAAACGATGGCTACATTTACAACCGTAACATATATATGTCTGTACATATATATTTGTTTATGCATGGGTGTAGGCACTAAGTACGGGAGCATAGCACCCGAAGGTTCGACGCTTCCTCTTGGGTATAATCCTTTTTTAATTGTGGCATTGGGGTCATTGATTCACTCATCATGGATTACCACAATGTACCTTTGGTTTTACCACGGTTGAGACTGCGATGATATCTAAAGAGGTGCAGTTGACCTTTGGCACTACTAGCCTCTACTTAGGTCTACTAGGCTGCATATGTATCTACGTGTTTGTGTGCTAATATACTTGTGTACGTATTTATAGATGAGTGAGTAGGGTGGAAAGCTTAATCTCATATTTCTCTTTGTAATGTAGATGTCAAACGAGAGACCAACTGGTGAGGAGCAGCTAGTTGGCTCTTCTTTTGGTTGGTTCACATCCAAGTGGGCTCCCACCCGAGGTGGACATCACCTCCAGTGGACCCAAGTCTTGAGTCGGTGAGAACAAGCAAAGAAATAAAGAATGTTTCTACGTAGTTAAACATAAACCATGAGTGTCATAGGTTTATTTTTGTTATTTGCAGGCATGGCCATCCTACATCTACCCCTCTCAGGTTCCTCCACTGGTCTAGATCTAGACCTACATCGGGCTATTTCTTTACGAGAGCAGTACCTTTGTTCGCTGGAGGATTTGTTTGGCCACTACACTCCGCAACAGCTTGCGACCTATGGTATTTCTTTGCAGACTACACCATGGGGGAGTCAAGGAGGGACTCCTTACCTACAGAGCCTCGCACCGATGGCACCTCCCTCTACTCTCCCTTCTTATCGTCCTACTCTTATTCCATCGCAGGGTCCTACTCTCCTTGCATCACAGGGTCCCACTCCCATGGCATCATAGGGTCCTACACCACTCCATTCTACTCCCGCTTCACCAGAACATCGTCGACAGACTACCTCTAGCAGCACACGTCGACGTCGTCTCAGGGCAGCAAGCGCCATGAGAGACGGAGGTGGATCTTGTGGTTTTGCATGTTTTGGTAGTGGCGGGGGAACGGAGTCCCCACTTTTAGAGCGTGCCGCCCGTGATGCAGAGGATGAGGATACTGACTCACCCGTACCAGACACGCGTGGGTGTTACTGCAGGGTTAAATATGGCGGGGAGGTGGACTTCGGCACAACACAGGGAATGGGATTTTGCTGCCATCTACAAATTCTCATACATTCAACGTATAAGAAATATTTTATAAAGTTTAGAGTACCAACTACCTGATCATGCACGATACATTGAGGATGCTCTGTTAGCTAGATTTTGAGACGCCCCTGATCAACGTTTTTCACAACAATGGTTGAAGGGCTACATAAAGACATTTCTAAAAAACAAGCAGTCCAATGTGCGATCAAGCTGCGACTGGATTATCATGTAGACAACAATGCGAGGCTCGCACAAGACAAACTCCCACGCACTATGGCTCGGGAGGCAAGGGAGCTTGGAAGGATACATATGTAAGATTAATTGAATTATAACATTGATTGGTGATTATAAAGATTGTAGTTGATGATTTGGTATTGTTATTGCTAACTTTGGAAAATATCACTCTCTCTCGACCACCAGAGAGATGGTCAAGTAGCGGGAGCGACATACTTAATTTGATACTTGGCGATGGTTGTTCAAAAACAATCACATCTCTCACGAGCAATTCAACACGGCGGTTGGACCACTACAAGGGGTAAGTTTAAACAAGTAATTTTGTATCAATTGTTTTGAGCTGTTGAGAATTGTTTAATTTGGTTTGGGTTTATGTAGAGTCAAAGTGATCCAATATACGTGCCTCTGGACGACGACGAGATAGAGGAGGATTAGATAGAAAAATGTTTTGTCCAAACTTTTGTAAAGTCCCAATGTGGCACAATGTATATACAACTATTTACTTTTTATTGTAACTTTTTTAAATAGTTGATCTTTTGCATTTTAAATTGTCAAGGTAAAGTCAATTCAATTTCAACTCTTTGGTATTTTTTATACTCTTCCAAAAAAAAATTGATGTTTCATTGTTTTATGCAGGTCAAAAATAAAGGTGCGCATTTGGGCCACCCAAAATTGGGTGGCCCAAATGAGCACCTTCATTTTTGAATTAGCGTGTAGCAGCAATAAGCGTGGTAATAGAAGCGGCAATGGGTGCGGTAATAGCAACGGGTATATTATCGCGCTTATTGCCGTTGAGAAACCACTACCGCGTCGATAGCCACGGTTATTGCCGTTCCCGCAAATTTTTCTCTCCTTTTTCCTTTGTTTTTCCGTGGCAATGCTAGCAGTTATAGACATCTCCTCTTATTATAGTGCCTCATTCCCTGCTAGCTCTCTCCACCTTTGAAGGTGTTTGAGGTCTTGGGACTGAGGCTTGGGATAGTTAAAGCTTTCTTCAAAGTTTATGTTATGCTTGTGATGCATGAACCTTTCCATATTCATTGCATCATCTAGGTCACAAGGAACACAAAGATTGTATTGTAACAAGTCTCTCTTAATGGGAGAAATCATAATACAAATGCCCATTGGAGGGGGGACCGGCTCCACATAAATATGGTCCTAATTGTTGTCATGTTCTCTAAATTCTCTCTCTTGCAAAAGTATTGTTCATGCCAAGTTAACTAAATGCTATGTTAATAATGCTACTATCAATTATGTTCACCCTCTATGCTCACAAAGTAATTTCTCAAAAGTACTCTCATTAATTTTTTCTACTCTCAAGTTAATATGCCAATTCCATTACATTGGTATTAGAGCATTTTGTTTCTCTTTTCTTGCTTAAGAAGAGAGGTCCTTAAGTAGCCTATAAATTGTTGATGTTGCTAATTATATGTTAGGAAGAGAATGGGATCTAAGAGGGCCTCTTTATTTGGCAGCTTAAGGAAGTCAAACCTTTAGTATTAAGAGATTAATCAAAGGACAACTTTTAAATTCAAACAGGCAAAACGGCTATTTTATTGGAATTCAAAGTTTCCCCCCAAAATGTAATTTAAAATCTAGCGGGTAAAACCATATCATGTAGGATATCTATGGAAAGAGCTAGGCGTGCAGATTGCAGATCTATGATCTCCGCTCAAATCGAAGATAATATATGGGAGTTATGGAAGACCAAAAATCATAAAATTTACCACCTCCTTTTTGGGGGGGAAGTGCATCCTTTGACCACTCTTACACATCTTTTACACACCCACCATTCTTTCACATATGGCATACACCTATTTGTCAAAATGTTAATCACCTCCATAAGCTCATGGAAAATAAAGAGACCCTCCTACACCCCATCCTGTTCCTACTGTTAGGGTAAATGGAGCTGGGATATATTATCAATTTTGTTGAGCCCACTATGTGGGATATGGTGCACACCTCGGGTGCTTTAGACTTAATAATAGAGTCTTTTAAGACTTGCCTATGGATTACCATTATTGAGCCATAAGAAGTCCAAAACGAGCTAGCCCTCAGCAACTCTGCTATGTTAGACCCACTCCACTGCTCTCTATAATTAACCACTTCGAGCCGTGGGTGTAGATACTTAAGAGCCAATTTTGAAAGGCTAAGAGGAGTGGCAGCTAAGGTTTTGAATTACCAAAGCATTCACTAAGTATGTAATAAATTTTTGTTAACATGGCTGACAATAATCAAAAGAGTAGAATGAACATTGATAGCCTTGATTTTGCACATGAAGGTGCTAGTGATGATGCCCCCATGTTTGTCAATTATCTTGTCGTACTAGGTTGCAGCAAGCTATGGGTAAACCTACTTTGCAAGACGAAGTTACACAAAAACTTTGTGCTTATGGGATTTCCCTTCCTCTCCAAGAGGAGAAAGAGCTTAAGAGGCCTCTTGAAGAGACCCCCAAAAGAAGACTCTCTCCCATACGAGAGGAGGAATCCAAAGAGCAAGAAAGCAATGAAACTTTAAGTTCCTCTGAAGATGTGGCTCGACAAAGACGGTGGTCAAGGTGATCGTCCACTCCTCCCAAGAGGAAAAGATCAACACATAGTCCTTGTCCTCGTCATTCCAAAAGGGAAGAGATGAAACAAAGGAAGAAAAGGGCTAGAAAGAGGTCACCCTCTTCTCTTTCTTCTTCACCTTCCTCCTCTTCCGACGAAAGCTACGTCTATTCTCCTAGAGAATACAAGAGGAAAGGACATCACAAATCACACCCTGCATGGCGAAGGTCACCAAAAAAGAAGTTCAAGGAGGGAGGAAAGAGTATCTCTTTATCACCTATGATGGCACCTTTGGTGCTATCGACAAAGTGTTGGCCTTCATCCAACAATTTGATCCAGTCTTTGGAGACAAGGGCTTCACAAAGTCCTCCAAGATACACCATGTAGCTATGCACTTCCAAAAATTAGCTCGTCAATGGTGGTGGGCTAGCCTTCATGGCAACAGCGAAGCCCCAAAGACATGGAAAACTCTATGAGTTTCCATCATGAAGCAATTCCTTGCAAGCGATGCAAAGGACAAAGTGCTTACTAAATTGTGCAACTTGAAGCTTCTCTCTTATGAGTTTCTCCACAACTATGTAGACAAGTTTTGGGATTTACATCTAAAGGCTACTGTCTTTCAAAAGATAGACTTTGTTGAGAAAAAGCAGCAATTCTGTGTGAGATTACCTGAAGAGATGGCCGAATACATCAACTCTCAATGGCCTGGTTCTATCACCGAAGTAATCCATCACACCATGGTTGCGTCACGCATAAATTTCCATCAAGGGGCTAGATGGAATGTCAAGCCCGTGGAAAAGAAAGACAAAAATGATGCAAAGGGAAAAACTAATGCTCAAAATTCTTCCCAAGGCACTTCCAAAAACAACAACAATCGGTCCAAGGAGAAGGGAGTTTACAAAGGCAAAAACAAACTCTCTCCTGAAGAGCTTGAAGCTTTTTGCACGGACCATAAAGTGTTTCAAGTGTGGGGAGCAAAGACATGGGTATCATTCTTGCCCCAAGAAGAATGTTCGCAATGAGACTCTTAGGGCTTCCACTATTGAAGTGTCAAAAGAGGATGCTCATTGCAAAGGATCATCACTTTCCTATGCTTGGGGAAAGGTAAGAGAGCATGATGCCTTCATCTTGTTTGACCGTGGCTCTACTCACAACTTCATATCAAATGGAGTTGGCCGCCAAGTTGGGCATTCAAGATTTTGAGATGGGAGATATGTTAACGGTTGACACAGCTTTTAAGGGACAACAAGCCTCCGTTACTCCCTTGATTGGGAAGTTGAGGCTCCATGCTCAAAGCTATATTGACAAAGAAGACTTTTTCGTCTCTCCTCTCCAACATGAGAATGCTATCCTAGGGGCACCATGGTTTGATCACATGGCTGCCAATATGAAGTTCCCTGAAAGGATAATTTACTTCATCTATAGGGGAAAGAACATGTATATAGATGCTAGTGAGTGTGGTCGCACTATTCCACTTGTAAATGCTCCTGCTTTTGATAAGTCAATGAAGAGCTCAGATTTTGCGTACATGATTTTTGTCAAAGATTCTCTAAAAAGATCCTAATGTTTCATCAAATGTAAATAGTAGGAATCAAGAACAGGTAGACTTGTCTAATTTTCTAAAAGGATTCCAAGATATGTTCATCGATGATATCCCTATGGACTTACCTCCAAAATGCGGAGATGATGACCATTGCATTGGGCTCCTTCCAGGAAGCTCACAGCCTAACAAGCCTCCTTATCGAGTCTCACAAGCTCAACAAGAGGAGATCATGAGGCAAGTACAAGGATTGGTAGACAAAGGGATGGGAGGCCTAGTTCCTCTCCCTTTTGTTCTCCAGTCCTTTTAGTGCAAAAGAAATATGGTACATACCGTTTCTGTGTGGACTATCGAGGCACTAAACCATATCACTAACAAAAAAAAATTTCCTATGCCTCGGGTAGAAGGTCTGTTTGATAAGCTACAAGGATCTACCTACTTCAGTAGGATTGACCTTAAAAGTGGCTATCATGAAATAAGGATAGTGGATGAAGAGAATATCTAGTCATGTATTTTGGTTTGACTAATGCGCCAGCTATGTTCAATCCTCTAATGGAGAAAATTTTTAGACCTTACCACAAATTCATTGGTGTGCTCTTTGATGATATCAAAATCTACTCCAAGTCTTTGGAGGAACATAAGCAACATCTCCAAGTGATTTTTCAAGCATTGAGGGAGAACAAGCTTTTTCTCAACCAAAAGAAAAGCGAATTTTTCAGTCAAGAGATTCAATATCTAGGTCATATTATCTCTCAAGATGGTATCCGTATGGATCCATCAAAGTTAGAGGTAAAAAAAGCATGGCCTAATCCAAGGAATCTACATGAGCTAAGAAGATTGAATGTTAAGTATGTACGGACTGCTAAGGAGCAAAATGCTTCTGATAAGCTCAAAGAGAAGCTTACTTCCCAACCAGTCTTCATGCTTTTGGATCTCTCAAAGCCATTTGAGGTCCAATGTGATGCTTGTGGTGACTACCTTGGAGCACTTTTGCATCAAGAAGGGCATGCCATAGCATATAAGAGGCTTTTAGCTGTTGTACATGCCCTAGACACATGGAAGCACTACCTATTGGGGAATCCATTTATTCTACAAATTGACCACAAAAGTCTCAAGTATTTCATGATGCAAAGCAAGATTTCTAACAAACAAATGAAGTGGGAATACAAGAATATGGACAATAGTCGATAGGTTTAACAAGCAAGCACACTTTATTCCTATCAAAAAGACTATTAAGGCACACCAAATGGAAACTCTCTTCATATCATAGATTTTCAAACACTATGGATTACCAACATCCATCATATCAGATAGAGATCCTAGAATGACCAGTAGTTTCTGGAAAGGTCTCTTTGAAAATCTAGGAACAAGATTGAATTTCTCTTCGGCCTATCATCCACAAACGGATGGCCAAAGTTGTTACCATATACATGTGGTAGTGATGTGTGTGAACACACTAGGACCGTCGGGGCATTTTTTCCCTCTTTAGGAGGTTTTTTCCTCCGAGCATTGTATATACGCCCATCACTCTAGGGCTATCTATCTTTCCATTGCACACTAAGAAACACACTTTCTACTGTGTGCCTTGAGCTTCCTTCATCTTCTCCAAGCTGTGTGCGTTTCTTTGCAACCCTAATTCCAACAATTGGTATCAGAGGAGGTTACATCCTCCCGGGCTTGGTCTCCAGCTACTCCAGCAAACGCCCGCTTACGTTCTCCGATGACAATGAGGTTTGGCGAGCGCTTACAGGTCAACAAGTATTTTGGGTGTGCTCGTAGAGCTTAGTCTGCTTAGATTTCTAATTCGGGCTCATTTCAGCCTCCTTTTTCACTACAGGTAGGTCTACACAGACAATTTTGTCATTTTGTGCAGAATTTTTGTCAATGCCAATTTCTCTATAACAGGTTCCTTACAGTCTTCTACGGTTTGTGCTATATAGCACGTGTTGTTCCCGCTTTGTTTCTCCTCTTTTTGGGTAGTGTTTTCACATTAGGTGCAACATTTACCATGGCTAACAACAAAACAGATGGGTTCAAGATGTTTGCTGCTGAGGACAGGTTGGATGGGGACATTTACCCTATGTGGGCTTACATGATGCAACATGTTCTTGTGTCAAAAGGCGTCTGGAATATTGTGCAGGGCATTGATGTACATCCTAGTTCTGAGGATGTAGGCGATGTTGAGGATGTAGCAGGTCTTGCTGCAAGGATTGCTGCTATTAGAGTTGTTTTGCCTATAGCAGAAGAATCTCATTGGGATGTAAAGGATGCGCAAGCTCATGTATTGATTGCATTGTCTGTGAAGCGCACCATTGTTCCTCACATTTGTTCAGCAAAATCTGCAAAACAGGCATATTGGTTGGTCTTTATGCAAGTCGCAATGAGGGTAAAATTGCTTTTCTGCGTAAAGAGCTGGAGTCGAAGATTATGCATGAGGAAGATGATATGGACACTTTCCTTGCTGGTGTCAAGGATATCAATGAGCAACTTATTTCTACAGGTGAAGTCATTTCAGATAGTTCCCTTGTACAGATTATTCTTGATGCCTTACCAGATTCCTAATAGACTTTTGCTAGTACTTGGAGACTGATGACCCAAGGAAATCTTGAAGTTGTCAAGATTGATGCATTATGCACATTGCTGTTGCAAGAGTCACTTTCTAAAAAAAACAGGACTAGGCAGCGCACAATTAAACATGCTTTTATTGCTTCTCAAAGGAAGGGTGGTAACAACAATGCAACCACTTCTTATGGTTCTACTGCGAGTGGCAAAACTTCTGTTCCTAATGCTTCTGTTGGAAGCAATTCGTTTGGAAATTCTGGTGATAAGGGCAAAAAGAAGATGCGTTGCTATTATTGTAAAGCTAATGATCACTTGATCAAGCAGTGTCCTAAGTTGAAGGCCAAAGAGGCTAAGAAGAAAAAGGGTGGTTCCACTACAAATGCAGCCATTGTTGAGTCTTCTATAAAAGGAGACAGTAATGCTGATGTTGATATAGAATGGGATTTTAGCGCAGAGTGCACTTACAATCCTGCTGTCCATGATGCATGCTTGTCAGTTGCTGCAGATTCACATGTGTGGTATTTCGATAGTGGTGCTACAAAGCAGATTACCTCACATCGTGAATTGTTCATCTCTCTCGACTCTGTCCCTCATGGGAATTTAGTCACTTGTGCCAACAATGCCTCTTATCCGGTTCAGGGAGTTGGAAAGATTGTGCTTACTGCTGCAAATGGCAGTTCTTTCACACTTGTTGATGCACTTTATGTACTTGGGATAAAGAAGAATCTTTGGTCTGTATCTGCACTTGCTAGACTTGGAATTGTAGTCAAATTTGTGGATGACAGATGTACAGTTCATGATCTCAGTTTTGGTGATGAAATTGTTGCATTTGGCCTTTTGAACCGTGGGCTGTATAAGCTCACTTTGTATGACAAGTGTGGATAAAATTTTGCAAATGCAGTTGTGCAGATTCAAGGTCTAAGTGTGCAAATGTAACAAGGCTTTGTATGGGTTGAAGCAATCTCCTCATGTTTGGTATGAGAAAGCTGACACTCATTTGGTCAAACAAGGCTTTCGTAACAGTCCAACAGAAAGCACATTGTATGTAAAGCGTGAGGGTGATGTACTTCTCATTGTGGTTCTTTATGTCGATGATTTGTTGATCACTGGACCAAATGAGAGACATATTTCTGAATTTAAGACTGATTTCAATGCTACTTTCAAGCTGAAAGATTTGGGGCTGTTGCATCATTACTTGGGTATACAGTTTAAGCAGTGTGATGGTGGTATTTCCTTGTGTCAGAAAAGGTACATAGAGACATTGCTATGTAAGTTTGGACTTGAGAATTGCAAACCTATTGCCACTCCCATGGAAATAGGTTTGAAGTTGATTCTACATGATGCGGGTGATCCTGCTGATGTCACTCTTTATCAAATTGTTGTTGGTTGCCTTATTTATGTATGCAACACGAGGCCGGATATTCAGTTTGCAGTCTCATAGGTCAGCAAATTTATGCATAGCCTAGGGTCTAAGCATAAGCATTGCCACCAGGGTCTAAGTGGCATTTTACATCTTGGCTTGTTTTATCCCAAGGGGGGATCATTGCCGCCAGACTAACATGCTTTTTCGGACCCAGATTGGGCTGGTTGTTTTGACATGCGAGTGTCCGCAAGTGGTTTTTGTTTCATGCTTGGCAGTTCATATATATCATGGTTGAGCAAGAAGCAACCTACTGTGGCCACTTCGAGTTGTGAGGCTGAGTACAGGGCAATCTTCACAGCTATGGTTTAGTGTGTATGGCTCAGACGCCTTATGGCTGATTTGGGTGTTGGACAAGACACTGCCAACACTATCTACACTGATAGTCAGAGCGCATTGGCAGTTGCGAGGAAACCAGTTTTTCATGATTGCACAAAGCACATTGAGGTGCATTACCACTATGTCAGGATGAGGCTCTCAGCAGGAGAGATCAGCTTGGCTTATGTGCCAACACAAGACAACCTTGCAGATCTTTTCACAAAGGCATTGTCTTATGAGAAGCTTGAAGCTTTCAGCAAAGCTTTGGGCTTACTCCCCTTTGTGGACTGATCATGTCCTCAGGGCATGGAACTTCCCTTTACTCATGTGCCCGCTCTCGTTCACTGCATCACTCCAGGGGGGATTTGTTACCATATACATGTGGTAGTGATGTGTGTGAACACACTAGGACTGCAGGGGAATTTTTCCCTTCTTTAGAATGTTTTTTCCCCCGAGCATTGTATTTACGCCCATCACTCTAGGGCTATCTATGTTTCCATTGCACACTAAGAAACACACTCTCTATTGTGTGCCTTGAGCTTCCTTCGTCTTCTCCAAGCTGTGTGCGTTTCTTTGCAACCCTAATTCCAACAAAAGTGAGATATCCAATCTTACGATACTCGATCTACTCAAGACTTATGTTACCAAACTAGATCAACACTCACAATGGGAAAAGTACTTACCACTTGTAGAGTATGCCTACAATAATACTATACATACTTCTACGGGAAAAGCACCTTTTGAGATCATTGAGGGAAGACCTAAAAGTCCCTTGCTACTCAAAGTACATGGGAAGATCTTCGCTGTCGACGAGTATAGCCGTGACCTACAAGAATATTTTCAAAAGATTAAGGAGGCTATATCCATCTCTCAACAAAGGCAAAAAGCTGTTGCTGACAAGCACAGAAGGGCCTTAACGTTCAAAGAAGATGATTGGGTCTTACTCAAGTTTCCTAAGGCTTGATTAAGAAAAATGATGGGAAAAAATCCTACGGGCCAACAAAAGTATTATGCTAAGCTAGCAAAAAGATACTATGGTCCTTTCCAAATTTTGAAGCCTATCAATGAGAAGGCCTACCAACTCAAGTTGTCCTACCATTGGCTCATACACAATGCTTTTCATGTAAGCATACTTAAGCCCTATAAAGGAGAGACACCAAGTGAATCAATTATTGAAGACCCTCCCGAAGTTGAAGACCAAGAAGAGGTGCTACAACCCGAAGCTATCCTTTGCATGAAGACAAGGTACTATGACATGGTAAGATTATTCGACGGTATCTTATTAAGTTCAAAAATTATCCTTTTGAAGATGCTAGATGGATGCAAGGAATACATCTTAAGGATTGAACCTTGTCAATGCTTACAATGCTACATTAGAGTAAGCAAATGTAAAAATTTCTTTTAAATGACCCATGTTTTTTTCCTATAAGACTAGTCCTCTATATAATTGTGCACAAATTGAAATAATGTGCATGCTTAGAATCATGTTCGTGATGACGACGTCTCTGAAACACCAAGTAGAATTTGTTACTCTACTTTGGGAGAATGAAATGGACTAAAGAGCAGACATGCTTACGGCATCTATGTTTCCCAAGCACCAAATGGATTAGTCATCCATCTTGGAAAGATATCGTAGGGTAAAAAGGGATCCTATACCCACTAAGCAAGATTGACTAATGACTAAGAATTTATCTCTTCTACCTCATAGTCAAGGACGATTATGATTTCAAGAGAGGGGTAATGTCATAAAATCTAATATCTAACCAACCCAAATGATTTTCTCATATTAAAGTGATCATTTAATGTGGGAAAATAAACTCGAACAAGGGTTAAGATATAGACATGTGCTTATAGATCTATCTCAACACGGGGCCAATGGTAAAGGGGTCCAAATGAGAGATGGTCTATCAAAGAGCAAGGCTAACCAATGGAGCATAATACATTAGGGTTAGCTTCATTGAAGACCTCCAATAGTTAGTGTAAAGGTCCTTTGACATGATTGAGATGATTGAGATGCTTGAGGTGCTTGTTATGCTTGAGATGCTAGGGTTGTACTTGAGGTGAGAATCCAACCCAAGCTTCAAGTGCTTAAGGGCCAAGCTTGTGGTGGGAACTGGGCCTAAGCTTGAGGGGCTTGAGGTGTCAAAACATCAAAGATACAATCCCTACAAGGAGTGGGCGAGCCCTACATGAGGGGGGATGAGAGAGAGCACACACACACACACTCACACAAGGCATACCTAGTACAAAGAAAGCAAAGGGGACACTTGTCAAGTTCCTCCTCATGTTGCCCTCATGGTGTGCTTGAAGACTATTGGTTGGCCACCCAAGGGATCTGATGATAATTTAGGAGATTTAATTAATTCTTTTTGCATTTATCAAGTCCTCTCTCTCAAAGGGGAAAGGGGGACACTTGTCCCAAGGCTACCATTCTTGCTTGTAATGCCTCCTAGTTGTGATTGGCTAGGCCTGGAGGGATCCAATGAGCTTCAAGCATGAGCTACAAGGGGGGGTCGACCAAAGCAAGCTAGGGGGTTGCTTAGGGAGTATAATCTCCCACACACACTCACACACTCTCTCATTGTACATTGTGCAAAAGTGCAAGATCCCCCTCTCCTTATCCCAACAAGTTGAGGTTGAGAGCCTACACCAACACTCTTGGCTATGGAGTGCAAATACAACCAAGAGCCATGCTTAAATGCTTAAGCTTGCCATCTTCTCTATCTTCATTACTATGCTATTATGTATGCTAGCAAGAAGAGTTATGATAAGTGAGGAGATAATTCTTTCTCTTATGAAATGTTTCTTCTTCCTCTTCCCTACCCTCATTCCCTGCTAGCTCTTGCCACCTTCGAAGGTGTTTTAGGTCTCGGGATTGAGGCTTGGGATAGTTAAAGATTTCTTCAAAGTTTATGTTATACTTGTGATACTTGAAGCTTTCCATCTTCATTGCATCACATAGGTCACAAGGAACACAAAGATTGTATTGTAACAATTCTCTGTTAATGGGAGAAATCATAATACAAATGCTTATTGGAGGGGGACCGGCTCCACATAAATCCGGTCCTCAATTGTTGTTATGTTCTCTAAATTCTCTCTCTTGCAAAAGTATTGTTCATGCCAAGTTAACTAAATGCTATGTTAATGATGCTACTATCAATTATGTTCACCCACTATGCTCACAAAGTAATTTCTCAAAAATACTCTAATTAATTTTTGCTACTCTGAAGTTAATAGACCAATTCCATTACAGTTCAACTCTTTATGCTCAATAATGTTTAGTCCATGGACTACAAGTGAATTGTTTATGAAGCTCATGTTTAAAGAGTATTAGAGATGCTATGCTAGCACAAGCTCTTCATGAAAAGAAGTGTACACTTTCACTCCTAAAGTCACTTATTTAGGCTTTGACATTTCACCTAAAGGGGTATTAATTGACATTGAGAAAATCAAAGATATTGTGGAAATGTCAAAGCAAAGCAAAATCAGAGATTTCATAGCCATCAGACGATGGTAGTATATGAATTTTCTTAAGGACTATGCTCTCAAAATGGCACCGCTGACCATTCTTCTAAAGAGAAATACCAAAATTCATTGGCAAGATGAACATGAAGCGTGTTTTAAGCAACCCTAGTCTCAAGTCCTATTCTTAGACTTCTAGAATTCACTCAAGAGTTTGAAGTAACGACAGATGTCAGGAATCTTCTCTTAGGAGGTGTTCTGATGAAAGAAGGATGACTTGTACCTTACACTTCTGGAAAGCTACGGATACATGAGATTAACGATGCCACTCACTTCTTGCAATTATCCTTGGTCAAAAATTTCAATTGATTGATCACAAGAGTTTAAAGTGGATCTTCACCCCACCTAAACTCAAATGTGACAAAGAAGATAGATAGAAATAACTTTAAAATAAAATTGATGCCATTTGAGATTCACTCAAATTAAGCAAAGAATGCAACTTTTGAACAAAAAATTGCTGATTTTGGAAAGGTCACTTTTGTTTTTTTGGATTATTTTAGTCAAAATAGGATCTCAAGAAGTTATTTGCATCTAAAAAAATTGTATTGAATAATTTTTGTGAATTTTGGTGCCATATGTGAATGTTATGCACAAATTACTAAAATCTTGCATGAGCCACTTCACTTTCTTGTCTCAAATAAACCGCTAGAGTTAAAGAAGATATGCTGGCTGCATAAAGTATTAGAAATTGTAATAAAAACTAATATCTAGTTCTCCCAAGTTATTTTCGCATGTTATACTGATCATTTAATATGGGGAGGTACCAGGGGAGTAAAATCTAGAATATTGGTAAGGCTGCCAGACTGGTCTCAGTAGGGATCCAAAAGAGGGAAAATAGGGATCCAAAGGGGGACAGTCTGCAAAAGATCATTGTTCACCAATGGAGCTAAAAAAGACTTAAGGTTCAGCTCCATTAAGACTTCCATAGGCTAAAGTTCCTAAATTTAATTGAATTGTCCAATTTGGCCAAAAGTAGGTTAAATTGGATGGTGATGGGAAGATTAAAAAGTCTCCCACATCCCTAGGAAGGAGGGGGCGAGACCTAATGGTAGGGGAAGAGAGAGAAAAACACACACACACACACACACACACACTCCCAAGCTCTCCCCAAAGGGAAGAATGGACACATGGCAGGCTCCTAGGCCAATTGCCCCCAATCTCCCCTCAAATCCTATTGGATGGCCATAGAGGTGGACCAATAAGAATTAGGCTAGAGTAAAATTAGTCTAATCAATTATAAAAATGGTTGATAAAAGAGCCAATAGAAATTAAGCTTCCTAGTTCAGACTATTGGAGAGTCTATCAAGGGGTCCAATGAGCATCCAACAACCCAACGGCTTGCTTCATTCCTATTGGCCAGAAGACGAAAATGTCCAATGAGAGTTTAAATAAATTATTTAAGTACCTTAAGATCTCACAAAAGGGGAAAGGGAGACACATGTCATAAGGCTATCAATTATGCTTCTAAATTGTTATTGGACAAGCTCTGCAGAAGCCAATGGGAAGCCAACAAGAGCTTTTGGGGAGAGGGGTCGACCAAGTAGAGAGAGTTTTGGCATTTTTAGTCTAACTCACTTCGCTACACACACACACACACACGCACACACACACACACACACACACACACACACACACACACACACACACACACACACACACACACACACACACACACACACACACACACACACACACACACACACAACTCATGCGTTGAGAAAGAACTCCATCTCCTTATCCAAGCATTGAGAAGTAGAGGCCTACACCAACAACTCTTGGCTTTGGAATGCAAATCCAACCAAGAGCCAAGCTTCATCATGCTCATCTCCTCTACTGTGCTAATTACTAAGATAAGATATGCCATTAGAGGGGTTATGTGAGGATAATATTTCTTTCTCATAAGATATATCTTCTTCCTCTCAATAGTTCCTCATTCCCTACTAGCTCTCACCATCTTTGAAGGTCTGTGAGGTCTTGGGACTGAGGCTAGGCCCACTAGGTGTGTTTTTCAAGCATAATTTGCTGTATGAAGCTTCCATCTTCATTGCACCAATGAGTTTTGTCAAGGAACACAAAGATTGTATTATTGTACAAAAGTCTCCTTTGATGGAAGAAGCTATAATACAAAGCCTTTTTGGAAGGGGGACCGGCTCCATGTAAATCCGGTCCTTAGATGTTGTCAATTGTTCTGTTTGTCTGTCTTTTCAAGTATTGTCTATGTCAAAGTAGCTAGGTGTAAATTGCTATGTTAATTCTCAAACTAAGTACTCTCTCTATGCTCATTAGGAACTTGCTCTAAATGAAATGCTCACTATGTTATCATTTTCTGCTACACACAAGTTACCAGTGAATTAAATGTTACATTGGTATCAGAGCTATTGGTTTCTCTTTTCTTGCTCAAGAAGAGAGGTCCTCAAGCTTTCTACATATGGTTGGTGTTATTAATTGCAAAAGAGTAAATAGAGGGATTTTTCACCCTTGAACCACGCCTACTTTATTCAATTAACAAGGATACCGTTGAGAGCTATGGTCTTAATAATGCAGTCCTACATGGGGCTTGCCTATGGCTTAACCATTATTGAGCTATTAGAATCTTGACATGAACCCGTGCTATCTTGGCTCTGGGGAACCCTCTCTTCTATTCCTTGCAGTTAATAATATTTGAGCCACGGGTATAGATGCTTGAGTGCTTATCTTTGAAGGTAAAGAGAAGTCGCAACTAGGGCTTGAAGTGCCAAAGTACAAGTAGAAACAAAAAGGTACACCTAAAATTTGCTAGTATGGCTGACAAGGGAAAAGAGATTGAAATGAATGTTGATAGCTTCAATTTTTCTAATGAAAGAGCAACTAATTTTGCCCCTATGTTTGTAAACTATCTTGTTTCTAGGCTTCAACAAGCCCTGGGCAATCCATCCCTCCAAGGTTAAGTGCTACAACAATCGCGCACCCATGGTATTCTCCAAACTTCCCTCCAAGAAGAGAGAGTACCTAGGAAATCTCCCGGTGAGACTTCCAAAAGAGGACTTTCTACAATAAGGAAAGAAGAGGACGATCCGTACAAAGGGCTCAAAAATTTACTTCTTAATGAGGAATATCCCTCCCAAAGGAGAACCTAAATTTCAACGGTAGAGCTCCCACTAAAAGAACAAGAAAGAAATGAGTCTCGTGCCACCTTGACGGAGATGGCTCCACAAAGATGGCGAGCAAAACGCTCTCCAACACCCCCTAAATGGAGAAGACCATCACATACTCATCTACACCATATTTCAAAGTGGGAAGAGAGAAAACAAGAGAAGAAAAAGGCGTGAAAGAGGTCACCCTCTTCTCCATCTTCCTCATCCTCTTCCTCTTCTGAAGAAAGTGATGGTGCAGAAAAGGAGGAACAAGGGAAGAAAAAGGCGAGAAAAAGGTCACCCTATTCTCCATCCTCCTCATCCTCTTCCTCTTCTGAAGAAAGTGATAGAGCAGCTCTCAAACCACCCAAGAGAAGAGGCCATAGGAAATCCTATTCCGCCTGGAAAAGGTCGTCCAAGATTAAAAAGCTCAAAGAGGGAGGAAAGAACATCTCTTTCCTTACCTACGATGGCACCTTTGGTGCCACGGACAAAGTCTTGGCCTTTATCCAACAATTCAATGCGGCGTTTGGAGATGACGGCTTCACGGAGTCCTCTAAGCTACATCATGTAGCTATGCATTTTCAAAAGTCCGCCAGGAAATGGTGGTCTAGCCTACGAGCAAACGGTGAAGCTCCACGAACATGGAAAGCTTTAAGATCTTCCATCATGAAGAATTTTTTGGCTAGCGATGCCAAAGACAAAGTACTCGCCAAATGGTGAAGCTTGAAGATCTCTCCCTATGAATCTATTCACAAATATGTAGACAAGGTTTGGGATTTACATCTCAAAGACATTGTCTATAAAAGGATGGATTTTGGAGAGCAAAAATAACAATTTTGTGCAAGTTTATCTGAGGATATGGCGGTGTATGTTAACTCCCAAAGGCCTCGATTTGCGGTCATACACCATACCACGGTGGCTTCAAGAATCAACTTCCAACAGAGGAATCCCAAAGACCGAGCAAGATTTCTCGAGCAAACCATAAAGCGAGCAAGACCAACCTTTCAAAGAAAACAAATTACATACCATTGGCAACTTTGTACACATCTTGGTGACACTTAATGTCATACAACAATTCTAAATGTAGCAAATATCTTTAAATTTTCCATCTAAATGTTTGTATAATTCTAGAGACATCTCCATTTATACGAGAAAACTTGTTTTTTCTTATAGCTTTGCACAATAGATGATTCTCTCTCTCTCTCTCTCTCTAGTATAGAGAGAGAGAGAGAGAGAGAGAGAGAGAGAGAGAGAGAGAGAGAGAGAGAGACAACACAACACATACAATGTCACTTTGAACATTTTCCCTTACATGATAGTTTGAATTGGCATACTTAAGGAAACCAACAAATAAAAGTGTATCCTTATTTGCTATGATCATAGACATTACCAAACTCTAAAAAGGTTGATGATGGTGGTTGGCCATAGTAATGGATGCACATGACCTTGATAGAAAGATTTTTATATTATCTAAAGTGTTGCTTTAGGACCACATACCCTACTTTAAGCTAAATTGTGATGGATCTCGATTGAGTAGTGAATTGATGATGCAGCACAAAAAACACTAGTCTATCATGTAAAAGGAGAAGCATGATTTTATGCTTGCAAGTAAAGTTGTCAAATACATCCATCGTCACATGCATAAGGTGTCAATGGGGCAATTTTATTTAGATTGGGTTTAGGCGAGGCAGTGACATAGATAAGAGAAAAGGCATGACTTGAATTTGGAAGAAGCTAATTTTCCAAATAGCACAACACTTGCTTCCCAACGGATCTTGAAATGAGGCCCCCCCCCCCCAAAAAAAAAAAAAAAAAAAACACACACACACACACACAAAAAGGCCTTCCTTCTGTGTGATATACAATGTGAATTGTAAAGGGAGCTTGCACAAGGTGACTCTTGACCAATTATGAGAGCACACTTAGCATGGAACAATGGGTAAGTGCCTCCATCTAAACTAAACTAAGGGCTAAGGGGGTGTGAACACGCATCGCTCACATACTCTGCTACCACCCTTGAATAAATCTAGCCTTAGAGCTTCAATTGCAAAGTGGTGGTTCTCTCTCTCTCTCTCTCTCTCTCTCTCTCTCTCTCTCTCGGAATAAATCTTTGAGCTCTCTTGGGATTGTTCCTTCGACGAAAAAAACTAGTTTTCTTTTCCGACTTCTTCTCGATATAAAATCTCTCTCTCTCTCTCTCTCTCTCTCTCTCTCTCTCTCTCTCAATCTTGTGGACTAAATCTTTGAGCTCTCTTGGGATTGTTCCTTCGACGTAAAAAACTAGTTTTCTTTTCCGACTTCTTCTCGATATAAAATGTAGTGCTCGTTCAAGAGAGCCAATGACTCTCTCTTATAAACAAGTGCAAAGCATATACGAGCCACAAATGCAAAGCTATTATTTGCTCAGGCCCCAAGTGATCGTGATCAAGTAGGAGTGAGTCTAAGGAGCTCGTTGTTAGTAGTCATGATTGTAATGTTGCAAGCTCTCGATAGGGGAGCTTGCAGAAGTAAAAAGGGAAGGTGGTTGAGGGTGAACGGATAGGCAAGGCATCTAAGGACAGGAAGTCAAAGAGATCGAGTTTAATTGATGGGCGATGAGGATGAGGAGGTCGAGGAGGTGGTGGTGGGCTCGAGTGAGGAGGTAAAGTGGGACTAGATGTGGCTATGACTTATGGAATCCTTTGGTAGCACTAACGACCGACTGAGGAGCATGATGACATGGTTGCAGATCATGATCACCTTCTACAAGATTCTCTCAATAAAGCAAGGACATGGGTGAGCTACACCTTCGATCGCTTCCATCACAAGAAGTTTTGGACAGATTCTCACAATAATTCCCATGCTATGACTTACCTCAACATCATGAGCTTGTGTGAGGGAGGCACGGCATACCTAGTTAGGTACGATTGGGGGCACGGGACCGTCGGCGTGGTGGGGGGGACAGCGGTCCCCTGCTCCCAATCATACCTAGCTAGGTATGCGGTGCCTCCCGAGTAGAAGCTCATGATGTTATGCATTGTATGGAAAACGTTGAAAAATGCTCCCTTTTCCTACATGAGAAAATTTCTAAATCTTCTTGTGTATGGCTCTTCCTCCTCTCAGTATATCATAGCTTGCTTTAATATCATGTGAGCTTTCTTGTGCATCTCCATTGACTATAATATCAGCTCAATTTTGCCGGATTCTTAGATCTTTTCTTGACCTTGAAAACACGTTTCTCTCTCTCTCTCTCTCTCTCTCTCTCTCTCTCACACACACACACAAAGCTCTTGACGCTTTGGACGTCTCTCTCTCTTTATCTCTCTCTCTCTCTCTCTCTCTCTCACATGCATGAGGTCTGAACTTCTGAAGGACCCCAAATCAGTCCGCGGCGCCGTGCCTTGATTTTGAGGGGTTTCAAAATTAGAGCAAATGGGTGTCGACTTATGCATGAGATTTGAAGTTTTGAACTTCTAAAGGACTCCAAATTAGTCCGCGGCGCCGCGCTTTGCTTTCGAGGAGTTTCAGATCAGCTGCTTCGTCAGTTGTGTGTGCGGCTCGGCAGAGGAGTAGGCTCTTCTTGAAGGAAGGCATAGGGACAGAGCGGTGCGGAGCGCAGCATGGGCTGGGTAGGACGGCTGGAGGCCCAAGGCCAGGGATTAAGAGGGCGGAGTCCCATGATGAGGCAAGGGCTGGCGCCAAGATGCCTGCAGCATGGTGCCCTTTCATGTAGGAGGGCGTGGCGTTGGACCTTGCAGGATGTCGACTGGGGGTGTGTAGAAGTTGTTGAATAGGGAGAGGAGCTCATCCCAGCGATGCAGAGGTGCAACAAGTGTTGGGCTCCAGCAGGCCTGCAGTGCAAGAGGCATGAGTGCCGGATTGGCAACACGCAAGGTTGAGCATGAGCAGTGGGAGCAAGATCAAAGCCTAGCTACGATGATACCATGTGAGGAGGAGGAGAGCTCACTGAGAGAGAGAGAGAGAGAGAGAGAGAGAGAGAACACGCAGAGGCCTAGGCGAGTAGGCAATACGCCATAATGCGATATTTAATGATTAGGGACGACGCACTTATATATAGGAGTCACGACGTATGGCAGTTATTACAGGGCACGGGTTACAAGGTTCATGTGAGGATTCAAACTTCATGGGAGTGGGTCGTTGTGTCTATTAGGATGCTGATGTGGATTATCATTCCCACATGTGGCTACGACTTCTACCGACTGAAGAGCATGATGACGTGGTTGCAGATCATGACCTTCTACAAAGGACGTAGGTAAGCCGCACCTCTCAATTGCTTCCATGGCTCTTTCTCCTCTCACCCCTCAATATATCAGAGCCTGCTTTAATATCATTTGAGCTTTCTTGTGCATCTCCATCAAGCCTTGGCTATAATATCAGCTGAGCTTTCTCGGATTCTTAGATCTTTGCTTGACCTTTCAAACATGTTATGCTTTGGTCTTTCTCTCTCTCTCTCTCTCTCTCTCTCTCTCTCTCTCTCTCATGCATCAGGTCTGAACTTTTGAAGGACCCCAAATCAGTCCGTGGCGTCGTGCCTTGATTTTGAGGGGTTTCAGAATTAGAGCAAATGGGTGTCGACCCATGCATGAGGTTTGAACTTTTGAACTTTTGAAGGACCCCAAATCAGTCCACGACACCGTACCTTCATTTCGAGGGGTTTTAGATCTAGTGCAAATGGATTCGGACTCGACAACAAGGTGTCAAACATATAGTTTTGGCTAGGGTGGATGACGTAACACGTTACGGGTGCATGATCTCACAACAAAAGAAGCGGCGTTGGCGACGGAGCACAAAGGACACGCGAGCGTTGCAGATATTTGTAATGTAACAAAAGATGGGGCCAATGAGCCACCAATGCACCCATGGGGGTTAATGTGTCCCGTGAGCGAGTAGGGATTGAACCTATAATCTGAACAATCTTTGACAAACACTTCAAAGCTGCGCTAACCACTTCTCGTGAGGGATGTGTTGCTTCTATCTCGCAACCATCTTTTTTATTAGGGGGTAATTCATCGTAGTTTAAGGGGCGTTCACGTATTGCCCCCTTACCCTAATGGTGATGAGGCAATTTGTAAAATTTTGGTCTGATCGTTCAAGATTTTCTGATCTTTATTCCTTTTTGACAATTGTGATCCGTTTTTGAGTGTTGAGTATGTAATTTGTCACAATTTACCGCCTTAAAAAAGTCGATTATGTCTAAAAATAATGAAGTGACTCATCTCCAAAGCCTACATAACCAAATTAAATTCTAGTTTTAGCATCTTGTATTGATAGACAATCACTTTTCTTATCAAAAGCTACATATTATTTTACCTTTGGAGAAATTTAATCTCATGACCGGGGGATTTTGGGAATTTTAGTAAATTTAAAGGGCATTTTGGGAATTTATGACAAATATTGGGAAAATTTAAGGGGTATTTTGGATTTTTTTAATAAAAAAATTTGCTAGACGATGAGTGGATGAGTAGCATTAGATATTTTAGATATAAACTCTTAAGAGAATGGCACTGGCATGGCTTTCCCTAAACTAGCTCAGCCACAAGGCGACACTTGCTTGACATTGAGGAATGATAGGGTGGGAGGAGTCACGTGTTGTGCATGTGAGAAAATTAGAGCAGCATCATTGCTTCTAGACCCCCCCCCCCCCCCAAACTCTATCAATGAGAGAGAGAGAGAGAGAGAGAGAGAGAGGGAGCGAGAGAGAGAGCTTGCCCGACTGGTGTGCACTGGGAGCTCCAGCTGAGCAGCTCATCTATTGTACGAGAGAGATGGAGGGTGGGGAGGGTCGCGGCGCCTCACATACGCTGACCATGCCAGGCGGAGCACGAGTAGTAGAAGAAGAAGAAGAAGAAGAAGAAGAAGAAGAAGAAGAAGAAGCTAGAGAGAGAGAGAGAGAGAGAGAGAGAGAGAGAGAGGGAGATGATCATTATTTTGGCATTCTAAAACGTGGCACCTTGATGTAGTCTATTTAGATATTTTCAATGAGGGTGGATTCACGTGAGAGAAGTTTCACTTTTTGCTTTTGCCGCCAGCTACCATGTTCGAACGGAACGCAGTCTTCAATAAAAAAGTTGGGTCTCTTCAACATCCAGTTGGGATAATGCCCGCTATTTGACACTTCATCCTCGTCTTGTGAGCTGGGGTTCAAACTCTGATTCTTGCAAACTACGTTGATAAATTGCATGGAAGAGTTTTCTTTGGGAGGTGGGGGGTCTTGCCCAAAGTTTGGAGGGTTCGGAAATTTGCAAAATCATCTTAGTTCAATGAGCATGCACCACAAGGGATGCATGTCCCTTTGTGCTTCTTTGTCATCGAGTTGTCTAAACCCAGCTTGAGCATCAACCTATAGCATTCAGTGGTGAGCGAGGAATGATCATCAAGAGAAGCCCTTATGAGGATTGCTCATGTTGCATCTCTTAGAGAGGCATCATTGCCTCTCTATAGGTTTCATACATGCATTTATCTTTACACCTATCTTGGCATTGATCTAAATCAAGGTATTTTCAACATCATTCTCCCCCCCCTCTTTAACATCGTTAGCCGCCTTTCGTGGTCAAATTTTTGGTTTCATATTTTTCATTTGGAGAATGTAATGATAAATCCTAGAGTTAAACAATTTTAAATATTTACTCACATATAATGCACCAGTAAGATAGAGTACACAATACCTTTTTGCATCGTGCTAAAACTAGCCTAGTAGTCGACATAGTCTAAGCGACTTGCATTACATACACATGTGTATTTTTAAAAGAGTTCAAATATTGTAACATCGTAATTGTGGGTGTTCTTTATATTAAATGTTGGTTGACCTTCATGTAGCACCTTCCATTGTGCTCAGAAGCCCTGTCGAATTTGTACACCATAGGATGCGATGTAACTAATGATGGATGATTAAATCTGTGAACGTTTTCTCATATACACACTTTAGAAGATTCATATATAAGTGAAAGTAAGCTACAAAAAATTACTTCAAGTGGGTGAAATGTTTATTTGAGTTAAATTACGCTTAAGTAGTTTGCAATTTCATAAAGGCCATCCTATATTCAAAATAGATTCTGAGAGCTATTTATTTAAAATGTTTCATGTAATTTATTTGGTTTTCATTATTTCTTTTCATGGGATCTGCTCGACTTTTGCTCTGCTCGAAAAAACTTGCTCAAGGTTCGATAAAACTCCTTCCAACAAGGTGCTAAGAGAAATCTTAAGCCCATGGAAAACAAGGACCGTAGTGAGCCTAAGGGGAAGGACACCTTCCAAAAGTCTCCCAAAGGCAACTCCAACGATGACAAAGCTAAGGAAAAGCGAGTTTATAAAGGAAAAAAAAACTCTCTCCTAAAGAGATAGAGCGTTATCAAAAAGATAACCATTGTTTCAAGTGCAGGAGCCAGGGCATGCCTATCGTGCTTGCCCCCACAAGAATGCATGTAATGAGCCTCCTAGAGCTACCTTGGTCGAAATTCAAGAAGAGGATGCTCATCACAAAGGATCTCCTCTATGTCATACTTGGGGAAAGGTAAGATAACATGATGCTTTCATTCTCTTCCACCTCGATTCTACTCACAATTTCATATCCACACAGTTGGCCACGAAGCTAGGCATCCAAGCCTATGAGATGGGAGATGTGCTACCTGCCGATGGTGCTTTCAAGGGACAAGAAGCCTCGGTCACTCCCTTAATTGGGAAATTGAGGCTCCATGTCCAAAGCTATGTAGACAAGGAGGGTTTCTTCATCTCTCCTCTCAAACATGAGGATGTAATCCTAGGGGCACCATGGTTTGATCGCATAGCTGCCAATGTTAAATTCCCTGAAAGACAAATCCACTTTAGGTACATGGAAAAAGATATCTATATAGATGCTAAGGAGTTGGGTAGCACCATACCCATTGTACATAAGCAAGCTTTCAATAAGTCAATAAAGAGCTTTATTTCCATGTACATGATTTTTGTTAAAGATTCTCAAAATGAGCCTAATGTTCTAGGAAAAAGAAGATATAAGCAATCAAAAGGAATTAGAGTTATCCAATCTCCTCAAGGGATTCCAATAATTTTTTATTGAAGACATCCCTTGTGAGCTACCTCCCAAATGAGGGGATGACGACCATGCAATTGAACTTCTTCCAAGGGTCAACCTACTTTAGTAGGATTGACCTAAAAAGTGGCTACCATCAAATAAGGATAGTTGATCAAGACATTGTAAAGACTGCATTTTGCACTACGTTTGGTCTTTACAAGTACATTGTCATGCCTTTTGGCTTGACCAATGCACAAACCACATTTAACCGTCTGATGGAGAAGCTATTCAGGCCTCACCAAAGCTTTACAAGAGTGTTCTTTGATGATATAATCATCTACTCTAATTCATTAGACGAACACAAGCAACACCTCCAGGTAATATTTCAAGTTTTACAAGAGAATAAACTTTATATTAATCGAAAGGAAAGTGATTTTTTCCTACAAGAGATTCAGTATTTAGGTCACATTACCTCTCAAGATGGCATCCAAATGGATCCATCAAAGTAAGAAGTAATAAAAGGATGGCCTAATCCAAGGAATTTTCATGAACTAAGAAGCTTTATAGGTATGTGTGCATACTATAGACGCTTCATAGAAAAGTTCTCACAAATTGCGGGACCATTACATGACCTAACAAAGAAAAATGTTAGGTATATATATATGGTCCACCAAGGAGAGCAATGCTTTTGAAAAGCTTATCCCTCAACCTATGCTTACACTACCAAATCTGTCAAAGCCATTTGAGGCCCAATGTGAAGTATGCCAATAGATCCATGCTTCTATTGGCCTACCATGAAAGCAAACATACAAGAGTTATGTTTCAAAATGTGTGGTATGCCAAAAGACAAAGTTTATTAGAGGTAAGCAACCTATATTGCTTCAACCTTTGCCAATCCCTAATTCACCATGGAAGAGCATATCCATGGATTTTATTTTTGGATTGTCCAAGTCTATCCATGGGTATACAGGGAATATGGACGATAGTGGACAGATTTAGCAAACAAGCACATTTTATACCTATCAAAAAGACTATCAAGGCCCATAAAATGGAAACCCTCTTTATATCACAAATCTTCAAGTACCACAGCTTGCCAATGTCCATAGTGTCAGATAGAGATCCTAGAATGACCAATAATTTTTGGAAGGGTCTCTTTGAGAATTTAGGTACAAGGCTAAACTTCTCTTTGGCCTATCACCCACAAACGGATGGCCAAATGGAAATAGCTAACATAACAATTCTTGATCTACTAAAAGCTAATTTTACAAAATTAGATCAAAAGTCCCAATGGGAGAAGTACTTACATTTAGTGGAGTATGCTTACAATAACACTGTACATACTTCCACGAGAAAAACACCTTTTGAGGTGATTGAGGGAAGATAAAAAAGTCCCCTACTACTCAAGGTACATGGGAAGATCTTTGCTACAGATAAATATAGCCGAAACCTACAAGAATATTTCCAAAAGATGAAGGATGCTATTTTCATCTCTTAGCAAAGGAAAAAAGCTGCTATTGACAAGCACAGAAGAGCTCTAGCCTTTAAACAAAATGATTGGGTCTTGCTTAAGTTTCCCAAGGCTCGATTAAGGCACACATCGGGAAAAAATCCTATGGGACACCAAAAGTACTATGATAAGTTAGCAAAAAGGTACTATGGTCCCTTTTAGATTCTTAGGCCAATCAATGAGATGGCCTATCAACTCAAGTTGCCCAACCATTGGCTCATACACAATGCTTTCCATGTGAGCCTACTAAAGCTTACAAATGAGAGTCACCTCAAGAAGCAACCATTGAAGTCCCACCGGAGATCAAGGACCAAGAAGAGGTGTTGCAGCCCAAGTCCATTCTCTGACATGAAGACAACATATTGAGAGGCAGTAAGACTATCCGATGATATCTTATCAAGCTTAAAAATTATCCTTTTGAAGATGCTAGATGGATGCAAGGCATACAATTAAAGGATCACCTAAACCTTGCCAACATTGATTCCCTAGAGTAAGCAAATGTAAATATGTATAAATGAAAAAAGTTTTTGTCTTATAAGACTCTCTTTTTCTTTATTGTGCACAAATGCTAATAAGTATGCCTGCTTAGGATCATGTTTGTGGAGACGACGTCTCCCGAACACAAGGTAGAGCTTGTCACTCTACTATGGAAGATTGATACGGAATAATGTGCAGACATGCTTGCCTGCAATTAAGGCTCTCAAGCACCAAATGGACTAGTCATCCATTTTGGAACGGTGTCGTAGGGTAAAATAGGGATCCTATACCCCCTAACAAACGGACTACTGACTAGGCTTAATCTTCTCTATCTCATAGTCGAGGACGACTATGATTTCAAGAGAGAGGTAATGTAAGAAAAGATAATATTAATTCTCCCAAATTATTTTCTCATGTTAAACTAATCATTTAATATGGGGAGGTACGAGGGGAGTAAAAGCTAGAATATTGGTAAGGCTGCCAGTAGGGATCCAAAAGAGGGAAAATAGGGATTCATAAGGGGACAGTCTCAGCAGGGATCCAAAAGAGGGAAAATAGGGATTCATAAGGGGACAGTTTGCAAAAGAGCAATGTGCACCAATGGTGCTTATAAAGACCTAAGGTTCAGCTCCATTAAGACTTACATAGGCTAAAGTTCGTAAATTTAATTAAATTGTCCAATGGTCAAAATTGGGTAAAATTGGATGGTTATGAGAAGACTAAAAAGTCTTCCCACATTCCCTAGGAAGGAGGGGGAGAGCTCTAATGGTAGGGAAAGAGAGAGAAACACACACACACACACACACACACACACACACATACTCCCAAGCTCTCCCCAAAGTGAAGAATGGACACATGGCAGGCTCCTAGGCCAGTTGCCCCCAATCTCCCCTCAAATCCTATTGGATGGCCATAGAGGTGGACCAATGAGAATTAGGCTAGAATAGAGTTAGTCTAATCAATTTAAAAATGCTTGATAAAATAACCAATAGAAATTAAGCTCCCCAGAAGACTACTGGAGAGTCTACCAAAAGGGGTCCAATGAGCATCCAGTAGCCCAATGGCTTACTTGATTCCTATTGGTTGCCAGAAGACTAAAAGGTCCAATGAGAGTTTGAATGAAGTATTTAATTACCTTAAGCTCTCACAAAAGGGGAAAGGGGGACACATGTCACAAGGCTATCAATTATGCTTCTAAATTGTTATTGGACAAGCTCTATAGGAGCCAATGGGAAGCCAACAAGAAGAGGGGTCGACCAAGTAGAGAGAGAGTTGGAAATTTTTAGTCTAACTCACTTTGCTACACACACACAACTCATGTGTTGAGCAAGAACTCCATCTCCTTCTCCAAGCATTGAGAAGTAGAGGCCTACACCAACAACTCTTCGCTATGGAATGCAAATCCAACCAAGAGCCAAGCTTCAATGACATGCTCATCTCCTCTACCATGCTAATTACTAAGCTAAGCTATGCTATTAGAGTGCTTATGTGACGATAATACTTCTTTCTTGTAAGATATATCTTCTTCCTCTCAATCTTTCCTCATTCCCTACTAGCTCTCACCATATTTGAAGGTTGTGAGGTCTTGGGAATGAGGCTAGGCCCACTAGTGTGTTTTTCAAGCATAATTTGGTGCATGAAGCTTCCATCTTCATTGCACCAATGAGTTTTGTCAAGGAACACAAAGATTGTATTGTAAAAAAGTCTCCTTTGATGGAAGAAGTTATAATACAAAGCCTTTTTGGAGGGGGGACCGGCTCCATGTAAATCCGTTCCTCAACTGTTGTCAATTGTTCTATTTGTCTCTCTTTTCGAGTATTGTCTATGTCAAACTAGCTAGGTGTAAATTGCTATGTCGCTTTCTCAAACTAAGTACTCTCTCTATGCTCATTAGGAACTTGTTTTTAATGAAATGCTCACTATGTTATCATTTTTGGCTACACACAAGTTACCAGTGCATTAAATGTGACAGAAATGCTATAGGCTTCTTTGACATTTCACAATTACCACATGTATTGATAAGTGAGTGTTAGAGGTTCGTGTTTAATTTTGTACAAAGCACACCCACATGTATAATCTATTTCTACATAAGATTGCATGAAACCATAAGAGTTCATTTTCACATTATTGAAAAGTGTCTCTAGCTTTGTCTATACAAAATGAACCCATGTCAGACTTATTGAACCAAAACAAAAGTATTGATGAACGATAAGCCACTGAAGCGTAAACAAATGATTGATTACCCAAATTACATCAATTCAAGTGCAAATTTGCACTGGTGTAGTTCAACATGCGTTGGCAATGGTACCAATCATGCAGCCAAATGTACTATAGGGGTGAGCTATACATGCAAGTTGATAGAACAAAATGTCAATCCTTGGAGCTCATAAGATAGCTAGGGCACAAAAGCACCATACAACAAGTATGGTGATATGGATTTTAACAAGTAAAAGAAGCCTGCTACTACTAGCATATTGTAACCACAAATTATGTTCGGAAAAAAAATTGTTTCAAGTCCATGTAATCAAAAGATAAACTGTGGAAGAAGTTCCATGAGCTACCAGGCATTGGACCGGCTAGAACACCTTCGGGCCCCAATCATCATTGATATCCACTTTTTCCTCCATCTCTTGCATATAGGACATGTTCTTGGATGTGTAGATAGACTCCTCCTTTGCATTTGGCCCACTATCCACGTCACAATCATGAATCACCTATAATAATGTCCTATGTCCACTTAGGAATTCTCTCATTGTAGTCATCTAGCTCGATCTTCTTTATGAGCTTATCATTACAATACATGTACACGAACTTCTTAGCCCTAGAGCTTTATAGAATGATTTCTCATAGTGGTTTTATAGGTGTACCAATTGTGGTTAGGAAAATACAGATGGGGATAATCCTCATTCATGCGGGTGTGTTTCAATCAAACCTTTTTGTTTGCCTCTTGACCCCCCCCCCCCCGACAAAAAAAAAAGACCCATTTTTGTCAGACAAGAAAACAAATTTCTCTGTGGTGCGTTGTGTACAGATCCCCATGGTGGAGGATAGTGGGAGATGGAGGCGTTTAAATTTTGCCGCCCCCTATTTCAAGAGAGAATGTCATGTTGAACTGATTGATATAAGGCAGTCAACGCAATCCTTGACTATATGTAGCAAGATGAAAGTGACTCTGGAGGTTTAATCTGCCATTGATCGAGTTCCATTGAGAAAAAAATGTAGGGTCCCTATGGTCCATTGAATCCCTGATTTCCCCCTTCATAGGCCTACGACAATCCATCCGAGTTAGCGCATGTTTTTGCACAGTAAATGATGCCTTATGTATAAAACATTGTACGATCTTTGCATGGCGACTGGACGGCTTAGATTGTGCGCGCCCCATCGATCACTTGCCCATCATTTATCTTCCCACTCTGACCACAGGCCACTTATAGGTGAGGCAGCCCAATGCCAAGACGACCTTTTTCCAAGAGTACTCGAGCCTTTTTCCTGGGGTAACATGCCTTCACATGTAGGCATAGGCGACTTATTCTGAGCGAGGTCCTCACTTTGCATGCCCCAAAAACGACCTAGAGGGATCTGATGTGATCATTTTCGTCTAAGCTGCTAGGAGAGTGACATGGGTGACAACGTCCAAGATAGGATTTGAGTAGGCCAACAAAATAATTTTCAAGAAAGTACAAAGAGTAAAGAAAGTTGTGACATAGTCACCTAAGATGGTAGGCATTTGGCCACCTTGAGAAAAATTTGGTGAAAACAAAGAGCCAAGCCACCACCATCTTCTTGCAGCTCATCAAACTAAAAAATAGAGCTCTTCTCTTCACAATTTTGACCTTCAACCTCCCCATCCTTGGCTTTTCAAGGAATATCAAAGGCTAGCCTCTTTTGGCCCTTTTTAGAAAAACCTTTAACACAAACATACAATATTCACTAGCAAAGATCAACTCTCACACCTGCTCTATAAAGTTACGAGTGCCTGTTAGAAGCAAGCTAACTCGAATACCATTTTCTGGAGCTCTCATTGTAAAAACACTTATTATTTTGATAAAACGAGAAAATTGTAACTCCTACTTTACGGATAAACCTTGTAATTGATGAGCCGGGGCTACAAGCTTCCAGATTGTATCAACCTGTCATTACCCATCTTTAGTTAGAGCTCCCAAATTATTAGTGTTGACACCAAAAACCTTGGCTAAGATATAAAAGCCAATTTTTGTAAGTTGATTTTAAGATTTGGATAATGAAATACACAGCGTGAGCTAACGGTGGTCACTTCTCTCCTTCTTGCGCTTCCTATTCCCTCCCTACTTGTAACATTGCAGTCGTATTTGTTGCATTACAACCACATGTAAGAGCTCTATGCATTGACGTAAACACTTTATGGTATTTCATAGCTTTTGGCGTCGCCGACGACCCACGGCCTAATTTCATCATAAGTAGGAATTTACACTTTAAAATAAAAACCTAGCATAGGCGGGGTGTTGGGGCATCATTGCTAAGTATTTAGGTGCATTCTGGGTTGAAAACGACTAGGTCAAAAATCCATTGCTGTTAATATTCGTGATTTCTACACTTGACCTAAAGTGGGATCTGAGACCATAAGCATGTGTGCTTAGGTCTTATAAACTTGTCCTAGAAGTTTCACTACGTTTAAATGTCATTTGATGATGTAACAAATGTGATTTGTTTGCCGATGAGTAATTAGCTTTTGGTGATTTCAGTCATTTGAGTGTAGCTTGGGTTAGATGCGAGTTGTTTGTTGTTTTTCGAGAGATTGACAACCTTTTGTAGCCTCTATGTACTAGTCAAGTCAGCCTCCTCCCATGGAATGACAATTCAATCGTGGTTCTTGCTAAATCTGCAATAAGATAGGAGTGAGGTTAGACACCCATCCCACATTTGGCACCGCTACCGGGGATCGAAGAGACCTAAACTAGAGAAAAACACGAGCGTCTTGTGAAGTTATCCTTTAACTTCCTCTAGGATCTCCTAGAGTCAAAACGTTCTTTTTAGAAACCGCATAGCTTAAGATTGTTATCTTTTGCTGTGTAGAGGTAGCTTGGAGGTAAGTGGTACTTGCTGAGTGCCTGTAGGATTGTAGAACTAGATTAGAATTGTGAGAATGATTGATAGACGAGACAAGTCTTAAGATCAATACTCAGGAAACCATAAAACACAAGAAAACGAGTGTTTGTGAACACTTTCCACAACGCCATTGCATGAGAACCTAGGAGTAGGGTAAGTAGGATCCGAAGTGGATTTCAGAACATTGTTCTCTCCAAAAGAATCATTGTGAGTTGTTATTTGAAGTTGCAGAATTTCAGGTCTACGGCTAGAAATAGCACGAAAAGACTCCAAACCACTTAATCTGATTGGAGAGTATGCTTAAAAGTTGTATGAACCAGTGGGTAAGCTCAGGGACACATTGAGGTAAAAATTTCAAGAGTTTGCAAAAACTCAGATTATTTACTTTTTTTTTTGACATTTTAGGCCAAATTAAGTTTGACTTGATTCATAGGATTAAAATAGCTCCCAAAAAGACTGTCCATTGAAGAAGTGTAATTTTTTTTTTCATTTTGGGCATAAAGTAAATAATCGTGATTATTTACTTTCAGCTCAAAATTGACCAAGCTTGATACCAATAATTTATTACATGTGTACAAACAACTTTTGTAAAGGCACAAAAGATTTGGATCACCAAACTGGCAAAAAACAAGGTAAAAACTAAATTTTGTATTGACTTTCTGGAACTTGAGTGTAAATTGGGGAAAAAATTGTCCAAACTAAATGAAATTTGATTCGTAGGATTATATTGATGTGATAGACATGTCTACATGCTCACTTGACCAAAACGATGCAAAAAGTTGTCAGAAGTAAATAATCGTGATTATTTACTGTTAAGTATGGAGCCTGATTTACCCTTGTAATTTTCTGTGGTAAAAGCGCACATTTGTAAGGCCCCCATTATGAGGAGAAGCCATCGTGCGTGAAGGAAAATCACTCACCGGAAACCAAAATTTTCACGGACAAGAATCAGGGGCAACTTTAAAGGCCTCGGGGGCGGAGGCCCTCGAGACTTTTTTTTCGCCGGAATATTCTTTTTCGCCTGAATATTATGGCCGGACGGCGGTCGGAAAGTGGTCGGAAAACAACCGGTCGGTTGGCCGGTGGCCGGTAGTCAATGGCCGATGGCCGGTGGTCGGAAGTCAATGGCCGGTGGCCGGTGGCCAAATTCAAAAGCGGACTTGTCTTCTCAAGGGCGGCCACACATGGGCGGATTGGAGGGTCCGATTTGGACTTATTCGCACAAGGGCGGCTACACATGGCTGTCTCTCATAAGAGAGGGCAGCCCTTTTGGCCTATAAAAGGAGGCCATTTCTACACACATTTCATAGTGTGAAGTTGATGCAACAAGGTGAGTGTGAGGTGGTGAGAGTGAAGCAAGGCGGGAGCTCCATTAAGGGTATAATCCCTTTGTAAACTACTTCTTGTTTTGAAGTACTAAAGCCATTGAGTGGCTGCTTTCCTGTGGACGTAGCCCACATTGGGTGAACCACGTATATCGTGTGTACTCTCTCTCTCTCTCTACTCTATAATCTCGTGTATATAAATCTGTCTCTCTCCATTAAGTAATCTTCTCAATTATCTATTTAGCTACGTCTTATTTCCTAACATTTACATCTGCCCCATTTTTCAAGTTTTTTGACTAAGTTAGCATACCACTAGTTTTACCATGTTGTAATAAGCCGACAAACCAAATTTGGTAAGATTTGGATCATTGGATTGAAATTGTGACCAAGTTTGCAAAGTCAGTTTGTAAACAGAAAATTGATGACCATTTGACCAAAAACAGTCCAAACTTGATAAAAACTTGTCTAGAGACCTTAAGTTGAAGTGCTTAACAGATCTGTCCCAAGGTTGCAACAAAAACTTGCAAAAAATTAGCTGTAGTAAATAATCACGATTATTTACATCTGCTTAAAAAATTGATATTCTTGCACACTTGAGCATACCACAAGGTCAAGCATATCAAGTAGACCACACAAATCAATTTTGGTGAAATTTGGATCACAAAAGTGAGACTTAAGCTATATTCTTGAAATCAGAGTCTACGGATACGAAACAATTGATAAACTTAAACAGATTTTGTCTAAACTTGTTGAAACTTGTCCAAGGACCTTAACAGGTTGTACACTTGGAAGATCAAGCCAAAAAGTGAAAAAAACTGACAAAAGTAAATAATCACGATTATGTACTACTGCTACACAGATACACCAATCTTGACTTTTGAACTTGTACAGTGTTAGACCAACATAATACAAGGCCATTGGGAAATTTTGGGTTCAATCCGATCCAAATTGGTACATGTTCACTCAGTTTTGGGTTGCAGATTAGTCCTTTGATTTTTTACCAAAGTCGAATCTAAAAGTCTCAACTACTGACTCCCATAGCTTGATTTGAAGTGATACACATAGACCAATCACAATAATTAGCAAAAATTACACAGTCTTTCTAAAAGAATAGCTAACTTGATCAAAATTGATACAGGAATCAGGTTGTAGCCAAGGAATCGACAGCTTGATGGAAGTTGCAATCAAGTCAAGTGAAAATTGACAACAAGTCAATCCAAATCTAAGTACTCTATCCAGGGCTTCACAAGTCTTTATGAACCTTAGATCTGGTCGTGTACTGGGAAATCAAGGTATACATCTAGTAGAGTATCCATTGAAGAAAGCGTGAATCAAGGCAACCCCATGCACAATGTCACTATTCTTGAAGAAGTCTCAAACACTTTTTCAGATTCAACATCTGAAATGTCTTCTTATTCTATTTACTCAGAAACCGGAACGACAATGCGCTATAAGCATATACTCTCATTTTATAAGACTAATCGCCATGGAGCTTAGGTTTACTTGGACCGCAACAAAGAGTACGCTATTTGCATTGATGACCATGGTATTCAGTTTGAAGAGGAGATGAGGAAAAAAAAACAAGGAAAAATGTACATGGATAGAAATGGAACTCAGTATTTACAAGTCAAAAACCCTGACACGTGATAGACAAATGGGGGCTAGAAGTAAACATCATAATTCCAGATATGGCCGCAAAAAAAGGACCACCAACTTTAGAATTCGAGGGAGACGATCAAGTAGACTTGAAGCCTTTGAAATGGCTTAGTACGGATAATCCTAGGATCAGAGTCTATTGTTGGAAAGATAGAAGCATAAAAGATATTCTGTGGAATGTTCATGCCAAACCAGGACAACTAACAGCCATGAAGACTATCTATATCTTCAAGATCAAAGATAAGGGATCAGCGGTCATACCAATCTACCTGTTTAGGGATTGTTATAACAACTTTGTTATGATGACTCTTGAGGAGGTAGAACAAACCAAATACCAAGGCTATTCCATACGGGATTGGATATTGGGACAAGGACCAGAAACAATTCCAAGAGATGAACACCATGAGAGATCATCTGAGAGTAATCTGAAGAAAACATAAACCACCTCATCATGTAGAAAACCGGGTGACACTTAGGCCAGTCCAGGGCTACATGAGTCACTATTTCCAACAGACTGGTTGGAAGGACTTGGAACAAGACCAACTGCCAGAAGACCTGGAGTTAAACCAAACAAACGCGTCAAACCCACTGATTTTCAGAAATGGGTTAGAAAATACAGCGGATCAGGGGATCCATACGACTACTTAGAAACCTTTAAGCAAGTGCTGAGAGCAGAGCGTATATTTGATTTCCATACTCAATTCAAGGGGTTTGGAATGAAATTAGAAGGAAAAGCAGTGACATGGTTCCAAAACATTCCACCAAGGTTAATCATGGACTTGAACACATTAGCTCTAGGAGTTGTAGCTGCTTGTTTCAAAACGGGGATCAAACACAATACAATAGCTCAAATCTACAGCTTTAAATAGAAATAAGATGAGTCTTTTAGCGATTGTGCATCTTGAATGAAACAATACATTGCGAGATGCCCAGGGCTAGAGATACCTGCAGAAGAACGACTAGTATCATTGTTTCTAGAGGGACTATTAACGCTATATTGTATAGCAAGAAGCATACAACCCTAGAAGAGTGTGTGTCAGATGCTATTGACTTAGGAGACAATTGTGATATTTTCAACAAAGAAGATGTCCCTAAAGATAACCCAAGTGAGAAAAAAGCATCCACCAAACCAACTCAAGTGGGAATGGCTACTGCAGCACCACTTTCAACCATAGAAGACATGCTCAAAAGGATGAACGATAGGATGAATAACATGCAATAAGCACCTATGAGAGGACTAGGACAAGGGATATCTCAACAGGGACAACCAATTAGATCGCAGAAATGGTGTGCAATTGAAGGTAAATGGACCAACCATGAGACCAATGAGTGATACTACCGACCAAAGTATGATGGGAATGTTTAGTACGTGCCTATGAGGCTAGAAGGAAAACCCATGTACAGGTATCGACCTAATATGGTCCCAGCTCAAAGATCAACGATGGGTATGGAAAGACCTCAACCCGTGTTGGGTCAAAAACCTCCATATCCAGGACATAATGCAATGCTTGTAAAGTACATGCACTCAAAAGGAGTCATAGATGAACAATCACTAGTGCCTGTTACACCCTATGCTGAGCCTAGTCCATCTACAGTAATGGTAGAAGGAGATTGGTATAATTCACATCCACCACCAATGGAAGAACTTGTGACTTATGCTCCACCAGAGCTTGCACCAATGTATTATATGGCTAATCAAAAGACCCATGATTAAGCCAAGAACGGGAAACTGTCATAACTGTGGTGCAGATGATTGTTGGAAAATGAATGCCCAGAGCTGTACAAAAACCTCAAAGCTAGTTGAAGCTTATTGCGTACAATGTTGTAAAGAGGGAGGACACTTCCCAAAAGATTGTCCTAAAATCCCTTCAAACAAGGGTAAAACAGTAGTAAACATAGTCCATGTGAAACCTAGTAGCTCATCTGAGAGTGAACCGATTGTGCCAATCAAGGTAATCACCAGAGGCCAGGCTAAGAAAAAGAAACATAACTCCTCTGATGATTCAGGAAATACAAAAATTGCCTCTCAAACTTATTAGGAGAAATATGAACCTTGCATGGGCCTTGTAAGGAATCCTAATTTTTAGGGATTAAGGCTAATGTTGTGTGGGGTTTAGGGGGCAAGGGCATTGAAGAAGGTAGTTTTGAGTAGGCTTTTCTAGCCTTTTTTTAAGACAAATGTAGGATGTGGAACTAAAGGGTTGCTTTCTCTCTCTAGATTTTTTTAAAGTGAAGGAAGCATAGGGGTGTGTCCACATCAGCAATTCCGTGGGTCAAAAAGAGTCAAAATTTGACTTTTTTTTTAAATTTTCATTTTTATTTGTTTTTTACTTAAAACTCCCTCCCAACTCATATACATATCCAAAAATCATTTTTTGACCCATTTTTTAACCCACAAGCTTAGAAAGTCCATTTTTTCAAAAATCTTTTCCCCCAAACAGTAATAAACATTTTGTTCTCTCCTCCTCCTCCCTCCTCTCTCCCTCTCCCTCTCCTCTCCCTCTCTGCCCCTACCTTCCTCCTCCTCCCCAATCTCTCCCTCCCCTCCCTCCCTCTTTCTCTCCTCCCATCCTCCTCGGCCTCACTACCCTTCCCCCTCTATCTTTTCATCATTTGCTTCCTCACGCAACAGCTTCCATGGTGCTCACGGACATCACAAATGGTTTGCTTCCACCACCACGTACTCCGCACACCAAAAGCATACATATTCGCTTACCCACGGCATTTGCAACGAAGACCACTAGTGAAGGTGATCAAAGGTCATCACAGGAACGTCGCACCGCTTGTGAGACCAATGTTGACATTTGGGTGGATGGCCATTTGTACCCTTACGATCCTATAAGCCGCTTCCATCCACCGTTTAATAGCCTTTCCACATTTCTTCAATTTCTTGGGAGGGGAGAAGCAGGCTTGTTAGGCTATTGCAAGCGGCTGTGTATGGGTGCAAGTGCTTCTTTGCATATGTGGATGCACGAATGTCAAGCTCTTCACCTCAAGACGACAGCATTACAAGAGAGTGTTGCCTCTTCGGAGAGGGTAGTTAAAAGTCTTGAGCAACAAATGCAAGAAAAGGAGTCCCACATCCAGAAGCTTACCAACACCATCACATACTTGAAAGAAACACCCCTTGGTGCAAGGGAACGCAAACGCCCGTATTCATCCATTGAAACTCTTGCACATTCCGGAGGAGCACGCAAACGACGAGTTACAGCCACAAGGTGATTTGGTCTTTACTTGCATGCTGCATTCTTACTTCACACTATTTTCTAACATTTATGTTTATTTGTTGCTAGAAACTTCATCCAGGAGGCATGCGGTGGAACAAGCCAAGATAATCGAGTCAACCTTCTCACTAGTTGTCTCAATACCGAGGACGTTATTTCTATCTTACAATCACTTGGAGGTAAGCACATTAAGGATGCATTCACTAAGGACCTTATGCGTAAATTAAGAAATGTGGTTAATGATGATGACATTCAACAAGCTTGTGATGAGGCTGGAATCAGCACCAAAGCCTATCAGGCTATTTTTCAACTCCTAAAGGATGCCCTCAAAGAACATGGCATTGTTGAAAACCTATTTCCCGTTCCTCACAAGGTCAAGCTCGCAAAGAAGGCCACAAACGAAGATGTGTTCTCCCGCATTGGGACATACCTACACATTGAGGACACAATGCCAACTTCCCTTTATGCTTCGTGAGCAACAAAGACAAGGGGAAAAGGTAAGAAACAATCCATAAGACCTTCGAATAAGGGCTTTCCTTACACAATGTGGAACAATATTTTCGTGGATCTTAGAAGGCTTCAAGAAGCCATGCTTAGATTTTACGAGTTACCTGAAGAAGGTGACACACTTTACTTTTTTCTTTGGTATTATTCTTTTCATAGAAGCTGAAGTTTAAGGTCTTAGCACTATTTATTTTGTAGTGCTTGGCACAAAAGTCGCTTTTGTGCTGAAACTCGATGAGTGTCAAATAGTGAAAGGCCGAAGGTTAGAGAGGCTAAGTGTCACTCTAATGAACGAGGCCCTTCTGCAAACCAAGCGAAGGGATTCAGTCGAGCCATATCCCACCCTATCGTTTAGCGTGCAATCAGAGAAAGACATTTGGTGGTTGGGTGCTATTGAGGTGCCCAAAGAGACCAATGGAGTACTTTCGTGGATTTTTGAGAGAACTTCATGGATCACAGAAGTAATACACTCCCAAATTGCAGGTCAGAAGTTGGAGATTGAGGGCTTTGGTAGTTATGATGTGGAGTGGCACTTAGGTGGGGATTTGAAGACCATAAAGTGTTTGCTTGGCTGCAAACAAGGGGCTTCTTCTCTCATGCCTTGTCCATTTTGCACTCGAGGGTACAAACCTAATGGACAAAAATCACATAAGAGCACTGCGAAGACCAATTACATGCTTCCATGGCAAGGGCATGGAGAACAAGGGTTAGATTGTCATGATGTTGGAGATGAAGGTAGAGAATGGGAAGCGTCTATTCTGAGATGTCCCATGCTCAATGCCCTAGACCGTGATCAAAAGGACCACACTTGGAATCCAATCTTTCGATTTCCTCTATCGAATGTACATTTTTGTACATTACACGCATTCATGCGTATTTTTGATAGGCTATTGAAGCTCCACATTGACTATGCTTTCACAATGAAACCGTTGGAAAAGTCCCAGGAAGCGATCGAAAGAGTGGAGGTACTCTTGAATTCCATTGGCTGTCACGGTGGAAATGTGTCTATAGTTGCTGCAAAGAACACAGGGGAGGCCCATGAAATTGCTCAACAAGTTTCAATGAGTGGACAAAAAGCTAGACACTTTTTGAAGAAAGTTTCCCAAGGAAAGCCAAGTCGATATGATGCTCAAAGCAGCTCCAACCAGCAGGCAGGTAACCTTTGGGAGCTTTGGAAGGAGTTATGCAAAGCTACTACTGACAATGATTCAAATGGCGAGCTTGCAAACAAGCGCAAGCAAGTTTGGGCCCATTTTGATAAAATGGTCAAGCTTATGAGCCTTAAAAGCACAACAAAAGAACAACGGCAATCATTTCAAGAAGAATTGGCGAATTTTACCAAGGTCTTCACCCTTTCTTGGGGTGAAAATAACATCACACATTACATGGTAAGTCATTCATGGTGTATTCATTACAAGGGATTGTTTTTATTTACTAATGTGGATCGTTTGCTCATGTGAACAACATATCTTGTTTGCGCATGGTGCATTTTTTATGCACAAGTATGGATCGCTTGAAATTTTTAGCACTCAAGGCATGGAGAAGTCCCATTATCGAGCAAGGGGAGTGTACTTCAAAAATACTCGACATGGTGGTGGAATGGTGCAATCCAATTATTTGGAGGAGATGTTCAACTGGTTTTTTCGCACAACATTTTCTCGTAAGCTCACAATGGAGCGTGCGCGACAATCCAAGATTGCTATTGAAGTGCGCAATGGAGTCTAAAGGCACAAGAAAACGGACACGAACACCTGGCCGTTCCAAGAACTCTTCTGGTAGTGGGCATGGTGGTAGGGCACGAGAGTCATCAAGGACTGTTGAATCTCCACCTCCTCAAGATATAACACCTAGAAAGAGAATGAAGCAACGTGCCCAATGCTGGAGAGAAACAGAGGGCCAGCAAACATCAGAGTCCGATAGGGAGCAGCCATCGCGCCCCCAATCACAAGCACGACCATCCAGGACTCGGGTGGTTAATACAGACACCGAATCAGAGAGTGAGCCACCATGGCTGCGAGAAAAAATACCACGCACACACCGGGTGGCCGTTGGGCGGAAGACATTGCCTCAAGGCAAGGGAGCTCTCCCCACACGACAAGATCGGCAACCAAGGGAAGAGGAAGAATCAGAAGAGGCTGCAGAAACAGCCCCTAAGCATGTAAACAGATGCAAGTCTAAGTTTTTCAAGAAGCCTACACGCCGCCCGCCAGCAAATGTGCAAAAGGTATGAGATGAGAAAACAAAAACAAAATTTGTATCTATTTGTTTTTTATTTTGCGTCGTAAACAATTTGGGAAAATTGAAACACGAAATGGACAACAAAGAGATTTGATCTATTCTAATGAAGAAAGTCAGAGAATACTATGAAGGGGAAGAAGGAAACACAACCTTGTATCAAGGAAAAAATCACTGGTAGTTATCCTTTAAACAAAGATCCAAAATGTCAAAAACATCGAGAAAAACGAGGAACGATACTCAAGCAAAGCCAAAAGAACAAGACAAGAAGTCAACCATGACACGAGTTGAGCGAAAAAAGAAGTATTAAGAGTTGAAAAAAGCTCTAAAGGAGATATATACGACTGAAATGGAAACCATTGAAGAGGATGGTAAAGATGTAATGAGTGTTCCATCCCATTACAAGAAATATTCTCTCCAAGATCGGAAAATCATAGTCGAACAACCTGTTAGAGAACTATGAAAGCAGGGTGAGTCCTACGAAGGGCCGCAAAACACAAAAAAAAAGATCTAACTGAACCAAAAGAAGAGCCTAGACCAGCCTACATTGCAAATGACCTAACAGAAGAAGAAGAAGAGCTTCTGTTAAGCTTACTGAAAGAATACCGAGATATCTTTGCTTGGTCTTATAAGGATCTCAAAGGTGTTGATCCAGAACAACATACCATACCCATGAGAGATGATGTGAAACCAAGTAGACAAAGGCCATATACATATAATGAAACATTTGCCAGGAAGATCAAAGAAGAGATTGAAAAACTAAATGAAGCTGAAATTCATTTATGAAATTGAACACACAGATTGGGTGTCTCCAATTGTGGTATTACCCTAGAAAAATGGAAAACTACGAGTGTGTGTCAACCTCAAGAAAGTGAATGCATCTACCATTAGAGACAACTTTCCTCTTCCAATCACTAAGCATGTTTTATAACGAGTTGCAGGAAAAGAAGCTTACAACTTCTTAAATGGCTTATCGGGATACAATCAACTTTTGGTTGACCCAAAAGATCAGCATAAAACTGCTTTTGCAGGCGAAATGGGGTATTTTTGCCTATTAGGTAATGCCTTTTTTGGGTTAACTAATGCTCCTACCACCTTTCAAAGAGTGATGAGCCATGCTTTCAAAGAATATCTTAGGCAATCCTTGGAAGTATATATGGATGATCTATATGTACATTCATCAATCCG
The DNA here is from genome assembly GCF_014529385.1 of Adiantum capillus-veneris. Taxonomy (NCBI): domain Eukaryota; kingdom Viridiplantae; phylum Streptophyta; class Polypodiopsida; order Polypodiales; family Pteridaceae; genus Adiantum; species Adiantum capillus-veneris. The sequence goes on along the minus strand of NC_140948.1, from coordinate 25,753,095 downwards.
GGCTGATTTTGAACACCATAAAAAGGTATTAAAAATGTAGACTTTATAGGATTTGCTTAAATCCTGAAAAGTGCACATTCATGTGTAGACAAGGAAAAATTCTTGGACATATAGTGTCTAAAAATGGCATAGCTATTGACATGGATAAAATTCATGTTATTGCTGATTTGCCTAGACCAACCATAGTCAAGGGGGTTCAAGCCTGCATGGGACATGTACGCTATAATTGCAAAACCCATGTATAGCTTGATTACACACTTTGAGTGGAGTGAGGCAGGTGCAGAATCATACATGAAGCTTAAGCAAGCTCTCATCTCAGCTCCAATATTGAAAGCACCAGATTGGAATAAGATATTCCACATGCATGTAGATGCTTCCAATTTTGCCATCGGGTGTATACTAGCTCAACCAAGAGAAGGGAAAATTGTGAGGTGCCCACCCCGATACCATAACCTTTTGGCAACAGGAGGGCACCTGACAGATCGCTAGGCCCTATTTGATTGAGAAAACATAGTCAATATAGACAAGATTCTAATGGACACGCTCTCGCCACCGAGTAACTTGAGTCCGAACCATTAAAAAGGATTCCTAGCCCTATCTCGCAGGAAAAGTGTGAATTGTTACAGTACTATGACGTTCCTAATTCTAACCTTCCGAGAGAGACAAACCCCAACTGCCTTTTTTCCCATACTTTCAGAGGCACGTACAATTGGAATTCTTGACTTTTGGCACAATGAGTCTCTAATTCACTCTTTTACAAGAGGGAGAGGAGAGTTTCTCGACTAATCGAGACCACCCATCCTTGACTGGCAACCTGAGCCAGCAGTCCCCACTTTCCACCCCCACACTCACACTTTATTCTGCTTGTTTTCTAATTACTACCACATGATTGTTCATACACAAAGTTCCCTTTTTTGGGTCTCCATTACCAGTTCATTAAGACAACCCTTCAACAAATTTCAAATCGGCACCAAGACAATCCTTCTAGAAGAAAAGCAACATACGATCCTTCTTCATTAAAATATCCCAAGCCCAAGAGTTCACTCCTCTTGGCGAGAGTTTATTGCTCTCAGAGTCTTTAGTTGCCCATACAACTAAATTGTCCTGCAATCGGGGCACCAACCCGCAGTGACTAACTTGCAATTTGGGCAACCAGCCGCAAGTACTATCTTGCATTCTGGGCACCGACCTGCAAGATGTGTGCAACCATATGCACTGCTTTAGCGTTCACTCCGCTAAGCTCTCCCCCTTGGATATCAAAGCGAGTTTTGACTATATCAGTATAGGATTTTGAATGAAGAAGGTCCGAGAGTTCTTCTACTAGGCAAACATTTCTTTCCTACGAGAAAACAAATTACTTTCCAAACAATCTTTCACTCTTCAAAGAAAATTATATAAAACATATGCCATAGTTTGTGATGGTTTTATGATCCATAGAGACTGTTTTCCCTTTTTCTACTCTATCGTCTATGCAATGAATGTAAGTACTTAACAAAATTAATTCCAACCTTGTCTAATGTAGGACCATTGCCTGGCGAGTTTGGTGGCACATCCTCCAAGGCAATTCTTTTTCCTTTATCAGCTTCTCGGCTAGTGCCAGTCTCATCATTGTGAGTCTCGCTAACACGGGTCCTTTTTGGGGCCATCTTATCTCTAACCAACTTGAAAATGTGTAAGAACTAATTGTGAAAAAACCAAGTTGATAATAACGTTGATGGAATGTTGATTTCATCTATTCTTACACTTCTATTCCAATGATCTATGTTTATGGTAGGCAAGAAATTTTATGTAAGGTCTAATAGGCAATACTCATTCACACCATCCATTTATGCACTAATCTCATGATTAATCACTTATATATACTTGCAAGAACAATCCATCATTTTAGTTGGACAATTCTTGAATATGCTTAGCTAACTCATGCAAATATTTAGGTTACATTGATGAAGAATTGTGCATGTAGTCAACACAATCAATTATGTAATCAAGCGGTGAGACCTTCATTACTTTGTAATCTAGAGAATTACCATAAAATAGATATAATGATTCTTGATTTCCAATTGAGGATACGTAAATAAGAGTATAGCATTTGATAGTAGAGTAGTGATGGGGGCATTTCACAAGCCAAGCTCCCATACCCCTCTTCTCTTGTCCCCACCCCATGAAAACCCCCTCTTAGGGAGGGAGTGATAAAAGGCATTGGAAAAAGTAAGAAAAAAATAAAGTATGATTATGTAAATATATAAGAAAGGTAAAATAGGCCACCTCATGCCTGCGGGGTAGCCCATCCCCACCTTGCCTCCTTTTTCTTCACTGTTGCCCCGCCGAGTGTCCCTTTTCCTCTCCTCCACTCAAAAGGTCAACCCCCTCTCTTCCCCTTGTACTTTCTCCTTTCTCTCTCCCCTCAAGCTACCCCACCTCTCACCAATAATGCATTATAACTCACCAATAATGCACCCTAACTCACATGCAACTTATGCTATCTTCCAAAACAGTATACCCCACCCCCCTTTTCTCTCTCCTACACTCTCCCATGATCCAAATACCCCCCTCTCTCTCTAAAATTTGAAATCTCTCTTGTCTTGTAGCCAGATGACCTCCCCCACACTCACACACACTCAGTTTCACTGAAAAAGGTGCCCACAGACCCATCCCCACCCAGTGGTTACCTGATTTTCTTGTGTTCACACACATCTGCACACAGATTTACCTCTTAACACACTCCCCTCTCTCCCCTCTTGTAATTACTTTATTCTCCATGTCACCTCTCACTTTTTTTCATCAACCCATCTCTCTCTCTTAGTCTCTCTCTCATGAGACTGCTGTTCTGGCACATATACACACAGCCAGACAAGTGGGGCCCACAGTGACATGGCCTATGTAGATAATGATTTCTTCATTTCTAAATTCTAGAATTTCTCCCCCCCCTCCTCCCCTATATAAAGAGGGGTCACCATCACACAAAAACACACAACATCACCAAAGAACACACTATGCACTGTGTGTGCCTAGTGCACACACAAACACCCACACCATCACCATCACCATCACCATCACCGAAATCACCATGCTTGTTTTGAGCATGACCTCTACACCCTTGGCTATGGAAGATGAAGGGCAACTAAATGAAGGATGATGGCCATAATCCTCGTGCGAGTCTTCGCCATCAACTCCCACCTATCCGCCATGTGCTCTACCACTCTCTCCCTTCTCATTCCCCTACCCTATGCTCCCCATTTCATCGCCTAATTCTCTAAATAAAGCTTGAGGTTTTGTGAGTATGTTTTCTTGCAATGTTTTGCCCATGTGAGGTGTGCGGAATCGCCACCTAGTCTTGTGTTTTGGAGTGAGCTTGTGTATGTGTGAAGGGTGTGCGGATTCGCCATCCTTTTGTGGTGCCTAAGTACTAAGTCGCTATACCCCCTCCCTCACTCTCTCTCTCTCTCTCTCTCTCTCTCTCTCACACTTGATCTCATTCCCTTTCCTCTTCATCATTACTCCCAAGCATCCATATCTCTTGGATGAAAACTTTGTTATGGTGGTGTGTTGTTTGCGTCCTAGCCGCTGAAGCTAGGTGGTGCCCCCTGTTTGCTTTACCATGACAGGCTCGAGGCGCGCCATTCGGTCCCCGGTGTTTTAGAGGCCGTCGGGGTTCGGGGTTCACTTTGCTCCCGTCATTTGGTGCCCCCGCTGAGGAACTTTTCATGAAACCCTTCAGTTTACAAGACTGAAACCCCTAAACTATTGTGAATGGATGAATGGCTAGCAAGATTTGCTAATTGGATGACAGAAGAAGAAGAGCTCCAAGCACAACTAGACGAACTTTGCATCTCCATCAAAGCTCGAGTGCCAGGCGTAACGGTAATCGATTTGTAGTGGGAGAGTCAACCAACACGCCAAACCCAGTGGATATACATAGGCCAAGTGCCAAGAAGAAGAAGGAGAAGGTCGAAACCATGTCCGCAACCTACAACCAACCCACAACAACAAAATAGAAGGAGCTCTACACAATAGAGAATCAACACTATTCTACTTTAAGAATCGGGTAACTCAAGTCACCGAGGTAATTATCACAGTCAGTTTTCAAGTCGCACCTGATGCTGCAGCACAGATAACGGAAGCATTGGCTCACACTCTCACTAGAGAAACTAGGGATCTACTGAGTTTGTTTCAGGAAAGAACACCACCTTGTCCCACAAGCTTGGACAGTGACTAAGCACCTTTAAGCTTCACATGAATCAGTACAACCTACCTCAAAACAGATCACACATACCAACACGTGTACGCTCAATCAAGGTAATACTGGATTTGAAGGCTCACTACCAGCACATCATTGACACCATGCCGGGTGGGGAGTGGTTTTTGGAGGTTCTGGCATCAGATCAACCATTTGTCTTACCTTTGGTACAAGGCAATGTACCGTTTGAAGTTTTAATCTATGTCCTAGTATAAGAGGGTATACACGCCTCCTTGTAAAGAAGAAGAAAACTTTTGCAAGTTAAGCAGTGTGTCTTTCTAGCTCTCTCTCAGTAATCATGGCAAGTGTAGCATTTCCAACATTTAAAGGAAAGAAGGGGGAGGATTTGGTAACAGACTTCCTAGATGACTTTGAAGTAGCATGTGTAGTGAGCAACAAAGATACGGATGAATCCCGGGTTAGAATCTTTAAGCATCTCATGAAGCTAGAAGCTAGATCATGGTACAATGCACTTCCACAAGCAACCAAGGATGACTGGGAACCCTTAAAAAACCGTTTTTAAGAGGCGCTTTGGGGGAGGTACCACTTCAGAAAAGTTGTGGGACAAGTTGAGAGACTTGAAGCAGGAGTGTCTTTTAGAATATGCCACCTATGAGTCCAAATTTGTGGATTTGTGGGAACGGTGGGTTGAGTCACTGGCTAGGGGGGAAGCTGCACCCAATTTCCTAAAAAAAGATCGGTTCACGCATGGCTTATGGCCGCTTCTCAAGGAGAAGGTGAAAGGTAGATTCTCGGCTACGTACGAGTTAGCCGTTGAGATTGCTCGCCTTAAGGACAAGAAGCTGCGAATGAAAGCCAAAGAAACCGAGTCAACAGAATTAGGAACATCGCGTCGACCAGCAACTACGACAACCACCATTCCACCACCACCACCGGCTCTTGGAGTAAGAGATGACCAACAAGATATGTTGGCCCATATTACTGACCAACTGTAGAATTTTTCTGTCCACTTAATACAGCAAGGGAGGAGTCAAGAAAGAGATCAAGACCCTGGAAGAGAACGACGACAAAACAGGGAGTATCACTGCTACAACTACAGAGAAGATGGTCACGGTATGTACTACTGTCCCAAACCTCAACAAAACTATAATAGAGGAGGTAGGAGGAACCAATTGTCACTCCCTAGAGAAAGAACACCCCCACCCCGAGCACCAGCCCCACCAACACAAATTCTACGTCCGCCACAATCACCACTTACAATCATCCTACGCCCACCATCAATTGGTACCCGCACACCAAGTATCATTGGTCTTGTAGAAGAGGTCAAGATGAAGGTAACCGAAGAAGGATCGAGCGAGAAGTTTATTCAAAGAACTGAAGCAGTGGAACAAGAAGTTAAAGAATCAAAAGATGCTACCCAGGTGGGGGAGGTAAGTCAAGAAAATTGTGTTACAAATGTGAGTACATCTTTAACCTTGAATGAAATAGGCACCAAAGCGATGAATCGACAACATTGGGCAGTAAGGGTAAGAAGGTGTAAAGTGTTGATTAGGCCTCGTCAGAGTAAGAGGAATGCAAAGGTCATGAAAGATACAAGAGAAGAGGAAAACCAGCCTGCTAGCAAGGCTTTGCAGAAGATGGACAACATATCAAGCAAAGGGGAGGGATTTGAAAACGGAAGCCTGTGCACCAGCATGGACCCAGGACAGTGTAGCAAGCTAAAGGAATCTTGCATCAAGGCAGTTTCACTTAAGGACCATAACGAAGAGGTAAGTATGACTGAAGGTTTGGAGTTGGCTATTGCTCCAGAGGCTTGGCAGATGAGCAAGACTTTATTGTGTAGTGTTATAGACTTGGAGATGGGTAATGCCTCTAGTCTACTGAAAGATGTTATAAACTTGGAGATGGGTAATGCCTCCAGTTTATGTGAGGGTGTTCAGAGTAAGTGTGATGATCAATATGTTGCCAACCTTTTAAGGATGTTCCAAAATCCTCCACAACACAGCATTGTGTTTGCATGGGATGCATCAGACCTATGGCTATGGCTAGCTGCTATAACATATAGAGAGAAGATCAGCATGGAGATAAGAGCAAAGGAGCCATGGATAGACAAAAGCCTGATAGAATGCAAGAATGAAGACCTCATTCGCAATTTGGTACAATTTTTTACAAATAGTGCATCCTCTCTTTGGAGAAAGGTAAGTGGATTACACTTGTATTTAAGCCGCAAGGTAGGTGGCTTGCTATTAGCATCAGTAAAGGAAGCTGACATGTTTGAGCACACCCAAAAGAAGCATGATATGCTTGAAGTTTTTTCTAATGGCAGTAAGCAGGACTCTGAAGACAACTTGAGCTCACCACACCAACATGGCGGCCATATATGGTGGATTCTTGGTACACTCTTGGGAATCATAATTTTCAGTTCTGTCTTTGCAGGAGCCAAGATGCTCATTTCCCCTCTCGCTACTGGTGGTTACAAATTTGATCCAATTTGGCATGCAAATTTTATTGTTCGGACACTGCAAACAATGATCCTATTTTTCACTTGGGATCCAGGAGGACATTGGCACAAAGTTCTGGAAGCCATGGGCTTTCCCTTTAATCAACCGACACTATTCCAAGAAACAAGCTATCACCCGGACCTGTTACAGATTAACGAATATCCCAGAAATCTCACCAATGGCCAAATGGAATGGATAGTTCAGAAGGCAACTCGATATCGGATCCTACAGCTAAGTGGAAGAAGAAACAGATGAGCTAGAGGCATGAATGCCTCTAGCCAAAAGGGGAGGGCTAATGATGGGGCTTTTCACAAGCCAAGCTCCCATACCCCTCTTCTCTTGTCCCCACCCCATGAAAACCCCCTCTTAGGGAGGGAGTGATAAAAGGCATTGGAAAAAGTAAGAAAAAAATAAAGTATGATTATGTAAATATATAAGAAAGGTAAAATAGGCCACCTCATGCCTGCGGGGTAGCCCATCCCCACTTTGCCTCCTTTTTCTTCACTGTTGCCCCGCTGGGTGTCCCTTTTCCTCTCCTCCACTCAAAAGGTCAACCCCCTCTCTCTTCCCCTTGTACTTTCTCCTTTCTCTCTCCCCTCAAGCTACCCCACCTCTCACCGATAATGCATTATAACTCACCAATAATGCACCCTAACTCACATGCAACTTATGCTATCTTCCAAAATAGTATACCCCACCCCCCTTTTCTCTCTCCTACACTCTCCCATGATCCAAATATCCCCCTCTCTCTCTAAAATTTGAAATCTCTCTTGTCTTGTAGCCAGATGGCCTCCCCCACACTCACACACACTCAGTTTCACTGAAAAAGGTGCCCACAGACCCATCCCCACCCAGTGGTTACGTGATTTTCTTGTGTTCACACACATCTGCACACAGATTCACCTCTTAACACACTCCCCTCTCTCCCCTCTTGTAATTACTTTATTCTCCATGTCACCTCTCACTTTTTTTCATCAACCCATCTCTCTCTCTTAGTCTCTCTCTCATGAGACTGCTGTTCTGGCACATATACACACAGCCAGACAAGTGGGGCCCACAGTCACATGGCCTATGTAGATAATGATTTCTTCATTTTTAAATTCTAGAATTTCTCCCCCCCCTCCTCCCCTATATAAAGAGGGGTCACCATCACACAAAAACACACAACATCACCAAAGAACACACTATGCACTGTGTGTGCCTAGTGCACACACAAACACCCACACCATCACCATCACCATCACCATCACCATCACCATCACCATCACCGCAATCACCATGCTTGTTTTGAGCATGACCTCTACACCCTTGGCTATGGAAGATGAAGGGCAAATAAATGAAGGATGATGGCCATAATCCTCGTGCGAGTCTTCGCCATCAACTCCCACCTATCCGCCATGTGCTCTACCACTCTCTCCCTTCTTATTCCCCTACCCTATGCTCCCCATTTCATCGCCTAATTCTCTAAATAAAGCTTGAGGTTTTGTGAGTATGTTTTCTTGCAATGTTTTGCCCATGTGAGGTGTGCGGAATCGTCACCTAGTCTTGTGTTTTGGAGTGAGCTTGTGTATGTGTGAAGGGTGTGCGGATTCTCCATCCTTTTGTGGTGCCTAAGTACTAAGCCGCTATACCCCCTCCCTCACTCTCTCTCTCTCTCTCTCTCTCTCTCTCACTTGATCTCATTCCCTTTCCTCTTCATCATTACTCCCAAGCATCCATCTCTCTTGGATGAAAACTTTGTTATGGGGGTGTGTTGTTTGCGTCCTAGCCGCTGAAGCTAGGTGGTGCCCCCTGTTTGCTTTACCATGACAGGCTCGAGGCGCGCCATTCGGTCCCCGGTGTTTTAGAGGCCGTCGGGGTTCGGGGTTCGCTTTGCTCCCGTCAGTAGCAATTGGAAAGGATTCCAATTGAATGATAATGTATGGAAGCAATTGGAAAGGATTCCATTTGAGAGAAGAGATTGATAGTAGCTTGATTAAACAATAGATTTACATTACCCAATGTGATTTGGAGGTATTGATCTCTCAAAGCTTTGATGTAGAAGCCACCAAGTTAATTTCCACAGCAGCAGAGCTTCCTTCTCCCAAGTGTGTTCAAGTGTGTCTAAAATTGAGTGTGAATGGCCTTTAAATAGGGGTTTGGAGGTTGCTTGAGGTCCAAGGCATGCCCATACGTCCCTTGCTCGCCCCCTCTTGCCAAATGAAGGATTAGAGGTGTCACAAGCCTCTCACTTACCACTAGAGGTGTCCTCTTTTTCCCAATTGAGTGATACACCTCATGTGCTTACCCATGCTTAGGGTCAATATACCATAAGAGATGGGCTATGGCCATGGGTCATTTATGGTAATGCATACACATACCCATACATACACATGCACATACATGCTCATGCACATGCATACATATGCATACCTTAGGTTTATGATTTAATTTATTAACATTAGGATGAAATTTAATTGTCTAAAGTGAGCTTGGCTTGTCAAAATTCAATTCTGAAGCTTTCTATTAAAAGATGAGCTTGAGGATAACAGACTAAGGTGTCAGATGCACACACCTGCTATATTTAGTAGTTTTCGAGACAGACAGCTATTTTTATGGAAATTTAGCATGGGATAGATTTAGACGAGATGGTCGCGTCTAGGTGGGTGTAAGCACCTCAAAAATTTCTATTTTTGGACGAAAATGGTAAACAAGTAAAAATTTTATTTTTTAAAATCTTACAATAATATATTTAACATTGGCTCATCAAAGCTGGAAAAACTGCCAAAAAATAGTAACTTTATGACCAAAATGGCATGATATGTATTCCATTACATGGGAATCCCCGTTCCAAGGGTGGCAGAGACCTTACAAAAATTCATTTTCCTATTTCTTATGCTAGCCGACAGTTGAACATGGTGGAAAAGAATTATACCACTTCAAAAAGGGAAGGATTAGGAATGATCTATGCCGTAAAAAAGTATAGATATTACCTATTAGGCAACAAATTTGTGTTCTTTGTGGACCACCAAGACTTATTGTACTTGGTGAACAAGCCATGTAGCACATGAGTGAGATGATTCATCATTCTTCTAGAATTTGATTTCACTGTAGTTGTAAAAAAGGGCACCACTCATCAAAGAGCAGCTCATTTGTCTAGGATTGTTTCAGGGGAACCACCTAAGGGAGTAGACAATGACCTACCAGATGCATATCTATTCTCCATGGAAATGATACCTCGATGGTCGAAAAATATGGTATCATTGATGACCATAGTTCGTGGATTCACAAATACCACTTCCTATTACAATCGGATTAATTGAGCAATTGGCTATGTATCAACTACTATCTGGTAGGCTATACAAAAGAAATCAACATGGAATATTGCTCTTAATCCTGGAGAGAAAACCCAATACCTGAGTCGAGCACATATTACCATAGTAGGACTTCACTTTGCGGAAGATCAAACTATGCAACGAATCTTGAGACTTGGAGTATTTTGTCCAACTATGAGGAGTGATGTTCACTCTTTTGTAAAGGATTTTCCTCAATGTAAAAAACAAACACCCATACCTCATGTAACATTGTTCCAAATGTCACTTGTTCCTAAGTGCAGTAACTATCTCGTTACCTACTTATCAAGACAAACATTTCTTGACGATATGAGCAAACGTCGTCAAAGAGCAATTGAAACTGAAGCAAGAGATTATGCACTTATTGGAAACCAATTGTATCGGGGAGGTAAGGATCAACATTTGCGTCTTTGTGCAAATAAATACGAATATATTCTAATTATAGAACAAGCACATGTTGGATTAGCTGGAGGTCACTTTTCTAGTGAGACAACCGCAAGAGCAATCTTAATGGTGGGCATCTAGTGGCCAACACTTTTTGCAGATGCCAAAGAATATGTTTGAAGGTGTGATTCTTGTCAACGAGCGAAAATGCCAACAAATGTAGATAGCATGCCCTTAAGACCCCAATGATGGGAGCTAGAGATTTCACAAAATAGGGTATAGACTTTGTTGGGCCAATACAACCACTTGCTTATAGCACCCATGCTCAATATATCATTGTAGCTATGGACTATTTGACCAAGTGGGTCGAGGCTAAAGAAACTCAAAAGAATGATGCCAGAACCACTGCCGCATTCTTATAATAGTATGTGTTCACAAGATATGGACTACCAATAGAAATTTTTAGTGATAGAGGAACTCATTTCCTCGATGAGGTAATCGAGTATCTGCTTAATGAATTTATGGTCATCCATAACAAATCAGCTCGCTATCACCCACAAGCAAATGGAAAAGCTAAGCATACGAATAAAATTCTTAGCTCGGTATTGACTAAAGTGATTAGTTTAGGAAGGACAGATTGGGAAATGAATCTCCATGCAGCTCTATGGGCTTATCGAGTTTCATTCAAAATAGATTTAAATGCTACACCCTTTAACCTTGTCTATGGTCTTGATTCCATATTGCCAATAGAATTTCTATTGCTGACACTAAGGGTAGCTAACAATCTTGAGTGGAGAGGACATGAATTGTCAGAAAGACTTGAAGATTTAGAGAAGCTAGATGAGCAAAGGCTAACTGTTGTAGGTCACATCTATGCACAAAAACGGAAACAAAAACAATTTTTTGATTCCCATCTAATTACAAAAATCTCCAAAAAAGGGGACTTAGTTTTAGTCTATTCCCTTAAGCAGCACATCCCCAAGTTTAAGAAAAAGGGAAACAAACTTTTTGTCATTGAATATGTATCTCCAAGTGGAGTAGCTAAGTTGTCCACCCTAGATGGTGAACCAATGGCTAATTGGATTAATGGATATCGTTTAAAGAAGTATAATTTGCCACTAACCAATGAATTGCTAAAAAGAATGCATGCAACCAAACAAAGGAAGATAAAATGGCAGCAGGTTATTGATGAAGCCCAGGAGGAAGCTCGGTTTTGAGTACTCAAAAGGAAAGCTGCTCTCAAGAATCAACAAACACCTATTCCCATCAACACTCTGGAAATATATGTCCGACAAGCAGAAAGACGCAGTGTCAACAGATGATGAATGGTTAGATGGAATGGACCTTCGCATCAAAGTATAGCTAAACAATCATAACACAAATGCATTGGTCGATATAGGAGCTAGAGTAATTGTAGTCAGTTATTCCACATACAAGAAAGCAACAAGTCAGTCTTTGACAACATGAATATCGACTATCAAAGGATGCAACAAGAACCCAACACCAACATTGGGAGTAGTCAACTTAAATGTGATAGTACGTGGATGTTCATGTCCTCATCCGTTTTTATGCTTACCAGATGAACACATGAATGAGACAATGATTCTTGGAATCTCATGGATGTGGACGTACAAGGCAGTACCAGATTGGGATACAAATCAGCTCAAGCTATTACCTAAAGGCGGGCAACTCATTGTTCCAATTGCATCAAGCAAGAAGGAATGAAAGGTAGGTTACCGGCAGGGTAAATCACGAAGCAACCAGTGTTCTCCATCCTATGGATGACAAGAAAATGCTACAAGTAGCATGCAAGGAGCCATGCAAATTTGGGTACCGAAAGCACAGCTTAAGGATAAGCCGATTCAAATCTGGGTGCCCAAAACATCATCGACAATACCAAAGATGGTTCCAAAGATCAAAACACAGAGACGAGCATCTCCGAATAAGGAACCCCTGACACGAAATGGATTTGGAAGAAAAAGGAGCACTTATCTTCTTTGCAAACAGAAAAATCGATCAAGCAATGGAGAGTTAAGTCTCAGAAAACTCAACCACACCAGTTTGCACCAAGCAAACCAAGATATCAGTGGGGGAAAAAAATCTCGACAACTGTCAGAATTGATACCAAAAGCTCATGCAATCAGCGTGCTAAAGCATCCTGATGGTACAATCAAACAAAGAGCACACAAGATACTCGATTTGCTCTTTGGAAGACAGCATAAAAAAGCCTCGACATAAAAAACCCTTGAGTTAATTATTCAAGACCCAACTCTTGCATAGCACATTGGTTGGAACTACATTGATCTTCAAATCATGGTAGATCCAACCAAGGCTATGCATAGACATGATTGTTCAACCCATGCACACAGTCATCCCGGAGTACGCCATCTTGGAGGGGTGGAAAGGCACTAAGTAATTAAGGGCAATGTTTGAAGAGGGAGGAAAAAGTTTCATGTTAACGTGTGACTTTTTGCAAAATGACCTTATAATGCCCTTGTAATTCATCAACAAGGGAAAATTAACCAATGATATCTCCCCGATGAGTGTAAATAGTGTACATACTATCAAAAAATAATAAAAAAATAGTCCTTTTTGGTTATTTTTCATCATTTTTCTTGATATTGAGACTTAAAAATGGAGAAATCCAACAAAAAACAATAAATTTGTGTTTTTCAATGGATTTTCTTAATTATTAGATTTTCACTTTGATTTTTTAGCGCATTGTGTTATTTCTTTGATTTTTCCAATAAACAAGTCAAACATTAATAATAAATAGCAAAGGAGCTCAAGTGGAAAAACTAAAGACACGGTGATGATTAGAAAGACAAGGTGAATAGGTGCAAAAAGTTTCGATCAAATCGACAGATGGAGGCGGAAAACCTAAATTAGGCGGCCATGCCTACTTTGGCAGAATTCTTGCAGAATGAGCTACAAGAATCCGATTGGGAAAATTTTTGAGTCTAACATATATTTCACAGCCTAGTAGGACTAACAGGGAATTTAGGGGAAAATGGTTCGAAAAGTCCGGGTATAGATACCCAAGGTAGGCTAAAATCACCTCATTTCCACTTGTTGCCTTTGGAGAGAGAGCTTTTCGACCCTCTTCACACGTATTTTCTGGAGTCCACAGTCACCTGTTTTCAGCAACGTCTCACTGAAGACATGAGGGGTAAGTTCTATACTTATCAATGATCCATTTTGTACAGACGATAGCTAGTCTAAACCCCTAGAAAAAACCCTAGAATCCGAGCAGTGCATGAAGACCTACGACCAAAAATTGACCATAGCGGCATGTCAGCTCAACCAAATCGAATGAGAATTGAACTGTAGCATGCCCAACATAATAGGACACTTCTATATCAATAGTTGACCATTCGGCAAGGATCAAGGGGTTCCCAAGTAGAAAAGCTAGGTTTTTGGCAGATGCCAGAATTGGATTATTACTCCACAGACAACTTACATACAAGGTCTATACATAATGTATATGATTGGTTTTATAAAATCAATCAAGCCAAGCCCTCGAAAAGCTAAAAACGGCTTGAAGGCTACAAAGCGTCAAATTTGATATACGAGGTCAAATTGACTCCAAATGGGCCAAAATTGGATGAGTTGCTTCAGGACTATGTTGCAAACAAGTCCATAGCCTCAAAAGTGACTAACCAACTCTACACGCCATGTAGTTACAAAAATCAGCGATTTCAGAGTCGACAAAGCACGAAGTAATGCTGGCAAGACCAAATTTTATCATTTTCAATTTAGGACTTGTTTTAGGTGTATAGAATGTGTTTAGGTCAAAATTTCCAAGTTTGCTGTAAATAATCGCGATTATTTACTTTTGCATTATTTTGTCTTGAAAATTGTATCATCAGCTCACTTATCACTTGCACACACCTGTTACATGAAAAATTTCAAGTATGAGCCAAAATGATCAATTATAACTTGGAAAATTGCTAAAAAACACAAAGAAGTCCTAGCAGATCAAATTCTGAGTTGTGAGTCACATTTTTTGATCCAAATCACCTCATATCACATACACAGGGTCTATACCATGCTTAGAACCAAGTTGTACCAAAAAATGTTCATTTTGATGAAAAAGTTATGATCGCGATTATTTACTTTTTGACCAAAATGGGGTGAATTTGCAACTTTGCCATCATGGGACCAAAGTACATGATGTCCTAAGCCCACTAGCCAAGTTTGAACAAATTTGAAGCTCAAAATCTCAAAATTTCTTTACATCTACTGTTTCAGACCTAAAGCCTAACTCTGACACCATTTTTATCTTGTGCACCCAAATGAGCCCATATTTCACTCAGAGTATTTATTTGGTATATACTTCAAGCAAACAAAGGAAACAAGTTTTACACAAGTTTTACCCTAAAACAAAGGGAACTCCTTGTACCTCCACACAACAAGAAACAGCTGAGGCATCCACGAAGCCTCAGGATGACAAAGCAGAAGAAGCACAACCACAACCTCAAGGGCAAGAACAACCAGCCGCCACACGACACAGCCGAGAGAGTCACAAGAGACTGCTGAGACATCTAGGCAGCTCACATGAAAGGAGGATTGGCAATCAAATGATGAGGTAATCCTGCAAGTCAACGAATATGTAAGGTAAATGCAGGATATGACGGAAAGACTCTAATCAGCAGCACTTAGCCACAATTCAAAGGCTAAAGAATTGGAGATGGTGATTGACGCTCTCCAAGGAGAAGATAGATTAAATGTTATTACCAATCTACAAAGACAAGTACATGAATTGAAAACTGAAGCTAAACAACACTAGCTAGCACGAGACAAACAGCAAAAGGAGATGGAGGAGTTAGGTGAACTTATTGCGAAGTTGTCAGATGCTTGCAAAGCCAAAGATGAACAGCTGACGGAAGTTACCAACAACCTTCTAACTACAACCTTGTCAATTCAAAAGATTCAAGTGTAGTTAGATGTAGTGAATGCCTCCTTGCAATATTCAGAGCAGAGAATAAATAATCAGGCAATTTTTTTGCGGCAAATACAAGAAACTCCCGCAGTAGCCTCCATCAAAGGGACAAATGAGGTGTACAAAGCATTAGAGAAAAAGAATAAAGACCTTGAGCTAGAGCTAAAACTAGAGCAATCTCAACACAAAGACCTATCATTAATGCGGGTGCAACAAGAAGAAGAGCTTCTCAAAGAAATAGCCGAGTTAAAGAGAGTCAACCAAATGCTGAGAGATGGACAACAAGAAACACATGAAGAAGCATGAACTTCAGAACAGCCACATATAGATATTCCCTCAGTTTCTTTTTCTTAGATGGAAACACAATCAGGAGAAGGGCTAGGTGGTGAAGAGGATTTCAGAGTACCATTAATCGAAGCAGATGAAGTGCCAATGGTCCAACTGTCAAAAGATGAGGAAGATACACTCAAAGAAAAGATTACATAGGAGGTGGATGAGCAATGGAAAGCAGCGATGGATTGGGAGTTGAGAGTTCTTCACTCTGTCAATGTTACTCAACTCACTCCCAATCAAACCAATGCGCAATGACATCAACAATCCCTGCCATATCCTTTGATAAAGGTGGAGTTTCTCCAAGTCAAAGAGAGGCTTTACAAAGACATGCAAGTAGAAGATGCAGATGAAGATCACCCAAAGTTGAGGCTGAGCTGGTTGAACAAGAATCCAAGGTATCTAATTCTGTTCAGAAGAGCACCTATGGCACTTCAAAAGGATCCCACTTTTTGGCCTGTACCAAGAGTAAGGACTCGGCAAGCACATGAGGCAGTTACAAAGAAGCAGCCAACATGGTTGAACTACCCAAGATTGGTAGCTCCAAAAAAGGGACAGGCCACAGAAGAATACGTGGTAAACCCTAACGAGCGTCATGTCATTCTTCAAAAAAATCCTACCTGATTTATCATGTGCAATGCTTTATAAAATCTGCCGAATATTGCTCACCTGCATCAAAGTATTTCATGAGCCAGAGCAAGCAGGCACCCCGTGGTTGTCATTCCTCAAGGGTAGTAAAGGCTCTATGGCTTTGACGCTAGATGCATGTTCTTACCTTCACATAATATATTGGCGTTTGAGGAAGCGTTCTACACAGAGTTCTTCACTTGGCGAACAAAGATATTTGGGCCATTGATTAACAACCTGGCTTCAAAATTTATAGGCTACTTCGCAGTTGAGCTTAAAAACAGAGTCACTATGCAGTTTTTGCAGGTGCCAGATAAAGAGAGAAAGATCAAATACAAAAAGACTCTAAATGCACCACCTCGCCAAACGTGAACTTGAAGACTATTTCAACCCATAAAGCTATGTCAAGGGACGAAACAGGCGAGGAGGGGGGGAATTTTAGCAGACAACAAGCTAACTGAAATACCATTTTTTGGAGCTCTCATTGTAAAAACACTTATCATTTTGATAAATCAGGAATACTGTAACTTCTATTTTATAGATAAACCTTGTAATTGATGAGCTGATGGTACAAGCTTCCAAATTGTATCAACCTGTCATTACCCATCTTTAGTTAGAGCTCCTAGATTATTATTTTTGACCACCAAAAACCTTGGCTAAGGTATAAAAGTAAATTTTTGTAAGTTAATTTTAAGTTTTGGATAATAAAATGCACAGCGTGAGCTATCGGCACTCACTTCTCTCCTTCTCGTGCTTCCTTACTCCCTCCCTAGTTGTTGTCACATTGCACTCGCGTTTGTTGCATTACAACCACAAACACTTCACGGTATTTCATAGCTTTTGGTGTCGCCAACCCGCGGCCTAATTTCATCATAAGTACAAATTTACACTTCAAAATAAAAAACTAAGCATAGGTAGGGTATTGGGACATCATTGCTAAGCATTTAGGTGCATTCTGGGTCAAAAACACTAGGTCAAAAATCCACTGTTGTTAATAATCGCGATTTTTGCACTTGACCTAAAGTGGAATCTGAGACCATAAGCATGTGTGTTTAGGTCTTATAAACTTGTCCTAGAAGTTTTGTTATGTTTGGATGTCATTTGATGATGTAACGGATGTGATTTGTTTGCCGATGAGCAATTAGCTTTTGGTGATTTCAGTCATTTGAGTGTAGCTTGAGCTATATGCAAGTTGTTTGTTGTTTTTTGAGAGATTGACAACCTCTTGTAGCCTCTATGCACTAGTCGGGTTAGATTCGTCCCATGTGTTGACAATTGAATCGTGGTTCTCGCTAAATCTACAATAAGATAGGAGTGAGGTTAGACACCCGTCCCACAGTGCCAAGTGCATAGTTTCTAAAAGAGTTTAAAGTATTCCTCACAAATTGAGAACGATAAATATGGCACATGCCCTTTAGTATGGCACCTTTGTAAACCTCTCAACCTACAAAGCATCCCCACAACCATTCTTGCTAGCATCATATAGCCAGCTTTTATATACATCTTCGAAAGATAGATTTGCATGTCCTAGCTTGCTTGTTCCCACACCTGAAATTCTCACATAACTAAAGTGAAACATTGGAAGAGTATTGAAGATCCTATGCTAGCACAAGCTCTTCATGAAAATAAGTGTACATTTTTCACTCATAAAGTCACTTATTTAGGCTTTGTCATTTCACCTGAAGGGGTATCAATTGACAATGAGAAAATCAAAGATATTGTGGAATGTCAAAGAAAAGCAAAGTCAGAGGATTGATAGGCATCAAACGATGGTAGTATATGGATTTTCTTAAGGACTATGCCCTTAAAAATGGCCCCACTTACCAATCTTCTAAAGAAAAATACCAAAATCCATTGGAAAGATGAACATGAAGCGTGCTTTACACAACTCTAGTCTCAAATCCTATTCTCAAACTTCTAAAATTCACTCAAGAGTTTGAAGTAGTGACAGATGCCAGTAATCTTTTCATAGGAGGTGTTCTTGATGCAAGAAGGATGACTTGTAGCTTACACTTCTCGAAAGCTACGTATACATGAGATTAGCTATGTCACTCATTACTTCCAGTTATGCATGCTCTTAAGCTTTGGAGACATTATCTCCTTGGTCAAAAAATTCAATTGATAATTGATCACAAGAGTTTAAAGTGGATCTTTACCCCACCTAAACTCCATTAACGACAAAGAAGATGGATAGAATAACTTTAAAATAAAAATTGATGCCATTTGAGAGTCACCCAAAATCAAGCAAAGAAAATGCAACTTTTTTATAAAAAAAAGCTAATTTTGTAAAGCTCACTTTTGTTTTTTTCGATTATTTTAGTCAAAACGTGATCTCAAGAAGTTCTTTGGATCTTAAAAAATTGTGTTGAAGAAATTTTGTGAATTCTGGTGTCATATGTAAAAGTTATGCACAAATTATTAAAATCTTGTATGAGCCACTTCGCTTTTTTGTCTCGGATAAATGACTAGAATTAAAGAAGATATGTTGGCATAAACCATTAGAAATGCTATAGGCTTCTACCATATGTATTGGCAAGTGAGTGTTAGCGGTTCGTGTTTACTTTGTTACAAAGCACACCCACATGTATAATCTATATTTACATAAGATTACATGAAACCATAAAAGTTCATTTTCACCTTACTGAAAAGTGTCTCTATCTTTGTCTATACAAAATGAGCCGTGTGGGACTTATTGAACCAAAATAAAGTATTGATAAACGATAAGTCACTAAAGCCTAAACAAATGATTGATTGCCCAAATTACATCAATTAGTGCAAATTTGCACTAGTGTAGTTTGGCACGCTTTGGAAATACTACCAATCATTGTTGGAATTAGGGTTGCAGGAAAACACACACAACTTGGAGAAGATGAAGGAATCTCAAGGCACACAATAGAGAGTGTTTTACTTAGTGTGTGATGGCAACCCACTACTAAACATCAACATGTATTCTATTGCATTGGGAAAATCTCCTCAATAACTTGTAATTGCACTTTGAAAACTGCCTGACATACATATTGAACAATGAAAACCCACTAATGAAAATATACCAACATGTATCCTAGCCCATCATTGCAACACTCGTCAATGGATTGTTGTGCTCTCACAACAACGTTGCATTTGGCATACATACTCAACAACGTTTTTGGGGCTCATGCAATGCACTGTTGCAATATGAGATTGTCAGCAACTTGTTGGGCTCTAACATGTGCTACACATTCAACACTAGCACATTGGTGCGTTCGAATCTCCAATGCAATGAGCGAGCAGGAAGTAGTGTCACGACGATTCCCTCTTTAACAAGACGAGCCACCCCCCATTTCTTTTTTTTATCTTGAGGCACCGTTTCAAGCTCAATCAACGTGGTGTTGTGGTTATGAAAATACAGATAGGGCCAATCCTCATTCGTGCATGTGTGGTTCAATCAAGCCTTGCTGTTTTCCTCTTGACTGTCCGCCCCCCTTCCCCCAAAACCCATTTTTGTCACACAAGATTTTTTTTTTTTGATGTCGTGCTCTATCTACAGATGTCCATGGTGGAGGGTAGTAGGAGCTAGACATTCCAATTTTGCCGCCTCTAAACTGGCTCCTCCACCCTATTTCAAGAGAGAATGTCATGTTGAACTGATTGATATAAGGCAAACAACGCAATCGCAACTATGTAACATGGTGAAAGTGAGGCCGAAGGTTTAATCCGCCATTGATCAAGTTCCATTGAGAAAAAAATGTAGGGTCCATTTGGTCCATTGAACCCCCGACTTCCCCCTCCATAGGCCTACACCAATCCATCCAAGTTAGTGCATCTTGTTGCACAACAAATGAAGCCTTGTGTATAAAAAATTATCCGCTCTTTGTGTGGCAATTGGATGGCCTATCATGCGTGCCCCATCGATCACTTGCCTGCCATTGATCTCCCAACTTGGACTCCGTGTCACTTATAGACGAGGCAATGCAATGCCAAGCCGACCTTATTCCAAGTGTACTCAAGCCTTTTTCCTAGGGCAACATGGCTTCACATGCAGGCATATGCGACTAATTCTGAGCCAGGTCCTCACTTTGCATGCCCCAAAAACAACCTAGAGGAATTTGATGTGATCACTGTCATCTAAGCTGCTAGGAGAGTGATACGGGTGACAATGTGCAAGCTAGGATTTGAGTAGGCCAACAAAAGAATTTCCAAGAAAAAAAATTGCTACAAAGAGGAAAGAAGGTTGTGACATAGTCATCTAAGATGGTAGGGATTTGGCCACCTTGAGAAAAATATGGTGAAAACAAAGAGCCAAGACACCACCACCTTCTTGGAGCTCATCGAACTAACGAATATATTTCTTCTCTTCACAACTTTGGCCTTCAATCTCACCATCATTGGCTTTTCAAGGAAGCTCAAAGACCAGCCTCTTCTGTCCCTTTTTAGGACAAACTTTAACACAAACATACAATATGCACTAGCAAAGATCAAGTCTCACACCCGTTCTATAAAGTGGTGAGTGCCAAGTGCATAGTTTCTAAAAGGGTTTCAAGCATTTCTCACAAACCAAGAATGCATAATATGGCACATGCCCTTTAAGATGGCACCTTCTCAAACCTCTCAACCTACAAAGCATCCCCACAAACATTCTTGTTAGCATCATATAGCCACCTTTTAGATACACCTTTCAAAGATAGATTTGCATGTCTCCTTTCTTCATGATTCAAATCTAACTTTCTTGTGCCCACACCTAAAAGTCTCACATAACTAAAGTGAAACGTTGGGTCCAACTAAGTTGTTCAACTCTTTCAACTAAGGCAGTAGGTTTAATCTGTCGTTGATCAAGTTAATTTGAGATAAAAATTGTAGGGTCCCTATGGTCCATTGAACCCGTGACTTCCCCCTCCACATGACTATGCCAATCCATCCGAGTAAGTGCATGTTGTTTCACAACAACTGAAGCCTTGTGTATAAAAAATTGTATGCTCTTTGCATGGAGATTGAACGGCCTAGATTGTTTGTGCCCCGCCGATCACTTGCTCGGTCATTGATCTCTCGATCTGACCTAGTGTCACTTATAGACGAGGCAATGCAATGCCAAATCTGATCTTTTTCCAAGAGTACTCGAACCTTTTTTCTAGGGAAACATTCCTTCACATGCAGGCATAGGCAACTGATTTTGAGCGAGGTTGTCACTTTGCATGCCCCGAAAACAACCTAGAGGGATTTGATGTGATCACTATTAACTAAGATGGTAGGAGAGTGACACAGGCGACAACGTCCAAGCTAGGATTTGAGTTGGACAACGAAATGATTTCCAAGAAAGAAAATTGCTACAAAGAGGAAAGAAAGTTGTAACATAGTCACCTAAGATGGTATGGATTTGGCCACGTTGAGAAAAATATGGTGAAAACAAAGACCACCACCATCTTCTTACAACTCATCAGACTAACAAATAGAGCTCTTCTCTTCACAATTTTGGCCTTCAACCTCACTATCCTTGGCTTTTCAAGGAATCTCAAATGCCAGCCTCTTTTGTCCCTTTTAGAAAAAACTTTAACACAAACATACAATATGCACTAGAAAAGATCAACTCTTTCGTTCTATAAAGTTATGAGTGCCAAGTGCATAGTTTCTAAAAGAGTTTAAAGCATTCCTCACAAACTGAGAATGATCAATATGGTACATGCCCTTTAATATGGCACCTTGGCAAACCTCTGAACCTACAAAGCATCCCCACAAACATTCTTGTTAGCATCATATAAACACATTTTAGATACGTCTTTCAAAGATAGATTTGCATCTCCTTGCTTGCTTGTGCCCAGACCTGAAATTCTCACATGACTAAAGTGAAACCTTGGGTCCAACTAAGTTGTTCAACTCTTTATGCTCAATAATATTTAGTCCATGGACTACAAGTGACTAGTTCATGAAGCTCATGTTTGAAGAGTATTAGAGATCCTATGCTAGCACAAGCTCTTCACGAAAAGAAGTGTACATTTTTCACTCCTAAAGTCACTTATTTAGGCTTTGTCATTTCACCTAAAAGGGTATCAGTTGACACTGAGAAAATCAAAGATATTGTGGAAATGCCAAAGCAAAGCAAAGCTAGAGGATTCATAGGCATCACACGATGGTAGTATATGAATATTCTTAAGGACTATGCTCTCAAAATGGCAACGCTAACCAATCTTCTAAAGAAAAATACCAAAATACTTTGGAAAGATGAACATGAAGCCTGTTTTAAGCAACTCTAGTCTCAAGTCCTATTCTCAAACTTCCAAAATTCACTCAAGAGTTTGAAGTAGTGATAAATGCCAGTAATTTTCTCTTAGGAGGTGTTCTAATGAAAGAAGGATGACTTGTAGCTTACACTTTTCGAAAGCCACTGATACATGAGATTAACTATGACACTCATTCCTTGCAATTATGCATGTTCTCAAGCTTTGGAGACATTATCTCCTTGGTCAAAAATTTCAATTGATAATTGATGACAAGAGTTTAAAGTGGATCTTCACCCCACCTAAACTCAATATGCAACAATATGCAACAAAGAAGTTAGATAGAAATAAATTTAGAATAAAAATTGATGCCATTTGAGAGTCGCCCAAATTAAGCAAAGAAATGCAAATTTTTACAAAACATTGCTTATTTTGGAAAGGTCACTTTTGTTTTTTTGGATTATTTGAGTCAAAATGTGATCTCAAGAAGTTCTTTGCATCTAAAAAAATTGTGTTGAAGAAATTTTGTGAATTTTGGTGTCATATGTAAAAGTTATGCTTAAATTACTAAAATCTTGCATGAGCCACTTCACTTTTTTTTGTCTCAGATAAAGGACTAGAGTTAAAGAAGAGATGTTGGCATAAACGATTAGAAATGCCATAGGCTTTTTCGACTTATCACAATTACCATATTTGTGAATGACTAGGTGGTTCTCATAAGTTCTGATAAGTTCTTCATTCATTTTAGTAGGTGGACTAGGTGGTCTATTACATTTTTTTGTTGAAATTGCAAATGTCTATCCTTCATCACACAAGGAATGGGAGCCAGTGGAGTGTATTATAGGTCTCATCTTCATAATCCACGCTGACATTGGTGTGTTACAGTATGATGGAAGAAATAGCAAGAGTCTTGCAAATGAGGGAACTTTCTTCTGAGGGCATTTCTACTAGCTCAACCAAAAAAATCAAAAAGGTACTCTAGTTGAACTCCGTCTCCCTATCAATTGGAGTCGAATTGACTGGCCAATCTCAGACAACATAGTGTGTGAAGCTCTCAGAAGCAAGCTATTTAGGGATGTGCAGAGGTCCTTATGAAATTTATTGCCCACTAAATTGGTAAAGATTGCTAATTTTTGTCCTATGAGTTTATTTGTGGAACTATTTCACAGCTTCCACATACATGTTGCAAAGACAATGATGGTATGAAAATCTCGAGATGCTTGCTTCTGTGATAAGCTGCTTGATAGAGGGTGGTATGTGGACGGCATACATTTCAAGGTTGCATTGGACACTTTGGTGGCCAAGTACATGATCAGCACACACTTCCTTCTCATGATCTCCTTCTGGTACCAACACTCTCAAATTTTTGCAAGCTACTCTAAATTTATTCCTATTAATCAAGAGTCGACAGACGTGGAGAACAATGGTGTCATAGATGTGGAGAAACTCGACACAAAGAGCTCAACCTTGTGATAATGGTCACAATAAGAGAGCAATGCAACCTTTTGCAACTTTGACACAACATTGTGGACGAGACCACGGAGAATGAACCCTCGCTGTTCTATTTCTTAATTGGTGGACGCAAAGTAATGCAACAAAGGTAAAAAGAGATTATTTGTAGAGAACTAACTGGTCGAGTCCAAATCGTGCCAATGTAACTTGAATAATCTATATTCATGACTTTCCATTCCAATGATTCTTGCAATTTAAATCTTTTGTTTCAATTGTGAGATTATTCCTACAGTTTGGTTATATCTTTATTTCAATTGTAAGATGAGGTCTCTCTCACTACCTTTGTTTCTTTGTTAGAGCTCGTAGTGTGATTATTGTATATTGTGAACAACATATGCATAGTTTGATGTATAATCTCTCTCTCTCTCTCTCTCTCTCTCTCTCTCACACACACACACACACACACACACACACACACACACACACACACACACACACACACACACACACACACAATACAAAGAATCATATCAATCTAGATAGCTAGAATTTCAAGGAGTATTTGTAAGTACAAATTCTGAAACAGTAAATGGATTGAAATGCAAAACTTGGAGATAAGGGATCAAAATGTCCTCTAGAGAAAAGTCATGCTCATGAGATTCAAATAAGGGTGGGGAGAGAGTGGTGCCCAGTGGATTTAGCAAGCCCTTATGGGGTGTGTCATCTATCAAAAAAGTGTTGATATCATCATATGGAACATGGATTTGAAGAAAAGGTTTATAGAATAGCAATACATCTGGTTTGGTAGGGTGGTAGTGGCTTTCAATGTAAACACACTCCTTCTACAAATTAAAAAAATCAAATTGTGAATGTTCGATTACCACTATGGTGCAAACCATATTTACAAGGGGATTGAGGTTTCTTTGCAGCATAGAGGACCATATCACAAACCGGAACCTTGAAAGTAGAAACTATATAAATTCCTTGGTTCTTGGACGAATAATGGATTTGCGATTGCATATCTTGAAGGTGTGCAGGTTGACAACTTTTGCGTGGGGATCATATGGCTCTCGAAACAACAACAATCCGTTGATGTCCAAAATAATCAGTCTCTGCAAACATTTTGTAAAACAAATAATTAGTTAGACAATAGGATGAATTTTATACTCTTTAACATAGGTTATTACAGAACAATCATAGGATGTCTAGCAAAGTCCATACTGGGTTTGCCTATCGTCAAGGTTGTCTTGTCCAGTGTTGACATCCTCGTGCTTCTTCTCTTGTTCTTTTTCTGTTTAAAACTCTTCAAGTTGTATCTCCAGTGTGGAGGGCTCCATTGCACCTGAATTTGCTTGTATGTGCTATGATCTATTTGTGTGTAACACATAAATTACTCTTGATTTTTAAGCTCAACAGGTGGATGTGTGGTGGAGGTATGCTCTGCTTGAGGGTTAGAGCGTTCTTTCTCAGCCTCTCCATCTGCATAAACTTCATCCTTCTAAAACCCTCCATGCGCAGAGTGAGTTTTGACATTTATTTCTTCGTCAGCCCCTTGATCTGTGCGATCTTGCTCTTGTGTGGGCTTCCCCTCATTTGGAATTTTCTCCTTGTCAAACTCTCCCTCTGCAAAATTTCTCTGCTCAAAAGTCCGTCCCTCCTCTTGCTCCTGTCCTTTCTCAGCTGCTCTTATGGAATCTGTTTATTGCAGTCCATTAGTAGTCATCGTTAACTCTACAATGTGGTCATCCAATAGGGTTTGTTCTTCATCCATGCTCACGGGATGTGAAATTGCAATCAGATGGTGGATTAGGGTGGCACGGTATGAGTGCAAATACTCTATGGTGTACTTCTCCAATGCACTCTACAAAAGACAAAACAAAAAGAAAAAGGAACTAAGACACATTTTTGTCCAAACTATCACAATGTTATAATAATGCTGTGCAAAATGCATACCTTTGACATGGAATGCAAAAAATCTCTACAGTATATACTCAACATGGAAGAGGCATCTCCATCCACATGAGTTGCCATCCATCTATAAAGGCACCGTGACTTTCTTAATTTTTAACCTGTATAGCTCTATATTTCCGCATAGCCTTCCATATACGTGCAACAGTCTTTTTATGCATCTGCAAGCTGGAGGAGTTGGTATGAACCCAACACAATAACTGTCTCCATTGCTAATAAAAAATAAAACCAATTTATAATTCTCAATACTCACAGTCTCAATTCTCAATGTGATCCTCAAATTGAGTTTAGTGTCTAGACAGCTGGCTTGTCAAGTTCAATGCAAATGAGGCTCTAGTGGAGGTTGTTCTCAGATGGAAAAGTTATGGTTGTTACTTGTAGCATTGGGACAATGAGGAAGCCACTTCTTGAATGTGCCAATAGGGATATTTTCCATTTTGAGAAAGGAAGATATATACAATTGATTGTGTGATTTGAGCATGTAGATCCCGCAATATATTGATATTCATAGAATCTAATGCAAGTCTTCTTATACCATCTTCTAGCTGTATATCTACTATTAATCCTTCCTCCATAGATGACAAAATTTTGTTGTTGCTGACATCGATTTCGTGTGTAACAATGTGGTAGTTGTTAATCTCTTCTTCTATAGCATTTGCTACCTTTTCCTTCTCTTTATGTTTATTCATCTCCTCTACACGCCGGTTCTCCTGCTCAACCCTGGCCCTAGTATTCACATCATGGGTGACTTCTACAATCTTCACTGCCTCTGGCTTTGATGGGAAATAAGCAAATTTTCCTTCATTTTATTATCTATAAATTCATTGGGTTGAAGCAGCTTATCATATCTCCACCTTACTCTTTTCAGAGTTTCACTATCCTTGTCCATAATCGTTACCATATGTGCATGTGCTGCAACAATTGTTATGTCATTGAAATATTCTAGCAAAAAATCTTTTTCTACGTCTTGTAGTGCCAACAGTGCAACATGTTTCCACAGTATGGTCCAAAAACATGCTTCCTCACATATTGACCTAACTAGTCTTTGGAATGGAATCTTTGGTAATAGAAGCTTGATACATTTTTGAGCCTTCTTGATTTCCTTGAATAGCCTGATGTGTCTTTGCAGCCTATTCATACTTGGAGCTTTGAAGATTTTCATGGGCTTTCCTGGTCTCTTCTTTGTACTAGCAGATCTTCCTCCTGCTTTAGCATCCAAACCTAGTCCTTTGCTTGCCTTTCTCGCAGTCAACTTTGTTCTTGCCATTTACCTGTAATCCAATCTCTCTCTCTCTCTCTCTCTCTCTCTCTCTCTCTCTCTCTCTCTCTCTCTCTCTCTCTCTCTCTCTCTCTCTCTCTCTCTCTCTCTCTCTCTCTCTCTCTCTCTCTCTCTCTCTCTCTGTGTGTGTGTGTGTGTTTGTCTCTCTCTGAGAGTGACATTATGGTACGCTGGGGTGATATCAGCGTGCCATTGTGCACACAAGGTTCCAAGTTATGCTACCACAACATTAAAATACTTTTCTATCACACATACAAACACACACACCCTCTCTCTCTATCTTCCTTTCTGTACGCTGGCTATACTTATCCTCTGTGGTTTCATTCCCATATTTGGCTCTCTATCTGCAACAAAGTGTCATTATGGCACGCATATGATGTTTAGCTGAACGTAGAATTATATCCGTGCGCCATTGTGGAAACTCGTCAAATTTATGGGCGGTTGTCATTTTGGCTTGTGTAGCATTCCCAATAACATACCATTTCTAGTTTAGCATTCACACACACAAACACACACAACACTACTCTTTGTCTCCCCTTTCTTTGCTCTTAATCTACTTCCCTCTCTCTCTCTCTCTCTCTCTCTCTCTCTCTCTCTCTCTCTCTCTCTCTCTCTCTCTCTCTCTCTCTCTCTCTCTCTCGTACCTATAGGTATATGTAGAATTTGGGTTTCTTAGATGGACAACAAGACCCTCTGTGTTGTCACCTTGTGCGATGCTCTCTAGCTATTGTCCCTCTCTCTCTCTCTCTCTCTCTCTCTCTCTCTCTCTGATCTCTCTCTCTCTCTCTCTCTCTCTCTCTCTCTCTCTCTCTCTCTCTCTCTCTCTCTCTCTCTCTCTCTCTCTCTCTCTCTCTCTCTCTCTCTAAGGTGCTATAATAAGCATGCCAATGAATATTGTACAACCCATTAAGTGTGAAAGTGACCTCTCAAACAATCACAATTATACGGTTCAATAAATGGCCACTAGTTAATTTTATCCATTTGACACGTGAAAGCATATAGTTATTTTTTGTGCATGCCGGCAACGGTACTATAAACGAATAGATTGAGAGAGAGAGAGAGAGAGAGAGAGAGAGAGAGAGAGAGAGGGATAGACACAACAATTTTTCTTGTCTTATGTCACGCGGATGGGTGTTGCTGGTCAGTCGATTGTTGTCCGCACACCGTAGAGTACTAAATGAGTATGTAGGGGGTAAGGCACTCAAATAAGATTGACACAGAGTGAGAGAGAAAAGAAACCTCTTTTTGATGTCCTATGGCATGCATATACGTATTATCGGTTTATGGATCTTTCTTCGCGTGTTGTGAAGCATATAAGGGTAGCAAAACAGGGCGAGAGAGGAGTTGGAACTCAAATAAAAGATCTTCTCTAAATAACCTCTGTAAAATGCAAACATGACCTATGAGACCAATCTGTCATAAAGATATATATATATATATATAATATAGATAGATAGATAGATAGATATAGAGAGAGTTTTAACTATTAACAATATACATAAAACATGAGATATTCTACAAAGACCTTGGCCTACACATAAAGTACAAAGTCATGTATTTCTTTCGACAGTTTATCCAAAGCAAATACATCATAGTAACAGGCCATTAACACTAGGTTGGTAACCTAACAGGACATAAAAGTGTCCTTTCAGGGTTTTGAAAAAAACCTCCAAAACCATAGTAGATCCACTCATTTTGTAAAATCCTTTCATGAGGTTATAGTTCAAGGCCTACTAAACATGGAAAAAATAAGAGACTTGTAAAATTTCTCATCTTTTGGTCACACCAAGCCTCCAAAGTTGATGGACCAGTACATTTTCATCAAAACAGTCATTTCTTACCTTTTTTTGTATAAAAATAAGATTAGGGGTTTTTGTAGGACTTGAGATAAATTCCCTTGTTAACTTCAATGGGTTGGTGATCAGAACATATGATTGCTTCTCACTCACTATTTTTTGTTTTGCCAAAAGAAATAGGTACAAAAAAGTTGAATTTTTACCATTCTGCAAACCTATCATCAAAGTTTCTATAGCCACACTGAATACAAATAATATATGCATGTTTTCTTAGTTCCCTATTGTCCTTTAGGTTCATAAGGAGCCATGGAGCATGTCAAAAGAATAATACATCTCTTACCAAGGGGAATCTTGGGGACAAAGATGAAGTGCTAAATACAGCAAACATGAAAAGACTGGGTTCAACATTATGAGTTGTAGAATCCCATAGAAACTATTGAATATCTAGCCAAATTTGGTCCTTATGACTAGATATGGTTACTACCTACAAAATGCATAAAGTTGTCACAAGAAACTAGCAATATTGAAAAAGCTATACTTGATATACTAGAATGTTTTGTTTTCTTCTATAATAGAAAAAACCAACCATCGTTGTGTACTATGCAAAATAGGGTATTAGGTGCCCAAAAACTTAATGAATGTTAGCTTTATGTTACAATATGGGACATAGAAAATCAAAACTACATTTGGATATCATGAAAGCCACCAAAAAAATCATAGAAGGGCTAAAATTGGCTAAAAAACAGGATTTGACAATTTTTGTAATTTGGTCATAACTTACAACTTTAACATTTATTTCTCCCTAGAAGCATCAGGACATGTTGAGGACTACTAAAGATAGTTTTCTAGCATTATAGACCTCACAAACATGAATTCTAGAGTGGTATAGTTGCAAAAAGTTGAAAAAAGCTAAAAGCAGGACCCGTTTTTTCACACAGTTTAGGTTGTGAAATGTTGTGCAAGGACAAGGTTAAAGATGGAATTGATATTCCAAAAAAATGTCAAGTTTTTTTCAGCTCATGAGACAACTTTCTAGATAGATAGCACCTCAAAATCCATTTTGAAACTCTTGACATAATTCAAGGAAAATGGTCACTTAACAGGACATAAAAGTGTCCCATTACCAACCTAGTGTTAAAGGGTAGGATGGTCCTGTTATAGTCCAATAGTTACAAGTAAAACACTTCATCTTCTAAATCAATAGCCAAGGAGAGGACACCCTTACCTGCATCCACAGTAAGAAAACAAATCATTCATTAGCTTCCAAACAATATTGAAGGTAACTGGGGTGACCTAATTGTCATCCATGTCACCAAGGTATCAAAAAAAGAAAAATCATGCTGCTAAGGTTTTAAGTGATTAGTAATATTTTATTTCCAGAATCTAGAATAAAATTTTGAGAAAACTTTCCAGTTTTAGTTCAATCTTAGTTCTTTCCTTCTCTACTTTTAAGTGAAGTTTTTATAGCCCAGAACAGTGTTCACGCTATACCAATTGTTTCTTATGCTACTGTGAAGTCGGGTTTTAGTGTTTTTCAATCAGATTAAACAATCATTGACATGGCTATCCTCCTCTACCGGTATTTCCACCATCAAAAAGATTTTAGAAAACCTATTTTAGTGAGTTATAGCAAATTTTGAGTCACAGCTTCTCTTCAAAAAAACCCACAGTAATGATCCGAGACCATAATCAGCAGAAAGAAGAACCTTTTACAACCAGCCATTCAGTCTAGGAAGCAGTTTAATTCACGAACAATCCAGTCAAAAAAGCCAGTCATCTTATCCAATATACCACTACTAGATAGTGCCAAGAGTCGGCAAAAAAAGACCAGTCAGGACCAGCAAGGGATATCTTACTAGAATTGGAGCTGATCTCTTGAGACAGCTAATTCCAGTGTTGGAAGATTTCAGCTACTAGTGTGGGAAGATTTCAGACAGCAGACTGGACAAGAATCAGAGACTAGACTGGAATGTGGATACTGAAATAAGAATCAGACTTATGTACTGGAAATAAGGTTCAGATTCAGATTGAGATTCATAAGACTGGATGAGAAGTAAGTATAACTGAAATATATTCCATGATTGAGATTACAGATCAAGATTACAACGAATATGATTATAGAGAGAAAGTACAGTTGACAATACTGCCAATGATTCTCAAGTTCAAGTATAGCCAAGGTGCTAACCCAAATGATAATAATTTCCAACCCGATTAAAATGTAATGGGCCCTATTTATACACTTCGGGTTTACTGTCGTAATTACCATAGTAATTACTAAGTAATTCGCTGCCCATCTTCTAAGAAGACGTTCCGACATAGTGACTATCCAGCCGTCTACATCCTTCCCTTCTTTCTTGAATTTTGGCAAGATTCCAAAATTTCTGAAAAATTCCCCTGTCTGATTCTGATGTGAGACTGAAAAATCCATCGTCTGGTTCTGATGTTGGGATGCTGGCTTGACCACTGATAGAATGGCCATACAAAGATTGCGAGTAGGAAGTTGAAAAGGCCAAGGATCACGAGAGGCAGCGGAAAAGGCCAAGGTGGAGCTCTCACCAGGCCAAGGTGGAGCTGTCATCAAGCCAAGGTAGAGCTGTCATCTCCCCCTGCCTGTTGAGGAGAAAAGTCGCCACTGAATTCTGAGATGGAACTACCCAGTATCCTTGCATTGGACCATCTTCCGTTTGCCCTTTGACCTAGACGGTGCCTGAGAAGTCCCAGTACCAGCATTCTCCTTGTGAATCAGTCGGTAAATGGCCTCCTGCTCAAGATGATCCCGCCGGTCGGTGGTCATCTCTACTTCATAAGGCATGAGAGAATGATAGGTTTTGGTGTCAGGATCATAGAGTGTACGCCTGCCCTTGCTCAGTCTGGTTCTGGCCAGCTTATGACAATGCGAAGCAGTATGGATCCATCCTTCTGGAAGAGGCTGATTAGTTTTGACTCGAGCTTCGAAAAGAATCTCAGCCATTTCCCTGTACTGTGGTGCCAGACCCGGCTTTGCTGCAATGTCTTTTTCAGGCAATTTGGAAGATTCGACCATAAGTTGTAGCAACTGATTAGTAATCCTGGTCAGTCCTCTGACGTGAATCTTCCACTGGCCCATACACAGCTGAATCCTATGCATCTCCTCTTTCAGTGCCTGAATGTCATTGATTTGGAGATCATCATTGAACAATGTCTGCCAAGTCTTCCATTCCACAGTTGACCGCTCACCAATCCTAAAGCTCATCAGTAATTTTGAAGTATGTGAGACGATCAACTGGTTCTTGATGTTGAGGATACAACACTGGAAAGAATCTTGGCAGCTCGGTTTCTCTTGCTGGAACAACATACAAGAGAACTGGAGAATCAGTCACAAATTCTAAGAAATTGAGAACAGTGTGGTTCTCCTACTGCATCATCTTTTCTGGTGATTCTCACTAGCTGGAACAGTGTTCGGAGAGCAGTTGCCTGTGCTTCGACTAACATTCGCGTCTGAGGTCCTCTACTAGTGGCTATCTGGTCCTCAAGAATGGCTTTGACTCTCTAATCCAAAACACCTATGGCAGTTTGCATTTGTACCAAAACTTCCTTGAGTTGTACCCTAACATCCTTCATACAACGGTAAGTTGGTTTGTTACCTAGCAGAAGTTCCAGTTCCAGGGCTAGGGAGCGACAATTTGCAGTAGACTGCCTTTGCCAGTGCGGGTTTGCCACTCTCTCATCAGCATTGAGTATCCATTCAGGAACTCGTTCCAGCAGCTGGACTATACTGGGATGCGTAGGTAGTCGACAAGCTTCTTTATTATGGAAAGCTACCGATTTCCAATGTTCTACTATTTCCCTGGCTCCCACATATAGCCTTTGAAATCTTTCCAATTCGGACAAGAGATCATCATCCTCTAGATACTGTCTGGTGATGGAGGCCTGTTGATGTCTCAATTTCCTATTCAAGGTAATGAGCTGCAGTGAATGTTGATGATCAGCAAACTGGTCCCTCATCCTGTACTTTCATTTTCCCTTTAGCATCTCTGCTGAGATGGGACTGATCAGTTGGATGATTCCCAGTGTGACTGGGCTGCTGCTCTTCAGTCTGCTGGTTACCCGACTGGTGCTCTTTGTACTGTCCTTCCTGCTGACCCTCATTCTGGCCTGGCTCTGACTGGCCTCCATCATTTGGCCCTATCCCACCAGTACCAGGTCCTGGAGGTGGAGATGGTGGTGGGGCATCATCATCATCCTTTGTATGCCCAACTTCTTGATCGTCCTCCTCCTGATTAGCTTCATCTTCCTTGTCTTCTTCTTCCTCATCTGGAGAAGTCTGCTGCTCAATATAATCCAATATAGCTTGGTTCATCAGAGCATTATTGTACTCACTCACCTTGTCCTGCAAATCGCTCTGCATACTTTCTATCAAGGACTTTAAATTCTCTAAATTGAAAACAACATTGCCTGATGGATTTAAAATTTCAGACAAGTTGTTATAGATGTATCTTTCAGTCAGAGAAGCCTTCAGAGCTGTATGTCGCATCAGCAGGTTTTTGAATTCTGCCCGCTTCATCTTGAGCATTGTTTCAGCCCGCTCTGTAGCTCTTAGTGCTTCATCCCGTTGATTCTTGATGATCATTATTTCAGATTCAGTCTTAGCTAACTTTTTGTTTAACAACTCATTAGTCCTTTCTGAATGAGCTTCCAGTATCCTGTGTTGTGCGTTCTGCTCTTCTTGGGCTTTCTAGAGCTTTTTAATCTGATGTTGTGCTTCTGTCAAGTCAGCTTTGAGCTTTTTGACTTTCTCTTCTGATCCAGCAGCCTCCGTCAGTTGTCCCATACAACTGACAATGGTATTCCAAGAAGACTGTATAAGGACCGAACATCTATCTTTGACTGTGGTTGAATCAGAATCAGTAGGCTCATATATTGCCACTGGAGTTACGTAGGGTAGAGTTGCATAATTAGGTTTGCTGAGCAAAAGATGCCCTTTCAATTGCTGAGTCTGCATTTGCTGCAACTTATCCTGTTTTACCAGTTGAAGGTTTCCAGTATTTGTAGAAACTCCACCAGGCAAAGTCAAGAATGTTGGACCTTTTCCTTTGTCCAGTTGACTCTTGCCTTTGTCCCCTGACTAGTCTGCTATCTTCTCAACAGTGGCTGGCTTGGCATGATCTTTCCCAGACCCAGTAGCAACTGTATTTTTTACAACTAACTGGTCAGGCACAGTCTTCTGAGCAGATTGCTGCTCAGTCTGGCTCACTACAGCTTTCTCAATGGTTGCTTTCTTGACCTGGCTTTCTATCTGCTTCAAAAACTCACTGCTTTTTGTCCGTGTAATTTTTGGCTTCTTTGAACTGCCAGCCTGTTCTGCAGTTGCTTTCCTTTTCAAGTCGGTTGAAATGGTTTGACTGTCTATTTCCTCATCGTCTGAGGACAGTTCAATGTTCTTTGGTTCAGAAATTGGCTTCTTACTCCAAGCCTTGTTTACCTGCTCATTAGCATCTGCAGCAGTAGCCCAATACAGGAATTGCTAAACATACCATGCCTTGAAAACATTTTGAGGTTTTAGCTTGGCAGTTTGCTGGA
Source organism: Adiantum capillus-veneris (assembly GCF_014529385.1). NCBI lineage: Eukaryota > Viridiplantae > Streptophyta > Polypodiopsida > Polypodiales > Pteridaceae > Adiantum > Adiantum capillus-veneris. The sequence goes on along the minus strand of NC_140948.1, from coordinate 25,718,539 downwards.
GTACATTATGCGAGAGAATTTGACAAAGGTTGATAGGAACCTGTGGATCCAATATCTTGGCCAACAGCATAGCAAACAATTTTTCGGATACATACGTTGGGTTGTTCTTAAGGCTTACTGCTTCGGCCACAAACCTGTAAGCAGTGGAGGCTTCCAGTCTTGCTACTACTGGAACTCCTTGAGCACTTGCCTTACGCTTTCTTCTAGCCGTTTCATCCTCCTTCAGAGCTATACTTATCTGCTGCACAGTTGCGACAGAAGGTTTGGGCTCATTGGGCATCCGGAATGCAAATGCTATGGCTTCTGGTGTCACTGACACCTTCCTACTATTTACCATGGCACTGTCATTTTCAGCGTCGAATGAATCAAGAACTTTCTTGATGATATCTGCATCAAAAAGCAATTCTTGTAGCTTGCAACACAACTCGAAGATCCCAGAGTTGTAGGAGAGTCATTGCTTGATCAGTAAATACATAATGTTGGATTTTTATTGTACAGGATAACGGGAAGGCTTGCCTTTGCCTTGCTTTTGCCTCAACAACTATGGCCTGGGTTTCCTCAAGAGACTCCTGCATCTTCTTTGAACGTTTCCTTCTATCCATACACTATGAGGTCGATGATGATGAAACAGGCGAAGGAGAAGATGACTTACTTGTCATGTCAAAACCGTTTCTTGGTGTCGCTGGCAAGATTATCTGATAGTCAACTGTCTTGGCAGAGGTCAAAGTTTGCGGCTGCAGCAAAGAAACCTCGGAGCTTGGTGATGGAGAATGGTTAACAGGAGAGAAGCGTCGCGCAGGGGATTTATGAGGGAAAATGCTAACTCTCCTGACTGTTATACATGTTCGCGCCATAAAAGCTCCACCACTCGCCACTCCTAGACTTGTGTGCATCGTTGTTGTCATGGCAGACATGCATTGGACAAGACTGCGACCCATCCTTGAAATAATAACCACTGGCATGCCATTTGACCGTTGGGCGCTTAAAAATTGGAAAGTGTGTCCATACTGGTACTGGACTGGCTCAACCATACTGGTACGGATTATAAGATCAGCCTGATCTGGTCCTTCTGGCACTGGTTCTAAAATTGGAATTGGTTGCACATGAAAAAGTCCAAAAATTTCTGATTCCAGTATCTCTTGATCAGCAACCTCCAGTCCTTAGTACCTTGTTCTGGCCCAGTTTCTCTGGTCTCTGAATAATAAAGCTTGATCTTTGCTCCATTATATACTCCTGGAAACATCAGTCCATATAAATCTTTCAGTCTGACTATGCCATTGGAGAAGACCCAGTCTACCTCAAAAGGTCCTGCCCAGGCAATCTTCAAGTTCAGCTTCTTTGGACCCAGTCTAGACTGATATAGAAGCACTAAGTCTCCTTTCTGGAATTCTTGAACTTTAATTCGGCGATCATGCCAGTGCTTCCTTCGTTGTTGAACAATTTCTTGTTCCAATATAGCCCTTTGCCTGAGTTCATCTAATTGCATCAGTTCATCCAGCCTCTTCTTAAGATTATGGTTGAAGTCTAATCCATACTTCACAACCATTCTCAGACTGGGGATCACAAACTCCATAGGAACCACAACTTCAGTACCATACACCATTCTGAATGGTGTCATTCCAGTAGTTACCTTATAAGCTATCCTATAAGCCCATAGAGCAATCTGCAGTTTCAAATCCCATTGGTCTGGTTTCTTTTGCACCACCTTAGTGAGAATAGTCTTTAATGTCTTATTTCTAATTTCAGCCTGTCCATTGCATCTGGGATAGTAAGGAGTAGATTTCCGATGCTTGACTGAAAGCATATCCAATAGGATTTCCATAGTGTCATTGATAAAATGTGTTCCTTGATCGGTCACAATCTCTACTGGACATCCATATCGGCATACAATATTCTCAAATAGAAAACTTGCAGTACTTGGCTGTGTTGTCAGGAAGAGCCTTATCTTCAACCCACTTGGTAACATAACAAGTAGCCATTACTATGTACTTGTTCTTCCTGGGAGTCACCTTCTTAAAAGGTCCCATAAAATCCAGTCCCCATTTCATGAATACTCCCAGTGGTTGTATTGGCATTAAGGGAGTCATATCTGCAGCTGTTGGTCGGACCATTCTTTGGCATATGTCACAAGTTTTACAAAAACTTCTGACATCAGCAATCAGTGTTTGCCACCACAGACCCGCTTGTAGAATCTTCTTGTTAGTTACTTCGTTGAAAAAGTGTCCACCAGACTCACCATTATGCGCTTCTAAAATCACTTGCATTATTCCTTCCATAGGGACACATCGTCGAAGTATACCATCCACACCCAGTCGATAAAGTAATCCTCCTATGATAGTAAATTTCAGGATTTTTATGATGAGAGCTTTCTTCTGATTCTGCTTCCAATCCTCTGGAAAGGCACCTTGGGAAAGGAATTGATAAATATCATACCATTCAGGATCCACTGACTCTTCTGCCTCTAACTGAAATAAATCAGCATCCACTGGTTCATCTCTCAAGGGTGATTATGAATATCCTTCCGTACTTCTTGAAAGAAAATCAGCTCCACAATGGTTTCGGCCAAGTTTATGGAAAATTCTGAATTCAAATTCCATAAGGAACATCATCCATCTTATCAGCCTGCCTTGAACAATGACTTTGTTAATCAGAAACAGAAGAGCTTGATGGTCCACATAACTTTCCCAATAGGTAATGCCTGAACTTCGTGGCGCTAAAAACCATTCCAAGGGCTTTTCTCTCAGTAGTCGTATAGCCTTGTTCAGCCTGACTGAATCTGCAACTAGCAAAATAAAACGGATAGTCTTTTCTGCCATCTGGCTGAGCTAATATTGCCCCCATTGCCAATCCCAAAGCATCTACATGTACGTGGAAAATAATATCCCAATTCCGCTGCCTAAGGACTGGTTTACTGGTAATGGCTTTTTTCAAATTCTGGACTCTCCTCACACTCAGCAGTCCAGTTGAACTTACTGGTCTTCTTTGTAAGCTCATATAGTGGTACTGCTTGAGAAGCAAACTTGTGTACAAATCTTCTATAGAAATTCACATAACCCAAGAAAGAAATCAACTCTTAAGCAGTTCTGGGTGCTTTAGCTTGCTGAACACACTGTATTTTTTCATTGGCCATCTCTATTCCATTCCGGGAAACCACATGTCCCAGTAGCTGTCCCTTCCAGACTAGAAAAACAAATTTGAATGGAATCAAACAAATCCGCTTCTCCTGACAGCGTTTGAAAACCATTTCTAAGAATAAAAGGTGTTGTTCCTCATTTGAATAGACAGTGAAGTCATCCATGAAAATGGCGAGGAACCGATGAAGAAATTCATTAAACATCTCCATCATACACCGCTGAAAAGTAGCTGGTGCATTGCACAGGCCAAAAGGCATCACCAGATACATGAAAGCTCCCCACTCAATGATGAAAGTGGTCTTGGCTCTATCTTCATGAGCGATCTGTAACTGGTTATAGCCGCTATAACCATCCATGAAACTATACATCTCATATCCTGCGATCTCATCAAGCAACATATCAGTAAAAGGTAAGGGAAATGGATCCTTAATAGTCTGGGCATTTAGTTTCCTATAGTTGACACAAACTCTCAATTTTTCATTCTTCTTGGGGGCGACGACTATGGGAAATAGCCAATCACTGCTTGCCACTTCCGTAATGAACCCGACCTTGAGAAGATTATCAATCTCCTCCTTGACCTTCTTTGCATAATTGGGGTTCATCCGGTATCTTTGCAATCTTACTGGCCTAGCATCTGTTTTCAGTGGTATTCGGTGCTGGCAGACTTCAGGATCTACTCCCTTCAGATCTGTATGTTCCCAGGCAAACACACCTTATAGTTCTGGAACATTTTTCGTGCCTTTTCCTTCAATGCCCGGTCGAGGTGCTTGTTAACCTTGATCATTCTGGGATTTTTCCCTGATCCTAGGTTCCACTCTTCTACTTCCTGATCGTCTGGAAGCAACCAGTTTGGTCCGCCTCCTTTTCGTTTGGTCGATTCTTCAGTGTAATCCTAGGATGGTCCATTTATTTCTGAATCATTATTCTGATCCAGTGGGTACTCTTCAAAACATACTGGTTCCTCTACTATACCAGTATCAGCTGGTTCCACCATCCTTCCAGTTAGCTTAACTGTTCTTTCCCCTGTATTGACTTCGGTAAACTGATCAAGGAATTGTCTCTTCTGCTTGTCAGCCTGCTCTTTGTTTAGCAAGACTGCATTCAAGTCGATTTTTGCCAAAGGGAATATGTTCATAGCCGCTAGCATTCGCTCGATCTTCTTGGCTCTGTACTTCTGACACAACTCCTTCGGTCTCAGTTCCTTTTTCCACTTCCTGGTATTGTTGGTCTGGATTTGGATTCTACCACTGGCGCACAAGAGATAGAGGGACCCATTGAGACAGCACTATAGAGAGCCCAGATGAGTGGCGATGAGTTTCATGAGAGAGAGAGAGAGAGGCACAAGAGATAGAGGGACCCATTGAGACAGCACTATAGAGAGCCCAGATGAGTGGCGATGAGAGGGAATTCGAATGCACGGGCAGTTTGCTACTTTAAGCTTTAGTATTAAAGTGAATGGAATTTCAAGCCCGCCTGAATTCCAAGCTCTCATCCAAAAAATATTTTATCTTTCCTTTATATAATTTGAAAATGAATAACCCACCACCCATTTCATCTTCTCCCAAACGAGTGTCCAAGATACTCCTTTTTGGTACCAGCTAAACATGCTATCAGCCTCCTGCATAAGCCATCCTTCAGCCCTGCAAGCCCTTTGACAAACGAACCCTTCTAAAGAATCTCTCTAAGAAGAACATCCACCTGCTATGGACTATCCCAGCAAATTGCAACTTCATCGACCACATGCTCAAGTAAATGCATTTGGATGGTAAGATTATTTGTTGGGAAATTCTTCACCAACATACACACTGCTTTGGTAGCATTCAAGCGAGTTGCATCTATGCTATCTTTTCTTATCTCTTTTGATGAGATACTACACACTAACTCATTAATTTATAAATTGTGCTTCTAATGTCATTTGCTGAACAATCTTTTATGGAAATTGGTAAGATAAACTCTAAAATTTGTGCCAATCATGGGACATAAGACCACTAAGATTGTCATCTCTAGTAAAATCTATTTCCAAACATCGCATGCACCCAGTAGGAGTATTGAATTTAAGATATGGTCTTCTTCACTTGCTGCTCCTCCTGGACGACTCAAAACCCATGAACCTTTTGGTATAGCAAACTTTCCATTGGGTTTAAGTCAAGGCCACATCTCTGGCATTCAACCCATTACATGTAGGTCTTCTCCTTGGGACTCTCTCTCTCCCTTTTTCTAGTGATGATCTTCCATAAGATCTCCCCCACATTCAAAAACATGTGCATTGGGTCGAGCAGATGATTAATAAGTAGGTCACTCCAATACAAGAGTTCATGGAAAATAGAGAGTCTCTTCATGCTAGGTGTCTTAAAATCCCCCCTCTCTAGCCACATGTTCTTCCAATCACTATCTTTCAGTGAATGCATGTCATGTTTGCATATTCTTGGTCCATGTAGCTCATGTGCTTCATTCAAAAATCTATCATGCTCCTCATAGCTATCTTGCTCAAGTAATCAGAGTGACGAAAGCCAAGTCGAGGACCACATATCAAACATGCATGATTGTCAAAGTAACGCAAGCCTGAAAGTCATAAAAATGAAATAAAAGCATTGACCAGACCACGTATTGCATATAGGTGATGGTTTCAAAGATACTCTTTGAGAAGTATGTGGTTGACAACATACCTTAAGAAAGACATTTGAACATGTGTGATGCAATATCCCAATATCAGTCTCAAAATTTTCAAATCCCTTCATCTACTCAAATGCTCTTTGACGAGTCTCAATATTCGATAAATGTCTTTGGGGTAAAAGGATGTTAATGTGACATGCTTTTTGTGATAGTTAGCATGTATCTGAAAAACTTGGTGCACAATAAAATTTTCATAAATAATATCAAAATTTATTGGAGTTTGTACATTTGGATTCATATATTGTTTCAAGAGATTTCTATTGATATATCATAAGTCATAGATCTTAGGGATCTAGCTCGTGTTATTGTACTAGTTAGCATATGTCAAAATTGTGCTAGCTAGCACTGTTTGGGACAACAAAAATCATGTCATGTTAACATGCTTTGACCCTTTAAAGGGAAGGAACAATTCAAATTTCACAAAACATTTGTTATATAGTGAGCTTATTCACAAAAAACAAATTTAGTCATTGTGTTTAAATAGTCTGCTCGCCAGTGATAGCTACCCATTCACCAAGACTAGCTTCACTACAAGGGATTCTTCACAATTGTGACACCCATTTTGACCTTTTGGAACTTTGAGATAAGCATTGATATCAGCATCCAAAAAAATGTAAAAATATGCATCGATAGAAGCATCAATATGTGCACTGCTATGTACATATATTGACATGGATATCAATGCCTTTATCGACTATGATATTGATGCTTGCAAGGGAATTTTTTTTTGGGATGGCTAGACCAACTAACCATTGGAAACGAATTTGAACTTTCAAAAACAATAACAAATTTACCAAGTCCCAAGTTAACCTAAAAACAACACAAAATTAGAAGAGAATTTGTATTTCATTGATATAAATGCATTATATAAAAGGGATTGTCAACACTTAATATAAAAACATATGTATATAGTGTGAAGGCTACATTATAGAAATGGGAAAATGCCTCAAATTGAAATGACACATAACCAATAAGTAGAATGTTGGGTACAAAATGGGAAAATTGTATCATGTCTCTATTTTGTATCATCTACCAATGGATACATGTACATAAAATCAAAACATATGGTAGTGCACTACTCTGGTGAGGAGGTTTCATCAAGTTGCAAGGGTGTTCAAGTTGGATTTTGCAAAACAAAAAGAGACAATAAAAAATGTTTAGATAAAAATATTATGCACAAAACATAAAATTTTTATGTTTAACATAAATGAAATTAGCAATCAAAGTTGATATGTTGTATCTCGCAAGTCTAGATCTCAAAATCTCTATGCATTCAGTAAGATCATGGCTTTTGCCACAATTGTGCTCAAACGCGATAGGCTCTTGCTTTGTCATTGCCCATTATTTGAAAGGATTGAATGCAAAACAAAAAGTAAATTAAGCAATTACAAATTGATGAAATGCTAACCATAAATACAATGCAAGTGTATTTACAAAATTTCCCTCAAAGATCATCCATCTGCCACTGCCCAGATGGTGCATAAGCAATTACAAATTGATGAAATGCTAACCATAAATACAATGCAAGTGTACTTAAAAAATTTCCCTCAAAGATCACCCATCTGCCACTACCCAAATGGTGCAAACTCTCCGACTCCACTCACACCTTTCATTGCATCTTTTTTTTGCGTGTACTTGTTAGGATTTTTATGTAATTCTTTCTTTTCTTTATTTCAATCTTCCTTGTCAATCCAAGATGGCTTGGATGTGTCGATCTTCAATGTTTTATATACCTTTGTTCACTTGTGCTTCATGTAGTCATGCATCTATGTGTGCATCCATTTAGTGGAGAAACCATGCTCCACACTCTCCACACAAAAACAACTTTGAAGCATATTGTTTACCTTTTCTTTCACCTAAGCTGGTATTTCTTTCCATTTATTCATGAGGTGGTAACAAATTTCCTATAAGCACAAGCTATGCATGGTAGTAGCTACCTCATTACCATTCTCATCTGCCCTAATCTCACCAATGGTAGGGTCTATGGTGTAAGGGATGTCCACCCGCATGCAATTAAAGTATCAAGGAATCACATTGAGAGTATCTATGGGAGTCTTAGTAGAGGTGAGGGCAGGAGTGGCAAGTGGAGTGAGGGAAGGTGTGTCATATGGTGTGAAAGCGAGGGTGATCTATTGTCACACAAAAGTTGGAGTAGATGGTGTCTATGTAGTGTAGGGTTTCGGGAGGTTACTGTAGAGCTTGCTAGGAAGAGATTGTTGCAAAATACAATAGGTTATATTGCAAATAGAAAAGGTTACAAATACTCATCAAAATGTGCCTATATATAGGCTTTTACAAATAGACAACCTTTTGACACATGAGCACAAGAGGTGGCTGCCTATGCACAAATACAAGTGGTGTTGCTTTACACAAAGGTTGTAAGAGGTTCTTCACATGGCTTGACACATGAGGTGGAAGGGGTTTTTCACACAAGAGATGCAACAAAATCTCGCATCCCAACAATCATCCCCTATGTGGGTTTTGGTTGCATATCACTCACACAAGCCTTCCCTCAAAAGACACTAGGGTGAGGCACACAATTCACAAGCCTCCACTTGAACACAAAGTTGCCTCCCCTAGACACAAAGGGTGTAGGCACACAAAACATCAGGGTGTAGGCACACACAAGCCTCCCCTGGAACAAATAGAGGGTAATGTACAATTGAGAGAATGCTCACAGTACATCATTATAAACCAAGCCAATATTGTTGTCGTTATCTTCTTCAGAATTTCCAGAGGTGGCAAGGTTGATTTTTGCTTTTGTTTGATCTTTGAAATTCTCTTTGTGATTGGTAACCTATGCTCTCTCCAATGCTTTGTAGCATGGTTGTTTTTGCCACAAATGCGAGAAGGGTTGATTTCATAGCAATCCTTTGAAAGGTGATTTATTATGTCACAGTGTGTGCACTTTAAGTTTGTTTTGTGATTGCGGTTGGATGAGACCACATAAGCACCATTTGACTATTGTAGGCTTCCTTTGAGTTTCTTTTCATGATCTTGAAGAGAGTTTATTACATCTTCAATTTAAGGGATTGGGTATTTCTCTTTAAGCACTGTTACAATTTGGCCAAAATCTGCATCTGGTACTGCTTTGAGAAGCACAACAATTTGGTCTTTATTATCTACAGAGATTTTTTTATATGTCAACTATTTGAGGACAGATCAAATGGGCGCCCAATTGGTTGGGCACGTAGCCGAACACCACATTTGTACTCTATTAGTTTTCCGAGCTAGTGTAGTAATACTCTGTGTAAATCCTGATTCATGAGTAGTGGATCAATCCCCTGAGTTGTAATGCTGTAATGATTTTTGTAAAGGTCCGTGTGAGCTGGCCAATGGCCATTTAGAATGCCCTAGGTATAAAGTTCAATAACCTTAATGTGAAAAGAAAGGCTTATCTTTAGAAGAACTGGGAGCTCAAAAAGCGTACGCTCAAGCTACGAGCTGCTCCAGCCTTGTTATTGACGCTACTAATGAACGGGTAATTAGATTTCAATTTTGAAACTTGCATTGTGTTCCTCTTTCTTTGCTCTTTCATTCTAGTGTAAGCATTGTCAGTTTTGTTGTGGTTCGCGACTACACGTCTGTGAGCCTTAATTGCAGATTTGAGTGCTTAAATCACTGTTTTTAGTCATTTTGACCATAGAAGAGTGTTCTTAGACCATAGGATGACATTTTTGGCATGTTCTGTTACAATTTTCATGACCTTTTTCATGATGGATGGTGATTTTGGTACCTTGTTGGATTCCGACTGTACTTGCTAGGATAGTGCCCCTAGGTGTCCTAGACCTCCTCCTAAAGTTTCGTTGCATTTCGAGTATGTTCAAGTGCTGAAATGGCATGATGACCTAGGGTTGTGAGAAAGGACATAGGTAAATTTCCCTGATCATGAGTGTTGGTTTTCTTGTAGAGTTTTTGTGTTTACTTGTTAAGGTTCACTTCGTGAGATTGACGATCTTATAGAGTCTCCGTGTCCCATCCGAGTCACTTTTCCTAAGTATTGACATTATGTTATTGCCTTCTAGAAAGCTATGTTGCAAACATGCATCACGGTGACCCGCAAACATCAACTATGTGCAAATACTTTTGAACCTATTGACTAGAGATGACGCATCTTCTCCAAGCTTCATAAGCAATCCATAAAGTTGCATTTTTAATGCAATTTTGGAATGCTTGGAAATAACACCAAAATGTTGTTCTAAACTTATCCACGTGGCCTGTGTAGTGGTGCAATCATCTAGATGATGCACAAAGTTTTCATCAAAGGATGTGAGAAGATGTGGGGCGGGTGTCTAACCTCACTCCTATCTTATTGCAGACATAGCGAGAACCACGAATATAATTGTCAATCCATGGGACAAAGCTGACTTGACTAGTGCATAGAGACTACAAGAGGTTGTCAATCTCTTGGAAAACAACAAACAACTCGCATCTAACTCAAGCTACACTCAAATGACAGAAATCACCAAAAGCTAGTTGCTCATTGACAAACAAATCACATCCGTTACATCATAAAACAACATCCAAACGTTAGAAAACTTCTTGGAGATGTTTATAAGACCTAAGCACACATGCTTATGGTCTCAAATCTCACTTTAGGTCAAGTGCAAAAATCACGATTATTAATAGCAGTGAGTTTTTGACCTAGTCGTTTTTGACCCAGAATGCATCTAATGCTTAGCAATGATGCCCCAATACCCCACCTATACTTAGTTTGTGATTTTGAAGCTTAAATTACTACTTATGATGAAATTAGGCCGAGGGTCGACGACGCCAACAGCTACGGATTACCATGAAAGCTTATGTCAATGTGTAGAGTTCTTACCTACAATTGCAATGCAACAGATAACACTGCAATGTGACAACCGGGAAGGGAGTCGGGAGTGTGAGAAGGAGAGAAGTGAGCGCCGTTAGCTCATGTTGCCTTTCTATTATCCAAAACTTATAAAAAACTTACAAAATTGGCTTTTATACCTTAGCCAAGGTTTTTGTGGTCAAAACCAATAATCTGGGAGCTCTAACTAAAGACAGGTTGATACAATCTGGAAGCTTGTAGCCCCGGCTCATCAATTACATTGTTTATCTGGAAAGTATGAGTGAAAAAATTCTCGATTCATCAAAACAATAAGTGTTTTTACAATGAAAGTTCCGAAAAATGTTATCCGAGTTAGCTTGCTGCTAACATTTCCCCCTTCCTCACATGTGTTGTCCCTTGACACAGCTTCATGGGTTGAAGTAGTCTTCGGGTTGACGGCTGGCGAAGCGGTCTTTAAGCACGTGTAATGATTTCTCATATATGATTCTTCTCTCTTTGTCAAGAACCTTTAAGAACTGCATGGTGACTCTATTTTTCAACTCTATGGCTCAATAGCCAACGAATCTGGATGTAAGGTTGTTAATCACTGGTCCAAATATCTTCGTTCGCCAAGTGAAGAAACATGCATCAAACGTAGAAACCATAAAGAACTTCTTTGGAAGGCTGGCCACTTAAGTCATAACAGAGGCCCAATCTTATATAACATGGCACATGAGAGGTCCGGAAGGCTTTTGAAGAAAATGATGGTGCCCATTAGGGTTTTCACCATGTATTTCTCTGTTGCTAGTCCCTTCTGTGGAGCTGGCAATCGTGGGTAATTCAGCCATGTAGGCCGCTTTTTTCTCAGTGCTTCATATGCTTGCCATGTCCTTACCCTTGGTACAGGACAAAAGGTTGGGTCTCTCTGTAGTGCGGCAGGTGCTCTTGTGAACAGAATCAGATATCTTGGATTCTTGTTCAACCAGCTCTTTCTCCACTTGGGGTGGTGATCCTCTGTACCTTCTACCAGCATATCCTTGTATAGTCTTTCTTTTACCTATAATAGCTCTACTTTGATCAAAGGATATAGCAATGACTGTTGATGCCACTGTGCATTGATTTGGTTGGGAGTGAGTTGAGTTACATTGATTGAGTGAAGAATTCTCAACTGCCAATCCAACGCTGCTTTCCATTCGGCATTTTTCTTCTAGGAAACCTATTCCTTTAGTGCATCTTCCTTAGCTTTAGATAGCTGCACCATGGGCACTTGCTCAACATCAATTAGTGGTACCTGAAAATCTTCTTCTCCTCCTAGCTCTTCTGTTGGTTGTGTTTTCATCTCGATAAAAGAGACAGATGGAATGTCAACAGTTGGTTGCTCTGAGGGACCTGCTTCTTCCTGTGTCTCTAGTTGTCCCTCTCACAATAGCTGATTGACTCTCTTTAGTTCAGCTATCTCTTTAAGCAGTTGTTCTTCTCATTGTACCCACATCAGTGCAAGGTCCCTTCTTTGTGATTGCTCTAGCTTTAGCTCTAGCTCGACTTCCTTGTTTTTCTTTTCCAAAGTCTTATAGACTTCATCTGTACCTTTTATTGAAGCGACACAGGATTTTCCCTTATATGTCTCAAAAATGCTTCCTGATCATTGATCCTTTGCTCAGAGTATTGCGGAGATGCATCTGCTAAACAAGATGCACTTGGATCTTCTATACTGACAGAGTCATGGTTAGGACTTCATTTGTTACCTCTGTCAATTGTTGATCTTTAGTCTTGCAGGCATCGGATAACTTGATTAGAAGCTCTCCAAGCTCCTTCATTTCTTTCTGCTGCTTCTCTTTGGGTAGTTGGTGCTGTTCTGTTTCAACTTTCAGCTCTTTGATTTATCTTTGTAGATCTAAAATGATATTCATCCTGTCATTTAACTCTCCTTGTAGAGCATCAATAACTAATTCCAGCTTCCTAGCCTTAGCAATGCGGCTAAGTGCTGTTGTTTGCATTTTTTTTGTCATCTGTTGCATCTACTTGGCATATTCATTTACTTGCATTATGACTTCCTCATTCATTTTCTAATCTTCAGGCTCTGTAGGCTGTCTAAATGTTTTAGCCGTTTCGGTTTGTGGCTCCTTGGGTGGTTCTGTGGTGGCTGCTTAAGGTGGTGGTGGGACTCTACCTTTCCTTGAGGTGTTGCGGTTGCCTCGGCTGCTTTTGCTTCTTGAGGCTTTGTGGATGCCTTGGCTATTTCTTGTTGGGTGGTCATAGATGGGTTTGCCTCAGTTTGTTCTTGTGGTTTTTGGTTGTTCAAAACCTACTGCTGCCTGTTGTTCAAGCTCCTTTTCTTTGGCTTCCTTGCCCTCATTGGGTTTAGCTATGGGTGATGGGTGAGGGATTTCAATTGGATGTTCTGCCTGCTCTGTAGCGAGTGAAGCTGGCTTCAAAGACAACTCCTTCTGGTAGAACTGTGTCTCACTTTGTCCTGTAGCCTCCGCTTGTCTCTGTTGCTCGGCTATGTCTTCCTTTGCTTTGTTTTCAGCTTCTTGAGCTTCTTTTAACTTTAGGGCTTTTGCCTCTGCATACATGCATGCAAGGAAGTCCGTGGGATCCTCTGCTTCTTTCCTTGTAGGATTCTTGGTTCTAGGTCCTCTTATCTCTCTTGGAACCCATCTTTTTGGGTCCTCACCTGTAGCTTGGTGGCTTCTTTCATAAGTTCGTTTTTCCCTTTCAAACCTCACCTTCTTTTGCTGAGTTTCTTCTTGATGTGCTGCTATAACTTTCTTTTTTATCTCTTCAATTCTAACCCTCATGTCCTAATTGTCTGAGCTCTCACTGCTATGATCTTCATGAGAGCTTTCTGCCAATTCTTCATCTGAATTATAAACTCTCTTTGATGAACGTGTGGTTCTGGGAGAAGGTTGAGTAGATACAATCCATGTGTTTTGATTTGGGGCTGGTGAAAAATTGTCGACCATGCCAATAGCATGATATGCTATTCTCGTCAGTACTTCAGGCGTGCCTAGACATGTGATTTTACCTTCTTTCTTGGTGCCCTTCACCGTTGTCATCACATACTGCGCATGATCAATTGACTGCCTGGTTGTCGACTTCAACACTTCACTGAAGGTAGTCGCAACCGCATGGTTTGGGGTGGTGAATCATGGCGGTCTCTTTGCTAAAAGTGGAAGTGCTGATGGTATAGATGAGCTGGTTCTTCCACTTGCCTTTTTGGCAAAAGTTGCAGCAACAGTCTCCTTGGTGAATGTGCCTATTGTCTTTCTGTCTCGGCCCTGCATTGTCATTTCTTCAGTCGTCGGTAGCTTCAGAGCCTCAGCCACAATCTCTTTTGTGATCACTACTTCGAATTTCTACCCTTGTTGGTCGGTGATTTAGGCTGATCCATCCTATTTGATAGTAGATAATAACTCATAGGCTTTCTAGAAATCTACACCGCACGATTTTTGGCCGTAAAAGTCCCTGAGGCCGAACCTTCTGTTGGCTACTTTTGTGTTTGGCGTGGCAACTACATCATATATCTCTTTTGGTAGCATCTGCAACTCTACTTGGTGTCCTTCTTTGCTCTTGAACTTGCCTGTGAAAACTGTGGTGCTATTTTCTTCAAGCTTTTCTCTTGACAAGTATGTTGCCTTGGCTATCTTTACTGAACTTGCATCTAGCTGGTAAGGTCGAAACTCTTGCAGCATCTCTTTTTGGGACACCCTTTTCTTGGCCTTCTCGGTAGCTTGCATTACTCCTGTTAGGGTAATACAGTGCCAAAGTTAAAAAATTCTGTAACTTCCACTCTGAAATGCCCTTGAGTCTGAATTACTGACGAATTGACTCCAATTTGCTTCAAATCAATTTTGGAGCATGCATAGATGCATAAAAACATGTAAAGATCAAAATCATACAGTTCAAGTAAAATTTGCAACAAAAGTAAATAATCGCAATTATTTACAGGTGGTGATTTTTTCCATCTTTTTACATTTTTGACATGATAGACTTGAAATATATAGCATTTAGGTGCTTTGAGTGAAGTGTGGACTCAATTGAGTGCACTGGGTGGAAATGGTGCGAGATATAGGCTTTCACTCTCTGAAACAATAGATATAAAGGGATTTTGAGTTTTTGAGATCCAAATTTGCTCAAATTTGGTCAGTGGACTTGGGACATCATCTGCTTTGGTCCCATAAGGTCAAAGTTGCATTTTTCCCCCATTTTGGCAAGAAAGTAAATAATCACAATTATTAACTTTTCCATCAAAATGTACATTTTTTGGTGCAACTTGGTTCTACGCATGATGTAGACTTGTGTATGAGACATAGGGTGATTTGGATCAAAAAATATGACAAATAACTCAAAAATTGGATTGAAAAGACTTTTGTGCGTTTTTTGACAATTTCCAAGTCATTTTCAAGTCTTTTTTTTTTTTGCAAAACTTGACAATTTTTTGACCTAAACATATTCAATACATCTAAAACAAGTCCTAAATTGAATTTGGTAAAGTTTTGTCGTGTCGGCATCAATTTGTGCTTTTTGACTCTGAAATCATCGATTTCTGTGACTAGATGGCCTGTGGAGTTGGTTAGTCACTTTTGAAGCTATAGACTTGTCCGCTACATAGTCCTGAGGCTACCCATCCAGTTTTGGCCCATTTGGAGTCTGTTTGACCTCGTATGTAAATTTGACGCTTTGTAGCCTTCAAGCTGTTTTTTGCTTTTTGAGAGCTTGCCTTGACTATTTTCATGAAACCATCCATGTGCATTGTGCATAGACCCAGTCTATAAGCTGTCTGTGGAGTCATAATCTAATTATGGCATCTGGTAATAACCTAGATTTTCGACTTGGGACCCCCCTTGACCCTTGCCGAATGGTCATCTAGTGATATAGAAGTGTTCTATTATATAGGGGCATGCTACACTTCAAGTCTCGTCCAATTTGGTTGAGTTGACAGGCAGCTATGGTCAATTCTAGGTCGTAGGACTTCGTGCACTATTGGGTTTTTCCTTTAGCATAGACTTGCTACCGGCCATATAGAATTGATCGTTGATAATCTTAGAACTTACCCCCCATGTATCATGTGAGACGGCGCTGTAAATGGACGATTGTAGACTCCGGAAATCGCGCGCAAAGAAGGTAGAGAGCTCTCTTCTCCAAAGGTGACTAGTGAAAATGAGGTAATTTTGGGCTAGCTTGCCATATCTATACTCGGACTTCCCAAACTATTTTTTTCCAGATTTCCATGTTAGTTCTACTAGGCCGTGAAATCTATGTTAGACTCATTCTTCAATCGGATTCCGGTAGCTCATTCTGTGCAAGAATGTGCAAAAGTAGGCCTTGGCAACCTAATTTAGGCTTCCTGCTTCCATATGTCGATTTGATTGAATTTTTTTGTACCTGTCCACCTTGTCCTTTTGATCATCAACGTATCTTCAATTTCTCCATCTGAGCTCATTTGCTATTTATTATTAGTTTTTGACCTGTTTATTAAAAAAATCAAAGAAAATAACAAAATGCACTAAAAAAGAAAGTGAAAATCCAATAAATAGGAAATCCATTGAAAAACACTGGTTTATTGCTTTTTGGTGGATTTCTCCATTTTTAAGTCCCAATATCAAGAAAAATGATGAAAAATAACGAAAAACAACCATTTTTTATCATTTTTTGATGGTATATACATTTATTTACACTCATCGTGGAGATGTTATCAGTTAAATTTTCCCTGTTGATGATTTTGTAAGGGCATGATTAGGTAATTTTGCAAAAAATCACACGTTAACATCAAAAAATTTCCTCCCTCTTCAAACATTGCCCTTAATCACTTAGTTCCCTTTCACCCCTCCTAGATGGCATACTCCGGAACGATTGTGTGCATGGGTTGAACAATCGTGTCTATGCATAGCCTTGGTTGGCTCTACCATGCTTTGAAGATCAATACAATTCAAACCATTATGCTGTGCAAAAGTTGGGTCTTGAGTAATTAACTAAAGGGTTTTTGATGTCGAGGTTTTCTTTTGCTGTCTTCCAAAGAGCAAATCTTGTAGCTTGTGTGCTCTTTGCTTTACTGTACCATCAGGATGCTTTGGTACACTGATTTCTTGAGCTGTCGGTATCAATATTGGTGGTGGTCGAGCTTTTATCCACCATTGGTATCTTGGTTTGCTTTGGTCCGAATATTGGGGTTGAGTCTTTTGAGACTTAACTCTCCATTCCTTTATTGGTTTTACAGTTTGCGGAGAAGATAAGTGCTCCTTTTTCTTCCAAATCCATTTTTTTAAGGTTCCGTGATCAAAGATGCTCCTCTTTGTGTTTTGAACCTTGGAAGCATCTTTGGTACAGTAGATGATGTTTTGGGCACCCAAATTTGAATCGGTTTGTCCTTAAGTTGTGCCTTTGGTACCTAGATTTTCCTGACTCCTTGCATGCTACTTGTAGCACTTGCTTTTCTATAGGATGTAGAAGATTGATTGCTTCATGATTTGCCCTGTTGGTAACCTTCTTTCCATTCCTCTTTGCTTGGTGCAATTGGAACAATGAGTTGTCCGCCTTTAGGTGATAGCTTGAGCTGATTGGTATCCCAATCTGGTACTTCCTTGTACGTCCGCATCCATGAGATTCCAAGAATTATTGTTTCAGTCACGTGTTCATCTGGTAAGCATACAAACTGATGAGGGCATGAACATCCATGTACTTCAACATTTAAGTTGACTACTCCCAATGTCGGCATTGGGTTCTTGTTGCATCCTTTAATAGTCGATATTCTTGTTGTCAAGGGCTGACTTGTTGCTTTCTTGTACGTGGAATAACTGACTGTATTTACCCAAGCTCTTGTATCAACCAATGCATTTGTGCTATGATTGTTCAGCTGTACTTTGATATGAAGGTCCATTCCATCTAACCATTCATTATCCGTTGACACTGCATCTTTCGGTGATTCCCCTTGTCGGTTATCTAGTTCCAGAGTGTTGATGGGAATAGGTATTTGTTGATGTTTTAGAGCATATTGTTTTTAGAGTACTCAAAGCCGAGCTTCCTCTTGGGATTCATCAATAACCTACTTTCATTTTATCTTTCTTTGCTTTGCTACATGCATATTTTCTAGCAATTCATTGGTTAGTGGCAAATTGTACTTCTTTAAACGGCATCCACTAATCCAATTAGCCATTGGTTCACCATCTAGGGTGGAAAACTTAACGGCTCCACTTGGAGATACATCTTAAATGATAAACTATCTGTTTCCCTTTTTCTTAAACTTGGGAATGTGTTGCTTAAGGGAATAGATTAAAACTAAGTCCCCTTTTTTGAAGAATTTTGTAACTAGATGGGAATCAAAAAACTGTTTTTGTTTCTGCTTTTGTGCATAGATTTGAGCTACAACAATTAGCCGTTGCTCATCAAGCTTTTCTAAATCTTCAAGTCTCTCTAAAAATTCATGCCAGTCCACTCAAGATCCTTAACTACCCTTAGTGTCGGCAATAGAAATTCTATTGGCAGTATGGCATCAAGACCATAAACAAGGTTAAAGGGTGTAGCATTTAAAGCTGTCTTGAAATGAAACTCTATAAGCCCATAGAGCGGCATGGAGATTCATTTCTCAGTCTGTCCGTCTTGAACTAACCATTTTAGTCAATAACGAGTTAAGAATTTTATTTGTATGCTCATCTTGTCCATTTGCTTATGGGTGATAGGGAGCTGATTTGTTATGGATGACCATAAATTCATTACACTAAATTGGTAACCTAACAGAACATAAAAGTGTCCTTTCAAGGTTTTGGAAAAAAATTACAAAACCATAGTAGATCCACTCATTTTGAATAATCCTTTCATGAGCTTATAGTTCAAGGACTACTACATATGAAAAAATGAGAAACTTGTAAGATTTCTTATCCCTTGGTCACTACAAGCCTCCAAAGTTGATGGATCAATGCATTTTGCCCAAAACAACAATTTCTTACGGTTGATTGCATATAAATAAGAGTGGAGATTTTTGTAGGACATGAGATAAAATTCCCCGTTAACTTCAATTTGGTGATCAAAACATATGGTTGCTTTTACCTCACTAATTTTTTTGGGCAAAAAATAGGTACAAAAAAGTTGCATTTTTGTCATTTTGCGGACCTATCATCAAAGTTTCTATAGTCACGCTCAATAAACATACTATACACATGTTTTCTTAGTTCCCTTTGGGCCTTTGGATTCAAAAGGATCCATGGAGAATGTCAAAAGGATAATGGATCTCTTACTAAGTGGAACCTTGGGGGCAATGATAAAGTGATAAATACAGCAAACATGAAAAAACAGGGTTTAACATTGTGACCTATAGAAACCCATAGAAACTACTCAATATCCAGCCAAGTTTGTACTTTATGATTAGATATGGTTACTACCTACAAAATAAACACAATTGGCCTAAGAAACTAGCAATATTGAGAAAGTTATACTTGCTACTCTAAAATGTCTCGTATTCTTCAGCAATCAAAAAACTCAACCATCATCATATATTATGCTATATAGCGTATTAGGTCCCCCAAAACTCAAGGAAGATTAGCTTTATGTTATACATTACACTTACACAATCAAAATTGAATTTGGATATCAAAAAGCTACCAAAAAAATCATAAAAGTGCTAATTTTGGCCAAAAAACAAGATTATGTAATTCTTGTAAGTTGGTCATAACTTTCAATTTTAACACTTAGCTCTCCCTACAAGCATCAAAACATGTTGAGAACTATGAAGGATTATCCTCTAGCAATCTAAACCTCACAAACATGAAGTTTAGAGTGGTATAGTTGCAAAAAATTGGAAAAAAACCAAAAACAGGACCTGTTTTTTCACACAGTTTAGGTTCAAAAATGTTGTGCAAGAGTAAGGTTAATGGTGAAATCAATACTCCAAAAAAAATGCCAAGTTTTTTTCAGCTCATAAGGAAACTTTGTGGATATATAGCACCTATAAATTCATTTTCATACTCTTCAAATAATTCAACCAAAATGGTCACTTAACAAGACACAAAAGTGTCCTTGGACACAAAAGTGTCCAAGGACATAAAAGTGTCCTGTTACCATTCTAGTGTTAAGCAGATACTCAACCACCTCATTGAGCAAATGAGTTCCCCTATCACTGAAAATTTCTATTGGCAGTTCATATCTTGTGAGCACATACTCATATAAGAATGCGGCTATGGTTTTGGCATCATTCTTTTGAGTTGCTTTAGCCTGTGCCCATTTGGTCAAATAGTCTATAGCTACAATGATATATTGAGCTTGGGTTTTATAAGCAGGTGGTTGTATTGGCTCAACAAAGTCTATAATTCATTTTGCAAAAGCTCTTGCCCCCATCATTGGTGTGAAGGGCATGCTACCTACACGGGTTGGCATTTTAGCTCGTTGACATGCATCACACCTTTAAACATATTATTTGGCATATGCAAAAAGTGTTGGCCACCATATGCCTACCATTAAGATTGATCTTGTGGTGGTCTCACTAGAAAAGTGACCTCCACCTAATCCAACATGTGCTTGTTCTATAATGGGAATATATTCGTCTTTATTTGCACAAAGACACAAATGTTGATCCTTTCCTCTTTGATATAATTGTTTTCCAATAAGAGCATAGTCTCTTGCTTCAGCTTCAATTGCTCTTTGGCGGCATTTACTCATATCCTCAGGAAATGTTCGACTTGATAAGTAAGTAACTAGATAGTTACTTCACTTAGGAACAATGTCACTTGAGGTATGGGTGCTTGTTTTTTGCATTGAGGACATTGTTTCACAAAAGAATGAACACCCCTCCTCATAGTTAGCCAAAATAATCCAAGTCTCAAGATCCGTTGCATAGTTTTGTCTTCCGTAAAGTGAAGTCCTACTATGGTAATATGTGTTTGACTTAGGTATTGGGTTTTCTCTTCAGGATTAATGCACAAAAGCAATATTCCATCCTGATTTCTTTTGTACAACCTTCAAGCTAGTAATTGATACATATCCAATTGCTCAATTATTCCGATTGTAATAGGAAGTGGTATTTGCAAATCCACTTGAGCTATGGTCATCAATGATACCATATTTTCTGACCAACGAGGTATCATTTCCACGGAGAATAGATATGCATATGGTAGATCATCGTCTACTCCCTTTGGTGGTTGTCTTTGAAACAATCCTTGATAAATGATCTGCTCTTTGGTGAGTGGTGCCCTTTTTCACAACTACGCTGAAATCAAATTCCAGAAGAATGATGAACCATCTCACTATTCTTCCTATGTTGCATGGCTTGTTGACCAAGTACAATAAGGCTTGGTGGTCCACAAAGAACACAAATTTGTTAGCTAATAGGTAATGTCTATATGTTTTTATGGCATAGATCATCCTAATCCTTCCCTTTCTGTGGTTGTGTAGTTTTTCGCTACCATATTCAATTGTCTGCTAGCATAAGAAATAGGAAAATCAATTTTCCGTCTCCTGGTTGAGCTAGGATACACCCATTGGAAAAATTAGAAGTATCTACATGTATGTGAAATATCTTATTCCAATCTGGTGCTTTCAATATTGGGGCCGGAGCATTAGTTAACCCAAAAGGCATAACCCGATAGGCAAAAATACCCCATTCAGTTGCAAAGGCACTTTTATGCTGATCTTTGGGGTCAACCAAAAGTTGATTGTATCCCAAAAAGCGCTGTAAGATTCATTTCCTACAACTCGTTCTAAAACATGCTCAGTGATTGGAAGAGGAAAGTTGTTTCTAATGGTAGTTGCATTCACTTTCTTGAGATTGACACACACTCGTAACTTTCCATTTTTCTTGGGTACTACCACAATTGGAGACACCCAATAAGTGTATTCAATTTCATAAATGAGTTCAACTTCCTTTGGCTTTTCTATCTCTTCTTTAATCTTTTTGGAAAATGTCTCATTATAAGTGTATGACCTTTGTTTGCTTGATTTCGCATCATCACTCATAGGTATGGTATGTTGACAGATTTCTAGATCAACACCCTTGACATCCTTATAAGACCAAGCAAAGACATCTCAGTATTATTATTTTAGTAAGCTTAACAAAAGATCCTCTTCTTCTTTCGTCAGGTCGTTTGCAAAGTAGGTAGGTCTAAGCTCTTCTCGTGGTTCATCGGCCAGATCTATCTTTTTTGCATTTTCAGGTCCTTTGTAGGACTCCCCTGTTTTTGTAGTTCCCTGAAAAGTTGTTTGAATATGATTTTTTGATCTTGGAGAGTATATTTCTTGTAATTGTATGGAACAATCATTACATCTTTACCTTCTTCCTTGGTGGTTTCTATTTTCGTTGTATATATCTCCTTTAGAGCTTTCTTCAAAACTTGATACTTCTTTCTCCGTTCAACTCGTGTCATGGTTGAATCCATGTCCTGGTATTTAGGTTTTGCTTGAGTTTTCTTTCTTTCTTTTCTCGATGTTTTTGATATTTTCTGCTTTCCATTTAAAGGATATCTACCAGCGATTTTGTCTTTGACACAATCATGTGCATCTAACTGGATCAGAAACTATGTTCTACTAGAGACTGATGGCATAGGTCTAACTTTCAAGTTTCTCGTGTCTCTTTTTCTTCTACACCATTTCTGTCTTTTGTGGTTTTGAAAGTCAAAAAACTTTTTATCCCCTCATTTTATGAGTACTTTAGCTCTCACATGTTCTTTTTCTGACCCCGAATCATCTAAGGTAGCTGAATTTTCTTCTAACTAATCTGTTGCATCATAATAGAGGTCTGAAAAGACTTATTGAGTTCTCATTAAGTCCTTGGATTCTTGAATTTCGTCTTGAATGGGAAGGGTTGAGATCATTTGAATGGGAATAATGTCATGGCCGTCCTCATTGAAAATTGAGTAGGCATAGACGTATTTACACATACATCCATTGTTGCTAAAATTTGAGTCCACTCAAATGGCTCAAATAAATGTTCTGGAAAGGGTTCAAGTACATAGGCTTCATCTGTGCAATACCTTTCTAAGATACATTCTTCTCGTTTTAAACTCTCATTTTTTGAGGCTCCACACATCCAAATAGGTGTGTCTTTGCTCAACCATGATGGAAGCTTAGTTTCAGCCAAAGAGACTGAGTCAAATTCTTGCATGGGTGTTTTCATAACATCTCTATAAGTGCGATCTTTTATCCCACTTGCTTCAAGTATAGATAATTGTTTCCTCAATCCTGGATAAGTTATACTTGTCGCATGAAAGGTCTTCCCAAGATGATTTCATAATTGAGTTTCTTTCCAAACTCTACTATTGCAAAGGTATGTTGATAATCAATCCCATAGGAACTAACTATCACGTTTTCAAGAAATCTTTAGGTTTTTTTATATTTCCATCAGCCAATTGTAATTTCATTCGAGTTTGTCTAATGGCTAGTTTTCCCATGATTCCCATACTGCTTTCGTAGCCATACAAGGATTGTACATCCATGTTCATATCAGGAGGTAGATTGTCTAACCAAACCTCCTCTATAGGGGCTAAATTCAGAGTTAGGCTCCCATCATTAATTTCTCTAACTTTTTTCCATAAGTGTCCTGGCCAGTCTTCTTCTACGAATGGAATTCCGTCCAAAGCATCTTCACTGTGAGACACTATGAGTTCTGCCTCTTTTGTTTCAAGGTGGGCATTAGGAAGATGATGAGGTCTAGGAGGGCCTCTTTATTTGCCATGAGATTATGAAGGTAGTTAACATTCTGACAAATAGGTGCATGCCATGTGTGCAAGAATGGTGGGTTTGTAAGAGAGGTACAAGAGTGATCTAAGGATGCACTTTTCTCCCCCAAAAGATGATGGACAACTTTATGATTTTTGGCCCTCCATAACTCCTACATACAATCGCCGATTTAAGCGGATATTATAGATCTGTTATCTACACACCGAGCTATTTCCATAGATATGCTACATGATATGGTTTTTCTCGCTAGATTTTAAATTTCATTTTGTGGGGGAAATTTGAATGCAAATAAACTAGCCATTTTGCCTGTTTGAATTCAAAAGTTTTCCTTTGATTTCTTTCTTAATACTAAGCTTTGACTCCCTTAAACTGTCAAATAAAGATTCCATACTCTCGAGCTTGGGTTTTTGTTTTTCCAGCATCTCTTGAGTAATTCTGATCAAATTTTGATAAGCTTCAAGCTTAACTAGTTCCATATCTGGAGAAGGATAGTTTTTCCATTTGTTTTCCATGTTTTGGCCTGCTTTAAGTCCCTCTTGGTAAGCTTCCAAGGCTATATTGATTGGCTCAAAAATTTTGTCTACGAAAATTGATCCTCCAAATTTCACGATGGTTTTTTTGATTTTTCTTCCAGTTTCTCCTGGAATAGTTTCTTTGATTTCTCCTCAATTTCAGCCCTTTGTTTTTGTTTTCTCATCTCCTACCTTTTGCTTCTGCTTCTCTTGGTCTTTTGAGAGAAAATTTTAGTATTCTTTGAATCATCAGAGGAGTTATGTTTCTTTTTCTTAGCCTGGGCTTTTGTGATTACCTTGATCGGAACAATCGGTTCACTATCAGATGAGCTACTAGGTATCACTTGAACTACATTCACTACTGTTTTACCCTTGTTTAGAGGATTTTTTGGACAATCTTCAGGGAAATGTCCTCCCTTTTTGCAACATTGTATGCAGTAAGCTTCAACTGACTTAAGATTCTTATCAGGCACTGGGCATTCATTTTTCCAATGATCATCTACACCACAGTTATGAAAGTTTCCAGTTCTTGGCTTAATCATGGGTCTTACCATCGGAGGTCTAACACCTTAATTAGCTACATAGTACATCGGTGCAAGCTCGGGTGTAGTATAAGTCATAGGTTCTTCCATTGGTGGCGGATGTGAATTGTACCAATCTCCTTCTACCATTACTGTAGATGGACTAGGCTCAACATAGGGTGTAACAAGCACTAGTGCTTGTTCATCTATGACTCCCTTTGAATGCATGTACTTTACAGGTACTGCATTATGTCAAGGATATGGAGATTGTTAACCCAACACAGGTTGAGGTCTTTCCATACCCATCGGTGGTCTTTGAGCTGGGGACATATTAGGCTGATATCTGTACATGGGTTGTCCTTGTGGCCTCATAGGCACATATTGAACATTTCCATCATACTGTGGTCAGTAATAGCACTCATTGGTCTCATGGTTGGTCCATTTACCCTCGTTTGCACACCATTTTTGCGGCCTTATTGGTTGTCCCTATTGAGGTATCCCTTGTCGTGGTCCCCTCATAGGTGCTTTCTGCATGCTATTTATCATGTCATTCATCCTTTTGAGCATGTCTTCTATGGTTGTAAGCGGTGCTGCAGCAACCGTTTCCACTTGTGCTGGTTTGGTGGATGTTGTTTTCTCGCTTTGGTTATCCTTAGGTACATCTTCTTCATTGAAAATATCACAATTGTCTCTTAAGCCAATAGCATCTGACACACACTCTTCTAGGGTCATATGCTTCTTGCTATACAATATAGCATGAAGTTCTTTGTTTAGCAGTCCCTCTAGAAACAATGATACAAGTATTTCTTCTGCATGTACCTCTAGCTTTGGGCATCTTGCAATGTTGCTTCATTATAGTTGCACAATCCCTAACAGACTCTCCTTGTTTTTGTTTGAAGCTATAGATTTGAGCCACCGTATTATGTTTGATCCCTGTTTTGGAACATGCAGCTACAAATCCTTGAGCTAATGTATTAAAGTCCATGATTGACCTTGGTGGAATGTTTTGGAACCATGTTAGTACTTTCCCTTATAATGTCATTCCAAATCCCTCGAATTGAGTATGGAAATGAAATATGCATTCTGCTCTTAGCACTTGCTTAAAGCTTGCTGGGTCTGACACGTCTATTTGGTTCACCTCCCGATCTCCTGGCAGTTGGTTCTGTTCGGAGTCCTTCAAACCAATCTGTTGGAAATAGTGAGTCATGTAGCCTTGGACTAGCTTTAATGTCACCCAGTTTTCTTCGTGATGAGGTAGTTTCTGGTATTTTAACATTACTATCAAAAGATCTATCGCGGAGTTCATCTCTTGGAATAGTTTCTAGTCCTTGGCCCAATATCCAATCCCTTATGAAGTACCCTTGGTATTTGGTTTGTTCCACCTCCTCAGGAGTCATCATAACAAAATTATTGTTATAACAATCCCTAAATAGGTAGGTTGGTAGATTTGTTGAACCCTTGTCTTTCATTTTGAAGATATAGATGATCTTCATGGGTGTTAGTTCTCCTGATTTGGCATGAGAAGTCCATAGAAGATCTTTGAAGTTTCTACCCTCCCAACAATAGACTCCGATCCTAGGATTATCTATGCTAACCCGTACCAAAGGCTTCAAATCAACTTGATCGTATCCCTCGAATTCTAAAGTTAGTGGTCCTTCTTTTGCTGCCATGTCTGGAAGTATAGTATTTACTTCTAACCCCCATTTGTTTATCACGTCAGGGTTTTCAACTTGTAAATACTGAGTTTCGTTTTTATCCATGTACATTTTTCCTTGTTTGTTTGCCTTGATTTCCTCTTCAAATTCTATGTCATGGTCATCAATGCGAATAGCATACTCTTCATTAGGATTCAGGTAAACCTGAGCTCCATGGAAATTAATTTTATGAAAGGAGAGTATGTGCTCATATCGCACTGTCGTTCTGATTTCTGAATGAGTCGAATAGGAAGACATTTCAGATTTTGATTTCAAAAAAGTGACTGAGATTTCTTCGAAGATAGTGTCCAAGTGATCTCCTTGATTCACACTCTCTTTTGTGGATACTCTACTAGCGGGTCTCTCCAAATATGCCTTGGTTTGCTAGTATACGACCAGATCTAAGGTTCATATAGACTTGTGAAGCCCTAGATAGAGTACTTACCGTCGGATTGACTTGTTATCAATTTCTTCCACTTGACTTGATTGCAACTTCTGTCAAGTTTTCAATTCCTTGTTTGCAACCTGATTCCTGTATCAATTTTAATCAAGTTAGCTAATCTTTTAAAATGACTGTACAATTTTTGCTAACTATTGTGATTTGTTTATGCGTATATCTTCAATTTGAGCAAAGTGAGTCAACAATTGGGACTTTCAGATTCTACTTTTGCAGAAAGCCAAAGGACTAATCTACAACCTGCAAACTGAGTGAACATGTACTAATTTGGATCCAATTGAACCCAAAATTTCCTGGTGGCCTTGTATTATGTTGGTCTAGCACTGTATAAGCTCAAAAGTCCAAAATGGTGCCTCTGTGTGTCAGTAGTAAATAATCATGATTATTTGCTTTTCTCAAATTATTGTACTTTCTGGCTTGATTTGCCAAGTATGCAACTTGTTAAGGTCTCTGGACAAGTTTCACTAAGTTTGAACAAAATTTGTTCAAGTTATCAATTGTTTCGTGTTCGCAGACTCAGTTTTCAAGAATCTGGCTTAAGTCTTACTTTTGTGATCCAAATCTCACCAAAATTGATTTGTGTGGTCTACTTGATATGCTTGGCCTTGTGGTATACTCAAATGTGCAAAAATGTCTAGTTTTGTAGCAGATATAAATAATCGCGATTATATACTCCTGCTATCTTTTTTTTCAAGTTTTGTGATAATCTTGACACAGGTCTGTTAAGCAGCTTAACTTAAGCTTCCTAGCCAAGTTTCACCAAGTTTGGATAATTCCTGTTCAAATAGTCAATAGTTTTGTGTCTGCAGACTGACTTTGCAAATTCGGCCACAATTTTCACTCCAATTATCCAAATCTTACTATATTTGGTTTGTGGGCTTAATATAACATGCTAAAATTGGTGGTATGCTGGGGTTGGTCAAAAAAGTTAAAAAATGGGACAAAAGTAAATAATCGTGATTATTTACTTCTGATAAATTTTTCCACCTTTTTGGTAAAATGAGCATGTACACTTGTTTAACACCTCAATATAAGCCTATGAGTCAAGTTTCACTTGGTTTGAACAAGAGTTTTCCAATTTTACACTCAAGTTCTCAAAATCAGTACAGAATTCAGCTTTTACCAAGTTTCGAAAGTAAGTGACTATTCCCTCACTCTCATGCTTGTAGATTCCCACGTTCTCATTATAAGTTGAAACCCTGGTTGTTTTCTTATCATACATAAAAATTGCTCCAGGTCGATCAATGTTTGGTGGCGGGTTTTGAGCTTCTGAAACCATTTTCCCTTTCACCACGTTATCTCCATATCTGTTGTAATCTTCAGGGTTACTAACTATCAAATAGTGGTTCCCCTTTTCATCTTGGAATCTATCTCCATCATCATAGACTCGAATTATCTCCAATCTCTGAGCCGGCCTTTCTTCAATACAAATGCACTTGCGTCCTTTATAATCAGAATAGACTAGGGCTCCCCTCGAGTTTGTTCCTTCTAAGAAGATCACAGTGAGCTTGGAATCATTCAAAGGATTTGGGGAGGTGCTTCCTCCTGGCATTGGTCCGTCATAGGTGAAACCTCCTGGCTGTTGACTACCCATCATGAAGAAAGATTTTTCTGACGAAGTGTCAGTATCGCTACCTTCCTCAATAATCGGTGCTAGTGGATCTAGCCTTGCCTGAGTTACACTCTCCTCGGTGGACACTAAGCTACCTTGGTCACCTGCCACCTTTTGGTCCCTAAAAATGTATCTCCCTGACCTTAAATTCATCAAACTTATCAATGCAATTTATCACAAATCCAACCACTCACGTGGCAAAGGATCAGTCTTCGCACAACTTCTTGCTTTGTTGCTAAATATACCTATACACAAGCGTTTAATTTTGGAAATCGAATAAAAGTATTTATCTGCTAGAGGTTATCTTAGTAATGATTGGTATAACTGGAGAGTTAATCTCAACCACTACTGTATTTTATACACTGCTGATGTTCTGGATTAGGTCTGCTAATCTGGAACTGTACTTCCCTCGGATGTTGGTCAATTTACGTGAAAAAGTCTGAATTCAGTCTCTGCTCCGTCAAATGGACAAGCAAGGTCCAAATTCACTTCTGGAAGAAGTTCTGGAACCCTTAAGCCAAATGGAATCTAACTGTCTAAGCCCAGTCAAATTTTCTCTTCAGTAGGCCCAAGTAGACATCCTACGCGTAGGATGTCTCCTACTCTGTTTTGCCTGGATTTTTGCACTATGGGTTCCCCTTGATGTGCTGAGTCCACAGCTGTTTTTACTTTTTGATTTGGACACCTATAAGCTGGTCAATGGATCGGAAATGTGTTTCGACAACCTGCTGCTAGTCTTGATCAGTCTAATCAACTCCAATCAGCCCGA
Organism: Adiantum capillus-veneris; assembly: GCF_014529385.1. Classification (NCBI taxonomy): domain Eukaryota; kingdom Viridiplantae; phylum Streptophyta; class Polypodiopsida; order Polypodiales; family Pteridaceae; genus Adiantum; species Adiantum capillus-veneris. Next base: position 25,689,709 of record NC_140948.1, on the reverse strand, counting down.
TCTTGTTGCAACCTTCCGAGAGAAACCTCAAATGAATCCCTAAAGTTCAAATCAATTATCTCTTGCCCACACACCGACTAATCATAAAACAAACCGTTAAAGAAAGGGCATCCGTGCTTCAAAAACATATGTTCGACAAATGCGCACATGATGAAACCTTGCCTTCAAAAACCACTGAACAGTTGGTTCAGTACCCGCATCTTGCACAACACTGTGTTACCCAATGCATCTCTTCTCTAATCATAATAGGGACACATTACACGGTCGGGCATAGACACTTTGTTTTTACCCATGCACATAGCATGACCTTCATCTCAAGCAACTCAAAATGGGAAGGAGAGAGTAACAACAGTGGCTATAGTAAGCTGACGCAGCAAATTGCAAGATAATAGGCTGCAAGATGTTGAGAGATTATGTGTACAGTGTATAAAGTGTGTTAATGCTTAAATTTTTTTTTTTTTGACAGCTTTTAGAAAATCTTTACTCTTATCTGGCAAAGTATTGAGTCATAGCAATAGATTTCCACGGGCTAGATACCTAGAGTGGGAGTATGTACTAATTCGAGTGTGAGGAATAATTTTGGCCAAATAATAATAAAATTTTAATACTTTTCTTGGCATTTTAACCTAATGATGATAAAAAAAATTATAAGCAAAACCAAGAAATTTAAAATCAAATTTTGAAAGCAAACATTGAACCTACAAAGCAAGAGCTTTGAGCATGTCAAATATGAAGTGATTTGACACAAAGCAAATTTTGGGCTACCTTCAAACGGATAAGAATTGTCAAATCAGGAGCAAATGATGACCAAAAGACCAAACAACAAACCGTCTGACCCGCAAGTGGTATGACATGAAAAGTGTGGCCAACTAAGGGAAGTATGCATACTACAATCGGGGTAGGCTGGGCACATATAGTCTAAATGCGCAAAAGACATCTCATTTGCATTCAATCAGTCTAGAGAGAGAGAGAGAGAGAGAGAGATACTAAGCTTGTTTTTTACCTAGAGCATATCGTCACAGTTCTGTCTACTATACACACACCGGATACCCACTCTTCACCAGATTGGTCAGGTATGATCCTCTTCAGCTCTACAACATGTGTGAATTGCCAAAAACCCCCAACATATGCACAAGAAGCTGAATCAATCAAATCAAAATAAGGATTTGGGCAAATTGACAAAGAGCTTTTGGAAGGGCAAACCAAGTTCAAATTCCAAGATAAGTACATGGGAATGCTCCCCTAACCTGGCAGAACCCAACCATCTAATCACAATCCACATGGCCCCCGCATCAATTTGCAAGAAGAAGTAGTGCCAAACAATGCTTGTGAAAGAACCTTTTCATTGATGTAATCACAGTAGGAAAATGTTGTAGAACATAAATCGCGATCCATATCCTCAAGCATGGCCTAACAGGGAAAAATCAATACACTCAAGTTAATACTTCCTTCCGGAATGTTCCCTACAAGTTTGACAAAATTTGGACACTAAAGTCATAAAAAATCAATGGAAATTGGGCTTTCAATCTCCAAATGGTCATTTTCACCTATGGTTGGAAAAACTTGACCCATATTCAATAAAAAGTGCACCAATAGCTTAGGGAAGATACCTAGAAGAAACCCTATATATCTTGTGCAACATAATGTCAGAACATGGCTCGCAATCCATGACCCATTGAAGCAGACCGATCCGAAAATGAATGCACAATGTTTGCAGTGAATTTAAGTTGGGAAATGTGTCGATTTTTTAGTGTTTTCTCATCTCAAGAGCTTCAAATGTTAAGATGAGCAAAGTCAAAGTGTTAAGCACAAAATTGGTGATCTTGAGCAAGTAGTGACAGGAAAGAAGCTTGGAAACTTGTTGTGACCAAAGTAATGCTTGTGCTTGACACTACAAGAGGCTATTCATATTAGCGACGCTCACATAGCGACGCTAAAAAAAAAATTCCCGACGTCGCTATGAGCGTCGCAGATTTACTTGTAAATTTACGACGCTCATAGCGATGCCGACTGGGCTAAAAAAATAACAGAGAGCGCCCAAAAACTTAGATCTCAGATCTGAGTTTTTCGGCGCCCTCAAGCAAGGAGCAGGTAACGCTCTCCCTCTCTCTCTCTCTCTCTCTCTCTCTCTCTCTTTCTTCTCCACACACACACACGAGGAGAGGAAGGAGAGCCAGGTATGCTCCTTCCCTCTCCTCACTCTCATGTTCCCTTCCCCTCTTTCTCTCTCCCTCTATCTCTCTCTCTCTCTCTCTCTCTCTCTCACACACGCACACACACACATAGTGTTTTTGAGAGAGAGAGAGAGAGAGAGAGAGAGAGAGAAAGAGAGAGAGAGAGAGAGAGAGAGAGAGAGTACAAACATAAACAAAAACGCACACACATATACATAAACAAAGAATGCACAAACACATTGAGAGAGGAAAAGAGAGAGAGAGAGAGAGAGAGAGAGAGAGAGAGAGCATGCATAAACAAAAAACGCACACATTGAGAGAGGAAAAGAGAGAGAGAACATGCATAAACAAAAAACGCACACATTGAGAGAGGAAAAGAGAGAGAAAACATGCATAAACAAAAAAATGCACACACATTGAGAGAGAAAGAGAGAGAAACTAATTTAACGTCGTAGGAAACTAATTAAAATTAAAAGACCTAAAGATCTAGCCGAGGAGGAGTTGAACTCAAGACCTATTATTCAAGAGGGAAATGGCATAACCAATCTATCATACTTGGCATGGGTGATAGAAAGGTTATACCATTTATCTCTTTTTATTGGCACACACATCCACACACGCGCACACACACAAGAAGAAGAGAGTTATAACGTCGTAGGAAACTATCCTAAAAGACGTTAAAGATTAGGTTAGATGTAGACTTACGTTAAATTAGATTTAGGTTTATTTAAGTTAAATTAGATTAGATTTAGGTTTATTTTTAATTAGATTTACGTTTATTTACGCTAGATTTGATTTACGTTATATTAGATTAGATTTAGGTCTCCATAGACTGTGATGCCTGCATGAAGCGGGTGAAGAAAGCCCTCAATGGAATATAGGGTATTGTTGCCTTCACTCATGGTGGGCTCCGTCGATCCAAAAGTATTGGTGAAATGTCTTCAGAAGATAGGGAAGAAGGTGGATCTTCAGGGCGGCAAGAGTCACTACATCCCCGACACAATGATCATCTAGACAACCTCTAGTCATTCAACAGCAACTTCAAAGTTAGTAACAAGAGCAAGAACGGTCTAAAGGGCCAATTGCTGTCGTCAGATGTGGATGGAGATGAGGCAGCGTCACCACCGGAAGTTAACTCTCACATCTTTAGTGATGAGAATGCCAACTCTTGCCGAGTTATGTGAAAAATTATGTGTTAAATCAGTTTTAAGGTTCTTATAATCCCTGTTAGTTTAGTTCTTTGTTTTTAATATAACATAATTTACGCTAGATTTAGATTTATGTTATATTAGATTAGACTTAGGTTTATTTAGGTTTATTTAGGTTTACCCACACACACACACACACACACAAGAAGAAGAGAGTTTTAACGTCGTAGGAAACTATCCCAAAAGACGTTAAAGATTAGGTTAGATGTAGACTTACGTTAAATTAGATTTAGGTTTATTTTTAGTTAGATTTACGTTTATTTCGATTTACGCTTATTTACGTTAGATCGAGTCCACGCAAGAATTACTTACGGTTTAGGGTTTAGAGTTAGACGAACAGTGAAAAGATCTACTGTGAAAAGATGTTAAGATGCTGTGAAGTGCTACAGCTAGAGAAGAGGCAAAGGGGTTTTGTCCACTACATGCAGTATCATGTAGACGTGGGTCTGTAGATTTCTTGTACCCACAAATATAGGTATTGACCAATAAAGACGAGATTATAACCCGGTGGTTCTGATCTCCGTGCACCTCTAGACCGAGGTGTGCGGGGATTGGACATGACTAGAGAATGTGAGGTAAAGAGAGAGACAGAGAGAGAGAGAGAGAGATAAGACGAAGAATGCCAATAGAATATTAAATTTGTTGTCCAGGTTATAAGATTTTTATCCTCATTATGAGTAGTGACGAGGATGTGGGACCGTCCAACCGAAACACCTATCTCTCAACGAGGGTCTTATGTCCTTGTAATCAATGCAAGCATGCTGTGCGACGGACAAGACGTGTTTCTTTGCAGCACGTTCGCAAATTTGGCGAGTTCGATCCATCTATTATAGATCGAGTTGTTGCCAATTATAACTCGTCGAACTCTGACGCTGGCCAACAAGCAGCAATCTTGCAACCCAATAGACGTGTTCGCAGGCGCTTTGGTCAAGCAGCATATGTGAGGCCACAAGATGTAGCCTCTGACAGCTCGGGGGATGATCATGCAGAGTACATTCCCAACGAGGCAATGTTTGAGCCCGAGATTGATAAAATGATCGAGATGATCATGGATTCAGAAAGGCTTATCTATGATGATATGAAAAGTGAAGCCGATACGCCATTGTATAATGGAGCACGTATGTCTAGATTGAAAGCACTCCTGGTTCTTCTCAACATGCAAGAAAATTTTGGATGGAGTGACACTAGCGTCACAGCGCTTTTCAGGTGATCTATTACAATTAGTTTACTTTAATAAAACTCTAAATGTATAATGATCTGATAGATTTTTACACGACTGTATCGTATTTTTATGTTGTGTAGATTGCTTAAAGAGCACATACTACCCGCTGACAATGTGATGCCAGATTCCCGAGATGAAGCAAGAAAGATTTTGCAAAACTTGGGGATGGATTACAATTCTATCCATGCTTGTCCTAATGACTGCATTCTTTTCAGAGGGGAATACATAGACATGGAGAAGTGTCCGACATGTGATTCCGAAAGATATCGAGTAGATCTCCACGGGACAAAAATTCCACAAAAGGTTTTGCGACATTTTCCTCTGCTTCCTCGCATCAAGCATTTGTTCGAATGTAAGTCCATGGCCGCCCTAGCATCATGGCATGAGGAGAATAAATCTTCGGATGGTGTGCTACAAATTCCTGCAGATTACGCAGCCTGGAAACATATAGATGGAACATGGTCGGATTAAGCCAAGGAAGCTCGAAATTTGCGCTTAGGCCTGGCTATGGATGGCGTTAATCCATTTGGTCAAAGATCAACATCTTACAGTGTATGGCCCGTTGTCATCGTCAACTACAACATTCCCCCGTGGTTGACTACGAAGAAGGGGCACCTATGGCTAAGCTTGATTGTGCCAGGGCGATATAAAGTGGAGAATATGGATGTGTATCTTCGTCCACTATTGGAAGAGCTACAACAATTGTGGATTGGCATAGAGGTGGTGGATATGAGCCGACACACAGGACGACGCAATGCTTTGATCAGAGGAATTCTAATGTGGACCATGCATGACTATCCCGGGCTAACAGAATGCTCAGGTGATCTATTGACACTCCTCACTCAGACACTGTAAATCTTGTTTTTTCCCATAGTTGATCTATTATCATGTATATACATGCAGGGCTTCAAACAAGCGGATACAGAGCATGTGTCACATGTGGACCTAGACTGAATGCACGTAGGGCGCCCTTACTGAAGAAGCAAATCTACGAAGGTCATCAAGCGTATCTTCCAGAGAATCATGTGTTACGCGATGGCTTCTTGGGAAGAGAGCCACCAAGGATGTCTGCACAAGCATGGTTAGAGCAGAAGGAGATGTGCGATGAGGGATTGCCTCCAGGGATGAAGAGACTATCTCTATGGTACAAGTTACCATACTGGCCCCGACTCGTGATCAATCACTTGCTCGATCCAATGCACATATTCAAGAATGTGGGTAATCTACTATGGGACCATCTGACCGGCAAGAAAGATACTTTGGGAGCCAGAGTTGACCTTAGAAATGTGGATCGTATGGAGCAATATTGGCCGCAAACAGCGTCTGATGGATCGATAAAACTCCCTAAAGCACCATGGATTTTCACAAGAGCCCAAGAACGCAAAGTAAAAGAGACCATTCGATCTTTGCGGACCCCCACTGGCGTAATGCACTCGCTCCGAACGTGTTTTACTAAAGAAGGAAAGCTTACCGGTTTGAAGTCACACGATTGGCATAAAATGTGTCAGGTACATTCATAGTGGACTTTAATATCATTGCATAAAATGTGGACTTTAATATCATTGCTGCACATACTTTACAGTTTATTTTACCGGTTGCCATTGAGGGATGTTTGTCTCTCGACATCCGTAACACAATCTACAAACTTGCAAAGCTGGTGCAATGGATCTCACAAAAGGAGATCAACGTAGACTCCATACCATTCGCCAAACTAAATGCTGCGGAGCTTGTGTGCATGTTTGAGAAACATTTTCCTACTACCATGCTAACCATTCAGGTGCATCTTCTTGTTCACATAGTTGATGAGGTGGAAATAGCTGGCACAGTTCATTCCAGATGGATGTTCTTCTTAGAACGTTTCATGAAAACGCTTAAGGGATATGTGCGTCAAAAGGCACGTCCGGAGGGTAGCATGGCAGAAGGTTGGTTGGTATCAGAGTCCCTAGTGTACATTGGAGAGTGGCTAGACGGATTTGAAAAAGCCCGGGACACGCTATGGCGAACCATAGATGATGAGCGCATATCTGGGATTGTCATGTGCAATCTCGGTGTTGAGAAGAAGATGACGGAAGATCTAGAGGCTAAAATCAACCGATTTTGCATGCTTCACACTCCAGTGATGCAAAAGTGGATTTCACAATATGAGGATGCAAAGCAAGAGCGACAAAGGGCACGAATCGAGTGGAGACGGGGAAGACGACCACCGATGCACTATCCGACGGTTCTGGAGAGCCTACCAACCTTCATGAGCTTAAGATGGTTGCACAACCAATTGAAAAGCGCACAACAATGCGGTGACGAAGTGACTGAAGAAGAGTGGGAGTACTCTCGGGGTTGCGCGACCAAGGTAAGTTTGCAATGTATGACTAGCTAGTGACTTTATTTCTAAACGTTTGAACGGCCACTCATAATCTTTGTTCGTTGTAGTATAAGTCATACACAGCAGCATGGTGTAAAGGTCGACATTTTAGGGTGGAACGAATCGACAAAAAGCGTTTTACTCAAGATTGTGGAATCATGGAAAAATTTGAACAGTCTAGTCGACGATGTTCCTCTGATGCAGATCCTGTGGTGGCGGAACTCACTTACTTCGGCACAATGCAAGAGATTTTGAGGATCGATTACAAGGGATTTTTTGTCGACTTGTTCGACGTGCAATGGTTCAAGATAATCATGGAGGGTCGCAACGCTACTGTGCGTAGAGGAGAGTCTGGTTTTCTTGAGGTGGATTCTACTAAGAAATGGACTGACCTAAGAGACACTTTCGTAGTACTCGAGCATTGTGAACAAGTAAGTATGTAAATAGTTAACATCCCCCTTTTACAAGTTATGTGCTTGAAAGCTCTCATGTAAGTTATGTGGCTCTGGCAGGTAATATTTCATCCTACAAAGTCTACATCAAACTGGTGGTACGTCATAGAGGTAGCCCCTCGTAGTGCAAGGACGTATGAAGGCTACCATGTGCCAATCACAACGGCATCAATGGAGGAGATCAGAGAAGATGCTCAATCAGAAGCCGCTGCGGTGGTGCCAGACGAGCATCAAGATGCTACTACTCTATATGGGGTGCATGCAGAGGAGCTACAAAATGAAACAGAGGATATGTGTTTAAACGGAGAGCTCTATATAGATATAGGAAGTTATGCTGAGTTATTCGAGGATGAGAGAGAGATCTCTTAAAGCCACAAATATTGTATTTGAACAATTTTGCTCCGTGTTGTAAAAGCTCTGGCTATCTAAGTACCTTCCATGGTGTATAACGCTCTTTTCTACTCGCGCTCACATCTTTTGATTGAAAATTCTGAGTTTTCGACTTGCCTCTTCTATCACTCAATTCATTGCGTCATTGTATTTATATGCGTCATTACGTCATTGTATTTAATGGTCTTTGCGTCATTGTCTACTCTCTTCATTCAATATTAAGTTTAAATATTCGTGTGTTTAATGCAGGTATGGATGATGAGGGGTTTCTTTTTTCTTTGTCACCGCAGCAGAGACACTGGTATGTGGAGCGTCATCGCTCTGGCGCATCATCGCGCGTTCCTACTCCATCCGCATCTCCCTCTCTTTCGGAGCATTCGGCGCGCTCCGAAGCTTCGGCGTCGACGAGACGAGCTTCACACTCATCTAGACACCGGCGCTCTAGTGGTGGCGGTTGTTGTGGGGATTCCGCCACCGATGCCTCCACACCGCCTCGTGTTCGACGAGGCTCTTTACCCTCCCCTTCTTTGCCCGCCCCCACACCAGCCACAACATCGCCATCTACGCCAGGTTTTGCACGGGTGACTGTTCCTAGCAGCTACATACCTCTACCTACTCCGCCAGGAGCCACCCCACTTGACACTCCTCGCTTCGGGGCCCAGACGCCGGTGGAGACACCTGACGTCCGTACCCCCATCAACACGCCGCTAGAGACCCCTGCCGGGACACCCAGGTTCACGCGTCACCGGCCAGAGGGCTTGCCTTACTCCGTCGACTTCAGCGACGGCATCATCATGGATGATGACGGCAAGAAGGTGATCTCGCGCATGCGTGGTCTTTGCTCTCAGCTGTTTAGACACTACATACTAAACAAATGGAGTGAAGTACCAAGTGATTTAAAAAACAGAGTCATCAGCATACTTCATGATGAGTTTCCCGTTCCAACACGGGATTAGCGCTTCAATGAAGACCTGATGAAGATTCGAATGCGCGAATACTGCAAACACAAGCGTTCCGAAGTGCAAAAAGCAATCAAGCATGGGTGGAATAGGCCAGATTGGCTGGCCAAAGAAGATTGGAAGAATGCGAAGAAAGCAGCGCGCGAGAATCCCGACAAGTGGAAGCAACAAAAGGATGCAGCCAGAGCGCGAGTAGAGGCAGGGAGCTCGCACCACTTGGGGAGCGGTGGATGGGCATCATTTGAGGCCGATTTTGTAAGTGTTTTCGCATTGCTCTTTATGTTCGATAGTTTAGGGTTTATGAGTTTTTTAATTCTAACATAATGAATTCTTTGTATGTTTTGACAGTGGTCGATGACAGGACGTGATCCCACACCGTACGAGCGCGAGTATGCAGGCAGGAAGGGCTTAAACACCCTGATGGACATTCTCAGTTCTCGCGGCGGCATGGTTAGTATTAGGGTTTACTCTTTTCTATTTTTTGTATTGTTTTATAAATGTCGTTATATGTTTATACTTACTGAAAGCTGTCTTATTGTCTTTTTTTGCAGAATTCGACAGATACGCCGCTTGGACACGATGAGACGTCTGACTAGACGACGTCAGTTTAGCCGTAGCTAGATAGCATTAGTTTAGGGTTTCTCATAGCTTATGTATCATGAGACGGATTTTATACGTCTTTTTGAACCATGTATATTATTACATTTGTCACCGCAGTTCATTTTGCCAATCAATTCTTTATGCCTATGATGTTGTACAATTGTCATTATTACATTTGCCAATCAATTCATTTTGCCTATGATGTGTACAATTGTCAATTTTACGCTTGTCAATTTTGAAAACAATGCATCTTGTGGGTGACTATTTTGGGTCTATTATCTACCCTTGCACTTTTTTAAAAAAGTGAATCAAGTACAATATGGTTGATGGGTGGCAGGGCATTCAATGCCCTGTCACCAAAAAAAATTTCTCTCAGGCGTCGCTATAACCGTCGCTATTTATGGCTCTGTAGCGTCGCTATAGACTTCTATGTAAATGTCGCTATGATCGTCGCTATGAGCGTCTCTATATAGCGACGCATATAGCGACGCTCTCGTAGCGACGGTTTTAGCGACGCCGGGGGTTATAAAAATCCAGTGTATTTCCGTCGCTAACAGCGTCACAAGAGCACACAACCTCTTGTAGTGTGAGAATTGACTCAAACTTGATACAGGACCTGGAGTATCCAAACAGATTCCAAATGGGATAGAACTCAACACACAACTGATATTGGGGTTCTTCTTCAACTCCAAATCATCAATAAAGCCAAATTCCAACCAGATTGACCACAATAAAAGATCTAAAGTGCCACCTAAAACCACAAATGGCAAAGTCAGGCCAAATCAGACCATAACTTGGAAAACTGGGGAAACTAGAGACTTAATCAGATGGTACCACCAAAGTTTTAGAGTGTTGTCCAACATGGATCGCGATCCATGACCTCCTTTGAGCCAGAAATGACTTGAAGCGTTCTAATCTAGTGTCTGTAGATACCCTAGGTGCATTGGTGAACTTTGGACAAATTTGGACTTGTTTTGCTCAAGTTATACTAATTTTTCATTTTATGGTCAAAGTTTGCATTTCAATTGGACTTTTCTCAACAACTTGTTGGCCAATTTTTGGATCTAATTTCTGGAATGTCTGGCCAAAGAAGCAATGGGAAGCACCACCCTACCAAGTGACATAAGTTTCATCGCACGAGAAAGCTCATGTGTCAAGCAAGAGCTTTCTCAAATACTTGCCAATTCATTGGCCAATTTGAAGCAACTGACGACACTAAAGTGAAGATTACTATTTTCCCAAAATAGCTATGGACTTTGCATCAGCAACAAGAAGTGATTGAAGGAACAAAGGGTCTCCAAATGGACACATTTTTTTTATTAAAGCCGTGGGGTACAGATTTTTGAAGAGTACATGATGTCATCAATTCAATACAACAAAGAAGCTACCCTGACGGGTGAGGATGGAGAAACGGTGAAAGTCAGAATCACTATAGATATGATTAACCAAGCACTATATCTATTGCTAGGAAACCACAACTTAATGCTAAAGACCAAGGCTGTAGGCAATGATAAAGCTTTAGCAGCAAGGACACCAGTTTACCTACAAGGATTTGGTGTATTTTCCACTGTGCCTTATTGCACAACATTTGAAGTCCACCAAATACACTAAACTCCACATAAAGAACACTAAGGAAAAGAAAAATTGGGGAGCTGAGGTAGATGATGAAGACAAGCAACAGAAGGCAGAGAGATTGGAGAAGAGAAAGCAATATAAAAGAAAATCTGCCAAGGACAACTTAGAAAAAGTCAACAAAATGAGGTAACAGATTCAAAAAGAGCTCTACAATTTAAATTTGTGTTAGTTTTCTAAAGTTTGGATTGAAATTGTCTTTAACTTTAAGCTTACATGTTTATTATGTAGGCCTTGCATCATTCTTGCACTGTCTTTTTATTTCTTCCTCGTTTTGCACATTTTTTCACTGTTCACACACGTTCACACATGTTCACACATTGGGGGACTATGGTCAAGGGGGGATGGAGGAGTTTTTAGTATCTTCTTCACCCATAGAGAGGAGATGGTATGAGGACATTCACTTTATTCCACCTTAAAGCATTGGTTTATCATAGTTACCATCCCCAACACCATCGCATGGTGTTGTCACTCCACATTGACCATTCCCTTCACTTTACCATCGTAACTTACTCGCACTTCACACCAACCATTGCCTTCACACTCTACATCTTCAGAGTGATCACAACGCTCTAAAGTTTTCCATCTCCACCAAGCACTCACGTGAGACATCGTGGGCCCATGCTCCAATGGAGGAAGAGGCGGATATTGTGGTGCCCCTAATCTTGCTCACTAATTCTACTTGTGTATGTGTGGCTATAGGGACATACTCAAGTGGGAGCCACCTCTTACAAGGTGTAACTAGAACCTCTGACCAAATTTTGGACCAACTAGCTCATTATCGGGGGCGCTCAATTGGAATTAACTATTTATTTGAGTCCGTGATCGGCCGGAGAGACCGATCAAAATCTTGTAGCGGCAACCCCCCCCCGTTCCGGCGACCCCGACTTGTCAGTTATGTCCGTCACTGAACAAGCCGGCCGATTTTGCTGTATCTGTTCCGTCCAGTGTCCCATCCGGCCACCTGCCCGCGCCCTGCCCGGATCGTTGTCCGCTCTGCTCATTCGTTGTCCAAAACTGACTTGCTTCCACCCTCGCACTTGCAATTGGCTTGCCTCGTGGTGCTTTTACAAAATCTTTACTCTTATCTGGCAAAGTATTGAGACATAGCAATAGATTTCCACGGGTTAGATACCTAGCGTGGGAGAATGTACATTCGAGTGTGAGGAATAATTTTGGCCAAATAATAATAAATTTAAATATTTTTCTTGGCTTTTTAACCTAATAATGAATAAAAAATGTATCAGCAAAACCAAGAAATTTAAAATCAAATTTTGAAAGCAAACATTGAAACTACAAAGCAAGAGCTTTGAGCATGTCAAATATGAAGTGATTTGACACAAAGCAAATTTTGGGCTACCTTCAAACGGATCAGAATTGCAAAATTAGGAGCAAATGATGACCAAAAGTCCAAACAACAAACCGTCCTACCCACAAGTGGTATGACATGAAAAGTGTGGCCAACTAAGGTAAGTATACATACTACATTCAGGGTAGGCTGGGCACATATAGTCGAAATGGACAAAAGACATCTCAATTGCATTCAATAAGTCTAGAGAGAGAGAGATACCGAGCTTGTCTTTTACCTAGAGCATATCGTCGCAGTTTTGCCTACTGTAGACACACCGGATACCCACACTTCACCAGATTGGGCAGGTATGATCCTCTTCAGCTCTACAACATGTGTGAATTGCCAAAAACACCCAACATATGCACAAGAAGCTGAATCAATCAAATCAAAATAAGGATTTGGGCAAATTGACAACCAGCGTTTGGAAGGGCAAACCAAGTTCAAATTCCAGGATCAGTACATGGGAATGCTCCCCTCACCTGGCAGAACCCAACCATCTAATCACAATCCACATGACCGCCACCTCAATTTGCAAGAAGAAGTAGTGCCAAACAATGCTTGTGAAAGAGCCTTTTCATTGATGTAATCACAGCAGGAAAATGTTGCAGAACATAGATTGCGATCCATATCCTCAAGCATGGCCTAACATGGAAAAATCAATACACTCAAGTTAATACTTCCTTGGGGAATGTTCCCTACAAGTTTGACAAAAGTTGGACACTAAAGTCATAAAAAATCAATGGAAATTGGGCTTCCAATCTCCAAATGGTCATTTTCACCTATGGTTGGAAAAACTTGACCCATATTCAATAAAAAGTGCACCAATAGCATAGGGAAGATGCTTGGAAGATACTGTATAAGTCTTATGCAACATAGTGTCAGAACCTATGTTTTAATAAGAAAACCGAATAAAAACGGCCCAAGGTAACAACATGTGCGCACGGGTGAGATGTTTAGCCCACGCACCTCAATCTGGGCAAGGAGGCCCTGGGTTTAAATCCAGTCGACATCCGGGTCATTTTTTCGTGCTGGCTTGCCCCCATTAATTTGCCTCAATTCTCACGCATTCGGGTTTAATCCATCTCGGCCTTCCTGCGTCCACTTCGGGACTTTCGATCCCCTTACACCCCCCCCCCTCCTTTAAAACTATGTGTTACTTAGTGTTGAGGGTAAGCCGACGCATATAACGCTCAGCATTGGTAGAAACTGTCACAAAATCACATTATTGACTGGTGCTTAACCATGATACAGACGTGAAGGACAGCTTGTCTAATTAGCCTTTCTTGCAGGCGTTTGGCCTTCAATAATTATATAGATAAGTGAGAAGATGTCTTTGCTATGACAAAGCTGTCTAATTAGCCTTTCTTGCAGGCGTTTGGCGTTCAATAATTATATAGACAAGTGAGAAGATGTCTTTGCTATGACAAAGCTGTCTAATTAGCCTTTCTTGCAGGCGTTTGGCTAGTGCCCCATCCGGCGACCTGCCCGGCCCCTGCCCGGATCGTCGTCTGCTCTGCCCCTGCACTTTCCAAAACTGGCCTGCTTCCTCCCTCGCACCTGCCACCTGGCTTGCCTCGTGGTGCTTCGTGGTGCTTTTAGAAAATCTTTACTCTTATCTGGCAAAGAATTGAGCCATAGCAATAGATTTCCACGGGCTAGATACCTAGCATGGGAGAATGTACATTCGTGTGTGAGGAATAATTTTGGCCAAATAATAATAAATTTAAATATTTTTCCTGGCTTTTTAACCTAATAATGATTAAAAAAATTATAAGCAAAACCAAGAAATTTAAAATCAAAATTTGAAAGCAAACATTGAACCTACAAAGCAAGAGCTTTGAGCATGTCGAATATAAAGTGATTTGACACAAAGCAAATTTTGGGCTACCTTCAAACATATCAGTATTGCAAAATCAGAGCAAATGATGACCAAAAGTCCAAACAACAAACCGTCTGACCCGCAAGTGGTATGACATGAAAAGTGTGGCCAACTAAGATAAGTATGCATACTACATTTGGGGTAGGCTGGGCACATATAGTCTAAATGGGCAAAAGACATCTCATTTGCATTCAATCAGTCTAGAGAGAGAGAGAGAGATACCGAGCTTGATTTTTACCTAGAGCATATCGTCGCAGTTCTGCCTACTATAGACACACCGGATACCCCAACTTCCCCAGATTGATCAGGTATGATCCTCTTCAGCTCTACAACATGTGTGAATTGCCAAAAACACCCAACATATGCACAAGAAGCTGAATCAATCAAATCAAAATAAGAATTTGGGCAAATTGACAAAGAGCTTTTGGAAGGGCAAACCAAGTTCAAATTCCAAGATAAGTACATGGGAATGCTCCCCTCACCTGGCAGAACCCAACCATCTAATAACAATCCACATGACCCCCACCTCAATTTGCAAGAAGAAGTAGTGCCAAACAATGCTTGTGAAAGAGCCTTTTCTTTGATGTAATCACAACAGGAAAATGTTGCAGAACATGGACCGCGATCCATATCCTCAAGCATAGCCTAACAGGGAAACTTCATACACTCAAGTTAATACTTCCTTGGGAAATGTTCCCTACAAGTTTGACAAAAGTTGGACACTAAAGTCATAAAAAATCAATGGAAATTTGGCTTTCAATCTCCAAATAGTCATTTTCACCTATTGTTGGAAAAACTTGACCCATATTCAATAAAAAGTACACCAATAGGTTAGGGAAGATGCTTGGAAGATACTTGTATAAGTCTTGTGCAACATAGTGTCGGAACCTATGTTTTAATAATAAAACCCAATAAAAACAGCCCAAGGTAACAACATGTGTGTGCGGGTGAGATGGTTAGCGCACGCATCTCAATCGGGGCAACGAGGCCCTAGGTTCAAATCCAGTCGATGTCCGGCTCATTTTTTCGTGCTGGCTTGCCCACATTAATTTGACTCAATTTTCACGCGTCCGGGTTTAATCCATCTCGGCCTTCCTGCGTCCACTTCGGGACTTTCGATCCCCTTACACCCCCCCCCCCCCCCCCCCCCCCCCCCCCTAAAACTATGTGTTACTTAGTGTTGAGGGTAAGCCGACGCATATAACGCTCAGCATTGGTAGAAACTGTCACAAAATCACATTAGAGGCTGGTGCTTAACCATGATACAGAGGTGAAGGACAGCTTGTCTAATTAGCCTTTCTTGCAGGCGTTTGGCCTTCAATAATTATATAGACAAGTAAAGAGAACATGTCTTTGCTATGACAAAGCTGTCTAATTAGCCTTTCTTGCAGGCGTTTGGCCTTCAATAATTATATAGACAAGTAAAGAGAAGATGTCTTTGCTATGACAGAACTCTTATCCGTAAGGAAGGCTGTCAAAAGCACACTAGTGTACACAGCTCATTTCCAAAGTTGTTTACAAAATCTACAATGTCCAGATGGTGTGAGCAAGGTAGGGCATGCACAATCAACATGTACACAATATATATTGTGATCAGAACAGAGTGCCGGCCTCCTTGGCATGTGCTGGCACCACAGGCTCGGCCCGCGAGGTAGGCCACCTGCCAAGCTGGTATGCGATTCGCTGGCGGAAAAGTGTTCCATTTTCCCTCTGCTCGACGGGAGTATCCAATGTCTCTTCGATTGTTGTCTTTAAGTCTGCATAGTAGCCTGCAGAGTTACGGTAGAGCTCAAACACCATGCCCAACTGCATGTCATTGGAAAAACTGCCCAGAAATGTAGCTAGCACACTAAAGGTTGCGGCCCACATGCCCAGTATGTTGGTGGGTAGCACGGTGGTGCACATGGCGGCCGCATTGAGCAGTGCTGCTGATGCGGCGAAACAAGGGGCTGCTATGGCTAGACACTTGTTAACTTTCACCAGATTTTGGGCCCAACCAGTGTATTTGGGGATGTCAGAGTGGTGGAGCATGGCGGCTATATGCTTCAAATCCTGGGTCAGCTGCGTGTCCCAGCCATTGTACTGGTCGAGGCAATCGACTACATGGGAATCCTGATGGGCACCTAGTATTGGCTTGGGTTCAATGAGCACTGGTGGCACGACTTTGGTGGGGAATTTCTCAAGGCCCCCAGGTGTGAGAGGCATGGGGAAGGCCTTGTCTAATGCTTGTAGGCGCCGCTTGCAGTCATCAACGAACAAGGAAGTTCTCTGGCGCAGATGAGGAGACACATGCAATGCATAGTATACGTCACTAGCAAGCTTGCGGAAGAGACGAGCAGCGGTGCGTTGCTCCTCCGCCAGTTGTGAGGGCTGAAACTGGTTGATGACAGTCATCATGGCAGCAGTGCCTGCATTGAGCAATAGTGCAGGCAGGCTGAGGCCCATGCTGTGGCCAGCATAGCCGTCCAAGCCACTGAGCACGCAAGCGGTCATGCTGGCGGACGTGAGCATGCGCTGGAAGAGCTTGTTCCAGTTGTCTCTCTGTTGTGCAAGGATGGAATGCATCTCGGCTCTGTCCGAGGCAGCGTTTGCCAGAAGCTGCAGCTCTGCTGTGAGAAAGCTGGAGGTTATACCGCTGTTGGCGTCCTTCTCGATCGCTTGCAGGAGGCCCTCCTTGTGGGTGTTCCAAAAGGGCGCAAGTGCAGGGTCTGGACCCGTAGATGTAAAGGACGTGGGGCTGGAAATGGGTTTAACGCGATCAGTGCCATCGATGGCCGGAGCATGCTTGCGGTGATTTTCTTGTACAAGCTGTTGAACCTGTTGGCTAACCGCCCGGGCTGTGCAGACAAGAGGACTGCTATTAGATCTAGGAAAATTGAGGGACAACCCAATGTGGTGGTTAGCAGCTAGTACTGCTTCAGTGGAGTAATTAAGGAGGCGGGAGGAGTTATTGAGGCGTGCTGTTGCAGGTGTGCTGCTAGTATTGGCGATGATGGAGGCAGAGCTGAGTGCCATGCACATGAACTGCTGGGCCACAATCGCGTGATCAGGAATTGAAGGGCGAGGTGTGTGTAAAGTGGACAAAGGAGAGGGGGCTGCGTATGGTGATTCTGTGTATGTATGTATGATGCTCTCTAATTTGATTTGTGTTCAGGCTGTGGATGTGCGACGTGCGTTGTTGTTTGGAAATGCAAGGTGGACGTTGTGTGGCTTATAAAGAGATGCTCTCAAAGTCAAACTTTGATTCAGTATTCTGTGACACTGGGAAGGGGAAGTCAAAGGGCAACTTATTCAAGCGGAATGAGTCTTGCCTTTGACTGCTGGGCTCCGGTTGATTCGGAGCTCCCGGGGTGACGGTGGGACGGTGACCACCCGATCTCGGCTAGCCGTGGCACGGACCGCGGGGACGCGCGATGGATCCGGTTGGGGACGACGGACGATGGGACATAGTCCTGACATATGTTTTCTCCTCACCACACCGTCTACGTACTACGGACGCGTATGGGGGTTTGAGAGCGCCCGGTAACGGGAGTGTCCCCCTCCACTTCATCACGTGGAGGTAATCGGGGGAGTCCGCCACGCATGGGGACTCCATGACCCAGTTTCGGGGCCGTCGGCTCGTAGTCGGCGGGTCTCTTCGGCGAGCGTCGGCAAGGCGCCTCAGGCGGACAGGTGATCCGTTTTGGACATTCAAGTACTCCACGCGGAGGTCTTGACTTCCTCTACAAGCTCATCTATGCACATTCACGAACGTGGGTCCGAGGCGCTCCTCGTTTGCAGACGAAGGCTGCGGCAGATTCGTAGTCGGGTCATTTCGGCGAGCGTCGGCTTGGCGCTACGCGCGGACGATATGTCCGATTTGGACGTTTAGGTGCTCCACGCGGAGACCTTGGCTTCCTCTTCGAGATCAGCTATGCACACTCATGAACGCGCGCCTGTGGCGCTCCTCGTTCTCAACCGACGGGCTGCTGGCAGGTTCAGCCCACCCCGACCCGAGGCGGTCCGGGGCACATTTCGGCAATTTTCCAAGATAGCCCAAAGTGGCCTGAGAGAGTTCCAAAGGGATCTCCCAAATATGCGCTCAAGGCCCGAACAGCCTCGTTCGCTCAACTTGAATATAAAGACGCTTCCGCACTCAACTAAACTTCATCTCCGCGCGGTGCCACCAAGGCTCCCACGCGCGTCAAGCTAAATTTGATCTCGGGTCATTTTCTGGACGAACCCATCAATGAGCCACCAAAGGGACTCAAGTCAGTGGATGCGAGCCTCCCAGCATGTGAGCTCTAAGTTGCGGGCCCCTTGGCCTCTTGGTGAAGGTGTTCATCTTGAGTGTCCCGGGAGTCCATGTAACATTAACGAGCAACAAAAAGTAGGGAAACTCCCCCTTTACAAATACCAAGTCTCCCCTTTGTACTGAATAGCGAAGGCAAGTACGTGTATGTTACATGCTCCCTTTGTGCACCGAGGCACTTGTAAAACTTTGTCAAGGTAACGAACACTCGGGCCTCATGCATAGACCACACAAATGGACGGTTACATAGCCTTCTATCACGGTTTCTACACCCTATACAGGTGTAGCCTACGAATTATGCATCTTGGCGCAACATGCCTAGAATCGGGGATGGTTGAAGTAGCCCGTAAGTCATGGTGGCACCTCTCGGAGTCAGGTCCCTCTAATACTAAGAAAACTTTAATGATTGTGCAAGTGTCTATATATGTAGTTGAACTATTCCAACATGCATAGCTTGAAGTCAAATATGTTGTGCGTTTTGGCCTTACCGTCGTTTATGCGCTCCATGCATTCAAATTTGTTACTTTTTTTTTCCAAAATGTCTATGCATAAAATTGCTCCAAATTTGCAAGCGTTAATTGTATGCAATGTTTTGGACAATGTCTCTTAATGTGTTCTGAATAGAGAAGGCAAGTCTATGTTACGTGCTCCTAGTGTCCCCTTTGTGCCAAGGCACGTCTATGGAACTCTCTCCATTACGATGTAAAACTTTGTCAAGTTGACTAACATTCCAGCCTCATAGGCCATACGAATGGGTGGCTGCATGGCCTTCTGTCATGGTTTCTACACCCTACAGAGGTGTAGCCTAGGATTTATGCATCTTGGCGCAATGTGCCTAGGATAGGGGATGGTTGTACTATCCCGCAAGTCATAGTGGCACCTCTAGGAGCCAAGTGATCCCTCTAGTACTAAGAAAGCCTTCATGATTGTGCAAGTTTTTATGTAGCTGAACAATTACCAACATGCATAGCTTGAAGTCAAATCTGTTGTACGTTTTGGCCTTGTTGTTGTTTATGCACTCCATGCATTCAAATTTGTAGCCTTTTTTTTGTGCAAAATGTCCATGCATAAAATTGCTCCAAATTTACAAGGGTTAACTGCATGGAATGCTTTGGGCAGTGTCTCTTAATGTCTGATCTACATATTTTGTAGGGCAAGATGCCATGGTGTCCTCCATATGTTTTTTTCTAGAGAAAGGTTTTATTTTGCAAGACAAAAACAAAATCTCGTGAACTCTGCAAGCTTCGTGACTTTGGAGTGGATAGGCGATGTTTGACCAAGGTAGACCTTTGTGCTAGTGAGTGGTTGCAATGATTTGATGAGGTGCCCAGGAGAGGTTGCATAGTAAAGTGCAGATCTCTGAAGCCACAATCTATACATTCTTCACAATTCTTCACAACTTTGTATCAAGAAATATAGTTTGAAGGAGGTGACTAAATCTTTTGCAAGGGGGTTTGTTCACGAGTATGTTAAAGGACCAGTAGACCGGGCATTCTTTGTAGAGAGTACATTACCAGACATGGTTGCAAAAGAAATTAGAGATGGATTGTATTCCACACTTGCACTCGGACTCAGAGCTTTACGTGACTATCAATGCCTCTATCAACGACCCAAGAAGGAGGCCACATAACTCCTGCAACATTATGTACACAATCTCGGCAAGTTTTAGATAGCGTATATAGCATTGTATAGGGTAAACATTTCTATGCGCGCAAAGTGGCATTACAATGCAGCATCTGAAAAGGTAGAATCGCAGAAGGCGAACATGCATCGAGATGAAGGAGGAAATTGGTTGGTAAAGTGTCTCTAAGAGAAATTTGTAGAGACAGAGATTGCTTTGCAAGTTGAACAAAGTATCATTGTGTCTCAGGTTGATGGAAATGTGAAGCAATTGCAATAAGATGTTTTGACGGTCATTTACAATCCAGAACTTAAATCTACCAATTCAAGCTAGAACTGGCTTAACCGATTACAAATGGATTCCCAAATCCAAAGTGGAGCTACCATAGAAATCAACAAGATCCATATGGTATTGGAAAAGGAAACTAACAAATAACCCGATCTTGTTGCTATCCTCCGAGAGAAACCTCAAATGAATCCCTAAAGTTCAAATCAATTATCTCTTGGCCACACACCGACTAATCACAAAACAAACCATTAAAAAAAGGGCATCCGTGCTTCAAAAACATATGTTCGAAAAACGCGCACATGATGAAACCTTGCCTTCAAAAACCATTGAACAGTTGGTTCAATACCCGCATCTTGCACAGCACTGTGTTACCCAATGCATCTCTTCTCTAATCATAATAGGGACACCTTACACGGCCGTGCATAGACACTTTGTTTTTACCCATGCACATAGCACGACCTTCATCTAAAGCAACTCAAAACCAGAAGGGGAGGGTAACAACAGTGGCTACAGTAAGCAGACGCAACAAATTGTAAGATAATAGGCTGCAAGCACTACAAGAGGTTGTGTGCTCTTGTGACGCTGTTAGCGACGGAAATACATTGGGTTTTTATAACCCCCGACGTCGCTAAAACCGTCGCTACGACCGTCGCTACGAGAGCGTCTCTATAGTCGTCGCTATATGCGTCGCTATACGCGTCGCTATTTAGCGACGCATATAGCGACGTTTACACAGAAGACTATAGCAACGCTCATAGCGACGCGCCAGAGCCATAAATAGCGACGCTCGAGAGAATTTTTTTTTGGTGGCCCTGCCACCCATCAACCATATTGTACTTGATTCACTTTTTAAAAAAAGTGCAAGGGTAGATAATAGACCCAAAATAGTCACCCACAAAACGCATTGTTTGCAAAATTGACAATTGTACACATCATAGGCAAAATGAATTGATTGGCAAATGTAATAATGACAATTGTACAACATCATAGGCATAAAGAATTGATTGCCAAAAGGAACTGCGGTGACAAATGTAATAATATATATGGTTCAAAAAGACGTATAAAATCCGTCTCATGATACATAAGCTATGAGAAACCCTAAACTAATGCTATCTAGCTACGGCTAAACTGACGTCGTCTAGTCAGACGTCTCATCGCGTCCAAGCGGCGTATCTGTCGGATTCTGCAAAAAAAGACAATAAGACAGCTTTCAGTAAGTATAAACATATAACGACATTTATAAAACAATACAAAAAATAAAAAAGAGTAAACCCTAATACTAACCATGCCGTCGCGAGAACTGAGAATGTCCATCAGGGCGTTTAAGCCCTTCCTGCCTGCGTACTCGCGCTCGTACGGTGTGGGATCACGTCCTGTCATCGACCACTGTCAAAACATACAAAGATTTCATTATGTTAGAACTAAAAAACTCATAAACCCTAAACTATCGAACATGCATTAAGAGCAATGTGAAAACACTTATAAAATCACCCTCAAATGATGCCCATCCACCGCTCCCCAAGTGGTGCGAGCTCCCTGCCTCTACTCGCGCTCTGGTTGCATCCTTTTGTTGCTTCCACTTGTCGGGATTCTCGCGCACTGTTTTCTTCGCATTCTTCCAATCTTCTTTGGCCAACCAATCGGGCCTGTTCCACCCATTCTTGATTGCTTTTTGCACTTCGGAACGCTTGTGTTTGCAGTATTCGCGCATTCGAATCTTCATCAGGTCTTCATTGAAGCGCTGATCCCGTGTTGGAACGGGAAACTCATCATGAAGTATGCTGATGACTCTGTTTTTTAAATCACTTGGTACTTCACTCCATTTGTTTAGTATGTAGTGTCTAAACAGCTGAGAGCAAAGACCACGCATGCGCGAGATCACCTTCTTGCCGTCATCATCCATGATGATGCCGCCGCTGATGTCGACGGAGTAAGGCAAGCCCTCTGGCCGGTGACGCGTGAACCTGGGTGTCCCGGCAGGGGTCTCTAGCGGCGTGTCGATGGGGGTACGGACGTCAGGTGTCTCCACCGGTGTTTGGGCCCCGAAGCGAGGAGTGTCGAGTGGGGTGGCTCCTGGCGGAGTAGGTAGAGGTGTGTAGCTTCTAGGAACAGTCAGCCGTGCAAAACCTGGCGTAGATGGCGATGCTGTGGCTGGTGTGGGGGGGGGGGGCAAAGAAGGGGAGGGTAAAGAGCCTCGTCGAACACGAGGCGGTGTGGAGGCATCGGTGGCGGAATCCCCACAACAACCGCCACCTCCACCACTAGAGCGCCGGTGTCTAGACGAGTGTGAAGCTTGTCTCGTCGACGCCGAAGCTTCGGAGCGCGCCGAATGCTCCGACAGAGAGGGAGATGCAGATGGAGTAGGAACGCGCGATGATGCGCCAGAGCGATGACGCTCCACGTACCACTGTCTCTGCTGCGGTGACAAAGAAGAAAGAAACTCCTCATCATCCATACTTGCATTAAACACACGAATATTTAAACTTAATATTGAATGAATAGAGTAGACAATGACGCAAAGACCATTAAATACAATGACGTAATGACGCATATAAATACAATGACGCAATGAATCGAGCGACAGAAGAGGCAAGTCGAAAACTCAGAATTTTCAATCAAAAGATGTGAGCGCGAGTAGAAAAGAGCGTTATACACCATGGAAGGTACTTAGAGAGCCAGAGCTTTTACAACACGGAGCAAAATTGTTCAAATACAATATTTGTGGCTTTAAGAGATCTCTCTCTCATCCTCGCATAACTCAGCATAACTTCCTATATCTATATAGAGCTCTCCGTTTAAACACATATCCTCTGTTTCATTTTGTAGCTCCTCTGCATGCACCCCATATAGAGTAGTAGCATCTTGATGCTCGTCTGGCACCACCGCAGCGGCTTCTGATTGAGCATCTTCTCTGATCTCCTCCATTGATGTCGTTGTGATTGGCACATGGTAGCCTTCATACGTCCTTGCACTACGAGGGGCTACCTCTATGACGTACCACCAGTTTGATGTAGACTTTGTAGGATGAAATATTACCTGCCAGAGCCACATAACTTACATGAGAGCTTTCAAGCACATAACTTGTAAAAGGGGGATGTTAACTATTTACATACTTACTTGTTCACAATGCTCGGGTAGTACGAAAGTGTCTCTTAGGTCAGTCCATTTCTTAGTAGAATCCACCTCAAGAAAACCAGACTCTCCTCTACGCACAGTAGCGTTGCGACCCTCCATGATTATCTTGAACCATTGCACGTCGAACAAGTCGACAAAAAATCCTCTGTAATCGATCCTCAAAATCTCTTGCAGCGTGCCGAAGTAAGTGAGTTCCGCCACCACAGGATCTGCATCAGAGGAACGTCGTCGACTAGACTGTTCAAATTTTGCCATGATTCCACAATCTTGAGTAAAACGCTTTTTGTCGATTCGTTCCACCCTAAAATGTCGACCTTTACACCATGCTGCTGTGTATGACTTATACTACAACGAACAAAGATTATGAGTGGCCGTTCAAACGTTTATAAATAAAGTCACTTGCTAGTCGTACATTGCAAACTTACCTTGGTCGCGCAACCCCGAGAGTACTCCCACTCTTCTTCAGTCACTTCGTCACCGCATTGTTGTGCGCTTTTCAATTGGTTGTGCAACCATCTTAAGCTCATGAAGGTTGGTAGGCTCTCCAGAACCGTTGGATAGTGCATCGGTGGTCGTCTTCCCCGTCTCCACTCGATTCGTGCCCTTTGTCGCTCTTGCTTTGCATCCTCATATTGTGAAATCCACTTTTGCATCACTGGATTGTGAAGCATGCAAAATCGGTTGATTTTAGCCTCTAGATCTTCCGTCATCTTCTTCTCAACACCGAGATTGCACATGACAATCCCAGATATGCGCTCATCATCTATGGTTCGCCATAGCGTGTCCCGGGATTTATCAAATCCGTCTAGCCACTCTCCAATGTACACTAGGGACTCTGATACCAACCAACCTTCTGCCATGCTACCCTCCGGACGTGCCTTTTGACGCACATATCCCTTAAGCGTTTTCATGAAACGCTCTAAGAAGAGCATCCATCTGGAATGAACTGTGCCAGCTATTTCCACCTCATCAACTATGTGAACAAGAAGATGCACCTGAATGGTTAGCATTGTAGTAGGAAAATGTTTCTCAAACATGCACACAAGCTCCGCAGCATTTAGTTTGGCGAATGGTATGGAGTCTACGTTGATCTCCTTTTGTGAGATCCATTGCACCAGCTTTGCAAGTTTGTAGATTGTGTTACGGATGTCGAGAGACAAACATCCCTCAATGGCAACCGGTAAAATAAACTGTAAAGTATGTGTAGCAATGATATTAAAGTCCACATTTTATACAATGATATTAAAGTCCACTATGAACGTACCTGACACATTTTATGCCAATCGTGTGACTTCAAACCGGTAAGCTTTCCTTCTTTAGTAAAACACGTTCGGAGCGAGTGCATTACGCCAGTGGGGGTCCGCAAAGATCGAATGGTCTCTTTTACTTTGCGTTCTTGGGCTCCTGTGAAAATCCATGGTGCTTTAGGGAGTTTTATCGATCCATCAGCGCTGTTTGCGGCCAATATTGCTCCATACGATCCACATTTCTAAGGTCAACTCTGGCTCCCAAAGTATCTTTCTTGCCGGTCAAATGGTCCCATAGTAGATTACCCACATTCTTGAATATGTACATTGGATCGAGCAAGTGATTGATCATGAATCGGGGCCAGTATGGTAACTCGTACCATAGAGATAGTCTCTTCATCCCTGGAGGCAATCCGTCATCGCACATCTCCTTCTGCTCTAACCATGCTTGTGCAGATATCCTTCGTGGCTCTCTTCCCAAAAAGCCGTCGCGTAACACATGATTCTCTGGAAGATACGCTTGATGACCTTCGCAGATTTTCTTCTTCAGTGAGGGTGCCCTACGTGCATTCAGTCTAGGTCCACATGTGACACATGCTCTGTATCCGCTTGTTTGAAGCCCTGCATGTATACACATGATAATAGATCAACTATGGGAAAAAACAAGATTTACAGTGTCTGAGTGAGGAGTGTCAATAGATCACCTGAGCATTCTGTTAGCCCGGGATAGTCATGCATGGTCCACATTAGAATGCCTATGATCAAAGCATTCCGTCGTTCTGTGTGTCGGCTCATATCCACCACCTCTATGCCAATCCACAATTTTTGTAGCTCTTCCAATAGTGGACGAAGATACACATCCATATTCCCCACTTTATATCGCCCTGGCACAATCAAGCTTAGCCATAGGTGCCCCTTCTTCGTAGTCAACCACGGGGGAATGTTGTAGTTGACGATGACAACGGGCCATACACTGTAAGATGTTGATCTTTGACCAAATGGATTAACGCCATCCATAGCCAGGCCTAACCGCAAATTTCGAGCTTCCTTGGCAAAATCCGACCATGTTCCATCTATATGTTTCCACGCTACGCAATCTGCAGGAATTCGTAGCACACCATCCGAAGATTTATTCTCCTCATGCCATGATGCTAGGGCGGCCATGAACTTACATTCGAAGAAATTCTTGATGCGAGGAAGCAGAGGAAAATGTCGCAAAACCTTTTGTGGAATTTTTGTCCCGTGGAGATCTACTCGATATCTTTCGGAATCACATTTTAGACACTTCTCCATGTCTATGTATTCCCCTCTGAAAAGAATGCAGTCATTAGGACAAGCGTGGATAGAATTGTAATCCATCCCCAAGTTTCGCAAAATATTTCTTGCTTCATCTCGGGAATCTGGCATCACATTGTCAGCTGGTAGTATGTGCTCTTTCAGCAATCTACACAACATAAAAATATGATACAGTCGTGTAAAAATCTATCAGAGCATTATACATTTAGAGTTCTATTAAAGTAAACTAATTGTAATAGATCACCTGAAAAGCGCTGTGACGCTAGTGTCACTCCATCCAAACTTTGCCTACATGTTGAGAAGAACCAGGAGTGCTTTCAATCTAAACATACGTGCTCCATTATACAATGGCGTATCGGCTTCACTTTTCATATCATCATAGATAAGCCTTTCTGAATCCATGATCGTCTCGATCATTTCATCAATCTCGGGCTCAAACATTGCCTCGTTGGGAATGTGCTCTGCATGATCATCCCCCGAGCTGTCAGAGGCTACATCTTGTGGCCTCACATATGCTGCTTGACCAAAGCGCCTGCGAACACGTCTATTGGGTTGCAAGATTGCTGCTTGTTGGCCAGCGTCAGAGTCCGACGAGTTATAATTGGCAACAACTCGATCTATAATAGATGGATCGAACTCGCCAAATTCGCGAACGTGCTGCAAAGAAACACGTCTTGTCCGTCGCACAGCATGCTTGCATTGATTACAAGGACATAAGACCCTCGTTGAGAGATAGGTGTTTCGGTTGGACGGTCCCACATCCTCGTCGCTACTCATAATGAGGATAAAAAACTTATAACCTGGACAACAAATTTAATATTCTATTGGCATTCTTCGTCTTATCTCTCTCTCTCTCTCTCTCTCTCTCTCTCTCTCTCTCTCTCTCTCTCTCTCTCTCTCTCTTTACCTCACATTCTCTAGTCATGTCCAATCCCCGCACACCTCGGTCTAGAGGTGCACGGAGATCAGAACCACCGGGTTATAATCTCGTCTTTATTGGTCAATACCTATATTTGTGGGTACAAGAAATCTACACACCCACGTCTACATGATACTGCATGTAGTGGACAAAACCCCTTTGCCTCTTCTCTAGCTGTAGCACTTCACTTCATCTTAACATCTTTTCACAGTAGATCTTTTCACTGTTCGTCTAACTCTAAACCCTAAACCGTAAGTAATTCTTGCGTGGACTCGATCTAACGTAAATAAGCGTAAATCTAAATAAACGTAAATCTAACTAAAAATAAAGCTAAATCTAATTTAACGTAAGTCTAATGACTAGAGGTTGTCTAGATGGTCATTGTGTCGGGGATGTAGTGACTCTTGCCGCCCTGAAGATCCACCTTCTTCCCTATCTTCTGAAGACATTTCACCAGTACTTTTGGATCGACGGAGCCCACCATGAGTAATGGCAGCAATACCCTATATTCCATTGAGGGCTTTCTTCACCCGCTTCATGCAGGCATCGCAGTCTATGGAGACCTAAATCTAATCTAATATAACGTAAATCTAAATCTAGCTTAAATAAACGTAAATCTAGTTAAAAATAAACCTAAATCTAATTTAATGTAAGTCTACATATAACCTAATCTTTAACGTCTTTTAAGATAGTTTCCTACGATGTTATAACTCTCTTCTTCTTGTGTGTGCGCGCGTGTGTGGATGTGTGTGCCAATAAAAAGAGATAAATGGTATAACCTTTCTATCACCCATGCCAAGTATGATAGATTGATTATGCCATTTCCCTCTTGAATAATAGGTCTTGAGTTCAACTCCTCGTCGGCTAGATCTTTAGGTCTTTTAATTTTAATTAGTTTCCTACGACGTTAAATTAGTTTCTCTCTCTTTCTCTCTCAATGTGTGTGCATTTTTTTGGATCGTATGCATGTTTTCTCTCTCTTTTCCTCTCTCAATGTGTGCGTTTTTTGTTTATGCATGTTCTCTCTCTCTTTTCCTCTCTCAATGCGTGCGTTTTTTGTTTATGCATGCTCTCTCTCTCTCTCTCTCTTTTTCTCTCTCAATGTGTGTGTGCATTCTTTGTTTATGTATGTGTGTGTGCGTTTTTGTTTTTGTTTGTACTCTCTCTCTCTCTCTCTCAAAAACACTATGTGTGTGTGTGTATGTGTGTGTGTGAGAGAGAGAGAGAGGGAGAGAGAAAGAGGGGAAGGGAACATGAGAATGAGGAGAGGGAAGGAGCATACCTGGCTCTCCTTCCTCTCCTCGTGTGTGTGTGTGTGTGTGTGTGTGGAGAAGAAAGAGAGAGAGAGAGAGAGAGAGAGAGAGAGAGTGAGGGAGAGCGTTACCTGCTCCTTGCTTGAGGGCGCCGAAAAACTCAGATCTGAGATCTGAGTTTTTGGGCGAGCTCGGTTATTTTTTTACCCCAGCCGGCGTCGCTATGAGCGTCGCAAATTTCTTTGTAAATTTGCGACGCTCATAGCGACGCCGGGATTTTTTTTTTTGAGCGTCGCTAATATGAAGAGCCTCTTGTAGTGAAGATGTTGAGAGATTATGTGTATAGTGTATAAAGTGTGTTAATGCTTAAAATTTTTGTTTTTTGATAGCATTTAGAAAATCTTTACTCTTATCTAGCAAAGTATTGAGCCATAGCAATAGATTTCCACGGGCTAGATACCTAGAGTGGGAGTAAGTACTAATTCGAGTGTGAGGAGTAATTTTGGCCAAATAATAATAAATTTTTAATACTTTTCTTGGCTTTTTAACCTAATAATAATAAAAGAATTTATAAGCATAACCAAGAAATTTAAAATCAAATTTTGAAAGGAAACATTGAACCTACAAAGCAAGAGCTTTGAGCATGTCAAATATGAAGTGATTTGACACAAAGAAAATTTTGGGCTAGCTTCAAACAGATCAGAATTGCAAAATCAGGAGCAAATGATGACCAAAAGTCCAAACAACAAACCGTTCGACCCGCAAGTGGTATGACATGAAAAGTGTGGCCAACTAAGGTAAGTATGTATACTACATTCGGGGTAGGCTGGGCACATATAGTCTAAATGGGCAAAAGAAATCTTATTTGCATTCAATCAGTCTAGAGAGAGAGAGATACCAAGCTTGTTTTTTACCTAGAGAATATCGTCGCAGTTCTGCCTACTATAGACACACCGGATACCCACACTTCACCATATTGGTCAGGTATGATCCTCTTCAGGTCTACAACAAGTGTAAATTGCCAAAAACACCCAGCATATGCACAAGAAGCTGAATCAATCAAATCAAAATAAGGATTTGGGCAAATTGACAAAGAGCTTTTGGAAGGGCAAACTAAGTTCAAATTCCAAGATAAGTACATGGGAATGCTCCCCTCACCTGGCAGAACCCAACCATCTAATCACAATCCACATGACCCCCACCTCAATTTGCAAGAAGAAGTAGTGTCAAACAATGCTTGTGAAAAGAGCCTTTTCATTGATGTAATCACAGTAGGAAAATGTTGCAGAACATGGATCGTGATCCATATCCTCAAGCATGTTCTAACAGGGAAAAATCAATACACTCAAGTTAATACTTCCTTGGGGAATGTTCCCTACAAGTTTGACCAAAGTTGGACACTAAAGTCATAGAAAATCAATGGAAATTGGGCTTTGAATCTCCAAATGGTCATTTCTACTTATGGTTGGAAAAACTTGACCCATATTCAAATAAAAGTGCACCAATAGCTTAGGGAAGATGCCTGGAAGATACCCTATAAGTCTTGTGCAACATAGTGTAAGAACATGGATTGCAATCCATGACCCATTGAAGCAGATTGATCCAGAAATGAGTGCAGAACGTTTGCAGTGAATTTAAGTTGGGAATTATGTCAATTTTTTAGTATTTTCTCATCTCAAGAGCTTCAAATGTTAAGATGAGCAAAGTCAAAGTGTTAAGCACAAAATTGGTGATCTTGAGCAAGTAGTGACACCAAAGAAGCTTGGAACTTGTTGTGACCCAAGTAATGCTTGTGCTTGAGAATTGACTCAAACTTGCTAGAGGACTTGGAGTATCAACAGATTCCAAATGGTATAGAACTCAACACACAACTCATATTGGGGTTCTTCTTCAACTTCAAATCATCAATAAAGCCAAATTCCAACCAGATTGACCACAATAAAAGATCTAAAGTGCCACCTAAAACCACAAATGGCAAAGTCAGGCCAAATCAGACCATAACTTGGAAAACTAGGGAAACTAGAGACTTAATCAGATGGTACCACCAAAGTTTCAGAGTGTTGTCCAACATGGATCACGATCCATGAGCTCCTTTGAGCCAGAAATGACTTGCAACCTTCTAATCTAGTGTCTGTAGATACCCTAGATGCATTGATGAAGTTTGGACAAATTTAGACTTGTTTTGCTCAAGTTATACTAATTTTTCATTTTATGGTCAAAGTTTGCGTTTCAATTGGACTTTTCTCAACAACTTGTTGGCCAATTTTTGGATCTAGTTTCTGGAATCTCTAGGCACAGAATGCCTCATAGATGGCCAAAGAAGCAATGGGAAGCACCACCCTACCAAGTGACATAAGTTTCATCGGACGAGAAAGCTCATGTGTCAAAGGAAGCTAGATTTCCCAAATACCTGCCAACATATTCATTGGCCAATTTGAAGCAGCCGACGGCACTAAAGTGAAGACTACTATTTTCCCAAAAGTGCTCTAGACTTTGCATCAGCAACAAGAAGTGATTGAAGGAACATAGGCTCTCCAAATGGACACATTTTTTTTATTAAAGCCGTGGGGTATAGATTTTTGAAGAGTACATGATGTCATCAATTCAATACAACAAAGAAGCTACCCTGATGGCTAACGATGGAGAAACGGTGAAAGTCAGAATCACTATACATATGATTAACCAAGCACTATATCTATTGCTAGTAAACCACAACTTAATGCTAAAGACCAAGGCTGCAGGCAATGACAAAAATTTAGCAGCAAAGACACCAGTTTACCTACAAGGATTTGGTATATTCACAAAGAGAGTTTCCACTGTGCCTTGTTGCACAACATTTGAATTCCACCAAATACACTAAACCCAATCTTCACATTGTTATGGTTATGTCCATCGGTCTGTCAAACCAACCAATGATTAGGTGTGATCTTGACACGTGCATTTTAGAAAATTTGGTCAAAGAAAATCTCAAGAATAGCGATAGAAATAAAACCTATATGAATGGCGACCAATGTTAACAAGGATTGCATACCAGGCTTTGGGAGTGATTGATGAGCTACCCCCAATCAAAACTCAACAGGAATTGCTACATAGGTCAAAGCATGTCATTAGACCACTGATAGGGCCCTCAGTAGGGCAAACCCCCAAGAAAGCAGCTGGATTTAGCTCCAAAAGAAAGAAATCGAATACTGAGGAGACGGAGTCCAATATAAAGCTCAACGGAAAAATCAAGCCAAAGAATTGGGATACTCCATCTGAATACCAAACTTCTAAAGAGGAAGAGGATCATGAGGAAAAAGAAGAATACACGCTCCGTCCGTACGCCTAAAACGAAGATCTACTAAGCATAGAGATCATATACCAATCACTCAAACACAAAGGTCTGTGGATGATGCACAAGCTCAAAGAGAGGAACTCCACATAAAGAACACCGAGGAAAAGAAAAATTGGGGAGGTGAGGTAGATGATGAAGACAAGCAACAGAAGGCAGAGAGATTGGAGAAGAGTAATCAATATAAAAGAAAATCTGCCAAGGACGACTTAGAAGTTGTCAACAAAATGAGGTAACAGATTCAAAAAGATCTCTACAATTTAAATTTGTGTTAGTTTTCTAAATTTTGAAGTGAAATTGTCTTTAACTTTAAGCTTACATGTTTATTATGTAGGCCTTGCATCATTCTTGCACTATCTTTTTATTTCTTCCTCTTTTTGCACATTTTTCACCATTCACAAATGTTCACACATTGGGGGACTATGGTCAAGGGGGAATGGAGGAGTTTTTATTATCTTCTTCACCCATAGAGAGGAGATGGTATGAGGACATTCACTTTATTCCACCTTAAAGCCTTGGTTCATCATAGTTACCATCCCCAACACCATCACATGGTGTTGTCACTCCACACTGACCATTCCCTTCACTTTACCATCATAACTTGCTTGCACTTTACACCAACCATTGCCTTCACAATCTTCATCTTCAGAGTGATCACAACGCTTTAAAGTTTTCCATCTCCACCAAGCACTCACGTGAGACATCGTGGGCCAATGCTCCAATGGAGGAAGAGGTGGATATCATTAGGAGAAATATGAACCTTGCATGGGCCTTGTAAGGAATTCTAATTTTTAGGGATTAAGGCTAATGTTGTGTGGGGTTTAGGGGGCAAGGGTATTGAAGAAGGTAGTTTTGAGTAGGCTTTTCTAGCCTTTTTTTTAGACAAATGTAGGATGTGGACCTAAAGGGTTACTTTCTCTCTCTAGCTTTTTTTAAAGTGAAGGAAGCATAGGGGTGTGTCCACATCAGCAAAAACGTGGGTCACAAAGAGACAAAATTTGACTTTTTAAAAAAAAAATCATTTTTACTTGTTTCTAACTTAAAACTCCCTCCCAACATATATACATATCCAAAAATCATTTTTTGACCCATTTTTTAACTCACAAGCTTAAAAAGTCCATTTTTTCAAAACTCTTTTCCCCCAAAAAGTAATAAACATTTTGTTCTCTCCTCCTCCTCTCTCTCTCTCCCTCTCCTCTCCCTCCCTGCCCCTACCTTCCCCCTCCTCCCCAATCCCTCCCTCCCTCCCCTCCCTCCTTCTCTCCTCCCATCTTCCTCAACCTCTCTACCCTTCCCCCTCTATCTTTTCATCATTTTCTTCCTCACGCAACAACTTCCATGGTGCTCACGGACATCACAAATGGTTTGCTTCCACCACCACGTACTCCGCACACCAAAAGCATACATATTCGCTTACCCACGACATTTGCATCGAAGACCACTATTGAAGGTGATCAAAAGTCATCACAGGAACGTCGCACCGCTTGTGAGACCAATGTTGACATTTGGGTGGATGGCCATTTGTACCCTTAGGATCCTATAAGCCGCTTCCATCCACCATTTAATAGCCTTTCCACATTTCTTCAATTTCTTGGAAGGGGAGAAGCAGGCTTGTTAGGCTATTGCAAGCGGTTGTGTATGGGTGCAGGTGCTTCTTTGCATATGTGGATGCACGAATGTCAAGCTCTTCACCTCAAGACGACGACATTACAAGAGAGTGTTGCCTCTTCGGAGAGGGTAGTTAAAACTCTTGAACAACAAATGTAAGAAAAGGAGTCCCACATCCAGAAGCTTACCAACACCATCACATACTTGAAAGAAACACCCCTTGGTGCAAGGGAACGCAAATGCACGTATTCATCCATTGAAACTCTTGCACATTCGGGAGGAGCACGCAAACGACGAGTTACAGCCACAAGGTGATTTGGTCTTTACTTGCATGATGCATTCTTACTTCACACTATTTTCTAACATTTATGTTTATTTGTTGCTAGAAACTTCATCCAGGAGGCATGCGGTGGAACAAGCCAAGATGATCGAGTCAACCTTCTCACTGGTTGTCTCAATACCCAGGATGTGATTTCTATCTTACAATCACTTGGAGGTAAGCACATTAAGGATGCAGTCACCAAGGACCTTATGCGTAAATTAAGAAATGTGGTTAGTGATGATGACGTTCAACAAGCTTGTGATGAGGCTGGAATCAGCACCAAAGCCTATCATGCTATTTTCCAACTCTTAAAGGATGCCCTCAAAGAACATGGCATTGTGGAAAACCTATTTCCCGTTCCTCACAAGGTAAAGCTCGCAAAGAAGGTCACAAACGAAGATGTGTTCTCCCACATTGGGACATACCTACACATTGAGGACACAATGCCAACTTCCCTTTATGCTTCGTGCGCAACAAAGACAAGGGAAAAAGGTAAGAAACAATCCATAAGACCTTCGGAGAAGGGCTTTCCTTACACAATGTGGAACAATATTTTCGTGGATCTTAGAAGGCTTCAAGAAGCCATGCTTAGATTTTATGAGTTACTTGAAGAAGGTGACACACTTTACTTTTTTCTTTGGTATTATTCTTATTATAACTCTAAAGTTTAAGGTCTTAGCACTATTTCTTTTGTAGTGCTTGGCACAAAAGTCACTTTTGTGCTGAAACTCGATGAGTGTCAAATAGTGAAAGGCCGAAGGTTAGAGAGGCTAAGTGTCACTCTAATGAACGAGGCCCTTCTGCAAACCAAGCGAAGGGATTCAATCGAGCCATCTCCCACCCCATCTTTTAGCGTGCAATCAGAGAAATTAAAGACATTTGGTGGTTGGGTGCTATTGAGGTGCCCAAAGAGACCAATGGAGTACTTTCATGGATTTTTGAGAGAACTCCATGGATCACAGAAGTAATACACTCCCAAATTGCAGGTCAGAAGTTGGAGATTGAGGGTTTTGGTAGTTATGATGTGGAGTGGCACTTAGGTGGGGATTTGAAGACCATAAAGTGTTTGCTTGGCTGCAAACAAGGGGCTTCTTCTCTCATGCCTTGTCCATTTTGCACTCGAGGGTACAAACCTAATCGAAACAAATCACATAAGAGCACTGCAAAGGCCGGTTCCATGCTTCCATGGCAAGGGCATGGAGAACAAGGGTTAGATTGTCGTGATGTCAGAGATGAAGATAGAGAATGGGAAGCGTCTATTCTGAGATGTCCCATGCTCAATGCCCCAGACCGTGATCAAAAGGACCACGCTTGGAATCCAATCTTTCGATTTCCTCTATCGAATGTACATTTTTGTACATTACACGCATTCATGCGCATTTTTGATAGGCTATTGAAGCTCCACATTGACTATGCTTTCACAATGAAACCGTTGGAAAAGTCTCAAGAAGCGATCGAAAGAGTGGAGGTACTCTTGAATTCCATTGGCTGTCACGGTGGAAATGTGTCTATCGTTGCTGCAAAAAACACAGGGGAGGCCCATGAAATTGCTCAACAAGTGTCAATGAGTGGACAAAAAGCTAGACACTTTTTGAAGAAAGTTTCCCAAGGAAAGCCAAGTCGATATGATGCTCAAAACAGCTCCAACCAGCAGGCAGGTAACCTTTGGGAGCTTTGGAAGGAGTTATGCAAAGCTACTACCGACAATGATTCAAATGGCGAGCTTGCAAACAAGCGCAATCAAGTTTGGGCACACTTTGATAAAATGGTCAAGCTTATGGGCCTTGAGAGCACAATAGAAGAAAAACGCCAATCATTTCAAGAAGCCTTGGCGGATTTTACCAAGGTCTTCACCCTTTCTTGGGGTGAAAATAACATCACACATTACATGGTAAGTCATTTTACATGGTGTATTCATTACAAGGGATTGTTTTTATTTAATAATGTGGATCGTTTACTCATGTGAACAGCATATCTTGTTTGCGCATGGTGCATTTTTTATGCACAAGTATGGATCGCTTGAAATTTTTAGCACTCAAGGCATGGAGAAGTCCCATTATCGAGCAAGGGGAGTGTACTTCAAAAATACTCGACATGGTGGTGGAATGGTGCAATCCAATTATTTAGAGGAGATGTTCAATTGGTTTTTTCGCACAACATTTGCTCGTAAGCTCAAAATGGAGCGTGCGCGACAATCCAAGATTGCTATTGAAGTACAGAAATGGAGTCGTCAAGAGCATAGCAACAAGTGGCAAATGTTGCAAGGTCCCACCAAGCATGCTGCATGGCGGCGATGCAGAGTGCGACAAGGATCAAAGTGGATTGTGCGCGAGTCGCTAAACGTGAACGCAAGGTCCAACTCTTAGCGACATGTTTATTTAAAAAATAATACTTTTTTAAAAAAAATTAGTGTAAACAGGGCCCTTTTTAAATGGGCCCTTATAAATATTGCATGCTCTCATAAACCACTCATTTCTTAAGAACAGGTGAGCTCTTACCATCGAAATGGCGCGCACCAAACAAACCGCGAAAGAGCATCCACCTGCCAACAAAAACACCCTCCAAGGATGTGAGAAGCTGTCATGGCTTAAAGGCACAAGAAAACGGCCACGAACGCCTGGCCGTTCCAGGAACTCATCTGGTAGTGGGCATGGTGGTAGGGCACGAGAGTCATCGAGGACTTTTGAATCTCCACCTCCTCAAGATATAACACCTAGAAGGAGAATGAAGCAACGTACCCAGCGCTGGAGAGAAGAAGAGGGCCAGCTAACAACAGAGTCGAATAGGGAGCAGCCGTTGCCCCACCAATCACAAGTAGGACCATCCAGGACTTGAGTGGTCCATACAGACACTGAATAAGAGAGTGAGCCACCATGGCTGCGAGAAAAAATATCGCGCACACACCGGGTGGCCGTTGGGGGGAAGACATTGCTTGGAGGCCAGGGAGCTCTCCCCACACGACAATCGGCAACCAAGGGAAGAGGAAGAATCAGAAGAGGCTGCAGAACCAGCCCCTAAGCATGTAAACAGGCGCAAGTCTAAGTTTTTCAAGAAGCCTAAACGCCGCCCGCCAGCAAATGTGCAAGTGCCCCCAAGACAACCGCAGCGGCGCCGAAAAATAGCAAGGGCATTTGCAGAAATCCGCCACTACCAGAAGACGACGGAGCTTTTTATTCGACGCGCCCCCTTTGCTCGCATTGTGAAGGAGGTGCTTCAAAGCTATGGAAATCAGTATAGAATGCAAGCAATAGCGCTAGAGGCTATTCAAGAAGCTGCAGAGGCCCACATCATTTCGGTGTTGAAAGATACCAACCTATGCACCATACATGCAAAGCGAGTGACAATACAGCCAAAAGATATGCAGCTTGCACGTTGATTGTGATGAGACTTCGAGCATTAGCCGAAGTTACCCCTCTTTTTGTATTGCACACCCTTATCTTTGTAATGATTTGACTTTCCAATGACAATATGATCAACAGTTGTGTCTACTGTGTCTATTATCTTTGGAATGAAATGACTTTGTAATTTCAAGTTCTATATGTAATTGCAGTCAATTTCAGTAAATTTGTGCTTTTTAAGTACGCTTGAGGGTAGATAAACCTATAAGGTGCATCTAAATGAATGATACAAAACCAATCCATTGCAATAAATTTGTGCTTTGTAGGTATCCTAGGGGGTAGATTAGCCTACTAGGGGCAAAAAAAAGGCTGGCCACAAGGGCGCACAAATGGCCCATCCAAAACTGATGGATGGGCCATTTGCGCGCCCTTGTGGCCAGGCTTTTTTTTGCCCCTTGTAGGCTTATCTACCCCCTAGGATACCTACAAAGCACAAATTTACTAAAACCTATTGGTTTTGCATCATTATTTTACATGGATCCTTGTGGACACCCTTTTTTGGCCATTTCAAGCTTTGAATTCCCTATAGGATATAAAAATAAATAACATATTGTGAAACCAAGTGTCTATGCAACAGTAATTTGGAATTTTCAAATGTCCAATGTAATTGGAATTTTTGGTGCAGGGGTGTACTAGGTATAGCTGAAGCAGGTGATAGTGTGCTGGAAACTTCATCTCATAATTGATTTCACCTTTTCTAGTGTCCTTGAGTGTAAACATATGCTGGACTTTACATAAAAAGGGTGCATCTAAATGAGTGATGCAAAACCAATCCATTGCAATCAATTTGTGCTTTGTAGGTATCCTAGGGGGTAGATTAGCCTAATAGGGGCAAAAAAAAGCCTGGCCACAAGGGCGTGCAAATGGCCCATCCAAAACTGATGGATGGGCCATTTGCGCGCCCTTGTGGCCAGGTTTTTTTGGCCCTTATAGGCTTATCTACCCCCAAGGGTACTTAAATAGCACAAATTTACTGAAATTGACTGCAATTACATACAGAACTTGAAATTACAAAGTCACCAATCAAAAAAAAATTCATATCACCAATTGAAACAATTTTGAAGATTGAAAAATCACATTCAAAAGAATTTGCAATATAGAGAGACAATTTCAAATATTTTTTATTCCTTCCAAAACGGTGATTTTACATCATGTATCTGAGGAGTTCATAATTTTTTTGATCATTTCCTGGCGCCTATTTTGCGCGTAAGGCAACTCCCCAGTCAAGAGGGACTGCGCTATGGCCTTTGGGTCAGTTGAGCCAATGGAAGCATGTATCCCTATCTGGGCAAGCACTTTACCACGAAAGCCAGTGCCAAACGCTGTGCATACAAGGGATCTATGCACTAGGAACACTTGATGCGCAGTTTGAGCAATGGTGCTCAAACACAAAAACTTGCTCAAAGCTTTTAACGACTAAGTCATAAAATGGGCTTGGGGAGTAAATTCATTATGGATAATGGCCACATCTCCACGGGGGAGTTGTCCTAGGTAACGCGCAAGGGAAGCTTGAGGTCCAAAGCCCGTCCGCTTGCCACCCGTCCTTGCAGAAAAATCATCAACCTCCACAACATCATGTCATAAACCGATGAAGGTTGAGAAAAAAGACAATGAAGGATAAAATAGTAACATGAAAATTAGGATACAGTTTACCTCCTGCTCCTTGTCGTCCTCCTCCCTGTGGCCCTTTGGATCCAAGTCAATGCTCCCATGCACCACAGATACGAGCTTTGGATCATTAGATGGGAGGTTGCATAATGGCATAGGCATCCTAGCAGCCTCAACCTTGGCTTGCATGGCTTGGAAATCTTCATCGGCCACGTGCAACTGCTCTGCTGCCAGGACCTCCGTACATACAACTTCAGTAGTGTCAGCAACGGAGTCCCCATCTGGAAAGAGATTGCTTTCTAGGGCATCTGGCGTATTCTCTAAGGGACATTTGCTGCTGTTGCATAGCACGCTCAAGCATTCATCCATGCGCAGGCCAAATGCTTTCTCCAAATCATGCAGGAATACATACTCCTCTCCATCCACTAACACTGAGGAGAAGCGGCTTATTTCTACCTCTGGGATAGCCACATCCGTCAGTGGTAGTGGCACTGGAGTGTCACTAGGGCCAACCGCAACTATGGATTTCTCAACCACTTCCTCAAGACCCCTAGGGTACTCGAGCCGGTGTGCTTTTCCTTCCGCTGCAGGGTTCATGGGTATAACCTGCTGCTCCTTGGTGTCCTTGATAAAGGACCCAACTTGAAGGTGTGGTAAGCGGAGCTCCTCCAGATCAGGTTCCTCACTCACCAAGAAGATAAATGTTGCGAGCCGAGAAAGGTACTCCACCCCCAACTTGCGCTTCTTGAGCGCTGACACCCCAGGGGCTTGCTCGTCCAAGTAATGGCTTGCATCGGTTGCAATTTCTTGGAATCGTTGCAATCGCTTGGAGAATGGGCGATCACCTTTGTGTATATAGCGCAAAAGATCGCAAGGCATCCAGATCCCTGCATGTGGGGAGATAGATACATAATATTTTATGATGTGCTCCTCCATGAACGCAAAAATCTCCTCAAATGCATCCATGTGAAGGGAAACTATGGCCTCAAGGTCAGGGAGACGAGTAAAAAAGGTGTGGAGGTCCAACTTCCCTTTGTATTTGGTGTCCTCGAGGAAGAGGATGAAGCGTGACAAAGGGGTGGATGTGGGTGCAGATGCAGAGGCTGTGGCAGCATCCATGTCTAGCCTGGGGTGTAGATAGAGAGCGGAGGAGCTCAAGAGTTGCAAAAGTGAAAATAGTGAATGAGTTAGGTGGCCCCTCTTTTATAATGGACCCTTTTTTTAAGACATTAAAAAAAAGGCACTTTCACCAAAAAATGATTCTCATCCCAATGCAAAAAATTATATTCAAAGGCATGATTTGCCGAAGCAAATCATGTTGATTACAGCGGGGATCAATATGAAAATTGCAAGAGTTACAAAGTTATAAGATCGATAGCATAGTTCCATTTGTCCCCCGGTCCTCCTCGACCTTCAATTTGTCTTCCATTCTCTTCCCAATCTGCGGACATTCATTACAATAAGCATCCAATGTTCAACAAACCATGATGTATTGAAAATGTGGTGGAAGGATTCTCACCTTGTGACCTTGTAAACGAAATTGTGCTTGTTGAAGGGCCTCAAAACCCATAATAACCAAATGTTCTCGAACATTTACTGAGAGTCCAATGCTTGTTCACTTGGACTGCCTCCAAAGCATCGTTGGGCATCTTCACTGCAATGTCAAAGCTTGCAATAGCGCCGTCTACACTTTGTAAGGGAGTCCACACTCCAAGCTTGCACAACCAACAATCATAGTGAAATCGTATGTACAAGGAGGTGCGGGATTTCAAATACGCATTCCAATACCTGAAGCTCCAACCTTACAACGGTACCGGTCCCCATTGTGCATGCCCTCCACAAAACCCCAGTCCTCTTCTAAAAGCCTTCCTAATTCCTCGTAATACGCATCTTTACATACAAGCATTGTGGTAGTCTCCACAAATCCAAACTCTTTAAAAATGTGCACAAAACAATGAATAGGCAAACACCAACTCAAGCCCACAGACCTAGAAGCTTTAGAGTATTTCAAAGAGTTTTGGACATCCATTATCATCTTTTGCTTGAAAGATGCTACCAACCACAAATCTGGGACCGGCCACTCCATACTTAATAAGGAAGTTACTTTGATGGGTTCAAGCGTTCCAAACGCTTGTGTAGAAGTAGGGACAATATAGGAGTGAGAATAGAAGAAAATCCTTCTTTGAACCAGTTTGGTTGGGCAAAGATGTGGGAACATTATTGCTCCAATATCCGCATGTATAGCATTGAATGTGTCGGAGAGACTAT
Source organism: Adiantum capillus-veneris (assembly GCF_014529385.1). Lineage (NCBI taxonomy): Eukaryota > Viridiplantae > Streptophyta > Polypodiopsida > Polypodiales > Pteridaceae > Adiantum > Adiantum capillus-veneris. Next base: position 25,648,898 of record NC_140948.1, on the reverse strand, counting down.
GTAGTGGCTGCTCCTCCACCAACGTGGATGGAAATATGACTATAAATGCATGACAAATGTTAAGTATGAATCCATAATAACATTACACTGTGATTTCACACCTAGCTTTGTATTCTCAAAACATGTACTTACAATGTGTTGGAAATTGAGGTGGTTGTTGCAAGTGCATGGTTGACATTGAGAAAACATGTTGCACAATGGCTACGGTCCCCTTGTCTTTGTGGTTCTTGAAGCCAAGGAGCTTTCCTTTCCAATGAAGATCCAAGTTTGCACGATTCCACACACGATGAGGGCCAATAGCAGATGGTTGCATGTATACCCAAGCACCTTCTGTGAACTCTTGTGGCACCCACTCATCATCTACACCTCTAGTGTTGTGGCATGCAACTGCTGTGAGCTCATCCTTTGGCCGCCTTTGCGAAGTAGAGCTGGCCACGGTTGAGCAAAGAAAACTAGGAGGAGGAGAAGGACCTTGCTTGTTGCTACAATGTAGGTGGGATAAAGTGATATGAGAAGGTGGTTAACCCTTGTGGCAATGGGAGGAGAAGGTGGATAACCCTTGCTTGGTGTGGCAATGGAAGGTGGTAGGGGAGGAGAGAGGAGCTTCCTTGCTGCAGCAATGGAGATGGTGTAGAGAGAGAGAGAGTGTTGGAGTAGAGGATGAGTGTGATGGTTGCAATCAAGGAGGGGTTGGAAAAGGGGTTCTAGAGAGAGAAAATCACTTTTTGCCTAATAACTACTTTTGGGGGAGCTCCTGATAGCAAAACAAGAATTTTCAAAAGTTTTTTAAAAATTTTGAATTTTAGGGTTTTTGGATACACGTTTTGACTTTTTGAGATCAAAAAATGCTATTTTGACTATAAAATAGTTTTAGGGGGGTTTTCAGAAGATGAAATTTGAGTTTTGAAAATTTTGAAAAATTTTAAAATTTTGGGATTTTTTCAAAACCGGATAAAAAAGGAGGGAAGTTGGAGGTTCCATCTGGCCGACCCCCCCCCCCCCCCCCCACCCTCTCATTAGGTAAGAGCCCATTTAAGAAGTGTAAGACTACTTTGTCCCCCTACATTTTTGAGGACATAGAGTGTGTCCACCACCCTCTTCTCATTGGCTGGCCTCTAATTAACCTTAATCCCAAAGGGCCCCTAAAGGGTTCATATTTTTCCTAATGTTGTGGTGCCCCTAATCTTGCTCACTAATTCTAGTTGTGTATGTGTGGCTATAGGGACATACTCAACTCGGAGCCACCTCTTACAAGGTGCAACTAGAACCTCTCACCAAATGTTGGACCAACTAGCTCATTGTCGGGGACGCTCAATTGGAATTAACTATTTTTTTGCGTATGTGACCGGCCGGAGAGACCGATCGAAATCTTGTAGCGACAACCCCCCCCGGTTCGACGACCCCGACTGGTCAGTTATGTCTGTCTCACTGAACAGGCCGGCTGATTGTGCTGTATCTGTTCCGTCCGGTGCCCCATCCGGCCACCTGCCCGGCCCCTGCCCGGATCGTCGTCTGCTCTGTCCGTGCGCTGTCCAAAACTGACTTGCTTCCTCCCTCGCACCTGCCAACTGGCTTGCCTCGTGGTGCTTCGTGGTGCTTTTAGAAAATCTTTACTCTTATCTGGCAAAGTATTGAGCCATAGCAATAGATTTCCACGGGCTAGATACCTAGCGTGGGAGAATGTACATTCGTGTGTGAGGAATAATTTTGGCCAAATAATAATAAATTTAAATATTTTTCCTGGCTTTTTAACCTCATAATGATTAAAAAAGTTATAAGCAAAACCAAGAAATTTAAAATCAAAATTTGAAAGCAAACATTGAACCTACAAAGCAAGAGCTTTGAGCATGTCAAATATGAAGTGATTTGACACAAAGCAAATTTTGGGCTACCTTCAAATAGATCAGAATTGCAAAATCAGAGCAAATGATGACCAAAAGTCCAAACAACAAACCGTCTGACCCACAAGTGGTATGACATGAAAAGTGTGGCCAACTAAGATAAGTATGCATACTACATTTGGGGTAGGCTGGGCACATATAGTCTAAATGGGCAAAAGACATCTCATTTGCATTCAATCAGTCTAGAGAGAGAGAGATACCGAGCTTGTTTTTTACCTAGAGCATATCGTTGCAGTTCTGCCCACTATAGACACACCGGATACCCACACTTCACCAGATTGGTCAGGTATGATCCTCTTCAGCTCTACAACATGTGTGAATTGCCAGAAACACCCAACATATGCACAAGAAGATGAATCAATAAAATCAAAATAAGGATTTGGAAAAATTGCCAAAGAGCTTTTGGAAGGGCAAACCAAGTTCAAATTCCAAGATAAGTACATGAGAATGCTCCCCTCACCTGGCAGAACCCAACCATCTAATCACAATCCACATGACCCCCACCTCAATTTGCAAGAAGAAGTAGTGCCAAACAATGCATGTGAAAGAGCCTTTTCTTTGATGTAATCACAACAGGAAAATGTTGCAGAACATGGACCGCGATCCATATCCTCAAGCATAGCCTAACAGGGAAACTTCATACACTCAAGTTAATACTTCCTTGGGGAATGTTCAGGCTACAAGTTTGACAAAAGTTGGACACTAAAGTCATAAAAAATCAATGGAAATTTGGCTTTCAATCTCCAAATAGTCATTTTCACCTATTGTTGGAAAAACTTGACTCATATTCAATAAAAAGTACACCAATAGGTTAGGGAAGATGCTTGGAATATACTTGTATAAGTCTTGTGCAACATAGTGTCGGAACCTATGTTTTAATAATAAAACCCAAAAAAAACGGCCCAAGGTAACAACATGTGTGCGCGGGTGAGATGCTTAGCCCACGCATCTCAATCGGGGTAACGAGGCCCTTGGTTCAAATCCAATCGATGTCCGGGTCATTTTTTCGTGCTGGCTTGCCCACATTAATTTGCCTCAATTTTCACGCGTCCGGGTTTAATCCATCTCGGCCTTTCTGCGTCCACTTCCGGACTTTCGATCCCCCGCCCCCGCCCCGCCCCCCCCCCCCCCCCCCCCCCCCCCCTCTAAAACTATGTGTTACTTAGTGTTGAGGGTAAGCCGACGCTTATAACGCTCAGTATTGGTAGAAACTGTCACAAAATCACATTAGAGGCTGGTGCTTAACCATGATACAGACGTGAAGGACAACTTGTCTAATTAGCCTTTCTTGCAGGCGTTGGGCCTTCAATAATTATATAGACAAGTAAAGAGAAGATGCCTTTGCTATGACAGAACTCTTATCCGTAAGGAATGCTGTCAAAAGCACACTAGTGTACACCGCTCATTTCCAAAGTTGTTTACAAAATCTACAATGTCCAGAATATGGTGTGAGCAAACTAGGGCATGCACATTCAACATGTACACTATATATATTGTGATCAGAACAGAGTGCCGGCCTCCTTGGCATGTGCTGGCACCACAGGCTCGGCCCGCGAGGTAGGCCACCTGCCAAGCTGGTATGCGATTCGCTGGCGGAAAAGTGTTCCATTTTCCCTCTGCTCGACGGGAGTATCCAATGTCTCTTCGATTGTTGTCTTTAAGTCTGCATAGTAGCCTGCAGAGTTACGGTAGAGCTCAAACACCATGCCCAACTGCATGTCATTGGAAAAACTGCCCAGAAATGTAGCTAGCACACTAAAGGTTGCGGCCCACATGCCCAGTATGTTGGTGGGTAGCACGGTGGTGCACATGGCGGCCGCATTGAGCAGTGCTGCTGATGCGGCGAAACAAGGGGCTGCTATGGCTAGACACTTGTTAACTTTCACCAGATTTTGGGCCCAACCAGTGTATTTGGGGATGTCAGAGTGGTGGAGCATGGCGGCTATATGCTTCAAATCCTGGGTCAGCTGCGTGTCCCAGCCATTGTACTGGTCGAGGCAATCGACTACATGGGAATCCTGATGGGCACCTAGTATTGGCTTGGGTTCAATGAGCACTGGTGGCACGACTTTGGTGGGGAATTTCTCAAGGCCCCCAGGTGTGAGAGGCATGGGGAAGGCCTTGTCTAATGCTTGTAGGCGCCGCTTGCAGTCATCAACGAACAAGGAAGTTCTCTGGCGCAGATGAGGAGACACATGCAATGCATAGTATACGTCACTAGCAAGCTTGCGGAAGAGACGAGCAGCGGTGCGTTGCTCCTCCGCCAGTTGTGAGGGCTGAAACTGGTTGATGACAGTCATCATGGCAGCAGTGCCTGCATTGAGCAATAGTGCAGGCAGGCTGAGGCCCATGCTGTGGCCAGCATAGCCGTCCAAGCCACTGAGCACGCAAGCGGTCATGCTGGCGGACGTGAGCATGCGCTGGAAGAGCTTGTTCCAGTTGTCTCTCTGTTGTGCAAGGATGGAATGCATCTCGGCTCTGTCCGAGGCAGCGTTTGCCAGAAGCTGCAGCTCTGCTGTGAGAAAGCTGGAGGTTATACCGCTGTTGGCGTCCTTCTCGATCGCTTGCAGGAGGCCCTCCTTGTGGGTGTTCCAAAAGGGCGCAAGTGCAGGGTCTGGACCCGTAGATGTAAAGGACGTGGGGCTGGAAATGGGTTTAACGCGATCAGTGCCATCGATGGCCGGAGCATGCTTGCGGTGATTTTCTTGTACAAGCTGTTGAACCTGTTGGCTAACCGCCCGGGCTGTGCAGACAAGAGGACTGCTATTAGATCTAGGAAAATTGAGGGACAACCCAATGTGGTGGTTAGCAGCTAGTACTGCTTCAGTGGAGTAATTAAGGAGGCGGGAGGAGTTATTGAGGCGTGCTGTTGCAGGTGTGCTGCTAGTATTGGCGATGATGGAGGCAGAGCTGAGTGCCATGCACATGAACTGCTGGGCCACAATCGCGTGATCAGGAATTGAAGGGCGAGGTGTGTGTAAAGTGGACAAAGGAGAGGGGGCTGCGTATGGTGATTCTGTGTATGTATGTATGATGCTCTCTAATTTGATTTGTGTTCAGGCTGTGGATGTGCGACGTGCGTTGTTGTTTGGAAATGCAAGGTGGACGTTGTGTGGCTTATAAAGAGATGCTCTCAAAGTCAAACTTTGATTCAGTATTCTGTGACACTGGGAAGGGGAAGTCAAAGGGCAACTTATTCAAGCGGAATGAGTCTTGCCTCTTAACGAGAAACAAAAAGTAGGGCAACTCCCCCTTTACAAATACCAAGTCTCCCCTTTGTACTGAATAGCGAAGGCAAGTACGTGTATGTTACATGCTCCCTTTGTGCGCCGAGGCACTTGTAAAACTTTGTTAAGTTAACTAACACTCGGGCCTCATGCATAGACCACACAAATGGACGGTTACATAGCCTTCTATCACGGTTTCTACACCCTATACAGGTGTAGCCTACGAATTATGCATCTTGGCGCAACATGCCTAGAATCGGGGATGGTTGAAGTAGCCCGTAAGTCATGGTGGCACCTCTAGGAGTCACGTCCCTCTAATACTAAGAAAACTTTAATGATTGTGCAAGTGTCTATATATGTAGTTGAACTATTCCAACATGCATAGCTTGAAGTCAAATATGTTGTGCGTTTTGGCCTTGCCGTCGTTTATGCGCTCCATGCAGTCAAATTTGTTACTTTTTTTTTCCAAAATGTCTATGCATAAAATTGCTTCAAATTTGCAAGCGTTAATTGTATGCAATGTTTTGGACAATGTCTCTTAATGTGTTCTGAATAGAAAAGGCAAGTCTATGTTACGTGCTCCTAGTGTCCCCTTTGTGCCAAGGCACGTCTATGGAACTCTACCCTTTAGGATGTAAAACTTTGTCAAGTTGACTAACACTCCAGCCTCATAGGCCATACGAATGGGCGGCTGCATGGCCTTCTGTCATGGTTTCTACACCCTACAGAGGTGTAGCCTAGGATTTATGCATCTTGGCGCAATGTGCCTAGGATAGGGGATGGTTGTACTATCCCGCAAGTCATAGTGGCACCTCTAGGAGCCAAGTGATCCCTCTAGTACTAAGAAAGCCTTCATGATTGTGCAAGTTTTTAAGTAGCTGAACAATTACCAACATGCATAGCTTGAAGTCAAATGTGGTGTACGTTTTGGCCTTGTTGTTGTTTATGCACTCCATGCATTCAAATTTGTAGCCTTTCTTTTGTGCAAAATGTCCATGCATAAAATTGCTCCAAATTTACAAGGGTTAACTGCATGGAATGCTTTGGGCAGTGTCTCTTAATGTCCGATCTACGTATTTTGTAGGGCAAGATGCCATGGTGTCCTCCATATGTTTTTTTCTAGAGAAAGGTTTTATTTTGCAAGACAAAAACAAAATCTCTGAACTCTGCAAGCTTCGTGACTTTGGAGTGGATAGGCGATGTTTGACCAAGGTAGACCTTTGTGCTAGTGAGTGGTTGCAATGATTTGATGAGGTGCCCAGGAGAGGTTGCATAGTAAAGTGCAGATCTCTGAAGCCACAATCTATACATTCTTCACAATTCTTCACAACTTTGTATCAAGAAATATAGTTTGGAGGAGGTGACTAAATCTTTTGCAAGGGGGTTTGTTCACGAGTATGTTAAAGGACCAGTAGACCGGGCATTCTTTGTAGAGAGTACATTACCAGACATGGTTGCAAAAGAAATTAGAGATGGATTGTATTCGACACTTGCACTCGGACTCAAAGCTTCAAGTGACTATCAATGCCTCTATCAACGACCCAAGAAGGAGGCCACATAACTCCTGCAACATTATGTACACAATCTCACGTGAAACATCGTGGGCCCATGCTCCAATGGTGGAAGAGGCGGATATTGTGGTGCCCCTAATCTTGCTCACTAATTCTAGTTGTGTATGTGTGGCAAACATACTCAAGTGGGAGCCACCTCTTACAAGGTGTAACTAGAGCCTCTGACCGAATTTTGGACCAACTATCTCATTATCGGGTGCTCAATTGGAATTAACTGCTTTTTCGAGTCTGTGACCGGCCTGACAGACCGTTCAAAATCTTGTAGCAGCAAACCCCCCGGGTCCGGCAACCCTGACTGATCTGTTTTGTCCGTCACTAAACGGGTTGGTCGACTGTGTTGCATCTGTTCCGTCCGGCGCCCCATCCGGCTTGCCTGGTGGTGCTTCGTCACCCCGCGAACCTGCCAACACGTCATACACGGCCCTTGCGAAGCTCCAGGCGATTAAGAAATATCGTAATATTTTGTGATTGCTTTTTCTCTTTTAAGAGGCCGTTCTCACAAGGTTTTAATCTCTTGGCTTAAGCACCCTTATAAGCCCATTATTCCACAACATCCAGCCCCCCCAAGCCCTACTTCACATGCCATGTCTTGAGCAAAGAACTTTATTGAAATTTGCATCCACTTACCAAAAGCTACTTCCCACCAAGGTGTCCAAAGAGCCATCCTCTCCCTCAAACTTGTCAAGCATTTGAAGTCCCCCATTGCCATTATCAACGGAGCTTTTTTTTAGCTCACCATAAAAATCAAACCGGAAATCTTCAACTCTTGATCTCTTCATAATGCATGCAAATTTGTGAAGAAGTACTCCATGATATTGGAGAGTGACAATTGTAAAACATTGAAATTAATGATTCACGAGGATTAGAAATTGCCCAATCATTTGGGTAAGACCTTCCTCTCACCACACACGGGAGTGCCCTATCGTGGGAGAGAAAGGAATCGACAAGTTCAACGGCCTTGGCTTTCACATGTGGCAGACACAAACTAAGGGCAATTTAATGGGAAAGCAATTATGGTCTGTCATCAAACCGCTGGCTGAAGATGATAGAGTAGAAACATGACAAAGATTAGTGCAATTTGCAGCTAAAGATGAGCAAGCACTCAACATTCTTCTGCTAGCAACAAGCTAACTTGGATAACATTTTTCAGAGCTTTCATTGTAAAAACACTTATTATTTTAATGAATCGGAAATATTGTAACTCCTACTTTCCAGATAAACAGTGTAATTGATGATCCGGGACTACAAGCTTCCAGATTGTATCAACCTGTCTTTAGTTAGAGCTCCCACATTATTAGTTTTGACCACAAAAACCTTGGCTAAGGTATAAAAACCAATTTTTGTAAGTTTTTGATAATAGAAACACAGCGTGAGCTAACGACACTCACTTCTCTCCTTCTCGCGCTTCTTACTCCCTTCTCGATTGTCACATTGCAGTGCCGTCTGTTGTGTTACAGCCGCAGGTAAGAGCTCTACGCATTGATGTAAGCATTTCATGGTAATACGTAGCTTTTGGCGTCGCTAACCCGCGGCCTAATTTCATCATAAGTAGGAATTTAAGCTTCAAAATCATAAACTAAGTATAGGCGGGATATTGGGGCATCATTGCTAAGCATTTAGATGCATTATGGGTCGAAACAACTAGGTCAAAAACTCAGTGCTGTTAATTCATGATTTTTGCACTTGACCTAAATAAAGTGAGATTTGAGACTATAAGCATCTGTACTTAGATCTTATAAACATGTCCTAGAAGTTTCATAACGTTTGGACGTCGAGCAAAAGGAAAAAACGCGAGAAGAAATAAAACAAGTACGAAAAGCTAAAATAGAAACAAAGTCACAAAAATCTCAAAAATCAAAAAAAGAAACAACAAATGACCAAGAGTGGACCAAACTGGAGCGTAAACAGAAATACCAAGAACTGAAATGGTCTTTACGTGAGATATGGACTACTGAAGAAGATAGTGATGGTAAAGGGGAGTTAGAGAAAGGAAACATGAATGTACCATCACACTATCGGAAATTTACCATCCAGGACAGAAAAATCATCATGACACCACCAGTCAGGGAAAGAACCAACCAAGAATCTTACGATGGGCAAGAAAATGCAAAAAGGATAGACCTCGCGGAACCAGATGAAAAGCCTCAGCCGGTCTATATAGCAAACGATTTAGAGCCTGAAGAAGAAGAACGCCTAACACAACTTCTTAAGAAGTATAAAGATGTGTTTGCATGGTCCTATAAAGACCTCAAAGGAGTTGATCCATCGATATGCCAACATACAATTCCTTTGAAATCAGATGCAAAACCTAGCAAACAACGTCCTTATACATATAATGACACATTTGCTAAACGAATCAAAGAGGAGATTGACAAGCTGATGGAAGCTGAATTCGTCTATGAAATTGAACATACAGATTGGGTGTCACCCATTGTGGTAGTCCCCAAAAAGAATGGAAAATTGCGAGTGTGTGTAAACCTCAAAAAGGTAAATGTAGCCACCATAAGGGATAATTATCCCTTGCCATCACAGAACATGTACTTGAGCGGGTGGCCGGGAAACGGGCTTATTCCTTTCTGGATGGGTTTTCAGGATATAACCAACTGCCAATTGCAATGGAGGATCAACACAAAATAGCGTTTTCCACAGAATGGGAAATATATGTGTATCGAGTTATGTCGTTTGGCTTAACTAATGCCCCAGGTACCTTCCAAAGGTTAATGATGCACGTGTTCAAAGAATACCTGAGAATATTCTTAGGAATATACATGGATGATCTTTGTGTACACTCTCTTCTACGAGAAGAACATATTGACCATTTGCAAAAGGTATTTGAAAAATGCAGGACATATCGAATTTGTCTTAACCCAAAAAAGTGTATTTTTATGGTTAGGCAAGGCCGCATCTTAGGACACATTGTCTCAAGAAATGGCATAACCACTGACCTAGACAAAGTAAAAGTCATAGTAGACCTACCCAGGCCTACTAATGCAAAACAAGTGCAATCCTTCATGGGACACTGCGGATATTATCGAAGGTTCATATATATGTATGCAGTCATTGCACAACCTCTGTATCGTTTGCTAGTCAATTTCGATTGGAATGAGGAGTGTGAAACTTCATTCCAAAAGCTGAAGGAAAACCTTGTATCAGCACTTATACTTAAAGCACCACACTGAGAAAAGATATTCCATGTTCACATTGATGCTTCTGCATATGCAATTGGGAGTATTTTGGCTCAACCTGGAGACGGAACAATGGATTTTCCAGTTTGTTATGCAAGCCGACAATTAAACAGTGTGGAAAAGAACTACACAACCACCGAACGAGAAGGGTTAGGAATGATTTATGCTGTAAAGAAATTTCGGCATTATTTGCTCGCAAACAAATTTGTGTTCTTCACAGATCATCAAGCTCTTTTGTATCTAGTAAATAAACCATGCAATACAGGGAGAATTGTACGCTGGTTTATTATATTGCTAGAGTTTGATTTCACAGTGGTGGTCAAAAAGGGTAAAACCCATCTACGAGTGGATCATCTTTCAAGGATACACAACGGGAAAGCTCCTGGAGGAGTAGATGATGACATACCAGATGCTTATCTTTTCAATATTGAAATGATACCCAAATGGTCTCAGGAAATTGTTACCATTCTTTCCTTTGGAGGTAGGTTTGTTGACATGGAAGACATATCCGAACAACAAACAATTCGACAAACAAAAAACTTACAGTTGATTGTAGGACGGCTGTATCATCTAGGATCGGACCAAATTCTACGATTATGTATAAATCCGGAGGAATTTGAGTGTTACCTTGAAGAAGCACATGTCCAGGATTATGCATTTCATTGTTCAACAGTGAAAACACACCAAAAACTGAAACAGTTAGGGGTTTATTGGCCAACTATGTATGCGAAAACACATTCCTATGTTACCAATTGTACTATATGTAGTGCCAAACGACCAGCGGATCACGTGACATTGTTTCAGGTAAACATTTCACCTCCATGGAGTCAATATATCATTGACTTCTTAACCCCACCAGGACGTTTCTTGAAAACATAACAAGAGCACGGAAAAGGGCTATAGAGCTGGAGGCTCACAACTTTTAGTTAATTGGGAACCAACTCTATAAGCGAGGAAAGGACAATCAACTTAGAATATGTGCAAGTGAAAGTGAATACCTTCTGATTCTAGAACATGCACATAGTGGAATAAGTGGAGGCCATTTTTCGGGCGATAAGACGGAAAAAATTGTCTTAACCACAGGAATATGGTGGCCTACATTGCATATGGATGCTGAAGAGTTTGTAAAGCGTTGTGACGCATGTCAGCGCACTAAGGTGCCGATAAAGAGAGATGAGATGCCACTACGGCCAATGATGGGAGCAAGGGCATTTGCAAAATGGGGCATTGATTTTGTGGGACCTATTTCACCCCCTGCATATCGCACCCATACCCAATATATCATTGTGGCTACGGATTATCTCACAAAATGGGTGGAAGCCAAGGCAACGCAAAAAGCATATGTACGGACCACTGCACAATTTCTGTATGAGAATGTTTTTGTACGATATGGTTTACCAATAGAAATTGTCAATGATCGTGGAACACATTTTCTTAATGAAGTCATTGAATATCTGCTAGAGGAATTCATGGTCATACATAGGAAATCTTCTCCATACCATCCACAAGAAAATGGACAAGCTGAGGCCACAAATATAACACTATGCATGGTTCTCACTAAAATTGTGTCAGAGACAAGAACAGATTGGGATCAGCAGCTACATTCAACACTATGGGCATACAGGGTAGCTTACAAAACATCGATAGGAACGACACCGTACAACATGGTGTTTGGCCTAAATACTATACTACCCATAGAGTTTTTAATCCCAACTCTACGAGTAACGAAACGCTTAGAATGGACAAGGCATGAGCTCTCTTCAAGAATAGATGATCTTGAAAAGCTAGACGAACTCTGCTTGAGAGCTGTAGCTTCGATCTATGCTAAAAAGAGAAGACAAAAAGAGTTTTTTGACAAGCATGTGCACACGAAAGAGTTCAAAACATGTGATTATGTACTTTTTTATACTTTGAAGCAACATGCTAAGAAACTTAAAAAGTGAGGGATGGGACCCTTTGTGATTAGTGATTTATCACAAAGCGGAGCTATCAAGCTTGCTACATTAGTAGGTGAAGAAATGCCAAATTGGATTAGTAGGTGTCAATTGAAGAAATACCATTTACCACTAACACAGGATATGCTTCAACAAATCCATCAAGGAAAACAACGAATGAAGGAGAAACAGAGAGTACGAGAAGAAGCTCAATCAGAAGCCAAAGAACGCATTGAAAAACGAAGACTTCTGCGACAACAACAACAAAGTGGAGAACCATTGCGAATCAATGCCATTCGACTAACGACGTTGGATGAAGACACAGTGGAGCCAATAATTGCAGCCAAAGTAGATAGCAATCAAGTTGAATCGACGGCATTGCTTGATTCTCGAGCCCAAGAAAATTTGATCTCTTACAGATTATACCAACAGCTCAAGTCCACAGGTCAACTTCATCCTACTCCTCAAGTGCTGGAAAGTAGTACATCACACTCGTTGAAAACATTGGGCTGGACTATATTACATGTACAAGTACATCAATATATTTACCCACACAAATTTTATGTAGTCGAGGATGAAAGCCCACAACACCCAATGTTGTTGGGACAACCTTGGCAAAAAGAGTACAATGTGCAGATAGATTGGAATGCGAATGCAATCAAAATTCAGTATGCACAAGCACAACAGGTAATAGCCTTTGCTCAGCAATACCTGAATAATCAGCTGCCAGCAATGCAATCACTGGAAAAAGAGCCAAAAGCAAGAGTGCCACCAAAGAACAACATGATACCCAAGGCTAACAAACATACGAAGTCACCGACCGCAGTGCAAAGATCTAGGTTACCAAAACAAGGAAAACAAGTATGGATGCGGAAGGATAGAAATGACATGGCAAACCAAAAACAATGCAACGAAAGAATTCAACGAAAGCAGATAGTTTAACCAAAAACCAAGGGCATAAAACAGATATGGATCCCAAAGAAAATGCTCAGTAATAACCCAAATGTTATTCGCATTTGGATACCGAAACAAAAGAAAAAGGAACTCCCTTCAATACAAGCAACATCGGCAGGCAGACAACTGCATTTGCAAAAGGACAACCGACTTATGTGGATGCCAATCAGCAACAAAATAGTGACAACAAAGGAAGTAGCAAAACACCTAAAAAAACCGGCAAAAACAAGCTACCAATGGAAAGCAAAAGAAATATTGTCCACGACCATTCCGGCCAAGCCAATCCTCTCCAAATAGACAACTACGACCATATCAACAATAGCGGCGGCAAAGCGACTGCCTTTTGCAAGAAAGACAATTAGACAGCGAGTAGTAGAGTTACAGTTGTTACTTGCAAAGAAAACAGGAAACCTCGACGGCAAATGCCAATAAGCATCTTGCTTATACCCTTCTCTTGCACAACATTAATTTTTCCATGCATTGACCGAGTATGCATAAAATAGGGCCACCTTAATCGGCCAAGCATTAGCACAAATTTTTCAACCTATGCACGGCACATACTCCGAGGCGATACCTTGTCGTCCGGGAGGACTCCGGCTAGGAGAGGGGAGGCATTCTCAAATGCGGAACCAATAGCAGAAAAAACAAAAAAGGGCATGATTTTCGACTATTTGAAGGATGGTTGTTTGATTGCGATATTTTTGGACTAACCCAAGTACATATGCCCTTATACAGCATGTATCTATAGGTATATGGGGCCAAACGCCAAATCAAGCCCCTAGGTGAGTGTATATAAGTAGAAATAGTCATTTTTCGAGCAAAATATTGATAAAACGGAGAAATTCGGCCATAAAAATTGCATGTGAGTGTATATAATGTTTTGCGGTGATGTTTTTGATTTATTATGATTTTTGGGGATTTTCTTGGTTTGATTTGCTATTTTCCTTTTAATTTTACTGATTTTCGGTAGAAAAACTTCAAAAATACAAAAAGCAGGTGAAAAACGGTCGTAATGAAAAAAAAAATATGGGGATGATCAGTGACTATAGGACAACCTATGGTACAGTGGGGGTGCAATTATGAGACTGGAGCGGAAAGCGTGTTTTGGCCAGATTTTGTCCGAAATGCCAAATTTCTGGTAAACAGGGCGAATGGAGTCCAAATCAAGAAATTTTTGAGCCTAAACCGCATCTCTCAATAAGTTGGGAGCACATGTCAAATTTCATGAAAAGTGGTTCGGGGACCTCCATTATAAGAAATTTTCACCTCATTTTCACTATTGACATTTGAGAGAGAGCTTCTGCCACCTAGAGCGAGCGGAACTTCCAACAGCTTCTACGACACGCACGACTACCCGACGGGCTTCAGACATGAGAGGTAGGCTCACCACCTTGAGCTTTTCGTGCATGTTTGTCGTTTGTCGCGAAAACTAACGTAGGGTTCACACACAAAGCGGGCAATAGAGACCTACAAGTAGAGGCGGCCACCTAACGGCTAACCCAAAAGCAACGAGACTTCATTGGCAGCTTACCTTATCATAGGAGACTATCTTGGATGTCCAAAGGCAGTAGAAAACCATCGGAAAAAACCCTAATTCCTAGAATCCCGCAAGAGGCCACCATATGGAAAATCGGCGAAAAGGCGCCCAAATGCTACCAAAATTCATGGGTAGGAGCATCTCGACATGCTTGACAAGTCTATGTAGCCCACATGACCAAGAGGTGACCCAAAGCGGCACTAAACTTTAGAAACGGCATCAGACACACAAAGCGTCAAATAGCTCTCGCGGCCAAACCGCATGTTCGTTTGTCACCAAACTTCACGAGCGGCTTTCCTATACCATCAACAACCAAGTCCTATGGTGGTAGACCACCACAAAGCATCGAAGACTTGTAAACAAAACCACGGGTGCTTCTAGAGCGACAAATTGACAAATGGAACTCCGATGAAGCCAAAGTCGACAAAAACCATACGGCAAGGATCCCCAAGGGATCGGGAAGCTATGTGGACTAATATCAAGAAATTTCATCGCCAAAAAGCACTCCAAAAGTCAGAAAACGGCTCGGAGGCTCTAAAATCTACACAAGGATTTACTTTCTATCCATTTGACTTTTTGTTGAAATTAGGCTTAAAAGGGACTCAGGGGGACTAAGGGCAGGCACTAGTGACAGATTCCATGAAAAAAATCATCAGGAGACATCCTACGCGTAGGATGTCTCAAGGGCATTTCTGGGCACAGAACCCAACATTTTTCATCATACACATTTTTCTGAATAGCCTTTACATGCTAACCACCAAGTTTCATCACATTTGGACCAAAATTAACCTCATATGCATGAAAAACGCAAAGTTAGGGCATAGAGGCAATAATGGGCCATAGACCTACCAAAACTTGTCCAAATCACATGAAACTTGCACAACGCCTTCACAAGCACATAACCAACCAATCTGTGTGGTCACAAGCAAAAATTGATGAAGTAGACATCCTACGTGTAGGATGTCTATTTGACATTTTTGGCTTACAGAGGGTGTTTGTCCATTCCAGATCTAATCACATCATCTTCAAGAGCTCATATACCAAGTTTGAAGCCATTCTAATCATTTTTGACCCCCAACACCTTCAAGATACACTTTTTGAGCCCAAAAAACACTACACAGGCTCTTACCAGCATCAATACTTGTCCAGATCAAAATACAAGAGCATGGACATGTTCCATATGCCAAGGACTACCCACAGAACAAATCCCAAGCTATTTTGATGAAATAGACATCCTACGCGTAGGATGTCTCCAGCATATTTTTGACCTTTTGTGGAAAGAGTGACATCATGGGAGCCAATACCATGGTGCAATGAGCCCATATATCAATTTTCAACCCATTTGGACATCACTTGCTACCGGCTGTTATGGACTTTCTACCCAATTTGTGACCTAAAGCCTGAATCAGCCCAAAAATCCACTTTTTGATGCCCAAATCCAAATCCAAGCACATAGCCATGTTTCACAGGCCAAGGACTAAAGCATGTCAAGTATCACCCAATTCTGATGAAAAAGACATCCTACGCGTAGGATGTCTAAATGAAAGTTTTTGGTCAGAATTGCACTATGAGCATATGCACAGTTTTACAAGTTCCTTTTAAGCTTTATTTTCAATTTTCAAGTCATTTGGATAGATAAAACTCAGTTTCTCAGCTGATATGGAAAAAACACTAACTTCGGACTAATGAGTGCAACAGGATCTATGGCATCCGCAAAGTCACCGGCAAAGAAGAAAAGAATGACCATAAAAGATTACCTAGAAGAGGTAGAGCCCTTCGTCATACCAGAAGGAACTCTAAAGCCAACAAGCACATGGATCCAAGAAGATCTTCTAGAGTCCAATGATCTAAAGATTTACCAAGGCGTGTTCAAAGACACCGAAGGAAACACGATAGAGCTACCAATGCTACCACGGGAACTCAATGAGTTCGTCAGAAGCAAGATGGCAGAGTATCTCGAGAAGATTGATCTCCACAATCACTTTGAAGCAATGTCGGCAGGTATTGACATAAAAAGAGTCTAGGAATTTGTGACAACAATAAAAGAAGATGGAGTGGCCCGAGTTACAGATCTGTAGGGCAAGCCAGGCACTAATATTCTAATCACAGAAAGAGTGGTGGTAGCTGCACTAGACCTCTCCAACAAAGGGGATAGTGTAACCAAAAGAAGAGACGAAGTAAAGGTGTACACTGAAAAGAAAGCCAACTATACCTTTGAAGATATTGCATGCCAACCCCAAATTGGCAATCATGAGTCAGCTGTACAATCAATATTTCCATATGTGTACAAAGCGGCCACAAAAGTACAGGATGCCGCCTGTAGCAATTGCCACAACATTCACCTGGGCAATGCAGAAAAGCAAGCCAAAGATCATCAATTATGCAGCTTATGTACATGATAATCTGGTGAAGATGGGCAACAAGAACCCCACATACATCGTGCCGGGTGAGCTAATCACGAAGGTGATTTATGGGGCATTGCACGCCAAGGGGAGATGGCCTGACCCTCCATCACAAAACAACTGGCTGAGGCTCAAAGAAGATAAGGAAGACGAGCAGCCAAAAGCACCAAGGGTGCCAACCCATTTGAAACGCCGGTTAGAAACCGTGCAAGAAGAGCAGACAGAGTAGAAGAAAGGAAAGAAAGAAATTTCCAAGTGCCAGCAAAAGAGACGAAATCACAAAAAGCGGCACGTCTAGGGCGGCTGATGGAAAGCTTCAGGGCAGAAAGAGCCCTCAAAGGAGATTTAGACGAGCTATGGAAGCTGTCTCTAAAAGCAATGTCGGGATCATCCTGAAGGGTACACAGAGACAGATTCGATGATTACATTAAGAATTTTGAGATTCTTGATGCCACAGTAGAGAATATCCCACATGTGCCCTTTACAAAAGAGGAAGTGGAGCACGTCCGACAGAAACTGCTAGAAGAGCAGGAGGGCCAAGAGAGAGAAAGGAAGACCAAGGCAGACAGAGATTTCAAGAAAAAGCCGACAACTCCACCGGCCAGCCCTGAGTCCAGCCCACCACCTTCACCACCTCCTCATAGCCCTCCACAAGAAGACAAAGAGGAGCAAGACAAACCAGAAGAACAAGAAGAGTCCAAACAAGAGTAAAGCCAGGAGTAGGAACCAAAGGAAAAGGCTAAGCCTAAAAGTGGGCAACCAGAGCCAAATGAGTCATACAACACATTTCTAGACCTGCTAGCTACCGAATACACAAAAAAGAGGTTGCCACAGTCGCATTTGACTTGGCAAGCACGCGAAACAAAGAGCAAATGCCAAGCATACGGTTAGTAGAGCTAAAGGAGATGGCCACTGATATAGTGGACCTGCATCCGCCCACCAATGATTGGGATGTGGTGATGACAAAGCTAACCGAGATAAGAGCCCAGTCAATGGCATCAGAAAGTGAAATGGCAACTCTCAAAGCCACTGAAGTGCAGATAAAGCTGGAAGTTGACACTTTACAAAAGCAAAGCCAAAGGCAGATAGAGAGAGAAGCAGAGTTGCAAGCCAGTCTGGCAAAGGCATTGCAAAGATGCCAGGAAATGGAAAGAGAAAATCAAGCAGCAGCCCAAAGACTGCAAGGAGCCGAAGAGGAGTATAGACAACTTAGCAAGTCATTGACAGATGCAGAGAGGGAAAGGGATAACCTAACCCTACAACTTGCTGAGGAGTCCAAGGAAGTTGAGGCCATGAGAAATGCCAAAGAAAAGGCAGAAATAGACCAGGAGGCTATCCAGGATGAGGTCCTTGAGCTCAAGGACCAGCTTAAAGTTAAAGATCAAACCATCTAGTGGCTACGGGCATCTCCTACTAGAGTCAGAGCTACTAGCTCGACTCACACCACTACAGAAAGCCAAATCTATGAAGAATAGATGAAAGAGCTTCAGAAAGAGTTGACTTTAGAGAAAAAGCAAAGGGTGATTATGGCGGAAGGGGCCGTGGTTATGCAAACACGCATGGAAGAAGAGTAGAAAGCAATGCAAGATGAGCTAGAAATTATAAAGAGAAATCTCGAGGAGGTGGAGAAGGTAAACGCCGAATTGAATGACCTCCTCCTGAACATGGGAGAAGCTGAAGCAGAGAAATAGACACTCCTAAAGCAAATAGAAGAGCTGAGAGGATAGCAGGCAGAAGAGCAAGCAAGCATAGGGCCGGCAGCTATGGAAGGCATAGACATAGAGAATGTGGCAGATCCTGTGGACACACCCATGCAAGAGGAAATCCTAGTAGGACCCTCTCAAGAGCCACAAGATCTGACGCAAGAAGAGGAAGAGAAGTTACGCAAGGCCATAGAGGCAGAAATCAGAGAAACGGCCAAGGAAGCCTTGGAATGGGAGCAGAGGGTTTTTAAATCCATGACCATTCAGAAGATCGACGCCAGCAACCTCCGGCGTGAATGGCTACAACCCTCTCTCCCATATCGTTTTCTAAAATATGAAGCCGCCACCATCAACAAGAGGATTAGAGAAGAGCCAACAGTGCCACTCTACACAACAGATATCTCCCAGCCTGAAGGGGCCAAGTTAATAGTCTACTCCCATCCCAGGTGGAGAAAAGCATGGCTGACGAAGTACCCATAGTACCTAATCCATCTGGTAGAGGCACCCAAACTCATCAGAGACAATTTAAGCTTCTGTCCTCTACCAAGGATACGGACGTGGAAGGCCCAAGAGATACTACAAAGAAGCCAACCCACTTGGCTGAACTATCCAAAGCTGCCAGGCTTGAAGGCAGGCGAGAGAATAAGTGTTCAATACATGGTGAAAACTCTAACGGACGCCATCAAATTGTTCACTGGCTCGCCTGACCTTTCTTGCATAATGATGAGGAAGATCTGCAAAACCCTTTTGGCAGTCTTCGAGACGTTCAAACTGGGCCAGGTGACAGACAATATCTTCTTCTTTCAAGATACTTACAGATGTGCATATGATCTGTCTGGTCAGCCTTCCAAGGACGTGATACATGCATTGTATCAAAGGATAATGTTTCTGCCATCCTATCACCTCCAGGCCTTTGAAGAAGCGTTCTACACCGGCTTCTTCACCATCAACACTGATATATTCGGCCCAACACTGCTGGATTTACATACAAGATATGAGTCGCTGCTCAAGATGTGTGAAACCATAAGATGAAGAAGCAGCTCAACAGCCATGTCGGGGATGGCATGAGCAAGGAGGGGGGGAGTGTTAGAAGCTGGACACACCCTACGGAAATTGACTACTCGGCATATTATCATTTTTTGTAATCATTTATTTATTAAGAAAACTCGACATTTCACCTTGTAAATATTAGGGCTTACAGAAGTTTTCAGATTGTATCCCAGTTTTAATAGTCAGATTGAGTAGATGGTTGATTTGGAACTTTAGGGTTTGAGAATTGTAAGATATTTATACCACTTTTTGACCTTAATGAAAAACCTTTTGTCATTTTTAAAAAGTTTTGAAGTCTGTGAGTGAGCGTACTGTGTACGGGAGAGAGTGTGAGCTTCATCTTGACGCTACGTGTGTACCGGTGGTCGGAATCGAGTGCGGAGAAGTGCAACGTGCTGCCCCCGACGAGAGCTACGAGCCAATACCCACATTGCGCGCGTACGGTTCGGTTTTGCGAGCTTCATCTGGTGATTCAGTGAGCATACGTTGTCCAATTTTGCATTGCAGCATATCCACACGTTCACATTGAGTAGAGCTACACATTAGGCACTTTAGATTTTGGAAACGAAGACCTGCAAATTTCGGCCAGACATCCTACGTGATTTTGCACTGGGTGTTTTGGGTTGGGGTTTTGGTTCATAGACCTATTGGTGTTAGTAGGGTCTCCTTCAAGTTCTGTGGTGTTTTGAGATTGTTTGATGGGTGTTCGGCTTTAGAAAGCATTGTAAGAAGTTTCCTCTTATGCACTTTTGAAGGCTGTGACTTAAACATTGGGTAGAGACCTCTCTAGGAATTAGTTAGGAATCGGTCGAGTGTATGTTGACACCTTATGCTTGCTTTCACGCGCCTGCGGGTCAAGCTTCATCCTTAGCTGACAAATCTTGTTAGGTGAGTTCTCGCTTTGCTGACATCCGTCGCGACGTATCCGTCCAACATTTGGTGTCACTACTTGCTCAAGATCACCAATTTTGTGCTTAAGTCTCTAGTTTCCCCACTTTTCCAACTTATGGTCTGATTTGGCCTGGCTTTGCCATTTGTGGTTTTAGGTGGCACTTTAGATCTTTTATTGTGGTCAATCTGGTTGGAATTTGGCTTTATTGATGATTTGGAGTTGAAGAAGAACCCCAATATCAGTTGTGTGTTGAGTTCTATACCATTTGGAATCTGTTTGGATACTCCAGGTCCTCTATCAAGTTTGAGTCAATTCTCAAGCACAAGCATTGCTTGGGTCACAACAAGTTTCCAAGCTTCTTTGGTGTCACTACTTGTCAAGATCACCAATTTTGTGCTTAACACTTTGACTTTGCTCATCTTAACATTTGAAGCTCTTGAGATAAGAAAACACTAAAAAATCGACACATTTCCCAACTTAAATTCACTGCAAACATTGTGCACTCATTTCCGGATCGGTCTGCTTCAATGGGTCATGGATTGCGATCCATGTTCTGACACTATGTTGTAGAAGACTTATAGGATATCTTCCAGGTATCTTCCCTAAGCTATTGGTGCACTTTTTATTGAATATGAGGATGGAGTGTTAGTCAACTTGACAAAGTTTTACATCGTAATGGCTAGAGTTCCATAGACGTGCCTTGGCAGGGGACACTAGGAGCACGTAACATAGACTTGCGTTTTCTATTCAGAACACATTAAAAGACACGGTCCAAAACATTGCATACAATTAACGCTTGCAAATTTGGAGCAATTTTATGCAGACATTTTGCACAAAATAAAAAGTAATAGATTTGAATGCATGGAGCGCATAAACAACGGCAAGGCCAAAACGCACAACATATTTGACTTCAAGCTATGCATGTTGGAATAGTTCAATTACATATATAGACACTTGCACAATCGTTAAAGTTTTCTTAGTATTAGAGGGACCTGACTCCTAGAGGTGCCACCATGACTTACGGGCTACTTCAACCATGCCCGATTCTAGGCATGTTGCGCCAACATGCATAATTCGTAGGCTACACCTGTATAGGGTGTAGAGACCGTGATAGAAGGTTATGTAGCCGTCCATTTGTATGGTCTATGCATGAGGCCCGAGTGTTAGTTAACTTGACAAAGTTTTCCAAGTGCCTCGGCGCACAAAGGGAGCATGTAACATACACTTGCCTTCGCTATTCAGTACAAAGGGGAGACTTGGTATTTGTCAAGGGGGAGTTGCCCTACTTTTTGTTGCTCGCTAAGAGGCAAGACTCATTCCGCTTGAATAAGTTGCCCTTCGACTTCCCCTCCCCAGTGTCACAGAATACTGAATCAAAGTTTGACTTTGATAACATCCCTTTATAAGCCACACGACGTCCACCTTGGATTTCCAAACAACAACGCACGTCGCACATCCACAGCCTGAACACAAATCAAATTAGAGAGCATCATACATACATACACAGCACGCCTCAATAACGCCTCCCCCCTCCTTAATTACTCCACTGAAGCAGTACTAGCTGCTAACCACCACATTGGGTTGTCCCTCAATTTTCCTAGACCTAATAGCAGTCCTCTTGTCTGCACAGCCCGGGCGGTTAGCCAACAGTCTCAACAGCTTGTACAAGAAAATCACCGCAAGCATGCTCCGGCCATCGATGGCACTGATCGCGTTAAACCCATTTCCAGCCCCACGTCCTTTACATCTACGGGTCCAGACCCACTTGCGCCCTTTTGGAACACCCACAAGGAGGGCCTCCTGCAAGCGATCGAGAAGGACGCCAACAGCAGTATAACCTCCAGCTTTCTCACAGCAGAGCTGCAGCTTCTGGCAAACGCTGCCTCGGACAGAGCCGAGATGCATTCCATCCTTGCACAACAGCGAGACAACTGGAACAAGCTCTTCCAGCGCATGCTCACGTTCGCCAGCATCATGACCGCTGGCTTGGACGGCTATGCTGGCCACAGCATGGGCCTCAGCCTGCCTGCACTATTGCTCAATGCAGGCACTGCTGCCATGATGACTGTCATCAACCAGTTTCAGCCCTCACCACTGGCGGAGGAGCAACGCACCGCTGCTCGTCTCTTCCGCAAGCTTGCTAGTGACGTCCACTATGCATTGCATGTGTCTCCTCATCTGCGCCAGAGTACTTCCTTGTTCGTTGATGACTGCAAGCGGCGCCTACAAGCATTAGACAAGGCCTTCCCCATGCCTCTCACACCTGGGGGCCTTGAGAAATTCCCCACCAAAGTCGTGCCACCAGTGTTCATTGAACCCAAGCCAATTCTAGGTGCCCATCAGGATTCCCATGTAGTCGATTGCCTCGACCAGTACAATGGCTGGGACAGGCAGCTGACCCAGCTCCACCACTCTGACATCCCCAAATACACTGGTTGGGCCCAAAATCTGGTGAGAGTTAAGAAGTGTCTAGCCATAGCAGCCCCTTGTTTCGCTGCATCAGCAGCACTGCTCAATGCGGCCGCCATGTGCACCACCGTGCTACCCACCAACATACTGGGCATGTGGGCCGCAACCTTTAGTGTGCTAGCTACATTTCTGGCCAGTTTTTCCAATTACGGCTTTAAGCTCTACCGTAACTCTGCAGGCTACTATGCAGATGTAAAGACAACAATCGAAGAGACATTGGATACTCCCGTCGAGCAGAGGGAAAATGGAACACTTTTCCGCCAGCGAATCGCATACCAACTTGGCAGGTGGCCTACCTCGCAGGCCGAGCCTGTGGTGCCAGCAGATGCCAAGGAGGCCGGCACTCTGTTCTGATCACAATATATATAGTGTACATGTTGAATGTGCATGCCCTACCTTGCTCACACCATCTGGACGTTGTAGATTTTGTAAACAACTTTGGAAATGAGCTGTGTACACTAGTGGCCTTTTGACAGCCTTCCTTACTGTCATAGCAAAGACATCTTCTCTTTACTTGTCTATATAATTATTGAAGGCCAAACGCCTGCAAGAAAGGCTAATTAGACAAGCTGTCCATCACCTCTGCATCATGGTTAAGCACCAGCTTCTAATGTGATTTTGTGGCAGTTTCTACCAATGCTGAGCGTTATATGCGTCGGCTTACCCTCAACACTAAGTAACACATAGCATTAAAAGGGGGGGCGGGGGGAGGGGGGGGGGGGTTAAGGGGATCGAAAGTTTGGAAGTGGATGCGGGAAGGCGGATTACACCCGGACGCGTGAGAATTGAGGCAAATTAATGGGGGCAAGCCAGCACGAAAAAATGAGCCGGACATCGACTGGATTTGAACCCAAGGCCTCGTTGCCCAGATTGAGATGCGTGGGCTAACCATCTCACCCGCGTGCACATGTTGTTACCTAGGGCCGTTTTTATTGGGTTTTATTATTAAAACATAGGTTTTGACACTATGTTGCACAAGACTTATACGGTATCTTCCAAGCATCTTCCCTAAGCTATTGGTGCACTTTTTTTTTAATATGGGTCAAGTTTTTCCAACCATAGGTGAAAATGACTATTTGGAGATTAAAAGCCCAATTTCCATTGATTTTTTATGACTTTAGTGTCCACCTTTGTCAAACTTGTAGGGAACATTCCCCAAGGAAGTATTAACTTGAGTGTATTGAAGTTTCCCTGTTACGCCATGCTTGAGGATATGGATCGCGATCCATGTTTTGCAACATTTTCCTACTGTGATTACATCAATGAAAAGGCTCTTTCATAAGCATTGTTTGGCACTACTTCTTCTTGCAAATTGAGGTGGGGGTCATGTGGATTGTGATTAGATGGTTGGGTTCTGCCAGGTGAGGGGAGCATTCCCATGTACTTATCTTGGAATTTGAACTTGGTTTTCCCTTCCAAAAGCTCTTTGTCAATTTGCCCAAATCCTTATTTTGATTTGATTGATTCAGCTTCTTGTGCATATGTTGGGTGTTTTTGGGAATTCACACATGTTGTAGAGCTGAAGAGGATCATACCTGACCAATCTAGTGAAGTGTGGGTATCCGGTGTGTCTATATAGTAGGCAGAACTGCAACAATATGCTCTAGGTAAAAAACAAGCTCTGTATCTCTCTCTCTTTAGACTGATTGAATGCAAATGAGATGTCTTTTGCCCATTTAGACTATATGTGCCCAGCCTACCCCAAATGTAATATGCATACTTACCTTAGTTGGCCACACTTTTCATGTCATACCACTTACGGGTCGGATGGTTTGTTGTTTGGACTTTTGGTCATCATTTGCTAGTGATTTTGCAATTATGATCCATTTGAAGGTAGCCCAAAATTTGCTTTGTGTCAAATCACTTCATATTTGACATGGTCAAAGCTCTTGCTTTGTAATTTCAATGTTTGCTTTCAAAATTTGATTTTAAATTTCTTGGTTTTGCTTATAATTTTTTTAATCATTATTAGGTTAAAAAGCCAAGAAAAATATTTAAATTTATTATTATTTTGCCAAAATTATTCCTCACACTCGAATGTACATTCTCCCACGCTAGGTATCTAGCCCGTGGAAATCTTTTGCTATGGCTCAATACTTTGCCAGATAAGAGTAAAGATTTTCTAAAAGCACCACGAGGCAAGCCAGCTGCAGGTGCGAGGGTGGAAGCAGATCAGTTTTGGACAGCACACGGGCAGAGCGGACGGCGATCCGGGCAGGGCGCAGGCAGGTGGCTGGATGGGGCACTTGACGGAACAGATGCAACACAATCGGTCAGCCTTTTCAGTGAGACTGACATAACTGACCAACCGGGGTCGCTGGAACGGGGGGGGGAGGGGGTTGCCGCTAGAAGATTTCGATCGATCTCTCCGGCCGGTCACAGACTCAAAAAAATAGTTAATTCCAATTGAGCGCCCGCGATAATGAGCTAGTTGGTCCAAAATTTGGTCAGAGGTTCTAGTTTCACCTTGTAAGAGGTGGCTCCCACTTGAGTATGTCCCTATAGCCACACATACACAACTAGAATTAGTGAGCAAGATTAGGAGCACCACAATATCCGCCTCTTCCTCCATTGGAGCATGGGCCCACGATGTCTCACGTGAGTGCTTGGTGGAGATGGAAAACTTTAGAGCGTTGTGATCACTCTGAAGATGTAGATTGTGAAGGAAATGGTTGGTGTGAAATGCGAGCAAGTTACGATGGTAAAGTGAAGGGAATGGTCAGTGTGGAGTGACAACACCATGTGATGGTGTTGGGGATGGAAACTATGATGAACCAATGCTTTAAGGTGGAATAAAGTGAATGTCCTCATACCATCTCCTCTCTATAAGTGAAGAAGATGCTAAAAACTCCTCCATTCCCCCTTGACCATAGTCCCCCAATGTGTGAACATGTGTGAACGTGTGTGAACACTGAAAAATGTGCAAAAAGAGGAAGAAATAAAAAGATAGTGCAAGAATGATGCAAGGCCTACATAATAAACATGTAAGCTTAAAGTTAAAGACAATTTCACTTCAAACTTTAGAAAACTAACACAAATTTAAATTGTAGAGCTCTTTTTGAATCTGTTACCTCATTTTGTTGGCAATTTCTAAGTCGTCCTTGGTAGATTCTGTTGCTTGTCTTCATCATCTACCTCAGCTCCCCAATTTTTCTTTTCCTCAGTGTTCTTTATGTGGAGTTCCTCTCTTTGAGCTTGTGCAGCTTCCACACACCTTTGTGTTTGAGTGATTGGTATATGATCTCTATGCTTAGTAGATCTTCGTTTTAGGCGTACCGACGGAGCGTGTATTCTTCTTTTTCCCTATCATCCTCTTCCTCTTTAGAAGTTTGGTATTCAGATGGAGTATCCCAATTCTTTGGCTTGATTTCTCCGCTGAGCTTTATATTGAATTCCGTCTCCTCAGTATTAAATTTCTTTCTTTTGGAGCTAAATCCAACTGCTTTCTTGGGGGGGTTGCGCTGCTAAGGGCCCTGTCAGTGGTCTAATCACATGCTTTGACCCATGTAGAAATTCCTGTTGAGTTTTGATTGGGGGTATCTCATCAATCACTCCCAAAGCGTGGTATGCAATCCTTGTTAACATTGGTCCCCATTCATATAGGTTTTATTTCTATCGCTATTCTTAAGATTTGCTTTACCAGATTTTCTTAAATGCATGTGTCGAGATCACACCTAATCATTGTTTGCTTTAACAGACCGATGGACATAACCATAACAATGTGAAGATTGGGTTTAGTGTATTTGGTGGACTTCAAATGTTGTGCAATAAGGCACAGTGGAAACTCTATTTGTGAATATACCAAATCCTTGTAGGTAAACTGGTGTCCTTGCTGCTAAAGCTTTGTCATTGCCTACAGCCTTGGTCTTTAGCATTAAGTTGTGGTTTCCTAGCAATAGATATAGTGCTTGGTTAATCATATCTATAATGATTCTGAATTTCACCGTTCTTTCAACTCTTCTATTGCCTTATTCTGATGGACATCTGTTGTATGCCGTACCAAAATAGGAGAGTTGTAGATAGTACTAGAAGTGGAAGAGACGATTGTAACCTACCTCTCTCTCTCTCTCTCTCTCTCTCTCTCTCTCTCTCTCTCTGTGACTCGGTGCCTCTACCAGATCCTCTCTCTCTCTACGTGTGACTCACTGCCTCTGCCAGATCCTAAGATAAGGTTGTGACCTTATGCAGTGCTTTGGGGCCGGGTGTGGAGGACTCAAAAGTGGGAAGCTAGCCAACTGTAGTACAACTAGCGATGGCGAGCTTAAAAACCTTAGGCAAAAATTTGATCTTCCCCTTGCACTGTGCAGCTTGCAGGCACCCCAATATACCCCTCTTCCTCCTCGTCGCCTGCATCGCCCCTCCCCTTGACAACTCTTAGCCCATCCACTCTATTGACTAATAATCTCGTGTGAGGGCCCTTGAGACTATAGGGTAGAGGTGCCAGTAAGTAACGAGGCACCAGAAGACAAAAGTTAGAGTATTAAAATAAGGGCCTAAAGAGAGGAAAATTTTACAGTGTGACTCGTTAAAAAATTGAAAACGCTTCAGAATTACGATTCAAGGCCACGTTTCCAACTTTCGATACACACTCTGCTTCTCTTTATACACGTACTCCTCATAACTGGTGCACTCCACAGCCTTAAATCCTACATTCCGCATCTCCAAGTGACTCGCCACCTGCTCAATGACAACACACCCCCATGTCAACAATAATGAACAATGCATTTATTTTTAAGAATCATGAATCAACATGAAAATTTCCCACCAGCCTCAAGCAGAGCCTTTAACAACAAAACAAAACCTGACCATGACTCAGACTAGCATAAAAGCAACAGCAAAACACTATCCCTACTAGATTCTAGTTTCCCAGTCATAAGCAAGCATACATGACCAATATGAACAGAGCATATATCACTTAACCAGAGCAAAGTTCAATGTTGCACACACACACACACACACACAAATAATAAACCTCTCATCCCTACACTGCAAACTAGATTCACAGTTTCCAGCCTCACTGCCCCATTATGAAAATCCTCCTCAATGGCATCTGTAGCTCCCTGCGAGTGTAAATCTTGCCTAGTTGAAAGACACCCACAGTTGGAAGGTCTACTTTGCACATCTGTTTTAATACATAAGCACGGTGGTCGAGGGTGTTGCTGCGGAAGAGTACATGTACAGCCCATTTACCATTGCAAAAACCCCGAAAGAAAGCAGGCTCCTTTCATCGGCATCAAGCAAAGCACTTCAACACCAAAAACCACAAAAAGACTAGCAAGCCCTGAAAAAGAGCAACCAACAACAAGCCCTGAAAAAGAGCAACCAACAAATCCGGAGACAACGCAACATGTTCCAAAGAAGCGCTTCTCTGTAAAGGAATACGCATAACTTCTTCTCGATTTTCAATAATTTTCTTGATAATGTAAGTAATCTCTTTCAATTGTCTATATTTCAAATCATCTGATTTAACAATATGACCTAATATCTCTGGTTTGACAGTATACATTCCTATTGTTAATACTTTTTTTCTTCCTAGGAATACTCTAGTTTACCAGTTGATAATTTTATATTTACCTTGAAATTAACTTTTGATGACTTAAAAAAAACCACAGCCATTAAATGTGTGAATATTTCAGTACTCTAACATAGGTGCATTTTCCCATTTAATAATCCCTCTTAATTTCTCACTTAATCAAATCTGTGTGCAGAAATGATGGCAAAGAAGAGTACTAAGATTGCAGCCAAGAGCCAAGACCAGTAGTCAATAGAGAAGAGTACTAGGACTGCAACCAAGAGCAAAGACAAGCAGTCAACAGAGAAGAGTACTAGGACTACAGCCAAGAGTACACGATTGCCTCGTCCTATCACCAACAAACAATGCATGAAGAAGGTAGCTTTCACAACTCCACTAGACAAAGAAAAGGTTGGCATCAAAAAACCACACCATCCAATTGAAACCGAAGATAGTAGAATTAAGAAGCGATCGCATCGAAGATCAAACAAAAATCCTCCTCTTTCTCTCATAACAAAAGCGATATTTCAAAAGTCAAGATCAAGTACACCTACTACTCCAGTTCAACCTCTTCCAGAGGTAGGAGAAGATCCTCCAAAGACACCAAAGAGGCCAACAGCCCGTACTAAGCTGTCATGGACAACAGAAGATATGGCCAAAGCTCTCCATGCAAATGTTCCATACAATTTGGCATTAGCAGAGGTGCAATTGCTAATTGGGAAGAGGGAAGGACTCAAACAAAAAGGAAAGGACCCCCCTCCACTCTCACTACCGCCGAAGAAGAAGCATTGCTCCAATGGATTTTTTTAAAGTGTGACTCTGGCCATGGAGTTTCTGTGACAGATGTAAAGCTCAAAGCTGCAAAATTTGTCAAACAAGGAACACACTTTTTTCAAATGGCATTCCAGGCAGAAGCTGGTGGGATGGATTTCGCAAGTGGCACCCAAGTCTGGTTTTTCGAGTTACCGAGAGCCTAGACCAGTCAAGGGCAAGAAGATTCAAATGGCTTTCCAGGAAGAAATTTGTGAAACAAGGAACACACTTTTTTCAAATGGCATTCCAGGCAGAAGCTGGTGGGATGGATTTCGCAAGCGGCACCCAAGTCTGGTTTTTCGAGTTACCGAGAGCCTAGACCAGTCAAGGGCAAGAAGATTCAGGCCAAAAATAGTAGAAACATTCCACAAAAACCTTCAAGATCTTTACTCAAAGCACAACTACCCGCCGTCAAATATTTGGAATGTAGACGAGACAGGATTTCAAGGATCTAGAGATAAGGGTATGAAAGTGTTAGCCAAGAAAGGATCAAGGTCAGTTTATGGAGTTATATGCGATTCACGTGAGTGGATGACAGTACTGTGTTTTGTTAATGCAATTGGTCAAGAAATACCCTCTTACTATATTTTTAAGGGCAGTCGCATAACAACTAACTACATTAGGTTTTGTGAGCCTGGAGCCGCCATGCCTGTACATAAAAAGGCATGGATGACATGAGAGTTGTTTCAAGCATGGCTTAAACACTTCGATGATGCTATTTCACTACAAGGCAAAAAAAACAGACACTACTTGGTCCTTGATGGACATGGAAGTCATGTCTCACTTGAGGTAGTGGCCAAAGCAAAAGAGAGCGGCATAGATATTGTCACACTGCCAGCCCACACATCACATAAACTTCAGCCATTGGACGTATCAGTATTCAAGCCATTAAAAGTATAATTTCGGAAGGAGAGGAATAAATGGCAATAGAGAACATCTTCGAAGCAAGCAAGCAAGACAGAGCTGGCTTCTATTGTGGCAACAACAATAAGTTTACCTTTAACGGAAGCTAACATAACAGCAGGGTTTCGAGCAACAGGGATATGGCCACTAGATTTTGCAGCAGTTAAGTTTGAAGGTATGCCCTGCAATCACATCAACCTTCTTGAGGAGACAAGTCCACTTGATGAGACAGAGTCACAAGTACCCAACACGCCAATTGAGCAGCCCATAGAGGATGAGGTTGAGGCCATAATAGCTCTCAATACTCTTGCATCTCAGCTCCAAAAAGAAAATAGAATTTCTTCTCAGCAAGAAAATCGAACACATGCAATAAGCTTCACCCAGCTTTTGGAGGGAGCTGAAATTTCAAACTACACACCTTGCGACTCTAAACCACATTTCTTCACAGAAGATGAGTGCAGTTGGGACATAACACCCAACCAAATTACCACGAATTACATGGAAAACCAGGTAAGTTCTCCTACTCTACCAGTAGAGCCACAAAGAGTTCAAGACGCACGGTTTTCTAATGAAAATGCAGCTCAGGCACAAAGAGTTCAAGACACACAATTTCCTAATAGAAATGCAGCTCTCGTTTCGACTTTTCAAGCAAGCATAGCTCAAACCAGACATATCATTGATAGTGCTCGAATTCCAACAATAACAAGTCATCAAGAAGCAAGGTTTCCAAATGAAAATGGAGCTCCAACAACAACTGTTCAAGAAGGCCTAACTCAAAACAGACGTGTCACTAATGTGGTTCAAATTCCAACAACAGCAGCTCATCAAGAAGCATGGTTTCCAAATTCAAATGCAGGTCCAACATCAACTACTCAAGAAGGCACATCTCAGCAAAAACGTATCATTGATATGCTTCGAGTTCCGCGTCAAGCAAACCGTGAGGCTTTTGTAGACTACACAAATAGTCTCATTTTAACATCTACACAATACATTGAAAGTATGAGAGCAAAGAATGCAAAGAAAGAAGAGATAGCCAAGGCAAAAGAGGAGAAGCGCATTGAAAAAGAAAAGAAGAGACTTCATTCACTTGCAAAGAAAGGGGCTGCTCAACAAAGAAAGGCCCATGCCCGAGAAGCCAAACTTTCGAGAAAAGATTGGGAGATTCAACAACAGCTCTTTGAAGAAAGATTACAGTAAGTCTTGTGGGAACAAGGTTCATTAGAAAGCTTACAATTGAGGCCACTTCAGATAGATCAGCCTTATCACGCCTTGGCGCGACGACATCAAATGCAAAAGTTGCGTGCTAAACAAGCTCGAGAATGACTGCATTGCTCAAGCTCAATTTTGAAGCACTTCACTATTCTAGGCGAGTAGTAACTTTTTGGAGCAGTTTTTTGTATCAAGGTTAGATATTTCAAAAAGTTTTATAGTACATGTTAAAACTCAATCCCTCCTACTCGCGATTCCCAATCTTGGGGTTGTACTCCTGCAGCAATATACCTAGTTTCTATCAAAGCAATAATCGTAGTACTACCAATCAGTTTATGTTTCATGCTTAACATGCCAGCTGCCCTTTTTGGTGTATAAAAGTACTTGTATGTAACAATTGAAGGTGCAATGGGTAAAGTTTTTTTTTGGTTAGTATGTTTAACACACGATGTCTCCCGTTAACACATGATACATCCCCATTTCTCACACAACATCAACTACTATCTATTATGACAACACAAAGTTTATCATTCACATTTCTTCATACAATATCCCCTTCCTATCAAAGTCTTACTGCATCATATGCATTTTGTCTTTCAAATGCCTGTTTTATTCTCTGGGACAACCTTCAAATACTGTTATCCTCACACACTATTAGCCATTCATTATGGTTTTCAGCAAAAGTTTAATCTCAGTCACATTTCAAGCAGTAGAATGTA
The DNA here is from genome assembly GCF_014529385.1 of Adiantum capillus-veneris. NCBI lineage: Eukaryota > Viridiplantae > Streptophyta > Polypodiopsida > Polypodiales > Pteridaceae > Adiantum > Adiantum capillus-veneris. The sequence goes on along the minus strand of NC_140948.1, from coordinate 25,616,917 downwards.
GTCAAATCAAGAACGTTCACAAAGATTTTAGTTTTGAACGAAGGTGAATCTCGGCCACATTAGAAGTACTCAAATCAAGAACATTCACATACATCCCTTATTGCTGACTGAGAGTCCTCAGCTCAAAAGTATATCTTTGCACAAGCTCCACATATTAACACTCCCTAAACATTCACAAACATCCATTATTGTTGAGTGAGGCTCGAGAGTCCTCACCTCAAAGTAAATCGTTGCACAAGCTCCACATGTTACCACTTCCTACACCAGGTTATTTTTAGCAGTTCTGAAAGAAAACCTTACAGTCAAAGGCAGCAGACTGCACATCAACTCAAAAACCAAAAAAGTGCAGAGAGCAACCATTCATTGAATCACTCTTGGCTCTGCAGATGGCGGATGCGGGCCTGGTTTCGCTTTGTCGGCTGACTCTTTTGGCATTCTCCTGCAAGGGCTGAGAGGGGTGCAGTACAGATATGAGAGCTTGAGAGGTTGCGGCATGTCTAAGGTCAAGGATACATCGTTCAAAACGACAAGAATATGCATGTGCAGAAATAGACCAGCTGCGAGTTTTATGCATTTCCAAACGCCACTCAAAACATCATTGTGAGCTCCCCATTCTTTTGTTTTCTTAGGTTGTGAACATTACGTTGCCTTTCATGACGAGCTTATTATCAGAGCCTTAGAGGTAAGTTTGCTTCAAGACCATGTCCTGTTTAACACTTCTTCTTCCGCTCTGTCATGGTCTCTTCCGTCTCTCATATCTACCCCGATCTCCATCATAGGAGGTTCCGCTCGAGCACAAGGGCTAGTGGCATCCCATCCCTCTCGACCTCATTAGCTCTGTCGACAGGATAGCCAAGAATTGGGTCAAATTACTCTAGGTTTGAGGTGTTGATATCCTGGAAAAAGTAGTGATGTAAGGCAAAGAGGGCCTCTTGCAGGGACTTCACAGTCCAAGGAGATTTGTAGTCAGAGCACGCACCAAGCAGTGCCTCATCATTGGCAAGGCAATCAAAGACAGGGGATACAATAGAGGGGGCACCGTGAGGCAACCTTCGGCTTTGACTACAGGCGAGCCAGGGAAAACGAGTTTGAGTATATGGCGGTGAAAGCTCAATTGTGTGGCAATCCTATGCTTGGCAATGGGGCTAATAAAAGCCATATCCACCCTTGGCTAGCTCGGCCCATTGTGCAGAGCTTGAGCGCGTGAGGAGGCAACGCAGTGAAAGGGCAGGTGGAACTCGTAGCGCTGTAGGTACATTGTGCCTTCAATGTACACGGGTTGAAGCACGTGTGTTGGAGGTGGCGCCTTAATAGGCGTGAAGGGATAGCATCTCGCTGAGGAGCCTCCAAGTGTCTATCCGTGAGTGGCTACATACCCCATCCCAAATTGAGTGACGTAGAGCATTAGTCGTCTCTCTTCTAGGCACTTATCATCCAAAGGGAGAATCCTAGGTGGAAATGTTCAAGGTGGGGAGGGGTTGGTATCCCCACTCACTCTCGTTTTTTTAACAAAGGAATCAAAGAATTTGTGTGGAAACCCATTTTCCTTCACTTCCATCTCACCATCTTACCTCCAGATGTTTAGGGACACGTGGCGGTGCTAACCAATGCCCTAACCGTGTGATTTGGCCAAAAATCAAGCATGATACCACCTTGCCAAGTTAGGTGTCTCTATACTGGCTCCTCTACCCTACACTCTTTCGCTACCAATCTCGTTTGAGCTTGCGCCCCATACCTATAAGCCCCTGGTTGGACTTGGCGACACAAAAGAACTCCCAGAGAGAGAGAGAGAGAGAGAGAGAGAGAGAGAGAGAGAGAGAGAGAGCAACTTCCTCCCCTGGCGAAATAGCAGCTCGTTCCGGAGAGAGAGAGAGAGAGAGAGAGAGAGAGAGAATTCACTTTACATCGTGTGCACTTTACTTGCCCTTGAGCCCATACACTCTCTTGCAATAGAACTACCAATCTCATCTGAGCCCGTACACTCTCTTGGAATAGCTATCAATCTGCTCTCAGAACTTCAGCAACTCGGACTCCTGCAATCCCTGCACCTCCCCCTCCTACATGAAGAAGCATGCCTGAGAACCTTGGTTGAAAAGGGAGGAAAGGCGATGGTAGCTTGGGAACTTTCCTCCCAGCTGACCTTTCCCTCTTGTGTGCATTCTGGTGGCCCCAAAGCGCCTACGAGCTGTAGAACTTGAGAGTGCAGAATTGACAGCCGAAGATGCGAGACTCAGTGGCCGACAATTCACAGGAAGTTTTGGACAAATTCTCACAATAATTCCCACATTGTGACTTACCTTAACATCATGAGCTTTTGTGAGGGAGGCATCGCATACCTAGCTAGGTATGGGGTGCCTCTCGAGCAGAAGCTCATGATGTTATTCATTGTATGAAAAACACTGGAAAAGACTCCATTTTCCTACATGAGAAAATTTCTAAATCTTCTTGTGCAAGATGACATGATTAATCATCCTCTGTTCTGATCGTGCAACAACACCTACCTTGCCTTCTATTGCCTTGTTCTGATGCCCTACCTTGCTCACACCATCTGCACATTGTAGATTTTGCTGAAGACTTTTATTGAAAAAGAACTTTGCTAGGAGGAACCTTGGAACATTTCTTGAAACGATTCTCTATCCCCCTCAATCGTAAATTAGGGGCACGATCGACGACGTTGCCTTCCATATGCAAGCAAATGTTATTGGGTCTGAAGATAACCCCTCTCTCCAATCTTCGTTCATTCAAAATAGCTCAATGCCCTATGCTCTCCCGATTGTTAGGCATTTCTTGCGAACAATGCCCTCCAAGCGACTTGCATGCATACTCATTGATGCTTTTCTTCTCAAGCAACCACTATTAGGATAAGTGCCCTGTCAATGGCAGTGCATTAGGCATACATATTGACCACAAGCAACCCACTATTAAACATCAACATGTATTCTATTGCATTAGGAAAAGCTCCTCAATAACTTGTTGCACTCTGACAATGCTTTTGCTCTTCACCAAGAAACCCACTAATGAGAACATGTATCCTAGCCCCTCCTTGCAACACTTGTCAATGAATTGTTGTGCTCTGACAACAACATTGCATTTGGCATACATACTCGCCAACGTTTTTGGGGCTCAGGCAATGCACTGTTGCAATATAAGCTTGTTTGGGCTCTGACATCTCTTACACATGCGACACTAGTACTCACCAATGGAGGCCATAATCTCATGGTGCATATGTTCTCACCTATGTCCTGTTCTTGCATGGGTTACGCCATAGGCCTTCAAGATGCAAGCATAGGTCATCGAATTGTGAGAGAGGCCCTCGCTTTGAAATGGAAAGAAACCTAATTCTTTGCCCATGATGGAGTTGGACATACCTTGTAAGACGTCTAGGCCAGGATAGAGGGGCCAATTACAAGATGGGCCCCTCTTTAACGACGAGCTACCCCCATTTCTTTTTTTATCTTGAGGCACCAAATCAAGCACACTCAGCATGGCGTTGTGGTTAGGAAAATGCAGTGGGGCTAATCCTCATTCGCGCTAGTGTGCGTTCAATCAAGCCTTGTTGTTTGCAACGTACCTAATTACCCTTTTGACAGTTTTTCCATTCCCCCCCCATATTTGTTACAGGAGAAAACAGATTTCTCTGTTGTGCTCCCTTTTGACAGCCTTCCTTAAGGATCGAGGACTATCTTCTCTTTACTTGTCTATATAATTATTGAAGGCCAACGGCCTGCAAGAAAGGCTAATTAGACAAGCTGTCCTTCGCGTCCGTATCATGATATGATATTGTGATAGTTTCTACCAATGCTGAGTCTTAACTGCTTCGACTTACATCTTTCATTTTGTACTTGTTTTTGTAGGGAGCAAGAATTTCCCTTGATCTGTGACTGCACTGCCATACTAGAACCCTTTCATTTAAACATTCTTGACCATCAGGAACTTCAAGCAATGAGCTCATCTCAAGCAATGCCCTACTACTACATCCAAGTGAGAAAAACAGTAAAAGTGGGGTTTTTCATGAACACGAAGAGCTGAGTCCCGCTATATACTTGTGATATTAGCAATATTATTGGATATATAGTAGCACTAGCCTACCAATTATAAAAAGAACTTTGAGAGGAGGAACTTTGGAGCATTGCTTGAAACGAGTCTCTCACCCCCTCACCGTAAATTAGGGGCACGATCATTGCCTTCCATATGCAAGCATAGGTAACTGATTGGGTCTGAAGATAAACCCTCTCTCCAATCTTCATTCACTCAATATTACTGCCCTATGCTCTCTTGACTGTTAGGCGTTTCTTGCACTCCAAGCGACTTGCATACATACTCACCAATGCTTTTCTTTCGAAGCAACCCATTATTGTGTTCAAAGGTTGATAAAAGTCAACATTTGTAAATATAAATAAACTTGGGACTTTAGGAAAACTAAAGTAAAACACATGAATGGTCATGAACCAAAACGGCACGAACCTCTATAAACATAAACGCCCATTCAGGCCTCAAATAGAACAACTTCATCTCTGTGTACTCTGTTCCAGTCTCTACATTTTTCTATTGTCTATACACTTGCATTATCTACATGGTATCACGAGTATAGATATTGCTCGTGTGCATCTCCTTGCCTAGGCGTTCCTGCTTGTTGGCCATTGGTGACTCCGGATAGATCTAATGGCCCAACCAGCGAGCATTCGCTCCTACAAAGTGGACAAACTCACAGGTGATAATTACATAAAATGGGCAGGTAGGATGCAACTTCTATTCAAGCAATCATAAGAGGCTTTATGGAAAGTCGTGAATGGCAAGAGCCCGCGACCTGCCTGAGGCGATCCAACTGAAGCACTATGGAATGTGAACGATCTGCTTGCTCCAACGGAACTCCTCTTCCATTTGCGAGATACACAGGCCTTACTGGTAAGGAAATCTAACTCTCCTCACTCCATTTGGAGCTTTCTTGAGCAGACCTGCAAACCCACAGATAGGGTAACTCAAGTTATTGTCCTGAAGAAGTTAATCAATTTCACCATGAATGAAGGGGACAGTGCCAAGACCTTCCTCCAAGCCTGGAGGCTCCTATTAGATAACTTAATTATCTCAGTCTTTACCCTAGATGAAAATCAACAAGGCACACTGTTTTGTCTCAGATAAACGACTAGAGTTAAAAAAGATATGTTGGCATAAACCATTAGAAATGCAATAGGCTTCTTTGACTTATCACAACTACCATATGTATTGATAAGTGAGTGTTAGAGGTTCGTGTATAATTTGTTACAAAGCACACCCACATGTATAATCTATTCCTACATAAGATTGCATGAAACCATAAGAGTTCATTTTCACCTTATTGAAAAGTGTCTCTAGCTTTGTCTATGCAAAATAAGATAGGTTATGTTTGGAAAAAAACATGTGTTTCAAGTCCATGTAATCAAAAGATAAACTTTGGAAGAAGTTCGATGAGCTACCAAGCATTGGACCGGCTAGAACACCTTCCGGCCCCCAATCATCATCGATATCCACTTTTTCCTCGATCTCATGCATAGAGGACATGTTCTTGGATGTGTAGATAGACTCCGCCTTTGCATTTGGCCCACTATCCACATAACAATCATGAATCTCCTATAATAATGTCATATGTCTACTTAGGAATTCTCTCATTGTAGTCTTTTGGCTCAATCGTCTTTATGAGTTTATCATTGTAAACAATACATGTACACGAACTTCCTAGCCCTTGATCTTTATTGAATGATATCTCATACTAGTTTTATAGGTGTATCAATTGTGTCCATGCCACATACTTATACACATTTAGCTGATCTACATTGAAGTTATTTGAGGTTTTGAATGCTTATGTATATCAAGAATTAAAATATCAAATTTTTCTCATGCGAAGTTTTGAATATTTCAAATGATCCAATGCCAATTGTTGCTTACCAAAGCACTTATACTTGGCACCTTGAGTCCTCAATGGAGAGGGTAAGCAATGTATTACTTTTCAAAACAATCAAATAAGTTCTATAACACTCATGTCACTGGGATTTCATTAACGTAATCACGATCGGGTGATTACGTCAATAACTTTAGTATTTACATAAAAAAAACACGTGATCACGTTAATTGTTAACGTGACTTTGATTTTGACCTGCAAAAACCTATAGAGCTAGTTAGCCCTCCGGGTTTTCCATTTTTCCCTGCGGGGTCCGCCAGGAAAATGGAAAATCCCGGTGGGAGTAATTATATATAGTAAATAGTGTGCTAACCGCGGTCTTTTAGAGTCACAGGTCCTTTTTTTAGGCCGAACGTGATTCTTAATTCAATAACCACTTCTAAAATTTTAACATTAATTCGTTTACCAACATAAAGGTACGAAACCAAAACAACTGAAAACTTGGAGAATCATGCTCATTGCGAAGAAGCCATTGGTCCAAATGAGGGCTGTAATTGGTTTTAGAAGATGAACATATGTAAATGACGAGTCGATAGTCAAGGGTCGGATGTCCTATACTAGTGTACCGGGCATATAAAGATCCTTGAAGTCTTGCATTTGAGTTGATTTACACTTGTCACTCCACAATATAAGAGCTTTAATCCTTGATTAGGTTAAAATAGCTTTTATATATTGGATTGGTTGCATGGGTGGGCTACAATTCTTCAATGGGTACAAGTAGTCCTCAATTGAGTGATTATTTTGAAGATTTATTTGTGTTAGTTCATGCATTGGTTTATACAGAGAGTGCATTATGTATTACGATAGATTATTAGTGCATGAAATGACAAACTCATATATTTTATTTCTTTCATTTGTTTTTTTGTAGAAATTGAAATTAGATGTGTCTTATTGTTTGCAAATCAAAGTGGACATATAAATAATCATTATAATAATAATTTCATAGAGAGATTCATAGCATTGTTATAGTTATTATGCCATACATAGACTACATTGCAATGTCTATGGTTACTCACAATATAGGTGATCGATATGTGGGTTGACTAGAGTGCATTGAAAATCTCATATTGTGCATCATGGTTACTTTCATATTGAATGGTTTTCAAGTTATAATATATATTGAAAATAAGAAAAATCTTTCAAAAAGTGAACATTTTGTCCTTTTGTCCTCAATTTTAATTTAAAAGCATGGAGCAAAATGTGGGTACAAGTGGTACAAAGAAGCCAAAGAATAAAAAAGCTCCTGGCAAAGAGTGGGATTATGCTCACAACATATGCATCCGATATATGGAGTGGCAATGTAAATTTTGTCACAACAAAATCAGGCGATGCACCACGTATTAGGGATCATTTTCTGGGTAGCGCTAAAAACAGTTGTAAGAAATGTGAACATCCTTAGGCACCTGCAGTTGCAAAGCGTTTGAGAGAAGAGCTCGCCAAAAAGGGTGGCAAGAGACAACATATATATAGCTCTGTGGCTTCGAGTCAAGAGTTCCCAAAGCCAAATATTAAGTCCGTAGATCCTATAGTGACGCCAACTAACCATGGAGAACAACCTGTGCAAGGAGAGGAAATTCTAGGCAGTGTTCCTTTTAAACGTCACAATGAAGGTGGACTTTGTCAAATACGTCAAAAATCATTACATCAAAGCTTTCGAGTGTAGTCTCTAGAAGAAGCACAAACTGCACTCGCTAAATAAATATTATTTACTGTAAGTGCTTTGGTCATGGTAGACGGCAATCATTGGAAGGCTACTTGAAAGAAAATTGGTGAGTTTGGTCCAGGATTTTCAGCTTCTTCTTATCACACGCTAAGAAATGTTTTCTTGGACAAATGTTACATCGAAGTCAAAGAGATTGTTGGCAAAATAATACTTGGGAATATTTCGTTTTCAGGATGTACGATTGTGAGTGATGGCTAGTCAAATGTTTAGAGAAGACCATTGATCAATGTAATGCTAGTTTGTCCAAGGGGAGAAACGTTTATAAAGGCGATTTATAGTTCTAGTGCAATTAAAAGTGGAAAATACATTTCTGAGGTCTTGATTAATGTAATAAAAGAAATTGGTGCTAAACATGTCGTTTAAGTAATCATGGACAACGCAAAGAATTATAAAAATGCCATCAAATTAATAAAGAAGTGCTTTCCACACATTTTTGCAAATGATTTTAATATGCACAGCTCAAACTTGGTACTGAAAGATTGGTACACTAGCGAAGAAACCACATAGTTCGCCAAAATAATTGATACAGTACGTCAGGTTGTGAAATTTATCTTGAAATGACAAAGAGTGCTCGATTTGTATAGGATGCGCATGTCAGTGATGCTGAAATTTCCTGCTGAAACTCGGTTCTTCACACACTTTTATACCTTGGAATCACTTCTCCGTAATAAATGCACTGTGATTGACACATTCAATTGCGCGGCCTTTGATGAATGACACCTTGAGCAGAAAGAAAAAGTGAAAGATAAAATTACATGTCTACGTGGCAATGTAAATAAGATTTCTTGGTGGAGGAGTGTAATGGATCCATACCATGTAATGATGCCCATTATGTTTGCGATCCGCAATCTTGATCAAAGGGCGCCAAACTTGGACAGAGTGTGGATGACATGGTGATGAGTCCAACAGAGTCTTGAAAATCGTGAAGAGCTGAAAGAGTCTGTAGTAGAGAAGGTGGCGATTACCATTCTCTCGCAAACAACGAAAAATTTTGGCTAAGTATTTTTATGCAAGGTGGAAGAGTGCTCTTAGTCCACTCCATAGTGTTGCTTACATGCTTGATACAGAGTATTGGAATTTAGATTTGATGTCCAATACAGAGGTGGTAAGCTCTTTCTATCACATGGCTAACATGTTCTACTCCAACGTTCAGGATTGAATTGATTGCATCAAAGAAATGAGTGCATTTAGATTAAAAGAAGGTCCTTTTGCGAATGATTTTGTATAGGTAATGGAAAAAGAGCAACCTGCATGGAAGTGGTGGATGATGAATGGTGGAGAGCATTACTCTACCTTATGTCGCCTTGCAATGAAAGTACTCGCACAATGTGCAACAAACTCAAGTTCAGAGAGAAACGTACAAGTATGTTCACAACACTATTTGCAACAGACTATTAGCATACATAGCAAAAAAATTAGTGTATATATTTTGCAACGAAAAGATATTGAATCACATCGAAAGTGATGGCTACGAGGAGGAAATGCCAACCTGGTTGTATGATTGTCAAAATGAAGATGAAGAAGAGTTCAATGTTGGTGTATCTCAATGCACTATAGACGAAATAGAAGAGAATTTGATAATAGATGTGGAGGTTGAATTACAAGGAGAACCACAACACTCAGACTTAGAACCAAATAACAACTCAACAGATTCAATATAGCTTGAGATTAGAACGAGTAAATGTCAAAAAACATTGTAAAAGACCTTGTATTCAAATGTATTTTGAGTAATTACAATGCTTCATATTTGCGATAGTACATAGTTTTGTCGATCTCAATTGTGTTGCCCTGAAGAAGCACCTTGCTCATCAAACAGATTTCTAATTGTGCTAGGGGTATCTGGGCGTGCTTGCTTGAATTTATATTCGTTTGCCATGCCAAACATAATATATATTCCTTATGGAATATCTTGTCAACAGATTGCGCATCGATTACTATTTTTCACTAAACAAATAAGACAAACTAAATGATAATAATGACCACATGTCAATGTATAATATCCACTCCATCCATCAAAATTCTTGTAGCAAACTGGACATTGGGAAGATGAGGATGCATCTGAAGTAGACGAGGGGGCCAACTTCGGATGCATGACAAGGTAGTTGATGTGTGTCCCTTGTACAAGTGTTGGATTCACTCGCTGTGTCAGATTTTTGACGTCCTGACTTAAGCGGTGAATGCTTTTCTCCATCCCGACTTCTGAGGGTTGGGGTGTCTGGGTGGCTATAGAAAGCCGTGTTATTTCTGTATCTTTCTCTGTCAATTGTGTTGTGTAAATATCCTTCTCTATTTTTAATTGTAGGTCGTCGCCTTCCACTATCCATGCCAACTCATCTCGGGTGAAAGTGACACAACTCTCCCTTAAATCATGAGTGGCAACAATTATCTCCTTTGACGAGAAGTCTACTGGTCGCTGTTGCACAAAGTGAACATATAATATTTTTACAAAATATAGCGCACAATCTGCATTGTGCAGGGGATGGCCATAAACCTCCAAATAAATCCTCTCAGCGTTTTCTTTGATCGCATCATGGTTGCACTTTGAAACCTTCCACCTTCCTTTCTTGATCTCTGCGTCCTCACATGGCCATATTGTCTTGATCATGTCCTTTGTCACTTATTTATTGATCTCTTTCCATTGCATGTGTTTTGGATTTTCCCACTTTGAGAGTCATCGAGCAGTAGCATCACTTGTTGTGCCGACATGCCGTGTGCCAGAGACTTCATGCACTGAAATGCATTAAAACAGCCTCTTGTTGTTGATCATTTGGTAGTGATTGGGTGCCAATATCTTGTTCTTCATCGGCCATTTTCTCTTAGAACTGTAGTCAACAGATAGACAAATATTCAATATCATTGGCAAATATATATTCTCACGATTTGACAATCTCACAGATGCAAAATATAGAAACTTCTCATTCACAGGAAAAGTGTGCGGAATCCACTAAATCAAACCACAACAAATGCGACTAATTGGAAATACTGATAGTTAAATGACAAATTTGAAATGATGACTAAAAATAATTGACTCAATTAGGTGAACCACTTCAAACCAGATAATACACTTCAATAAAAAATAGAATACCCTGGACAAGACAAATGTATATCATAGAAATATTTAAATCGGATAAAATGATGATGCAAGTTCAACAAGTGGACGTTGGACAGGGTTAGGGTCTTCCTTTATATGTTCTTTAAAAAATATCAACATGTCAGAAGCATTCCTTCTTTGTTCCCACTCTTTTAACTTCATCCAACAATCTACTTTAATTCGAATAGCCCTCATAACATCTTCATCCGGGTGGTAAAAAACTTCTTTTGGAAACTAAACTTTTCTGGCTGCACTCCAAAAATCTGCCAGCATGTCGAATAGGTAGCCCAATGCATAAATGTCGCTCGCTTTTGTGTATGCATATGTGCACCATGGATTGTATAGTTCGGGAGCAATCCACGATCGCTTAGCCATCTCTGCATTCCCTACTCTATGTGCATCTGTGTATGCATATGTGCACCATGGATTGTATAGTTCGGGAGCAATCCACGATCGCTTAGCCATCTCTGCATTCCCTACTCTATGTGCATCCAAAGCTGCTTTGTTCGAGTGAGCGCTTAGATACATATAATTATTTGCTATTTGCTTAGCTGGTGTTCACAGCATCATACCCCAATCAATGATGTGGACACGGGGTTTATTGGTGCGAGTAAAGTCCAACATTATATTGAATGGGTGTAGGTCACTGTGCACTATACCGACTGAGTGGGCAGCCGCAACGCCGTCAATTAAGGCATGAAAAATGGATGGCATCTGCTCGATCTCACTGCTTTGATCCGCACCGTGTCTATCTCGCTTACAGGAAGATTTGATACATGCAATGACCTCTAGCCGTGTTGTAGCATGTGCATGTGTTGTCTGAACAATAAAAAATAGCATATTAAGTATAAATTCATGGTTGCGAATGACACTAACACTCTCACACTATCTCAGGTAAACTCTTAACCACCACTTGAAGACTTTAAGAAATGTGCAAGGAAATATTGATAAAAATTGAAAATAATTTTCACTTAAAATTGCAATCTGTTACACGTGTAAAATGCAGATCAAACAAGTGGTTTATAAGAACTTAATTAATCAGATCAAACAATACATATTAACAGTCTAGCACATTTCAGCATGTATTGAATTTTTAACTTATATTTTTCTCCGTGCACACATACTAATTCAAACAAAGCACACACCGACTTAAAAACTTCAAAAACATTTAAAACATTGGAAGTATACGAATTGGACTAGCAAATTGTGTTCACACACTTTTTTACATGGAATTTATGTAAATGTAGCAATCAAAAAGTGATGATAATTGATGCTCTTTAAAAAGATACAAAAGAATATTTAACATGAAAATTGTGTGCATTTAGATTTTTTACAGAGAATTTATATAAAGAAGCATTAAAAATAGCGATAATGCTTGAGAGTCCTTTAAAAAGATTAAAAAAGAATATTTAACATACAATTTGTGTGCAAATAACTTTTTACATATAATATATATAAATGGAACATTTAAAATAGTGATGATTGATGAATAAAGTATTCTTTTGAATATGATTAGGTAGTATATAATTTCAAATGGACAATTCAAAACAACAAAGTCAAACAATTCATACATTTTGTATATGAAATACTCTTCACAGCCGCGCTATCGACCAAGTATTTCATATACTTATTTAAAAAGATTAAAAAAGAATATTTAACATACAATTTGTGTGCAAATACTTTTTTACATATAATTTATATAAATGGAACATTTAAAATAGTGATGATTGATGAATGAAGTATTCTTTTGAATATGATTAGCTAGTATATAATTTCAAATGGACAGTTAAAAACAACAAAGTCAAACAATTCATACATTTTGTATATGAAATACTCTTCACAGCCGCGTTATCGACCAAGTATTTCATATACTTACTACTTAAAAAATAAATTGCACATGCACATACAAATTATATGACGTTCATATCGCCGGGTTAACAACCTGAACGCCACATTTATGCAAAAACAGATGCTTTTAACAAACGACACTCTATTAGCCGTGTTATCGACCGAGTGCCACCTGAATCTAATGAAAAACAATGGCTTGCATACGAACATCATATAGCCGCGTTATCGATCGATGCCTATATGTTTTTTGGGAAAGGGGAAGGGAAGTTGACTTACCATAAGGATACTAGATTCACCATGTTATCGACGTAGTCCCTAGACAGTAAGCCAATACTTACCACAAGGACACCATCTTCCCCGTGTCACCGAGGTGATGCCCCCGTGATAAGCACTGCTAAATAGAAAACCTTACACACACACTCCCATTGGGTGGTAAGGTACCTTATTACTGCCGTGCAATACGACAAAGACACGCTACCACACAACGCATACACACATACAACACATACCCGGATCGTGTGGTCAGGTACTCTACTGCTGCCACACACGATGACGCAGAACACGCTCCCACATGACCCCCTCTCTCCCTCTCTCCTCTCTCCTCTCGACGTACCTGCAAAGGTGGTCGACAAGCGCTCTCTCTCTCTCTCTCTCTCTCTCTCTCTCTCTCTCTCTCTCTCTCTCTCTCTCTCTCTCTCTCTCTCTCTCTCTCTCTCTGAAGATGAAAGCAAGAAGAAATTACACCCAGTGGGCCCGATCGGGCCCACGTATATATAATTCTGCGAGCCCACCGGGGTTTTAGTATTCTCGACGGGCCTGCAGGGAAAACGAGAAATCCCGGCGGGCTCGCTGGAAATACGAAAAAGCCCGACGAGAATTTAGTGGGTTTGCAGGTCGCCCGTAACCGAATTCTATGTGATTATGTTTAGTGTGATCATGTAAATATGCCAATAAGACCTTGTGATCACACAAAATTTGTCATAATTATGTAAATATTAAATCCCTGCATGATGTCACTCCATCCAAAATTTTCTTGCATTTTAAGAAGAACCAATAGTGTCTTCAATTTGGAAACTCGAGCTCCTTCATACAATGGTGTGTCACCCTCATGTTTCATGTCATCATAAGCAAGTCGTTCTGAGTCCATGATTATCTCAATCATCTCACATCTCTTGGTAGGGGTGTTGCTCTATGTCGTCACCCTCCGAGCTTGATGATACTTCAAACATAGTCATGTTTTTTGCTTGAGTAGATCGCATACAAACACGCCTTGTAGATTGCATGATGTATATCATTTGAGTCCTAAAGAATTGAGATTTATGATTTTCTATACAAAGTAAGTCCAATAAGTGAAAAAGACATCTTTTACTATTGTCAACACCTCACACATATTGATGAGTTGCAACTAGCAATAATTTGATTTATAATTGATGGATTGAGCTCATTGCAGACATGCTGTTGTGCAACACGAAGTGTTCGATGCATTAAAAAATTGCATTGATTACAACGGCATGAAACCTTATTCAAGAGGCATCTTGATCGTGGTCCCACACTATTGTTGCTACTCATAATTCTTGTGAATACAATGATAAAACATAAAATTAATTTCAAACCTATACTTGACTTAAAAAATAGTACATGATCCTAAATTCAAACATGATGTTGCTAAAATACAAATAGACTTCTAAAATGGCTAGTACAAACACAAATAGCTTGCCCAAACCATCAAAAGGTAAGTGGAAAAGCCATATGCAAACCGACAAGCAAAAACAACAAATGTACAAGTCATCTCAGGAGCCTATTTTTACTTTTTCTCTTAAAAATTATACAAACAAAATTTAAAAATTGCCTGTGTGCTTGCTATTTTTACTTACCCTTTATACATGTCTTATTCATGGTTTGGGCAAGCCATATGCAAAGCGGCAAACACAAACAACAAGAGAGCAAGTTGTTTCTAAAGTTTGTTTGCATTTCCACGAGAAAAATGCAAATGGATTTTTAGAAATAACTTTCACTTTTGGTGTTTATACTTGTCATTTTGCGCACACATTTCCCTTGTCATTTCTATTGATGCTTTGGGCAAACTATATGCAAAGTGGCAAGCAAAAATGAAAAGAGAGCAAGCCATCCTTAGAGTCTGTTTACATTTTTTTTCTCTTAAAAACACAAAAAAACTTTAGAAACGGATTGCGCACTTGCCATTTTTGCTTGTTGCTTTGCACACCACTAGACCTCTTACATACGGCTTGCCAAAACTAACAATAGGAAATTGAGCAACCATATACAAAGTGGAAAGTAAAAATGGCAAGTGTGCAAGACGTTTCTGAAGTCCATTTGTGTTTTTCTGCTTAAAAACACAAATGAACTTCAGAAATGGCTTGTGTACTTGTCAGGTTTTCTTACCGCTTTGCATATGGCTTACCCTTATGCCTATTGATGGTTTGAATAAGTTGTTCGCAAAGCAACAAGTACTAGCGGCAAGAGGACAAACAGTTTTTGAAGTTTGTTTGCACTTTTTGTGTTTTTAAGAGAAAAAAATGCAAACAAACTCTTCTAAACATATTCTTCTCTTGTTGTTTGTACTAACAAGAACGCCTACAACTTCTCCAAACCATCAATAGAAAATTCAAACTGATTTCAAAAATGATGTGCGCACTTGCTATTTGTGATTGCCGCTTCACATATGACTTTCCCTTGTACCTATTGATAGTTTCGGCAAGATGTTAAATGGAAATGACAAGTGTGCAAGTTTTTTCTAAACTCCATTTGCATTTAAGAGAGAAAACGCAAATGGACTTTAGAAACGGATCGCAAACTTGCCATTTGTGCTTGAGACATTGCATATGGCTTGCCCACATACCTATTGATGGTTTGGATAAGTTGTAGACAAACTAAACACACATGGAAAAATTGCAAGCCATCCCTAAAGTCCATTTGCGTTTTTCACAAACTTCAAAAATGGTTTTCCATCTTGCCATTTGTGTTGACAAGAACGTATATGGCTTAATCAAACCATCAATAGGCAAGTGGGCAAGAAAAATGCAAAGTGGCAAGCACAAATGTCAATTGAGCAAGGTGTTTCTAAATTGTTTCCATCTTTCCTTTAAAAAATGCAAACAGACTTGGCATATGGCTTGCCCTCTTATTGATTGTGCTTGACACTTCACATACGGCTTACCGAGTTACTTATTGATGGTTTGGAAAAGCCGTATGAAAAGTGGTTAGCATAAACAAAAAGGTGAAAAGCCGTTCTTAAATTTTCTTTACGTTTTTTGTCTTAAAAACACAAATGGACTTCAGAAATGGCATGCTCTCTTGTTGTTTGTGCTAACAAGAATGCATATGGCTTGTCCAAACCATCAGTAGGCAAATGGACAAATTTGTATGCAAAGTGATAAGCATATATGGCAAGCCATGTCCAAAACTAAAAGTCCTATTCAAAGCAACAAGTAGAAATGGTAAGTGTGCAAGCCGTTTTTGAAATCCGTTTAAATTTTTAAAGAAAAATGCAGATGGACTTTAGAAATAGCTTACACACTTGCCATTTGTGCTTGCCACTTCATGTATGGCTTACCCACTTACTAATTGTTGGTTTGGGCAAGCTGTAAGCATTCTTCGTAGCACAAATGGTAAGAGGACAAGTTGTTTCTAGAGTCCATTTGTGTTTTTTCTCTTAAAAATGAAAATGGACTTAGAGACGGCTTGCCCTCTTGCCATTTGTACTTGCCACTCTGTAAAAACGCAAACGGACTTAAAAAATGGATTATCCGCTTGTCGTTTGTGCTTGTTACTTTGCACACGGCTTACCATTTGTGCTTGCCACTTTGCACACGAAAAGTGGCTCAATCTTCTAGCTCAATCTTCTTTACGAGCTTATCATTACAATACATGTACACGAACTTCTTATCCCTAAAGCTTTATTGAATGATTTCTCATAGTGGTTTTATAGGTGTACCAATTGTGTCCGTGCCACGTACTTATACACATTTAGCTGATCTATGTTGAATTTATTTGAGGTTTTGAATGCTTATGTATATTAAGAATTGAAATATCAAAATTTTCTCATGCAAATTTTGAATATTTCAAATGATCCAATGCAAATTGTTGCTTACAAAAGCACTTATACTTGCCACCTTGAGTCCTCAACGGAGAGGGTAAGCAATGTTACATCAAAAACATAATTTTGTTTGTATACAATGATATGCTTGAAATGGCCATATCAAACATGTAGAACTTCATATTATTTCATATACTCTTGACTAATTTTTTTTGCACATGAAACTTGCAATTATCTATAGCACAATTGTGGAAAAGTCATGTACAATTTTCTACAAGGTCTATTCATTTTTTCTTGAGCTTATAAAGTCAATTTCTTCAAAGCATCTAGGGTCCACTTGATGAGTATAGTTCTTCATCATGATAGCTTCTAAAATGCAAGGTTATATTTAAAAAAAACCCTCTAGTTGACATATTTAAGCATAGCAAGAGGGTTTTCTTAAATACACCATATGATGCAAGTGGAATTTAATGTGAATTTGTAAAAAAAGGGACCTTTATGTGTCTTATTTTGGTACCAAACTAGTGGAAAGGACAGTAAACATTCCATACTTGTGTGGTATAATTGGTGTCTTTTGTAGTGGTAAAAATGACATCCTTTACACCAATAACACAGCCAAATGATGCATTGTAGTGTTTGGCTTTGACATAAGACATGGAGAAGCTAGGGGGTTGCAATCAACATATTCTCCACCAAATTCAAAAAGCTGGTTTGTAGAATCTAATGAAAGACGAGATACAAAAGCAGAAGGATCCTCCCAAACCATGGATCGCTAGAACCAAGTAAAGATGTCAAGGGTGGAGATGATCATTGGTCCACCTTCATCATTCCCAAGTGTCGTGCTATCCAATTGCAGGAGAGTAGTGTGGAATGTTTCATTGCTTATGCATAACAGCAACTCCAAGACAATCGAGGGAGGAGGGGACACAATAACGTCATACCCTAGTTGAGCAAATTTGGGTCCCACTCAAGGGTGCTCTCTAAGACACACAAAATCAAGGTAAAGAAGAGAGACTTCTTCTTGTGAAGGAAAAAAATCCACAAACTGTATACACTAGAGGTAGGTCCCTCTACTAAAGGTGGAGGGGACAAAATGTAACCACTATAGAGAGAGTAGGTTGCTTTAGAGACGTTTTTAATAGAGAGAGAGAGAGAGAGAGAGAGAGAGAGAGAGAGAGAGAGAGAGAGAGCTTCTAATGTGATTTTGTGATATTCTCTACCAATGCTCAGAGTTATATGCATCGGCTTACCCTCAACACTAAGTAACACATAGCATTAAAGAGGGGGGGAGGGTGTAAGGGGATTGACAGCCCGGAAGTGGACGCGGTGTCATGCCGTGGCACATGCATAATGTGATAACTAAAATATCTCCCTCACTCTTAATGTTTATGATGTGTGGGACCAAATGCTATAATGTACATAGTGTGATATATGGGAAAATAGATGCCACGGCTGCAGCTGTGTACATACCTTGCTGGGCGAGCGAGGCCCTACACGTGGCGCTATGGAATGCTTTTTCACATAAATATATGCCTAATTTGATTTAGTAATGTACAAATGTTAAGTGTTTCAAAGTGGCACGCTCGTTTTGCAGAGAAAGTTCAATGCGGACAATCTCGGCCAAAAATAGTAGGTTTCGTGCACTGGCGTGAAAGACTTGTCCAAAGTGATTACCAAGTGGGAAATTGAGGTTCAACATGAAATTTGATCCCAATGGAATTTTCCATAATTTCATGGATTTTTCCCAGCTCGTTTGGGCTTTTTACGGACAAAAAAGGACATTTTTAGGGCAAAAATGGCTAAAAATGGTCCAAAATAGCTCAAAATTCCACATCAACGACGGTTCCGTCGTTTCGCAAGTTGTGTGGCAAGTTTTACAGCCAAGAATGAGATCATTTAGGCAGATGATCAAGGAGATACAGCCATTCGTTTACGGAGTGCTAGTGCAGTCCCGTGCTGCTTCCACTGCATGGTTGAGGCTGTGAGGCCTCCAATTAGGGTTTCCCCTCCTCAAATAACTACTTGGGATTCTCCAATGAAGTATTGAAGCTTCCATGAAATGGTCACAACAAAAAATCAAAGCGTAAATTTAGTGTTTTTAACAGGTCGAATGAGCACTGCATCTGTGCAATTGGGAGCGAGGCTACATTTAATCTTCACACACACAAGAATTTTGAGTTGATCTTGGTTCATTTTATAAGTGGAGCTTCCATGTCTGGAGTTTTTTTCTTTTTTAATGTATTCTCCAAATCGTCTACGCCTTGCTTGATTTTGCTACGAATCCTCACAGTCAGAGGCTCGACGCTTTCCTAGTCGCACTGCGTACTTCTTGACACATTTTTGGTGAACTTGACGCGAACTAGGATAGGGTGAGCGTTCAAAAGATTCATTTAAGGTCTCAAAAAAAAGGCTTAAAGCTATGGAGCAACAAGAGCAATTGGTGGGTTCAGTTTGATCCAATCACGATGCAAATGTTTCAAGCTTTTGGAGTGTTTATGCAGCAGCAGCAGCAAGCTACAGAAAGGAGGGAGCTCTCCTCAACCAAAGTGCTTCAATCTGTGTTGAAGAAAATGGACCAATATAAAGGTAAAGATTTAACAAATTATCTTAATTTGTGGATATGTAAAGGAGATGGAGCTTCATCGAGTGCCCAAATCAGAGATGGTGCAAAGTTTGGAACTTGTTGTGGTTCCCGAGATCAGAGAGCATGTGAGGGGAATTAGAAATGAGCATGGGGCAACTTGGGAAGCATTCAAATTAGCTTTGAAGGAAGAGTATTTCATGGAGGACTCCGAAAGGGTAACAAAGAGGACTTTTTTAGAGTGGGTAGTTCGGCCAAAATAGGGGTTGTTGCCTACCAAACTGCTAAGGGAATTCGTATGCCGTTATGATTAACTTTCAAGGACTGAAAAGGATACCCTAAACTCGGAGAAGATAGAGCTCTTTTTGCAGGCTGCAGGTAAAGAGATTCAAGAGAAGTTAGAGCTACTACTAGAGGATAAGGATGCGGAACAAGGCTTAAAGACTAATTGGAATGAAGTTGAAGATGCCATTTCGCTGCTAACTAAGCGACAACGAAGAGACAAGATGATAGTCAACCCTACTCAAGTCCCAAGTGTTCTCGAGAGTCCTATAAAGCTTGTTATTGTGGTTTTAAAGAGTGACAAATCCATCCTAGTTGATATTGTTAAAGGAATGCAAGAGCTCAAGTAAAATCTTACAAGGCTAGAATAAAAGGGACAACCATCAGGACAATCTACAGAGCAAAGACCTCAAAACAGAGAAGGCTTTGTAAATAGATGCATATGGTGCGATAGTACTGACCATGGAAGGAGGAATTGTGAAAGTTTTAAAGACGCTTTGACAAAGGAGCCTATTTCTTTTAAAGATGGTAAGATTCACTTAAGTGAAACAGATAAGCTCCTGAGGACAAACTTTGGAAAGGGCAGAATGAAGAAGCTAGTTGAGGACATGGCTACTAGCCATGCCATCTCAATGGTTGAGGCAACCGCCCATGGGTTGAAGGTGGATCCTATTAAGAAAAAAGGATCGGTCAAGGTTGGAGAAGAGGAATCTAATGGTATTGAAGAGATATGGCCATGCGCTATAGAGTCTGCTATGAAGGGTAAAATGACTATAGAGGTTTTACATGAAGCTGGAGATTGCATTCGGCTTGAAACAGGTTGGAATGACCCTATGGACTCTTTGTCAGTGCATGCATACATTGCCAAATGTCAAGCAAATGAGGCCATTTTTGAAGAGAAACGTAGGTGCAAGAATGGGGATGAAGGGCCGTCAAAGCGGGCCACAAGGAGTGGAGGTAGAAATGACACAGTGCCTCCTATATCACCTTCCCCGCAACAGAGGCATGTCCCCGAAGTGCCTATGCAAGAAGCCTCTAAAGAAAAGAAGAAGGATGCAACAAACTCCAAAGCAAAGGGTCCGGCCTACAAACTCCAATCCGATATAGAGGCAGCAATGGATCTCAAAAAGGTTTTGGAAGAGAGGATTCTAAACAGAAAGGTGGAATTTACCTTGCGTGAGGTCCTTGGTATAGCAAAGTGGGAATTCCACAAAGAAATAATTGATATCATAAAGAGGAAGTGGTAGTCTCTTACTGAATCTATCCATGAACAGGGTGAAGAGGAGACTTTAAATGCACAGGGTGTACAGGTCTATGGAGAGCAAGGTGAAGAAACTGTTGTTGGATGCTACAAGTCTAGGGGAGGAGTAAAACACGTTCGCTTCTTGGATGATGAAGATGAAGTGTAGACCACTCACAAGAGCTACTACTTGAAGAGTCATTGGGCAAGAGCAACTACTGAGACCCTGGTAAAAGTGTGAGACTTAGAAGAGCCATACATTGTGCTGATAGATCATGGGTCAGAAATTAACCTCATGTCAAAGAGTCTTTATCAAAAGGGAAAATGGCCAATTGATATAAATCATGGATGGATGATTCGCGCAACAAACAACTACTCAGGGGAGCTGTACGGAGCTTGTCCAAATGTAAAGGTGACTATATATAGGGGATGTGAAAGATGACCAAAATTTCTTTGTACAAGAGATGTCTACATACCCTCTTATCCTTGGGCAGCCATACATCCCTGCTTCTTGCATGGAAACCAAGGTTATGGATGAAGGGTCAGCTTATGCAAGAATAAGGAGCAGGGATGGAAAGCGTGCAGTACAATTCCTTACTGTTTGTGTGGACCATGAAAGAATCCGTGAAAGTCTTAGAGAGCAACCCTTGCCAAAGACAAACAAAGAATTCAAGGACTATAGGATTTGAGGGGTTTTGGCCATGTACCATTGTAGAGCAGGATTGCAGTGGTACAAGAAGAAAAAGGTTCTCGCATGATGTATATGAAAAGGAAACATTTTCTACAGGTTTTGTAGGATTATCAGACTATGGATCTATTGCTTTTACAGAGTGTGAGGACTTAAAGCGGGGTGAACGACAACATGTAAATAGTGTACAAAGAGGTTTGAAGATGAATGGTTTGCTAGAAGATGATAAATGCATTGTAGGTGTGTTTGATGAGTATTCGTTTGTGGATACTATGCAAGATTTGGAGTCTTTAGTGAATTGCAATCTGCATAAGGGAAGTGAGGTTTTGAAAGTATGCTCAATAGAAATGTACAAGGTCATTGAGGATTTCAAAAATGCTCAAGGTGTTGATGTACGAGTGGAGACTAAGTATAAGTCTGTTGGAAAAGAAAGTGAAACTAGTGGCATTACCTCTACCAAAAGGTTTCACAAATAAGATGAAGCAAGCTACTTTGCAACCTAGCCTTCGTGACCCAAGCAAGATTGGACACAAGTTCACTCAGGAATCTTTGAAGGAGTTAAAGGTTGGTTGCTAGGATAGTTTGACAAAATCTAAAAAGATATGCTTTGAAGACATGCTTGCCAAACACAAAAAAGCTTTTGCATTTGAGCCTTATGAGATAGGGTGTGTTGATCCATCCATTGTTGGTCCTATGGTGATCTTCACTATCCCTCATGTACCTTAGAACTTGAGGCCTATTCCTGTTCCAAAGGCTCATTTGCCAAAACTCATTGAGTTGCTTAATGAAAAGATCAAGATGGGTATTTTGGAGCCTTCTTGTGCACCATATTCAAACAGGTGGTTCACAGTTCCGAAGAAAAGTATTTTTTTACGCTTTATTCAGGATATGCAACCTGTAAATAAGGTGACAATTAGAAATGTGGGTAGAGGCCAGTTGTTGATGAGTTTGCAGAGGCATTTACAGGAAGGGCAATATATTCTATGGGAGATTTGTACTTAGGGTATGATCAGTTCCAACTAGAAATGGAAAGCAGGGACCTGACTACCATGAGGACACCCTTGGGTTTAGTAAGAATGTGCACCTTACCTCAAGGGGTAACTAATTCAGTTGCACATATGATGAATGGTATGAACAAAGTCCTACATGACTTCATACCGCAAACTACAATGCCTTTCCTTGATGATGTGCCAATCAAAGATGTGATGTAAGTGATATAGATGTGGCTTTGGACTTGATGGGGTGCCGCAAGTATGTGGCAAACCATATCAATGATTGTGATAATATCTTGTCAAGGTTGGAAGAGGTGAACCTTACCTTGTCTGGCCAAAAGTCAGTTTTTGGTGTGAATGAAGTTCTTATTGTCAGACATGTGTGCGGACCATATGGTAGAAGGCCTTGTCCTACAAAGATTGGTGTAATTCAAAGAATGGAAGAGACATGTATTAATGTAACTGAGGTTCAAAGGTTCTTGGGTGCATGTGTGTTCTATGTTATCTAGATTCCACATTATGTGCATGTGGCAGAACCTTTGTATCAACTTTTGAGGAAGAACCAAAAGTTTCAATGGGAAGAAATGCATACACATGCCATGAGGAAACTAAAGAAGTTATTGCTTATGTCTCCAACTTTGAGTAAAGAAAACTATGAATGTGGAATATATGTAATGTGACAGTGGATACTAGCCCTACAGGAATTGGATGGGCGATTGGGCAAGATAATGATGATGGCAAGCGATATGTAGTGAGATTTGGAGCAAAATTCCTAAGTGCTCGTCAATGCAACTATGCATAGGTAAAAAGAGAGTTATGGGGAGTAGTCACAGCTTTGAAATGTGACAAAGAGTATTTGATAGGAGAAAATGTAATAGTGGAGACTGATTGTCTACCCCTTCTTGGAATGATCACAAGCTGCTCAACTCCCGACATTGCTATGTTGAAATGGATTGCCTACATAAAGTCCTTGAATCCAGAATTTAAGATATTGCAGGGAAAGATAATCCAGTTGCGGATATGATTTCAAGAGCAAGGTATGAAAATGAAGAAGACATGGTTGTAGAGGGCGATGATGTAGGCACACAGTTCTATAGTATCTCTCATGCCAAGGGTGATCATGTTTGCCTGTCAAATGCACTTGAGTCATTTACAGAGGACCTATATCAAGGTGACTGGTTGCTCATTGGAAGCTATCTGAGCACTTTGACAAGGCAAGATAGGTGGACTGATCAGGAGTTCAAAAGAATACGGAGAAAGGCCTATGGATACTTTTTGAAAGATGGGTACTTATGGAAGCGTCCAAATTAAACAAAGAAATGGAATGCCGATGAAAGTGGTGAATGATAAGGACACTCAAAATGAGCTTATGAAAAAGTTTCATGAGACTCTTTATGATGGACACAGGGGTGTATGGGCCACCTTTACTAAAATGAAAGAGAGGTATTGGTGGAAAGGTATGATGTATAAAGATGTATCTCAATTTGTGAAGTCCTGTGAAACCTGTCAAATGTACGCCATCATGATGGGTTGCACCCTACTTACCCATTGGCCATGCACTACAAGTGGGTAGTAGATCAGGTTACAATGCCATTGGGCTTATGGCAAATGAGATACATAGTGCTTGCAGGAGAAGACTTAACCAACCAAGTTGAAGGTTGTGCTATAAGAACGAAAAGCACAAAAGGGATATGTAAGTTCCCTCTTCGACGATGTAATTAGCGGTTATGGCTGTGTGGGAAAATAACAGCAGATAGGGGTGAGTTGGATGCTGACAAAGCAAGGGAGTTTTTCTATAGGTTGGGCATTAAACTTGCTCACTACTGCATATAATCCTGAGGAAAATGGTGAATCAGAGCGTGGGCATCCTCCTATCATTAAAGATTTGTTGGCTAAGGCCTACAATGGTAAAATGGGAGACTGGTCTAGGTTATTGCCTTATGCTTTATGGGATGAGTGTACAACTCATAGCTCAGTTACTGGTTATATGCCTTTTGAGTTGATGTATGGTCAGAAACCTATAATGCCATTTGAGGATGTAATTCCCACATGGAATGTATTACCTTGGGAAGATGGAATGAGTAGGGAAGGCCTTCTTGCTTTGCGCATACAACAGTTAGAAAGAAGGCCCCAAGATATTGAGATTGCAGTAGCACAATTAAAAGATGCAAGGTTAAAGAATAAGGACAGATTTGACAAGATGCATAGGCTCAGACCTAAAGCTATTGAGGAAGGTGATTGGGTGTTGGTGTATGACAGTAGTCTTGAAAAACAACATTCAACAATAAGAAATCTTTCAAAGAGATGGTTTGGTCCTTATGTGGTTCAGCATGTACATGGGAATGCAACTTATACCTTGCATGAATTAGATGGGACAAAAATGAAGATTCCCATCTCAGGGAAAAGAATCAAGTTATTCAAAAGAACAGATGATATAGATCCCTTTGATTCACAGGAAATCAGAATGAAGGCTCTGATGAAAATGTTATGGATGTGGATGAAGAACAAGAGGATGATGTGCTAGATATTGTTGCAAGCGATGATGAAATCGACATGTATGTTGACTTAAATGAAGACTGAACTTGCAAAAGATATCTGTGGCACATGTCGGAGGATGTGCATGTTTAGAGGGGGTGGATGTCATTCCGTGGCACGTGCATAATGTGAAAACTAAAATATATACCTCACTCTTAATGTTTATGATATGTGGGACCGAATGCTATAATGGACATAGTGTGATATATGCAAAAATAGATGCCACGGCTACAGCCGTGTACATACCTTGCTGGGCGGGCGGGCCCCTACACGTGGCGCTATGGAATTATTTTTTCACATAAATATATGCCTCATTTGCTTTAGGAATTGTACAAATGTCAAGTGTTTCAAAGTGGAACGCTCGTTTTGCCGAGAAAGTTCAATGCAGGCAATCTCGGCCAAAAATAGTAGGTTTCGTGCACTGGTGTAAAAGACGTGTCTAGAGTGCTTACCAAGTGGTAAATTGAGATTCAACATGAAATTTGAGTCCAATGGGATTTTTCCATAATTTCAGGGATTTTCCCAGCTCGTTTGGGCTTTTTACGGACTAAAAAGGGTATTTTTTGGGCAAAAAATGGCTAAAAATGACCTTAAAATGGTCCAAAATAGCCTAAAAATAGCTCAATATAGCTCATAATTCCACATCAATGACGGTGCCATCATTTCTCAAGTTGTGTGGGAAGTTTTAGAGCCAATAATGAGCTCATTTGGACAGATGAGCAAGGAGATACATACATTCCTTTACAGGGTGCTAGTGCAGTCCCTTGCTGCTTCCACTGCACGGTTGAGGCTGTGAGGCCTCCAACTAGGGTTTCCCCTCCTCAAATAACTACTTGGGCTTATCCAATGAAGTACTGAAGCTTCCATGAAATGGTCACAATGAAAAATCCAAGCGTAAATTTAGGGTTTTCAACAGGTTGAATGAGCACTACATCTGTGCAATTGGGAGCGAGGCTACACCTAATCTTCACACACACAAGAATTTTGAGTTGATCTTGGTTCATTTTATAAGTGGAGCTTCCATGGCTGCAGTTTTGTTCTTTTTTAATGTATTTTTGGATCCAAATTGTCTATTCCTTGCTTGATTTTGCTACGAATCCTCACAGTTAGAGGCCCGACGCTTTCCTAGTCGCACTGCACACTTCTTGACAATGGGAAGGCCAAGGCGGATAAAACTTGGATGCACGATAATTGAGGCAAATTAATGGGTGCAAGACAACACAAAAAAATGAGCCAGACGTGGAACCAATTTGAACCCAGGGCCTCGTTGGCCAAATTGAGATGCATGGGCTAACCATCTCACCCGCGCGCATATGCTGTTACCTTGGGCCGCTTCTGTTGGGTTTTATTAAAACATAGGTATTTCTCAAGTTAAGTTTGTTTCCGGGTTTAATTTGTGTCCGTGTTTAGTTTTTAACTGTATATCTACGACTGCGATCTCCCCGATTTTTGTGCGTAAACTTCTCTGCCCTCGATCCCCTTACAACCCCCCCCTCCCTTTTAATGCTATGTGTTACTTAGTACTGAGGTCAGCTTACATCTGTCATTCTGTACTTCCTTTTGTAGGGAGCAATAATCCCCCTTGATCTGTGAATGCATAATCAAACTCTTGTAAGACTTAATCCCATCAAGCCTTATGACCTTTCAATTTTGTTTGATTGGGAAACCAATTAATGCTTTCTTGATCAACCACTATCATACTTTAGCATCATATAAATAGTGCTTCAACTCCTCTCATATATTAGCACTAGCCTAGTCACCCTAGGACAATCTACCAATAAAATCCATATCTATACCGATGGGCTGAAGACTTTTATTGAAAAAGAACTTTGCTAGGAGGAACCTTGGAGCATTTCTTGAACCGATTCTCTCTTCCCCTCAATCGTACATTAGGGGCATGATCGACGTTGCCTTCTATATGCAAGGAAATGTTATTAGGCCTGAAGATAAACCCTCTCTTCAATCTTCATTCATTCAAAATAGCTCAATGCCCTATGCTCTCCCAACTGTTAGGCATTTCTTGCAAACAATGCACTCCAAGCGACTTGCATGCATACTCATTGATGCTTTTCTTCTCAAGCAACCACTATTGGGATATGTGTCCTGACAATGGCACCGCATTAGGCATACATACTGACCACAAGAAACCCACTATATTGAACATTATCATGTATTCTATTGCATTGGGAAAAGATCCTCAGTAACTTGTTGAACTTTGATAATGCTTTTGCTGTTCACCAAGAAATCCACTAATGAGAACATGTATCCTAGATCCTCGTCGCAACACTTGTCAACGAATTGTTGTGCTCTGACAACAACATTGCATTTGGCATACGTACTCACCAATGTTTTTGGGGCTCATGCAATGCACTGTTGCAAAATAAGCTTGTTTGGGCTCTGACATGTGCTACACATTCGACATTAGTACTCACCAATGGAATGCAAGCACCATGATGAGACAACATGTTGACATAATCTCATTGTGCATACTTTCTCACCTATGTCTACTTCTTGCATGGGTTACGCCACATGCCTTCAAGATGCTAAGCATAGGTCATCGAATTGTGAGAGAGGCCCTCGCTTTGAAGTTAAAAGAAACCTAATTCTTTGCCCATGATGGAGTTGGACATACCTTGTAAGTCGTCTAGGCCAGGGAGAGGGGCCAATTACCAGATGGGCCCCTCTTTAATGATGAGCCATCCCCATTTCTTTTTTTATCTTGAGGCACCAAATCAAGCACACTCAGCATGGTGTTGTGGTTAGAAAAATGCAGCGCGGCTAATCCTCATTGGCACTAGTGTGCATTTAATCAAGCCTTGTTGTTTGCAACGAAACTAATTACCCTTTTGACAGTTTCACCACTCCCCCCCATATTTGTTACACAAGAAAACTAATTTCTCTGTCGTGCTTCGTCTAAAGATCACAATTCACGATGCAGGTTTTGGCGATAGAGACCATTCATGCTCAAAATGGCGGAGGGTAGTTGCTGGAGCTAGAGGTCTCTAATTTTTTTTTCAAGGGAGAATATCATGTTGAATTGATATAAGACAAACAACGCAATTCAAAGCCCACCAAGAGTCCCTAATTAAGGCTGAATTCAGATAGCACGGCAAGAATGTTCCGCATAGGGGAATCCAAATGCCATGGCTTCACCTGATTTGCTACAGGAAAGCGTTCTCTTCCGCCGGGCGCGCCATAGCTCTTCCCCTCCCCCCCCCGCCCCCCCTCAAAAGACTGCATGCCTCTCTCAACATCTCCCTCTTTTTCACTTTACCTCCTCCAAGGTCGTTCAGACTATGCAATGACAGGCAAGCAACTAACCTTTCTTCCTGCGGGTAGGTCTGAACCCAACCTAAATATTTCATCATCAAATTTTGTACACATTTTTTAGGCTTTCTTTTAGCCTTTTTAAGGATATTTTTTAGGCTTTGTAATAAAAATAGCTTGCGTATAAAAGGCTTTGCCGATCTGTCTCTCTCTCTCTCTCTCTCTCTCTCTCTCTCTCTCACTCACTCACACACACACACACACACACACACACACACAGTGCAGGCAGTGCTGCCGTGTGCACGTTAGTGACAACCTTCTTTGCTAATGTCAACTTCTTTCCTAGGGCGACGTGCCTTCAAGATGCAAGCATAAGTGACTCATTTTGAACAAGGTCCACACTTTGCATGCCTTGAAAACAATCTAGAGGGATCTGATGTGATCACTTCCATCTAAGCTTGGAGAGCAACACAGGTGTGAAAAATTCCAAGCTAGGATTGAGTAGGCCAATGAAAGAATTTCCAAGGAAAGAAAATTGTTACAAAGAGGAAAGAAAGATGCGATATAGTCACCTAAGATGGTGTTTTCTTTTTCAACCAGCTAGGGATTTAGCCACCTCGAGAAAAATATGGTAAAAACAAAGATTCAAGCGACCACCATCTTCCTACAGCTCATCAAATCAATGAATAGAGCTCTTCTCTTCACAATTTTGGCCTTCAACTTCACCATTCTTGGCTTTTCAAGGAATCTCAAAGGCTAATCTCTTCTGTCCCTTTTTAGGAAGAACTTTAACACAAACATACGATATGAATTAACAAAGATCAACTCTCACAGGCATTTTGTAAAGAGATGAGTGGCAAGTGCATAGTTTTTGAAAGAATCTAGAGCATTTTTCACAGACTGAGAATGTTCAATACGGCACATGCCCTTTCATATGGCACCTTCATGAACCTCTCAACCTACAAAGCATCCCCGCAAATGTTCTTGTTAGCCTCATATAGCCACTGGAATGGGAGCTAGTCTCTTTAGACAGTTTATTCAAGTGTTAGAATTCAGAGCTACTAGTTATCTCATCAATTCAATTAATGAGAACTAAAACAGAGTACTGGACTGAAATAGAGAACTAAACTGGAATGTTATATTGAAATGAAAGACACAACTGGAAGACTGGAATGGTATTTGCAGATTCTGATTAATAGCTCAAGGATAACTAGTACAGTGTACACTGAGTTAAGATCAAATAATTAAATGAGTAAATGATTACAGGGTGAATCTAGAAGCTAAGAGCTCGTAACCCAAAAGTGTTAAGAAATCCAAAAGCCACAAAACCAAGAAGCCTGGTTATAGTGTAGCGGGTCCTATTTATAGCTCTCAGGAGTTACTGTGCTAACTGCCTACGGTAATTAATGCCAGTGTAACTGTTCTCCATTCCCGTTGGTCGGCCTTCTAAGGGGCAGTTCCTGCCTGCTGGGAATGTCCTCGCCTTCAACATCCTTCCCTCCTTTATTGAATTTTGGTATAACTCCAAAATTTTTGAAAAAAAATCCACTACCTGATTCTGATTTGGTGTTGAAAAAACCATCTATTTTTTTGATTTGGCCGATGTTCCTCATGATAATACTCTTTTGATATTGCAAGCTTTATACCATACTTCATGCTTGTTGGTGCTTGACACCCCTATAGTTGTAATTCCAAGGGTGATCAACCAAAGAGATTCCAGTGCCTAACTGGGAAAATCCATCGTCTGATTCTGAGATAGAACTACCCAGTATCCTTCCCCTGAACCTACTTCCTCTTGCCCTTCTTCTATGTTGGTGCCTCAAAATTCCCAGTGCCTGCATTGTCCTTCTAGATAAGTCTGTAAATGGCCTCCTGCTCAAGATGATTCCACCTTTCAGTGGACATCTCAAATTCATAAGGTGTAAGGGCGTTGTAGGTTTTGGTGTCGGGATCATACAAACTGCGTCTGCCCTTTGTTAGACGGGTTCTGGCCAATTTATGACAATGCGAGGCTTTGTGGATCCATGCCTGCAGGAGAGGCTAATTCGTCTTAGTTCTAACTTTAAAGAGAATCTCAATCATCTCTCTATATTGTGGTCCTAGTCTTGGTTTGGTAGTGATATCCTTTTTAGGAATCTTGAAGACTCCACAGTCAGTTGAAATAACTAATTTGTGATCTTCATTAATCCACGGATCTGGATCTTCTATTGTCCCATATAGAGTTTGACCTTTTGCATTTCTCCCTGTAAATCCATGATAGTATCCAGAGGGCGTCATTGATCAGTGATTCCCAGGCTTTCCATTCCATAGTGGCTCGCTCATACAAATCCTCGAGTTCATTACTGATGCTGAAGTAAGTGAGCCGATCCACTGGTTCTGGATGATGAGGATACAAGGATGGGAAAAATCTAGGCAGTTCAGCCTCTTTAGCAGGTAATGCATAGAGGAGAACTGGAGAATTAGGCACAAACTTCAAAAAATCAAGAACATCTTGGCTCTATTTGGACCAGCTGAAAGAGTTTTCGGAGAGCAGTTGCCTATTCTCCTACTGTCATTTGAACTTGGGGTCGTTTACTGCTGGAAGACTGATCTTTAATGATGACCTGCACCCTTTGATCCAAAACTCCTCTGGCAATTTTCAATCTGAAGCAACACTTCTTTCAGTTGAGTCCTGACCACCTTCATACATCTGTATGTAGGTCTGTTTCCTAGCACTGAGATCCAGTTCAAGAGCTAGAGAGTGTCGATGTGTAGTGGACTGTCGTTGCCAATGTGGATTGATTGTCATATCATCAGAAGTCAGCGTCCACTCAGATACCCTTTCTAGTAGTTGGATACTAATGGGATGCACAGGTAATTGACATAGCTCTTGATCATGAAAAGCAATTGACTTCCAGTGCTGAATCATTTCTCTTGCTCCTACATATAGACTTTGGAAGTGTTCTAGGTCAGAGATAAGAGTATCATCCTCCAAATAATTTCTAGTAATAGGAGCTTGCTGGTGTCTTAATCTCTTGTTCAGTGTGATGAGATCTAAAGAGTGTTGCTCATCAGCCTCAAAGGATGCAATCACAGCTTTGTCTTTTTCCTTGCAGTCTGAAATGTGTTGTGACTGGTGTACTGGAGAAACTCCAGTGTTGCCCTTATCATGATGTCCACTACCTTGATACTGATAATCAGACTCTTGGTCATCCTGGTCAAGCTGGTCTTTGTTGGGTTCACTATCCCCTATGGCAGCTGATCCTCTAGCTCCAGAGCCTGCATCATAATCAGGTTTGTCTGCCAGGTTGTCCTCCCCTTATCCTACTCTTCTTCCCTCTCAGACTCCTCATCATAATCATTTTGCTTACTGATATAATCTATGATGGCCTGATTTTCTAAGGTTGTGTTCTATTCAGAGAGATTTTCCCTGCAAATCCCTCATCATCGTCTCCATGAGTACCTTTAGATTGTCCATATTCAGAGTTACATTGCCTTGTGGATTCAAAATATCAGCATGGTTATTATAAATGTATCTCTCTTTAAGGGAAGCCTTTAATGCAGTGTGGGTTGTCAGAAGTTCATTGAAGTCTACACGCTTCATTCATAGCATTGTTTGAAATCTATCAGCATCTCTTAACAATAGCTTGGTACCAAAACACGACACTTTAAGTGTCCTTTTTTAACAAATTTAAATTAAATGCTACTTGCATTAGACAATTTATTTAAGAAAACCCGCTTGGTATGGTTAAATATGTTAGCTAGAGGGTCTTCTAAAAATATAACCTTGCATTTTAGAATCTATCATGATCAAGAACTATACTCATCAAGTTGACCCTCATAAGACTGCGATTAAGGCTTTGAGGAAATTTCCCTTATAAGGTCAATAAAAAATGAAGGGACCTTGTAGAAAATTTTAGGTGACTCTTCCACAAGTTTGTTGTAGATAATTGAAAGTTTCATGTGCAAAAAATGTGATTTTGGAGTATATAAAACATTGGAAAGTTCCATGTGTTTGATATGGTCATTTCAAGCATATTGTTGTATACAACAAAATATATGTTTCTGATGTATTTGTGAGTTTTAGAAAGTAATACATTGCTTGACCTTTCCATTGAGCACTCAAGGTGGCAAGTAGAAGGTCTTTGGTATACAACAATTATTAGATCATTTTAAATATTCAAAACTACATAAGAGAAAACTTTCATATTTTCATTCTTGACACATAAACATTCAAAACCTCAAATAATATCAAACTTTCCATGTAGATCAACTAAATGTATCAAAGTACATGGTACATACACAATTGGGGTGCCTAAAACGTTGGTTTTAATGTTATTATGGAAAACTCAAGATTTTCAAGAGTTTTTGCACGATAAAGAATTCAAGATAGAGTTCAAGCAACGAGATTTAATTGAGTTAGGGAGCCCAAAAAATACATAATAATCAATATTTAATTCTCCTAAATGATTTTCTCATATTAAACTGATTTTCTCATATTAAACTGATCATTTAATGTGGGGAAGTGCCAAGGGAGAAAAAGCTAGAATATTGGTTAAGCTAGCAGACCGGCCACTGTAGGGATCCAAAGGAGGGAAAATAGGGATCCAAAAGGGGGGCCATCTGCAAAAGAGCCATGTGCAACCATGGGCTAAAAAGACCCTAAGGTTCAGCCCATTAAGACTTCCAAAATGCTAAGGTTCCAAAATTCAAAGGTTGTGTCCAAAGGTCAACCCTAGGGGAAATTGGATGCTTTGAGTGTGACCAAAAAGTCTTTTCAAATCCCTACTTGGGAGGGGGCAAGCCTTTCTTGTAGGGGATGAGAGAGAAAGCCACACACACACACACACAAGCCCCCTTTACACAAAGGGAATGAGGGACACATGTCAGCTCCCTAGGCCAGATGCCCACAAGGTGTACCCAATTCCTATTGGATGGCCTTGGAGGTGGACCAATGAGAATTAGGCTAGAGTAAATCTAGTTTAATTAATTTAAAAACACTTAATAAAAGAAAAAATGAGAATTAAGTCCTCTAGAAGACTATTGGACTGTCTCCCAAGGGGTCCAATGAGCATTCAGTAGCCCAATGGCTTCCCTGATTCCTATTGACTAGGAGGCACAGGGGTCCAATGAGAGTTTAGTTTAATTATTAAATTACCTAAAGCTCTCACAAAAGGGGAAAGGGGGACACATGTTAGAAGGCTATCACTTATGCTGCTTAATTGTGATAGGCTAGCCCTGGGGAGGTCCAATGGGGAGCCTGCAAGAGCAAATAGCAAGAGGGCTCGCCCAAGAGAGAGAAGGGGCTGATTTTTGCAAGGCATTATCACACACACACACACACACACACACACACACACACACAAAATCTCATGTGTGAAGAAAGAGAAGACTATCTCTTCCCAAGCTTTAATGGAGAGCTCATCACCTACTCCAAGCTTGTGAGATAGAAGCCTACATCGACACACTCTTGGCATGTGGATGCAAATCCAACCAAGAGCCAAGCTTCAATGCATGCTCATCTCCTCTACCAAGCTAATTACTAAGCGAAGCTATGCTAATATGAGTGATTATGTGAGGAGATGTACATCTTTCTCGTAAGATACTCCTTCTTCCTCTCAATCTACTCTCATACCCTGCTAGCTCTCACCATCTTCGAATTTGAAGGTGTGTGAGGTCTTGCGTCTGAGACCGGGGATAATTTAAGTTGTGTTTGCTAAGTGTTTTGCTTAGTGCATGAAGCTTTCATCTTCATTGCACTGGCTAGTCTTGAAGGAACACAAAGAATTGTATTGTACAATGTCTCTCTTGATAGGAGAAACCATAATACAAATCCTTTTGGAGGGGGGGCAGGCTCCATGCAAATCCGGTCCTCAACTATTGTCAATAGCTTAATTTCTCTCTCTTTTGAAAGTATTGTTGATGCTATCTAACTAGGTGTTATGCTTTTTGTTGCTCTCTCCACCCAAGCACTCTTGTAATTCTCATTAGGAATCTATTCTAATGAAATGCCCACTATGTTCATGCTAATTTCCGCTACACACAAGTTTTTAGGCCATTAAATGTTACATTGGTATCAGAGCACAAAGTTTCTCTTTTCTTGCTCAAGAAGGGAGGTCCTCAAGCTAGCTATAAATGGTTGGTATTATTAATTGACTGTGAGTAAGTAGAATAGGGATTTTTCAGCCATGCAGTGTGCCTGCCTTCGTGCAGTTAATGGGGCATCACCGTTGAGAGCTATGGTCTTAATAGTGGAGTCCTACGGGGCTTGCCTACGGCTTAACCACTATTGAGCTATTAGAAGCTTGACAGGAGCCGGTGCTGTTTTGGTTTTGAAAAACCCTCTCTTCTATTCCTTGCAATTAATGGTATTCGAGCCACGGGTACAATAGCTTGAGTGCTTTTTCTAAGGGGGTAAAGAGGAGTAGAAACTAGGGCTTGAACTAGCAAAGTACATCTAAAAAGTTTACACCTAAAAGTTGTTAGAATGGCTGACAATAGTAAAGAGAGTGAAATTAATGTTGATAACTTTGATTTTGCTAATGAGCAAGCTACTAATGATGCTCCGATGCTTGTTAACTATCTTGTTTCTAGGCTTCAACAAGCCATGGGCAATCCATCTCTCCAAAGTGAAGTGCAACGGCAGCTCCGTGCTGACGGGATTCTCCAAGCTCATCACCATGACAAGAGAACACCTATGAAGCCTCCTTGTGAGACTACCAAAAGAGGTCTCTCTCCAATTCGGGAAGAAGAAGTGAATCCGTACGAAGGGCTGAAGAATTTACTTCTTGATGATGCATCTCCTCCCCATAGGAGAACTCAAGAGCCTCCACCGAAGGAACGAGAAAGAAGTGAGTCTCCCGCCACCTCAACGGAGATGGCTCCACAAAGACGGCGGGCTAAACGCTCTCCATCACCACCAAAGCGGAGAAGACCATCACACTCTTCTCCACGCCATAATTCAAAGAGGGATGATAAAAAACAAGAGAAGAAAAAGGCGAGAAAGAGGACACCCTCTTCTCCATCTTCTTCATCCTCTTCCTCTTATGAAAGTAATGGTGAAGACAACGAAGATCAAGACAAGAAAAAGGCGAGAAAGAGGTCACCCTCTTCTCCACCTTCTTCAAATTCTTCACCTTCTGAAGAAAGTGATGGTGCAACCTTTGAACCATCAAAAAGAAGAGGCCATAGGAAATCCTATGCCGCATGGAAGAGGTTGTCCAAGTTGAAGAAATTCAAAAAAGGAGGGAAGAGCATCTCTTTCCTTACCTATGATGGTACCTTTGGTGCTACGGACAAAGTCTTGGCCTTTATCCAACAGGTGGATGCAGCGTTTGGAGATGAGGGCTTCACGGAGTCCTCTAAGTTACGCATGTAGCTATGCACTTTCAAAAGTCCGCCAAACAATGTTGGTCTAGCCTACGAGCCAACGGTGAAGCTCCACGAACATGGAAAGCTTTAAGAGATTCCATTATGAAGGAGTTTTTGGCCACCGATGCCAAAGACAAAGTACTCACCGAATGGCGAAGCTTAAAGCTCTCTCCCTATGAATCCATCCACAAATATGTAGACAAGTTTTGAGACCTACAAATCAAAGCCACTGTCTTCAAAAAGTTGGATTTTGGAGAGCAAAAGCAACAATTTTGTGCGGGCTTAACCGAACAAATGGCGGAGTATGTCAACTCCCAAACGCCACGTACCATATCGGCGGTAATACACCATACTATGGTGGCCTCTCGAATCAATTTCCAAACGGGGGCTAAAAGAATAATAAGCCCACGGAAAACAAGGGTTCCAACAAGCCTAAGGGGAAGGACAATGTCCAAAAGTCTCCTAAGGGAAACTCCAACAAAGCTAAAGAGAAGGGAGTTTACAAAGGTAAAAGCAAACTCTCTCCTGAAGAGCTTGAGCGTTATCGCAAGGATAACCGGTGTTTCAAGTGCGGCGAACAAGGGCATGCGTACCGCGCTTGTCCCCAAAAGAACAACCGCCAAGATCCTCCTAGAGCTTCCTTGGTTGAAATCCAAGAGTAGGAGACTCACCAAACTCACCACAAAGGATCTCCTCTATGCCATGCTTGGGGAAAGGTAAGAGAACATGATGCTTTTATTCTCTTTGACCCTGGTTCTACTCACAATTTTATATCTATAGAGTTGGCCACCAAGGGGGCTTTCCAATCAACGAGCAAAGAAAATTGAGCAAAGCTAATTACTGAGCAAATATGTGCAGCACCCTTGAAAAATTGATGCAAGTGTAAGGTATATTGAAGAAAATAATTTTGTCCATGCTGGATTCGACTAGCACCACAACACAAAAAGGTCGTACATCTAAAATTACCACAAAGCAGAGGAGGCTTCAAAATCTCAAACCTCCTTACATGTTGAGGCCCTAAGAAAATTCCACGTCATAAAGTATCTCTAGCTATCTCATAAACTTCGCTACCATGGAACCTTGTGGTGGATGCCATGGAGGAGGTGTCGCACGTGGAATTTTCTTCAGATTCAAGGGCACTATGTTCTTTGGGTATTGGATCAACCCAACTTGGGTTAAGCCATGTCTCGATTTCTACGGGTGGATGCTCTTGAAGGAACTTTTGAACCCGACGCTAGGGTTGTTCCAAACCTACATAACATGTGGGTTCCCCCTCTATGGATTGCTATGAGCAAATGCAACACTTTTTAAAGAAAATTTTCTCAATTTTTAATTGTTTTTAGATTTTTTAAAAATCTACATGCACGAAGAGAAATAAAAATTATAAGACAAAGTAGGCCGACTCCCTTTTTGTGACTTAGATCAGTGGATAGTTGTTAGATCAGTGATGAGCCTCTGGTCCTTAGATCGGTAGAGAGCCCTCTCATCAATTTATGTCAAATATGAAGTCCTTGGCCAAACAAAGTCAAAGTGATCAAGTGTCCTTTCCTTAGATAAAAGGTATTTTTCCCCTCATAGATCTAAGCTAGATTGATGGAGGAAAATTGGTCTCGAACCTGCGAGCAGGTTGCCTAGTCAGTCTAGACATGTGGGAATCACCTCTGTGTGATGTCAGATCTCGGAGATAAACCCTTAAAATGGCTCAAATTTTTGAGTAGCCCCTTGCGTGAAAATTGATTGAAAGCAACACCAAATGTGTCCCCATGTGCCAATAATAGCCCTTGGCCCATTTTTCTCATCTTAATATCGTGCCGTTTCAATTTCAAAAATGCTGGTTGAAGGCAAGCGTAAAAGGAGAAATGCCGCCCCAAAATAGAGAAAAATAGTGTGAAAATTTGAAAAAACGACCTTATTTTTTTAAAAAAATCCTCTTGACAAATTCAAGAAAAGGAATTTTGTATAATTGGGAAAATGGTTTGTCCCGAATACTAAATACTACGATCTTCTCTCACAAGAAGTTTTGGACAAATTCTCACAATAATTCCCACATTCTGACTTACCTCGACATCATGAGCTTCTACTCGAGAGGCACTGCATACCTAGCTAGGTATGAGGTGCCTCTGGAGGAGAAGCTCATGATGTTATGCATTGTATGAAGAACACTGAAAAGACTCCGTTTTCTTACATGAGAAAATTTCCAAATCTTCTTCTCTCTCTCTCTCTCTCTCTCTCTCTCTCTCTCTATCTCTCTCTCTCCCCACCAATCTCGGAGAACTTTTACCACCCTTGATTGTGGGAACAAGCCCATGAAAGTTTTTTAAGAGAGAAAAAACGGATTTTTTAATTATTATGATGAGGGTAGCAGCTTGGCGCCGCCATCCTCCCAAAGCGCCCAAAGGCCCTCCCCCATCGCCATACATCATCGCCATCAGCTCTCTCTCTGTGACTCGTTCTTAGCTGGCCAGGAATCTCTCTCTCTCTCTCTCTCTCTCTCTCTCTCTCTCCCTCTCTCTCTCTCTCTCTCTCTGTTTTTGGCGGCATAAGCAGACACACACCCTCTCCCTCATGCTGTGCGTATTCTGTCTAGCTGATCCTTCTTGTCGATGCATCATGGGGAAAGCAGAGACAAGAGTCTTGTTCTCTACACTCTGGCCATACCAGACACGGCGTGTCCATCTCTATCACATGGAGTTAAACACGCAAGCAGCTTCTTTGCCCTCGCTAGTGACCGTACTACGTGATCATGGGTTCTTAAGAGCACGACAGAGTTTTATTTTGCGCTTGCCTAGCAGACATAGGATCAACACCTCCAACTGCGCCTTCCGCCGTTCAAAGCTGTGTAGTGATGCTCGTCTAGGCATCTCATCGGCCAATGAGGCTATGAGGCCTTTGGGTGAAGAAGCCATCGGAGTAGATGCAGGGTGGTCGATACTGAATACGTCCACCGGTAATCAGAGGGAGAGCATATTGAAGCTTCATGGAAACCTGTTGGAACCAGTCCGCGCCGGTGCAGACCAGTTCCAGCAGGTTCAACAAGCACTCTATAATCGAAGCTTTCAAAGCTGCATAGTAGTAATGGGAGAGAGTCAGAGAGAAAAAAAGTGCCAGGTTTTCCGTTTGCGATCGTCGCACCCCTCTCCAACTGCCCCTCTCCAACCCTTCTGAAACCTGTTCAAGTCCGCGGCGGCGCGGACCAGTTCCAACAGGCTTTCGAATCTTTATTTATAAACATATTATCAACTTCAGCGGGCCTTCCCACTCCGAGTAGGGCTAGAAAAATACTTTTTACTAACCGGTGAAAATAATGACAAGCTTATATCGGCTTTTAGGTCAAAATTTGAAGCTTTTGCCAGTAATTACACTAAAACTTGTGTAAATTTTCCCGTTTTCTCAAAAGCAATCTCAAAATTTAATCGGGATTTAAAATTTTCATAAGGTTAAAATACATTGCATCCTGATTTTCTTCTAGCACATGGTCTTCCTATAGACTTTGTGATTGTAAGTGAGACCAATGCATGCTAGCGCATACCAATTTTAGCACTGGGCGACACCAATTTCGGCAATGGAGAATTTGAGCGCTATTGTAATGGGATTGGATTCTACTGCTATATATTTTTTGTTTTTTTATATAAAATGAGCAAGTTGTCAAAACTAGATTCCACGCACTTACTAGATCTAAGTGTAGATTTAATCATAGGAATCCGTAAGATCCCATTTCTCATCTCTCATGATCTCATATGTAGCTAATCGTTACACAAAATTCCGGGGGAGGGTTGAACCCCAAAGTTTTGGGGTTGCTAGATCACTTAGGCACACTCCTAGAGTGAGAGCATCATGTGAAAAGGAATGCCTCGACATGCCCCCCTCATCCCCATTTGCGGCCCTTTCATTTTCACTGACCATCTTGAATTGGTGTTGCTATTGTCCTCAACCGGCGACGACTAGGACTGCACAACCTTTCTACTACCAATGGTGGGTTGCAGCTGTGCTTGTCCACTTTCGCTTGATCCTACCTCTCATGGAACATCTCTAAAAGATTCTCACTATTTATATGTATTTTCAAAATGTGTGTTGCATATTTGATCACATTTATATTTAAAAAAAGGCTCTCGTGCATGTTCAAGAAGCCAGACAACTGTGTCGAAACGGGTCCCCGACACCATGGACCCATTTTGGCAGTTGTTCAAAACAGTTTATGTGTTTTAAACATTTATGAGGGTATCATGAATTCACGTTATTCAATTTGGCCGAATAAAAGTGTATGTCTCATACACATAAAAGTTAAAAAATGAAACAATGAGGGTATTTAATTATGTAGTCATGCAATTCATCACGGTTCCCAAAGAGGGAAGGCTTCCTTGAAAACCACAATTAGAGTCATTACTACACTGGACATTAGCACACATAGATTTGTTTCACAAATAAATTTATTGCTCAGAGACATGCTCGTTTCTTTTCTCGCTCGAAAAAACTCGCTCACCATTTTGTAAGACTCGCCACCAAGCTAGGCATACAATCCTACGAGAAGGGAGATGTCCTACCTGTAGATAGTGCTTTCAAGGAGCAAGAAGCTTCAGTCACTCCCTTAATCGGGAAATTGAGGCTTCATGTTCAAAGCTATGTGGAAAAAGAGGACTTCTTTAGCTCTCCTCTCAAGGATGAGGATGTAATCCTAGGGGCACCATGGTTTGACCGCCTGGCTGCCAATGTTAAATTTCCTGAAAGGAGAATCTCCTTTAAGTTCAGGAAAAAAGACATGTATATGGATGCTAAGGAAATGGGTAACACTATCCCCATTGTACATACACCAGCTTTCAACAAGTCAATAAAGAGCTCTATTTCCGTGTACATGATTTTTGTTACAGATTCTCAAAATGAACCTAATGCTCTAGCAAAAGAAAATAAAAGCAACCAAAAGGAATTAGAGTTATCCAATTTTCTCAAGGGGTTTCAAGATGTTTTTATTGACGACATCCCTTGTGAGCTACCTCCTAAACGAGGTAATGATGACCATGCAATTGAACTTCTTCCAGGAAGTTCACCGCCTAATAAACCTCCTTATACAGTTTCTCAAGCTCAACAAGAGGAGATTATGCGGCAAGTGCATGAGTTAGTTGAGAAGGGCATGGTTAGGCCTAGCTCATCTCCATTTTGCT
The DNA here is from genome assembly GCF_014529385.1 of Adiantum capillus-veneris. Lineage (NCBI taxonomy): Eukaryota > Viridiplantae > Streptophyta > Polypodiopsida > Polypodiales > Pteridaceae > Adiantum > Adiantum capillus-veneris. The sequence continues at coordinate 25,576,172 of NC_140948.1, read as the reverse complement.
CACCTGTGCTATTAGTGCAAAAGAAAGACGGCACATATCGTATGTGTGTCGACTATAGAGCACTAAATAGGATCACTATCAAGAATAGGTTTCCCGTTCCATGGGTAGAAGACCTATTTGATAAGCTACAAGGATCGACCTACTTCAGTAGCATTGACCTAAAAAGTGGCTATCATCAAAAAAGGATAGTTGATCAAGATATTGTAAAGACCGCATTTCGCACCACATTTGGTCTTTATGAATACATTGTCATGCCTTTTTGCTTGATGAATGCACCAGCCACATTCAACCGCTTGATGGAGAAGCTGTTCAAGCCTCATCGAACCTTCACTGGAGTGTTCTTTGATGATATTATCCTCTACTCTAATTCGTTAGACGAACACAAGCAACATCTCCAGGTAATATTTCAAGTTTTGAGAGAGAATAAACTTTATGTTAATCGAAAGAAAAGTGAATTTTTCTTGCAAGAGGTTCAATATTTATGTCACATTATCTCTCAAGATGGCATCCAAATGGATCCATCAAAGTTAGAGGTAATAAAAGGATGGCCTAAACCAAGGAATCTTCATGAACTAAGAAGCTTTATAGGTATGTGTGCATACTATAGACGCTTCATAGAAAAGTTCTCACAAATTGTGCGACTATTACATGACCTAACAAAGAAAAGAGTTAGGTATACATGGTATGCTAAGGAGAACAATGCTTTCGAAAAGCATTAAGAAAAGCTTATCTCTCAACCTGTGCTTACACTACCGGATCTCTCAAAACCATTTGAGGTCCAATGTGATGCTTGTGGTGATTGCCTTGGAGCTGTTTTGCTCCAAGAAGGGCACGCCATAGGCTATGAGAGTCGAAGGCTCGACCCTGTTGAGCAAGCTCTAGGCATATATGAAAAGGAACTCCTTGCAGTTCTACATGCCTTAGACTCATGGAAGCACTATTTATTGGGGACTCCTTTCATTCTGCGAACGGATCACCAAACTCTTAAGTACTTCATGACGCAGACCAAGCTCTCCGACAAACAAATGAGGTGGGCAAATTTCCTTTCGCAATTTCATTTTCATATTGCTCACATTGTTGTCAAGCATAATCAAGTAGCTGATGCACTCTCAAGACGACCGAGAGTGAATGCGGTTTCCATAGCCACTCACAATGATCTATCTTCAATGATAGATGAGTACGCTATTGATCCTGATTTAGAGATATGATTTCAGCCCTTTCATTAGGGAAGAAAGAAGAACCATTTACTTTACAAGATGGTTATCTTCTCTATGGCAATAGACTATACGTTACTAACTCACTACGTGAGAAAGTAATGTATGAATCTCATGCTCCACCTTATGCGGGGCATAGAGGGATTGAGTCTACCTCAAAGGGAATTGAAACATATTTCGATTGGCCTACCATGAAAGTGAACATACAAGAATATGTTTCTAAATGTGTGGTATGCCAAAAGACAAAATTTGATAGAGGGAAGCAACTTGGATTGCTTCAACCCTTGCCAATCCGTATTCACCATGGGAGAGCATATCCATGGATTTTATCTTTGGATTGCCTAAGTCTATCCATGGGAATACGGGAATATGGACGATAGTAGACAGTTTCAGTAAACAAGCTCATTTTATACCTATCAAAAAGACTATCAAAGCCCATCAAAGGGCAACCCTCTTCATGTCACAGATTTTCAAGTACCATGGCTTGCCAATGTCCATAGTGTCGGATAGAGATCCTAGAATGACCATTAATTTCTGGAAGGGTCTCTTTGAGAATTTAGGGACAAGGCTAAACTTCTCTTCGGCCTATCATCCAGAAACGGATGGCCAAAGTGAAATAGCTAACCTAACAATTCTCGATCTACTAAAAGCCTATGTAACGGAAGTAGATCAAAGATCCCAATGGGAGAAGTACTTACCCTTAGTGGAGTATGCTTACAATAACACTGTACATAATTCCATGCGAAAATCACCTTTCGAGGTAATTGAAGGAAGATCAAAAAGTCCCTTGATACTTAAGGTACATGGGAAGATCTTCGTTGCAGATGAGTATAGCCGAGACCTACAAGAATCTTTTCAAAAGATTAAGGATGCTATCTCTATCTCACAGCAAAGGCAAAAGGCTCCTGTTGACAAGCACAGAAGAGCCCAAGCCTTTAAAGAAAATGATTGGGTCTTATTAAAGTTTCCCAAGGCTCGATTAAGGCACACGACGGGCAAGAATCCTACGGGCCACCAAAAGTACTATGCTAAACTAGCAAAAAGGTACTATGGTCCCTTACAGATTCTTAGGCCAATCAATGAGATGGCCTATCAACTCAAGTTGCCCAATCATTGGCTCATACACAATGCTTTCCATGTGAGCCTATACAGCCTTACAAAGAAGAGCCACCTCAAGAACCAACTATTGAAGACCCACCGGAGATCGAGGACCAAGAGGAGGTGCTGCAGCCCGAGTCCATTCTCCGACATGAAGACAAGGTACTAAGAGGCGGTAAGACCATCCGATGATATCTTATTAAGTTTAAGAATTATCCTTTTGAAGATGCTAGATGGATGCAAGGCATACAATTAAAGGATAACATAAACCTTGTCAATGCTTACAATGATTCCCAAGAGTAAGCAAATGTACAAAATGTTAAAAATGAACAAAGTTTTTTGTCTTGTAAGACTCTCTTTTTCTTTATTGTGCACAAAAATTAAGTAGTATGGATGCTTAGATCAAGTTTGTGGAGACGACGTCTCCCAAACACCAGGTAGAGCTTGTCACTCTACTATGGAAGACTAATAGGACTAATGTGCAGACATGCTTGCGGCAGCCTCAGGCTCTCAAGCACCAAATGGACTAGTCATCCATTGTGGAATGATGTCGTAGGGTAACATAGGGATCCTCTACCCGCTAAGAAAAGGACTCATGAATATGCTTTATCTTCTCTACACCATAGTCGAGGACGACTATGATTTCAAGAGAGAGGTAATGTCATAATAATCAATATCTAATTCTCCTAAATGATTTTCTCATATTAAACAAATCATTTAATGTGGGGAAGTGCCAGGGGAGAAAAAGCTAGAATATTGGTTAAGCTAGCAGACCAGCCACTGTAGGGATCCAAAGGAGGGAAAATAGGGATCCAAAAGGGGGGCCATCTGCAAAAGATCCATGTGCAAAAATGGGCTAAAAAGACCCTAAGGTTCAGCCCATTAAGACTTCCAAAATGCTAAGGTTCCAAAATTCAAAGGTTGTGTCCAAAGGTCAACCCTAGGGGAAATTGGATGCTTTGTGTGTGACCAAAAAGTCTTTTCAAATCCCTACTTGGGAGGGGGCGAGCCTTTATTGTAGGGGATGAGAGAGAAATCCACACACACACACACACACACACAAGCCCCCTTTACACAAAGGGAATGAGGGACACATGTCAGCTCCCTACGCCAGATGCCCACAAGGTGTACCCAATTCCTATTGGATGGCCTTGGAGGTGGACCAATGAGAATTAGGCTAGAGTAAATCTAGTTTAATTAATTTAAAAACACTTAGAATAAAAGAACCAATGAGAATTAAGTCCTCTAGAAGACTATTGGACAATCTCCCAAGGGGTCCAATGAGCATTCAGCAGGCCAATGGCTTGCCTGATTCCTATTGGCCAGGAGGCAAAGGGGTCCAATGAGAGTTTAGTTTAATTATTAAATTACCTAAAGCTCTTACAAAAGGGGAAAGGGGGTCACATTTCAGAAGGATATCACTTATGCTGCTTAATTGTGATAGACTAGCCTTGGGGAGGTCCAATGGGGAGCATGCAAGAGCAAATAGCAAGAGGGCTCGCCCAAGAGAGAGATGGGGCTGATTTTTGCAATGCATTATCACACACACACACACACACACACACACACACACACACAATCTCATGTGTGAAGAAAGAGAAGACTATCTCTTCCCAAGCTTTAATGGAGAGCTCATCACCTACTCCAAGCTTGTGAGATAGAAGCCTACATCGACACACTCTTGGCATGTGGATGCAAATCCAACCAAGAGCCAAGCTTCAATGCATGATCATCTCCTCTACCAAGATAATTACTAAGCTAAGTTATGCTCATATGAGTGATTATGTGAGGAGATGTACATCTTTCTCGTAAGATACTCCTTCTTCCTCTCAATCTACTCTCATACCCTGCTAGCTCTCACCATCTTCGAAGGTGTGTGAGGTCTTGGGTCTGAGACCAAGGATAATTTAAGTTGTGTTTGCTAAGTGTTTTGCTTAGTGCATGAATCTTTCATCTTCATTGCACTGGCTAGTCTTGAAGGAACACAAAGAATTGTATTGTACAATGTCTCTCTTGATGGAAGAAACCATAATACAAAGCCTTTTGGAGGGGGGACAGGCTCCATGCAAATCCGGTCCTCAACTGTTGTCAATAGCTTAATTTCTCTCTCTTTTGAAAGTATTGTTGATGCTATCTAACTAGGTGGTTTGATTTTTGTTTCTCTCTCCACCCAAGCACTCTTGTAATTCTCATTAGGAATCTATTCTAATGAAATGCCCACTATGTTCATGCTAATTTCCGCTACACACAAGTTTTTAGGCCATTAAATGTTACATTGGTATCAGAGCACAAGGTTTCTCCTTTCTTTCTCAAGAAGGGAGGTTCTCAAGCTAGCTATAAATGGTTGGTATTATTAATTTCCTGTGATTAAGTAGAATAGGGATTTTTCAGCCTTGCAATGCGCCTGCTTTCGTGCAGTTAACGGGGCATCACCGTCGAGAGCTATGGTCTTAATAGTGGAGTCCTACGGGGCTTGCCTACGGCTTAACCACTATTGAGCTATTAGAAGCTTGACAGGAGCCGTTGCTGTTTTGGTGTTGAAAAAACCTCTTTTCTATTCCTTGCAATTAATGGTATTCGAGCCACGGGTACAGTAGCTTGAGTGCTTTTTCTAAAGGGGTAAAGAGGAGTAGAAACTAGGGATTGAAGTGCCAAAGTACACCTAAAAAGTTTGCACCTAAAAGTTGTTAGAATGGCTGACAATAGTAAAGAGAGTGTAATTAATGTTGATAACTTTGATTTTGCTAATGAGCAAGCTACTAATGATGCTCTGATGCTTGTTAACTATCTTGTTTCTAGGCTTCAACAAGCCATGGGCAATCCATCTCTCCAAAGTGAAGTGCAACGGCAGCTCCGTGCTCACGGGATTCTCCAAGCTCATCACCATGATGACAGAACACCTAGGAAGACTCCTTGTGAGACTACCAAAAGAGGTCTCTCTCCAATTCGGGAAGAAGAAGAGAATCCGTACAAAAGGCTCAAGAATTTATTTCTTGATGATGCATCTCCTTCCCACAGGAGAACTCAAGAGCCTCCACCGAAGGAACGAGAAAGAAGTGAGTCTCCCACCACCTCGACGGAGATGGCTCCACGAAGACGGCGGGCTAAACGCTCTCCATCACCACCAAAGCGGAGAAGACCATCACACTCATCTCCATGCCATAATTCAAAGAGGGATGATAAAAAACAAGAGAAGAAAAAGGCGAGAAAGAGGACACCCTCTTCTCCATCTTCTTCATCCTCTTCCTCTTATGAAAGTAATGGTGAAGACAACGAAGATCAAGACAAGAAAAAGGCGAGAAAGAGGTCACCCTCTTCTCCACCTTCTTCAAATTCTTCACCTTCTGAAGAAAGTGATGGTGCAACCTTTGAACCATAAAAAACAAGAGGCCATAGGAAATCCTATGCCGCATGGAAGAGGTCGTCCAAGTTGAAGAAATTCAAAGAGGGAGGGAAGAGCATCTCTTTCCTTACCTATGATGGTACCTTTGGTGCTACGGACAAAGTCTTGGCCTTTATCCAACAGGTCGATGCAGCGTTTGGAGATGAGGGCTTCACAGAGTCCTCTAAGCTACGCATGTAGCTATGCACTTTCAAAAGTCCGCCAAACAATGGTGGTCTAGCCTACGAGCCAATGGTGAAGCTCCACGAACATGGAAATCTTTAAGAGATTCCATTATGAAGGAGTTTTTGGCCACCGATGCCAAAGACAAAGTACTCACCGAATGGCGAAGCTTAAAGCTCTCTCCCTATGAATCCATCCACAAATATGTAGACAAGTTTTGAGACCTACAAATCAAAGCCACTGTCTTCAAAAAGTTGGATTTTAGAGAGCAAAAGCAACAATTTTGTGCGGGCTTAACCGAAGAAATGGCGGAGTATGTCAACTCCCAAACGCCACGTACCATATCGGCGGTAATACACCATACTATGGTGGCCTCTCGAATCAATTTCCAAACGGGGGCTAAAAGAATAATAAGCCCACGGAAAACAAGGGTTCCAACGAGCCTAAGGGGAAGGACAATGTCCAAAAGTCTCCTAAGGGAAACTCCAACAAAGCTAAAGAGAAGGGAGTTTACAAAGGTAAAAGCAAACTCTCTCCTGAAGAGCTTGAGCGTTATCGCAAGGATAACCGGTGTTTCAAGTGCGGCGAACAAGGGCATGCGTACCGCGCTTGTCCCCAAAAGAACAACCGCCAAGATCCTCCTAGAGCTTCCTTGGTTGAAATCCAAGAGTAGGAGACTCACCAAACTCACCACAAAGGATCTCCTCTATGCCATGCTTGGGGAAAGGTAAGAGAACATGATTCTTTTATTCTCTTTGACTCTGGTTCTACTCACAATTTTATATCTATAGAATTGGCCACCAAGCTAGGCATACAATCCTACGAGATGGGAGATGTCCTACCTGTAGATAGTGCTTTCATGGAGCAAGAAGCTTCAGTCACTCCCTTAATCAGGAAATTGAGGCTTCATGTTCAAAGCTATGTGGAAAAAGAGGACTTCTTTATCTCTCCTCTCAAGCATGAGGATGTAATCCTAGGGGCACCATGGTTTGACCGCCTGGCTGGCAATGTTAAATTTCCTGAAAGGAGAATCTCCTTTAAGTTCAAGGAAAAAGACATGTATATGGATGCTAAGGAAATGGGTAACACTATCCCCATTGTACATACACCAGCTTTCAACAAGTCAATAAAGAGCTCTATTTCCGTGTACATGATTTTTGTTAGAGATTCTCAACATGAACCTAATGCTCTAGCAAAAGAAAATAAAAGCAACCAAAAGGAATTAGAGTTATCCAATTTTCTCAAGGGGTTTCAAGATGTTTTTATTGACGACATCCCTTGTGAGCTACCTCCTAAACGAGGTAATGATGACCATGCAATTGAACTTCTTCCAGGAAGTTCACCGCCTAATAAACCTCCTTATAGAGTTTCTCAACCTCAACAAGAGGAGATTATGCGGCAAGTGCATGAGTTAGTTGAGAAGGGCATGGTTAGGCCTAGCTCATCTCCAGTTTTCTCACCTGTGCTATTAGTGCAAAAGAAAGACGGCACATATCGTATGTGTCTCGACTATAGAGCACTAAATAGGATCACTATCAAGAATAGGTTTCCCGTTCCATGGGTAAAAGACCTATTTGATAAGCTACAAGGATCAACCTACTTCAGTAGGATTGACCTAAAAAGTGGCTATCATCAAATAAGGATAGTTGATCAAGATATTGTAAAGACCGCAGTTCGCACCACATTCGGTCTTTATGAATACATTGTCATGCCTTTTGGCTTGAGGAATGCACCAGCCACATTCAACCGCTTGATGGAGAAGCTGTTCAGGCCTCATCGAACCTTCATTGGAGTGTTCTTTGATGATATTATCATCTACTCTAATTCGCTAGACGAACACAAGCAACATCTCCAGGTAATATTTCAAGTTTTGAAAGAGAATAAACTTTATGTTAATCGAAAGAAAAGTGAATTTTCCTTGCAAGAGGTTCAGTATTTATGTCACATTATCTCTCAAGATGGCATCCAAATGGATCCATCAAAGTTAGAGGTAATAAAAGGATGGCCTAAACCAAGGAATCTTCATGAACTAAGAAGCTTTATAGGTATGTGTGCATACTATAGACGCTTCATAGAAAAGTTCTCACAAATTACGGGACCATTACATGACCTAACAAAGAAAAGCGTTAGGTATACATGGTCTGCTAAGGATAACAATGCTTTCAAAAAGCATTAAGAAAAGCTTATCTCTCAACCTGTGCTTACACTACTAGATCTCTCAAAACCATTTGAGGTCCAATGTGATGCTTGTGGTGATTGCCTTGGAGCTGTTTTGCTCCAAGAAGGGCACGCCATAGGCTATGAGAGTCGAAGGCTCGACCCTGTTGAGCAAGCTCTAGGCATATATGAAAAGGAACTCCTTGCAGTTCTACATGCCTTAGACTCATGGAAGCACTATTTATTGGGGACTCCTTTCATTCTGCGAACGGATCACCAAACTCTTAAGTACTTCATGACGCAGACCAAGCTCTCCGACAAACAAATGAGGTGGGCAAATTTCCTTTCGCAATTTCATTTTCATATTGCTCACATTGTTGGCAAGCATAATCAAGTAGCTGATGCACTCTCAAGACGACCGAGAGTGAATGCGGTTTCCATAGCCACTCACAATGATCTATCTTCAATGATAGATGAGTACGCTATTGATCCTGATTTAGAGATATGATTTCAGCCCTTTCATTAGGGAAGAAAGAAGAACCATTTACTTTACAAGATGGTTATCTTCTCTATGGCAATAGACTATGTGTTACTAACTCACTACGTGAGAAAGTAATGTATGAATCTCATGCTCCACCTTATGCGGGGCATAGAGGGATTGAGTCTACCTTAAAGGAAATTGAAACATATTTCTATTGGCCTACCATGAAAGTGAACATACAAGAATATGTTTCTAAATGTGTGGTATGCCAAAAGACAAAATTTGATAGAGGGAAGCAACTTGGATTGCTTCAACCCTTGCCAATCCGTATTCACCATGGGAGAGCATATCCATGGATTTTATCTTTGGATTGCCTAAGTCTATCCATGGGAATACGGGAATATGGACGATAGTAGACAGTTTCAGTAAACAAGCTCATTTTATACCTGTCAAAAAGACTATCAAAGCCCATCAAATGGCAACCCTCTTCATTTCACAGATTTTCAAGTACCATGGCTTGCCAATGTCCATAGTGTCAGAGAGAGATCCTAGAATGACCACTAATTTTTGGAAGGGTCTCTTTGAGAATTTAGGGACAAGGCTAAACTTCTCTTCGGCCTATCATCCACAAACGGATGGCCAAAGTGAAATAGCTAACCTAACAATTGTCGATCTACTAAAAGCCTATGTAACGGAAGTAGATCAAAGATCCCAATGGGAGAAGTACTTACCCTTAGTGGAGTATGCTTACAATAACACTGTACATAATTCCACGTGAAAATCAACTTTCGAGGTAATTGAGGGAAGATCAAAAAGTCCCTTGCTACTTAAGGTACATGGGAAGATCTTCCTTGCAGATGAGTATAGCCGAGACCTACAAGAATCTTTTCAAAAGATTAAGGATGCTATCTCTATCTCACAGCAAAGGCAAAAGGCTCCTGCTGACAAGCACAGAAGAGCCCAAGCCTTTAAAGAAAATGATTGGGTCTTATTAAAGTTTCCCAAGGCTCGATTAAGGCACACGACGGGCAAGAATCCTACGGGCCACCAAAAGTACTATGCTAAACTAGCAAAAAGGTACTATGGTCCCTTACAGATTCTTAGGCCAATCAATGAGATGGCCTATCAACTCAAGTTGCCCAATCATTGGCTCATACACAATGCTTTCCATGTGAGCCTATTAAAGCCTTACAAAGGAGAGCCACCTCAAGAACCAACTATTGAAGACCCACCGGAGATCGAGGACCAAGAGGAGGTGCTGCAGCCCGAGTCCATTCTCCGACATGAAGACAAGGTACTAAGAGGCGGTAAGACCATCCGATGATATCTTATTAAGTTTAAGAATTATCCTTTTGAAGATGCTAGATGGATGCAAGGCATACAATTAAAGGATAACATAAACCTTGTCAATGCTTACAATGATTCCCAAGAGTAAGCAAATGTACAAAATGTTAAAAATGAACAAAGTTTTTTGTCTTGTAAGACTCTCTTTTTCTTTATTGTGCACAAAAATTAAGTAGTATGGATGCTTAGATCAAGTTTGTGGAGACGACGTCTCCCAAACACCAAGTAGAGCTTGTCACTCTACTATGGAAGACTAATAGGACTAATGTGCAGACATGCTTGCGGCAGCCTCGGGCTCTCAAGCACCAAATGGACTAGTCATCCATTGTGGAATGATGTCGTAGGGTAACATAGGGATCCTCTACCCGCTAAGAAAAGGACTCATGAATATGCTTTATCTTCTCTACACCATAGTCGAGGACGACTATGATTTCAAGAGAGAGGTAATGTCATAATAATCAATATCTAATTCTCCTAAATGATTTTCTCATATTAAACAAATCATTTAATGTGGGGAAGTGCCAGGGGAGAAAAAGCTAGAATATTGGTTAAGCTAGCAGACCAGCCACTGTAGGGATCCAAAGGAGGGAAAATAGGGATCCAAAAGGGGGGCCATCTGCAAAAGATCCATGTGCAAAAATGGGCTAAAAAGACCCTAAGGTTCAGCCCATTAAGACTTCCAAAATGCTAAGGTTCCAAAATTCAAAGGTTGTGTCCAAAGGTCAACCCTAGGGGAAATTGGATGCTTTGTGTGTGACCAAAAAGTCTTTTCAAATCCCTACTTGGGAGGGGGCAAGCTTTTCTTGTAGGGGATGAGAGAGAAAGCCACACACACACACACATACACAAGCCCCCTTTACACAAAGGGAATGAGGGACACATGTCAGTTCCCTAGGTCAGATGCCCACAAGGTGTACCCAATTCCTATTGGATGGCCTTGGAGGTGGACCAATGAGAATTAGGCTAGAGTAAATCTAGTTTAATTAATTTAAAAACACTTAATAAAAGAACCAATGAGAATTAAGTCCTCTAGAAGACTATTGGACAGTCACCCAAGGGGTCCAATGAGCATTCAACAGCCCAATGGCTTGCTTGATTCCTATTGGCCAGGAGGCAAAGGGGTCCAATGAGAGTTTAGTTTAATTATTAAATTACCTAAAGCTCTCACAAAAGGGGAAAGGGGGACACATTTCAGAAGGCTATCACTTATGCTGCTTAATTGTGATAGGCTAGCCCTAGGGAGGTCCAATGGGGAGCCTGCAAGAGAAAATAGAAAGAGGGCTCGCCCAAGAGAGAGAGGGGGCTGATTTTTGCAAGCCATAATCACACACACACACACACACACAATCTCATGTGTGAAGAAAGAGAAGACTATCTCTTCCCAAGCTTTAATGGAGAGCTCATCACCTACTCCAAGCTTGTGAGATAGAAGCCTACATCGACACACTCTTGGCATGTGGATGCAAATCCAACCAAGAGCCAAGCTTCAATGCATGCTCATCTCCTCTACCAAGCTAATTACTAAGCTAAGCTATGCTAATATGAGTGATTATGTGAGGAGATGTACATCTTTCTCGTAGGATACTCCTTTCCTCAATCTACTCTCATAACCTGCTAGCTCTCACCATCTTCGAAGGTGTGTGAGGTCTTGGGTCTGAGACCGGGGATAATTTAAGTTGTGTTTGCTAAGTGTTTTGCTTAGTGCATGAATCTTTCATCTTCATTGCACTAGCTAGTCTTGAAGGAACACAAAGAATTGTATTGTACAATGTCTCTCTTGATGGGAGAAACCATAATACAAAGCCTTTTGGAGGGGGGACAAGCTCCATGAAAATCCAGTCCTCAATAGCTTAATTTCTTTCTCTTTTGAAAGTATTGTTGATGCTATCTAACTAGGTGCTTTGATTTTTGTTTCTCTCTCCACCCAAGCACTCTTGTAATTCTCATTAGGAATCTATTCTAATGAAATGCCCACTATGTTCATGCTAATTTCCGCCACACACAAGTTTTTAGGCCATTAAATGTTATAATAAGCGTCGAGCAGCCATGAGCTAGTGTAGCTGAGTCAAACTAAACTTGCTCATAAACCATGACTGGAGCTATGTACGACAATGTTGCTAAGTTTGGTTTTTGAAGAATCAATCAGCCTTTGAGAAGGTTATGTTGTAATTGCTGCAATGGATCCTTCTTGGGTACGGATAAAGCCATTTCGCTGAAAAGGACTTTGGTGGCCGGGTTGTCAGGGGTGCTAGGTCATTTCCTTTGTCATTATTGACTGCCACATGTTCAGTGCTTGGTGTTTCTTGCTAGCCTTTTCCAGTGTTGATTTCTGTTGGAGTCTGCTCTTCAGGTGTTGCTGAAGTCTGGCATGCTGAGGATTTTTCAGGGGGCAAAGGCTTGACTTGACTTTCTAGTTGCTTCAGTAGAACATTACTCTATGCCAGCATAATCCTTGGTTTCTTTGAACCACCGGCCTCCACCTGTGTGGCCTTCCTCTTTTGTCCAATTATGGCCAATTGATTGCCTGGAGCCTCTTCATTTGAAGACAACTCTACATTGTTAGTGGCTGGAATGGGCTTCGAACTCCAAGCCATCTTTACTTGGAAAGAGGCTTCTGGAGCAGTTGCCCAGTATAGAAATTGCCAGACATACCAAGCTTTGAATATACTCTGAAATTTCAGCTTGGCAGTCTGATGTAACCCATTGTGAGACAAATCTGGCACAAATTGATTTTAGCTTTAGCATTTAGCCTTTTTGTGAGCAGCATGGAAAACACCTTCTTTGACACATATGTGGGATTATTCTTCAAGCTGAAAGCCTCAACAACAAACCTATAGGCTGAGGGGACACCCATTCCTAATACTGGAACCCCTTGTGCACCAGCCTTCCTTTTCTTTTTGGCTGCTTCATCCTCCTTCAGAGCCAGACTTATCTGCTCTGCAGACACTGTGGTTGGCTATGTCTCGTTGGACATTTTGAAAGCGTAGGCAATGTTGTGAGGTGTCGTTGTGATTTTTACTCCATTAACAATGGCACTACCTTCCTCAGCATTAAAATAATCAAGAACCTGCTTGATAATGGCTGTGTCAAAATCCAACCTTGTAGCCTGTACAACCACATGCAAATCCCATAGCTGCAGGAATTTTGTCTGCTCAGTAAACACATATCTGTGTATTATCTTGCTATATGGGATAAGTGGTAGGGAGGCTTGAAGAGAAGTGATGATTGTTGCATTTTTGGCAATTGTATTTCTGCATCTTCTTTGACATTTTCCTTCTACCCATACACTGCGAGGAAGGCAAGTCTGTAGAGAAAGAAGACTTACTTGTATATTCAAAACCATAGCAAGGTGTGTCAGATAGGGATAGACAGGGACCAACAGAGTCTTCTATTGATGAGGTTTTTGGTTGTAGTGAAGAGTCTTGAGAGCTTGGCGATGGCGAGTGTGTAGCAACAGGTAGGCGTCATGCAAGAGACTTGTGAGGAAGAATTTCCACCCGCCTTACTGTTATACGCGTATGCACCATAAAAGCTCCACTACTTACCGTTCCTAGAGTTTTGGGCACCATTGTCAACGTGGGCACACATGCATTGTCCGATTTGTCCCATAATCCCTTTAATGATTACCACATCCATTCCCATTGGCCCTTTTCCCCATAGGAATTGGTACTAACTCTGAAACTCAACTGGCTCTGTCTCTGGCACTGTTTTGGCACTCTGAAACTTCTGTGGCACTATCACTGGTTCTGGTATTGGTTGTACATGGAAGAGATTTAGAATGGCTAGGTCTAACAGTCCCTAGTCATCAATACCCAGAATACCAATATCTTCTCGTCTAGAAGTCTCTTTCTCATTAGAATAATATAGCTTAATCTTGGCCCCGTTATAAACACCTGGTAGCAGTAATCCATATAAGTCCTTCAACCTTACTGTGCCATTGGAAAATACCCAATCAACTTCATATGGACCAGCCCAAGCTATCTTTAAATTTGGTTTCTTAGGGCCCAATTTGGATTTATAAAGCAATAGAAAGTCTCCCTTCTGGAACTCCCTAACCTTGATTCTTCTATCATGCTAGTGCTTCCTACGTTGCTGAACAATCTCCTGTTCCAACATGGCTCGTTGTCGCAACTCATCCAACTGCACTAATTCTTCCAGTCTATTTTTAAGATTATGATTAAAATCTAATCCATATTCCACCGCAATTCTGAGACTGGAAATCACGAATTAAATAGGCACTATAGCAGCTTCAGCACCATACACCATTATGAAAGTTGTCATTCCAGTGGTGACTTTATAAGCTATTTTGTAGGCCTATAGAGCAATCTGGAGCTTAATATCCCACTGATGTGGCTCCTTTTGAACAATCGTGGTGAGAATATTCTTGATGGTTTTGTTACTGCTCTCTGCTTGACCATTGCACTTGGGATAATATGGAGTTGATTTCTTGTGCTTAACTGAGAGAATCTCCATCAAAATTTTCATAGTATCATTAAGAAAATGTGTCCCTTGATCAGACACAGTCTCAATGGGGCATCCATAGCGGCAGATAATGTTTTCAAATAGGAAAACAGTAGCGGACTTTGCACTATTATTTGGAAGAGCCTTGGTCTCCACCCATTTAGTGATGTAACAAGTAGCCCATTAGGAAAAATATGGACTCTCCTTGGGCCTTTTTGATTAGTGAAGGCTTAAGGGAGAACCAATGAGAAGGCTCTTGGGATATCACCTAGAGGAGGAGGAATGGTAGGGGTGCAGCCTAATTGTCTCCCTCTTCAATGCTTGGTTCTTAGAGAGAGGTGGGAGGTAGGCTAGGGGGGGGGGGGGGGGGGGGGGGGGGGGGGGGGGTAAATAGGAGGAGAGAGGTGTCATAAAAGAGGGAGGGACCCCCAAAAAAAAAACGCGCATGCTTAAAAAGCCTAAAAATTAAAAAAAAATTAAAAGTTTCAAAGTTGACCCATTTGCCTCCAAAACTGCCCCAAAACATAAACTAACTTTAAAAAGTCAAATTTTCCCCCCAAAATTCACTTTTCTCTCTCTCCCTCACTACTTTTCTCTCCCACACTCTCCCTCTTCTCCCTCCTCCCATTCTCTCTCTACAGTCAAGGCAGCCATAGCCAAAAGCTTTCCACCACTCTCTTCCTCTCTCTCCATAGATCCCCCTTCTCTCACACCTCCATCAACCCTCTACAGTCCCACACTCCATAGCCCGCAGCTCCACTATCCTCTCTACCTCTCACTCCTCCCCTCTTTCTCTATCTCCACTGTCAAAGCCACCATAGCCACCATAGGAAGCTCACCTCACCCTCCCCTCAGCTCCTCATTCTCTCTCCACAGTACCCAACTCTTTCAAATCCCTTCCTAAGCACAACTTCTCAAGCATGTCCACGCATAGACGGTCCAAACCAAAGATAGAGGAGATTGTGTTGCACAACACAAAAGATTGAGAGGGGGTATGGATCCCACAAGTATTCAAGAAGGGTGCATGGGTCTACATGCAACCGTCACGTGCTGGACCTCATCGCATACAGTGTCGAGGAGTATTGGAACTTCATTGGAAGGGCCTGCTATTGGCATTGAAAGAAACCAAGTCTAGAATGGTGGCCATCGTGCAACACGTCTAAAGTGCAGCTGAGATCCACCTCAAGAGAGCTTCAACTCAATTTGCACCTCATTGTAAGTTTTCATGGTTTAGCTATCCCATGCATATGTCATGTTTACGTTTATGCGATCATTATGTTTAACTAAGGGCATTTGTAAAGATGTTTTTTCATCCAGCTTAGTTGAGGAGCAACCGCTTGAGTGCCTCTCAGGCATGTTCATGGTTGTGCATGCTCACATTGGGGAGCTTATGTTTCCTAATGTCTCATGGAAAAAACTTACCGAGCAGTGAATATTCAGGTACTCCCACAAGTACGTGGTGCCGAAGTCAAGCCAAAGCTATGGTAGGTTAGAAGCCGTGGAGACACCCTCATTGCAGAGTGCAGAATGGCCAACTCTAGACCATTGGGCTTTGCTTTCTTTCAAGCGCAAGGTGCTGCAAGATTTCCAAGGGTCCCTAAAGTTCGGTAAGGCAACTAGATCGGTGGGTCTCAGTTGGCATTGTCCCATTCATTATTTGTGCATGCATTCCACTCTCTGCCGATTGTAGAAACACCATGTCGAGCCTGATAGTGAAGAAGAGCTTAATGATGTGCGAGATCAGCAAATTGAAGAGGAGGTACATGAGCAAGTGGAGTTTTGTATTTTGATTGCCCATTTTTTGGTTGTATAGATTGGAAGGCGGATGGAGTCCACTATGCTTGTTTACAAAGATTGGGCTACAGACGAAATTATCTTGTCTAAGTGAATTGGCTTGTAACTTTTATCGTTTATATATTGGATATTTTATTAAAGATTTTGAAAAGTTTTAAGGTGTTGTACTTGATTTTGTACTTGAGTTTTAAGGTGGTGTAAATTTATTTTTTAAATGCATATTTTTTATTTTTTTCGAGATGGAATATGTCTGTATAAGGGGGACCACCTCCTCATTTCACCATTTTAATCCCAGCATTGCAGAGAGACCTAGCATACCCAATCACGCAAAGAGAAGACATGGCTGCTACTAGTGCTTTAGATGCATTCCTTACTGAGGTTGGGCATGCAAATCGCCCTGAGCTTTAAGCATTTTTCACAACCCAACCCGATTTGGAAACCACCTTGACCCTCCACTCTCAATCTCTTGAGCACATTACTTCATACATTTCCACGGGCATGGGGAGATTTATTGTTGAGTTACCAAACTGGCCAGGGAAATGGGTCCCTGAAGGCCTTCTCCACCACATCTACCAAGGGGACAGGCCATTTCATCAGCGGCTTGCACGCTTTGCCACCATAGCACAACCCGCCGGACAATATGTGCGGCTTGAAGCTGATGATGTGTGAGCAATGCGTAAGTGAAGGATCGGAAACACTTTTTTCTCTGTTCAGACCATAATGATCTTCCTCCTTCACGAGTGCCTAGCAGGCCCTAACGTAGTGCTACCACACTTGCAGATCGGCGGGGTACTGGCAGATGTGAAGGACCCCAAGCCCGCGGCCATTGACTCATCCACAGAGGAGAGGACGCTTGCCTTGACCTACCCTGTAGGGATTCAAGGCCTCTTGGAGGCCTCTCCATCTGTCGGTTCATCCTCGGGACTGCCAGAAGGAACCACCACTCGGGATGCCATCCCTGAGGTAGAGATTACCCGCTTCTCCTCCATTGTGGTGGGTGGGGAGGAGTTTGTGTTTATGCACGATCTGGAGAAATCCTTTGAGCTTCGTATGGATGAGTGTTTTGCCATCCTCGATGCCCATGGCAAGTTTCAGGTTGATACCACCACCTCCCATGACGATGATCTCCTACTGCCCATGGGGAATACTTTGGCGGACACAGTGGCGATCGCACAAGCCGAGGTGGCAGCGGACGAGCAAGACAAGGTCTTTGAGGGAGTTTGTGGCCGTGCAAGCCATGTGTTTGGCTAAACACGCAAGAGTGGATTCACCACCACCTGCTCCAACACTTGTTCTGCTTGATCCAAAGGGGAAGTCAAGTGTGGATCTTTACTTGCACCCGGATGCCGATGAGGAGGATCGTAGACAAGAGGTATAGATGCTCACTTACATTTGATTGTTACAAATGATTTTGTTAATGTTATATCATAATTCTATGCCATATCAAATAAAACCTATGTTTTGCAGGATGTTCTGGAGGCTGACGCCTGGGCGCAATGGTCAGGGGGGAGGAGGGCGCCATTCGGACCTCAAGCGGCACTTGCTCACTACCTCGGCACACTTCCGACTGGTGCCGTGGTGTTTGTCAATGCCGACTACTCTCCCAATGGTCACTACAACATTTTTTCTCTCCGTTCACTCTCCAAGGCGTTGTGTTTAACAACACTTGCCCAAACGGCCAATCTTGTAGTGCTTGTAAAGAAAGATTTTGCAATATCCACTTCTGGTGTTAACTTTCGCGGGCGCCTTATTGCCCATGTCGGCATGAACCAAGCTGTAGGGGTTAATGACACCCAAGAAATCACAACCACTTTACTTAACAGGGAGCCACCCCAAAAGGCTAAGCACCAGAAAATTGTAATTCGAAAGATCCTAAAGCAAAAGCCGGATATCATGTAAAGCATTGATTTCTTCAATGAAACTACTTTTTGGTGTCTACGACTCTCTTACTTGCAAGGTTTTGAATTTCTTATATGTTGGGCTTCCATTGTGTATGAGAAGCACCATGATTTATGATATGACTACTAAAGGGTTTGGCAGGCATTAAAATTAATAAAATGCATACTTTGTTATATCTAGGCTTCCAAAGTTATGGATGTGCCTACTGAAGGGCTTGGAAGTCCCTAAAATGGGCTGCCATAAGGGCGCGCATTGGTGCCTTCCATCAGCAAATGAAATGGGCAAATGCACGCCCTTGTGGCAGATGATTTTGGACCCATATAGGAGCATACTCAGGTGCAAAACAGAGAGACAAGACATTAATACCCAGTTGCAAAACAGAAAGACAAGCATACCCAGGTAACCTTAAGCCCATCTTGCCCATTTTGGAGTCTAGGACTGACTTCACAGATGCAACAACCATCCTTCAAAATTTCTATGCTACATGGACTAAGGGGGATGATTGCCAGAAGCATCTATGCTAATTGAAGCATTGAATCAAACAAAACATACTTATTGCTTGTGAAAATTATCTGGAAACCATTGGAAAGTGTTTGGAATGCACTAGAAAATGCTGCCACAAGGGCGCGCATTGTGTCCATCCATATGCCTCTGGAAGCCCCAAATGCGCGCCCTTGTGGCAGCCAGTTTGGGGGAATTCCAAGCCATTTTCAACACTTTGTAGATACTTTTGCCATGCAATAGTGAGTCACATAGCATGGATGCATCAGGGAGTGCATGCCCCACTTAGCCAAGGTGCTAAACATAGGCAAGTTTTCACAATAACAAGCTAATGGCTACATACATACAATAGAAGGTAGACAAAACTTGGACAAGTGCTACATCGCATGGTACAGAATTAAAACAATACAATGCGCAGTGGGGTATACAATAAAAGACGCTTATACTCAAATTTTTCCCAATACAATGCACTGAGTGGGGTATACAATCAAAAGACGCTTGTATTCAAATTCTTCCCAATCTTGGAAGTTCCGTAAATACAAAAAGGTTTGATGCCTAATTACAAGCTACTCCTCATGGCGCAAACAGCGAGCAAGCTGTATATCCTTGGGCATAATGGTTACACGCTTTGCATGGATGGCACATAGGTTAGAATCCTTGAAGATGCTAGTTAAATATTGCTCTGCTGCCTCTTGGACTGCCTCTATGGCCACGGCGCCCATCCGAAACTGAGTGTTGTACAACTGCAAAACCTCCCTGCATAGCCTTGCAAAAGGGGCCCTCCGAATCAAGAGCTTCGTGCTCTTTTGATAGTGTCGAATCTCTGCAAAAGCACGGTTGCGCTTTCGTAACTTCTGAGGTCGACGTGGAGGTGCATTTTTGGCACGAGTTGGGGCAGCTTGCTTCCTCTTCTTGTAGACAATGCTCTTCCTCTTTTTTTTCTGCACAGGCACTTCCAACACCTCATAATCTGATTCCACCCACTCTCCATCTAATTCGTGCTCTTCACTATTGAGCGGATGTGATGGTGTGGGTCCACTCCCTTTAGGAAGTGTCTTACCCCCAATAGACATGTGAGCCTCATAAGTTTGTATTTTGACGCCAACCCGTGGGGCATCTTCATCCGTTTGCGTCTCTTCGGAGCCTTCTGATGGTTGCTTTTGGCTGTTTTTTTCTTTGCCTTGGTCGCTCTCATCCTCCATGTTGCCATCAGAATCATTGGAGTCCGATGAATAGACAACAAGGCGATGCTTCCTTCTCTCTTTTGCTGTTGTAGAGGACTGGCCATGTTGATTTGAAGCTCCAGCTTCTTCTGTGTGGACTTCACCTTGAGCTTGTGAAGTTCCAGCTTCTGTTGCTGTACCTTTGAGTCGTTCGCCATCCGGCCCCGCTGGATATGCAATCCTTGCCGTTTGTTTTGTTCTTGTCATGGTAGCACCTAGTAGGGAAAATGACAAAATGAGCGCCTTCAACCTTTAAATAGGTTTTTTTGAGATTTGGGCCCTTTCACACTATGCGGCCAATTGAGTGAAACTCAAATAAACCAATTGAATTTAACAACTAAACCTGGATCATGCGGACGGTTGATGCGACGCCCAAACGTTGCCTTTTTGATACTTAGTTGCACTCCAAGCTTCATGGCCCAGGGACGCTCGCGAGCGTTTCCACTTCTTGGATGCTGCAGTACGGGAGGCGTTGCGTAACTGATTTGCTAACATCGACTCTCTTTCTTTCTCAATAGTGCGAGTTCTCCCAAAGGTGTGCCTAAAAAACCAGTTAAACATCTCTTGGAGGTAGTTGGAGTGTGAACTACCACCACCATGCCGAGTATTCTTGAAGTACACTCCTTTTGCTCGATAGTGGGACTTCTCCATGCCTTGTGTACAAGCGAACCATAGCGGTCCATGAAGTATGCACCATGCGCATAGAGAATGTGCTAAAACAACCAAAAGAAGATAAGCCAATAGAAAAGTTGCATTTTCAAACATTGCATATGTATTACGTCCGTTAAAACAAACCATGTAGTGTGTAATCTTGCTTTCAGACCATCCGTCCTTAGCGGCCTTTGTGAATTCATAAAGCACCTTCTTGAACTCCTCTCGCTGCTCAATAGTGGTGCTTGAAAGATTCATCAATTGCACAACCTTTTCAAAGGATGACCATACTAGCTTGCGTTGGTTAGCAACCTCCACATTGGGATCTTTATCCGTTGTGCATGAACACAAATCTTTCCACAATTCCCACCGCTTCTCACTTGCTAGATCGACACTTGCCTTGGATACCTGCATTGGATACTTTGACATCTTCTTGAAAAATCGACGTGCCTTGGCTCCATTCATGGAAACCTTCTGTGCCACCTCATATGTCTTCTCCCTACAAGTCTCTGCTACAATGTTCACCCTTGATCCGTGACATCCAATCTCATTAAGGAGAATCTCCACCCCCTGCAAGGAGTCTTTTGATCGTTGAAGGGGCTTCATTGTGAAAGCATAATCAATGTGATGCTTTAGGATCCTATCAAATATTCGCATAAACGCATGCAATGTACAAACACTACAAGAGGTTGTGTGCTCTTGTGACGCTGTTAGCGACGGAAATACACTGGGTTTTTATAACCCCCGGCGTCGCTAAAACCGTCGCTACGAGCGTCGCTACGAGAACGTCGCTATATGCGTTGCTATAGGCGTCGCTATATAGCGACGGTCATAGCGACGGTTATAGCAACGTTTACACAGAAGACTATAGCGACGCTACAGAGCCATAAATAGCGACGCTTATAGCGATGCCCGAGAGATTTTTTTTTTGGTGGCAGGGCATTGAATGCCCTGCCACCCATCAACCATATTGTACTTGATTCACTTTTTAAAAAGAGTGCAAGGATAGATAATAGACCCAAAATAGTCACCCACAAGACGCATTGTTTGCAAAATTGACAATTGTACACATCATAGGCAAAATGAATTGATTGGCAAATGTAATAATGACAATTGTACAACATCATAGGCATAAAGAATTGATTGGCAAAAGGAACTGTGGTGACAAATGTAATAATATACATGGTTCAAAAAGACGTATAAAATCCGTCTCATAATACATAAGCTATGAGAAACCCTAAACTAATGCTATCTAGCTACGGCTAAACTGACGTCGTCTAGTCAGACGTCTCATCGCGTCCAAGCGGCGTATCTGTCGGATTCTGCAAAAAAAGACAATAAGACAACTTTCAGTAAGTATAAACATATAACGACATTTATAAAACAATACAAAAAATAAAAAAGAGTAAACCCTAATACTAACCATGCCGCCGCGAGAACTGAGAATGTCCATCAGGGCGTTTAAGCCCTTCCTGTCTGCGTACTCGCGCTCGTACGGTGTGGGATCACGTCCTGTCATCGACCACTGTCAAAACATACAAAGATTTCATTATGTTAGAATTAAAAAACTCATAAACCCTAAACTATCGAACATAAAGAGCAATGTGAAAACACTTACAAAATCGGCCTCAAATGATGCCCATCCACCGCTCCCCAAGTGGTGCGAGCTCCCTGCCTCTACTCGCGCTCTGGCTGCATCCTTTTGTTGCTTCCACTTGTCGGGATTCTCGCGCGCTGCTTTCTTCGCATTCTTCCAATCTTCTTTGGCCAGCCAATCTCGCCTGTTCCACCCATTCTTGATTGCTTTTTGCACTTCGGAACGCTTGTGTTTGCAGTATTCGCGCATTCGAATCTTCATCAGGTCTTCATTGAAGCGCTGATCCCGTGTTGGAACGGGAAACTCATCATGAAGTATGCTGATGACTCTGTTTTTTAAATCACTTGGTACTTCACTCCATTTGTTTAGTATGTAGTGTCTAAACAGTTGAGAGCAAAGACCACGCATGCGCGAGATCACCTTCTTGTCGTCATCATCCATGATGATGCCGCCGCTGAAGTCGATGGAGTAAGACAAGCCCTCTGGCCGGTGACGCGTGAACCTGGGTGTCCCAGCAGGGGTCTCTAGCGGCGTGTCGATGGGGGTACGGACGTCAGGTGTCTCCACCGGCGTCTGGGCCCCGAAGCGAGGAGTGTCGAGTGGGGTGGCTCTTGGCGGAGTAGGTAGAGGTGTGTAGCTTCTAGGAACAGTCATCCGTGCAAAACCAGGCGTAGATGGCGATGTTGTGGCTGGTGTGGGGGCGGGCAAAGAAGGGGAGGGTAAAGAGCCTCGTCGAACACGAGGCGGTGTGGAGGCATCGGTGGCGGAATCCCCACAACAACCGCCACCGCCACCACTAGAGCGCCGGTGTCTAGACGAGTGTGAAGCTCGTCTCGTCGACGCCGAAGCTTCGGAGCGCGCCGAATGCTCCGAAAGAGAGGGAGATGCGGATGGAGTAGGAACGCGCGATGATGCGCCAGAGCGATGACGCTCCACGTACCACTGTCTCTGCTGCGGTGACAAAGAAGAAAGAAACTCCTCATCATCCATACCTGCATTAAACACACGAATATTTAAACTTTATATTGAATGAATAGAGTAGACAATGACGCAAAGACCATTAAATACAATGACGTAATGACGCATATAAATACAATGACGCTATGAATTGAGTGATAGAAGAGGCAAGTCGAAAACTCAGAATTTTCAATCAAAAGATGTGAGCGCGAGTAAAAAAGAGCGTTATACACCATGGAAGGTACTTAGAGAGCCAGAGCTTTTACAACACAGAGCAAAATTGTTCAAATGCAATATTTGTGGCTTTAAGAGATCTCTCTCTCATCCTCGCATAACTCAGCATAACTTCCTATATCTATATAGAGGTCTCCGTTTAAACACATATCCTCTGTTTCATTTTGTAGCTCCTTTGCATGCACCCCATATACAGTAGTAGCATCTTGATGCTCGTCTGGCACCACCGCAGCGGCTTCTGATTGAGCATCTTCTCTGATCTCCTCCATTGATGCCGTTGTGATTGGCACATGGTAGCCTTCATACGTCCTTGCACTACGAGGGGCTACCTCTATGAAGTACCACCAGTTTGATGTAGACTTTGTAGGATGAAATATTACCTGCCAGAGCCACATAACTTACATGAGAGCTTTCAAGCACATAACTTGTAAAAGGGGGATGTTAACTATTTACATACTTACTTGTTCACAATGCTCAGGTAGTACGAAAGTGTCTCTTAGGTCAGTCCATTTCTTAGTAGAATCCACCTCAAGAAAACCACACTCTCCTCTACGCACAGTAGCGTTGCGACCCTCCATGATTATCTTGAACCATTGCACGTCGAACAAGTCGACAAAAAATCCTCTGTAATCGATCCTCAAAATCTCTTGCAGCGTGCCGAAGTAAGTGAGTTCCGCCACCACAGGATCTGCATCAGAGGAACGTCGTCGACTAGACTGTTCAAATTTTGCCATGATTCCACAATCTTGAGTAAAACGCTTTTTGTCGATTCGTTCCACCCTAAAATGTCGACCTTTACACCATGCTGCTGTGTATGACTTATACTACAACGAACAAAGATTATGAGTGGCCGTTCAAACGTTTATAAATAAAGTCACTTGCTAGTCGTACATTGCAAACTTACCTTGGTCGCACAACCCCGAGAGTACTCCCACTCTTCTTCAGTCACTTCGTCACCGCATTGTTGTGCGCTTTTCAATTGGTTGTGCAACCATCTTAAGCTCATGAAGGTTGGTAGGCTCTCCAGAACCGCTGGATAGTGCATCGGTGGTCGTCTTCCCCGTCTCCACTCGATTCGTGCCCTTTGTCGCTCTTGCTTTGCATCCTCATATTGTGAAATCCACTTTTGCATCACTGGATTGTGAAGCATGCAAAATCGGTTGATTTTAGCCTCTAGATCTTCCGTCATCTTCTTCTCAACACCGAGATTGCACATGACAATCCCAGATATGCGCTCATCATCTATGGTTCGCCATAGCGTGTCCCGGGATTTATCAAATCCGTCTAGCCACTCTCCAATGTACACTAGGGACTCTGATACCAACCAACCTTCTGCCATGCTACCCTCCGGACGTGCCTTTTGACGCACATATCCCTTAAGCGTTTTCATGAAACGTTCTAAGAAGAACATCCATCTGGAATGAACTGTGCCAGCTATTTCCACCTCATCAACTATGTGAACAAGAAGATGCACCTGAATGGTTAGCATTGTAGTAGGAAAATGTTTCTCAAACATGCACACAAGCTCCGCAGCATTTAGTTTGGCGAATGGTATGGAGTCTACGTTGATCTCCTTTTGTGAGATCCATTGCACCAGCTTTGCAAGTTTGTAGATTGTGTTACGGATGTCGAGAGACAAACATCCCTCAATGGCAACCGGTAAAATAAACTGTAAAGTATGTGCAGCAATGATATTAAAGTCCACATTTTATGCAATGATATTAAAGTCCACTATGAACGTACCTGACACATTTTATGCCAATCGTGTGACTTCAAACCGGTAAGCTTTCCTTCTTTAGTAAAACACGTTCGGAGCGAGTGCATTACGCCAGTGGGGGTCCGCAAAGATCGAATGGTCTCTTTTACTTTGCGTTCTTGGGCTCCTGTGAAAATCCATGGTGCTTTAGGGAGTTTTATCGATCCATCAGACGCTGTTTGCGGCCAATATTGCTCCATACGATCCACATTTCTAAGGTCAACTCTGGCTCCCAAAGTATCTTTCTTGCCGGTCAGATGGTCCCATAGTAGATTACCCACATTCTTGAATATGTGCATTGGATCGAGCAAGTGATTGATCATGAGTCGGGGCCAGTATGGTAACTCGTACCATAGAGATAGTCTCTTCATCCCTGGAGGCAATCCGTCATCGCACATCTCCTTCTGCTCTAACCATGCTTGTGCAGACATCCTTGGTGGCTCTCTTCCCAAAAAGCCATCGCGTAACACATGATTCTCTGGAAGATACGCTTGATGACCTTCGTAGATTTGCTTCTTCAGTGAGGGTTCCCTACGTGCATTCAGTCTAGGTCCACATGTGACACATGCTCTGTATCCGCTTGTTTGAAGCCCTGCATGTATACACATGATAATAGATCAACTATGGGAAAAAACAAGATTTACAGTGTCTGAGGAGGAGTGTCAATAGATCACCTGAGCATTCTGTTAGCCCGGGATAGTCATGCATGGTCCACATTAGAATGCCTCTGATCAAAGCATTCCGTCGTCCTGTGTGTCGGCTCATATCCACCACCTCTATGCCAATCCACAATTGTTGTAGCTCTTCCAATAGTGGACGAAGATACACATCCATATTCCCCACTTTATATCGCCCTGGCACAATCAAGCTTAGCCATAGGTGCCCCTTCTTCGTAGTCAACCACGGGGGAATGTTGTAGTTGACGATGACAACGGGCCATACACTGTAAGATGTTGATCTTTGACCAAATGGATTTACGCCATCCATAGCCAGGCCTAAGCGCAAATTTCGAGCTTCCCTGGCAAAATCCGACCATGTTCCATCTATATGTTTCCACGCTACGCAATCTGCAGAAATTCGTAGCACACCATCCGAAGATTTATTCTCCTCATGCCATGATGCTAGGGCGGCCATGGACTTACATTCGAAGAAATGCTTGATGCGAGGAAGCAGAGGGAAATGTCGCAAAACCTTTTGTGGAATTTTTGTCCCGTGGAGATCTACTCGATATCTTTCGGAATCACATTTCGGACACTTCTCCATGTCTATGTATTCCCCTCTGAAAAGAATGCAGTCATTAGGACAAGCGTGGATAGAATTGTAATCCATCCCCAAGTTTCGCAAAATCTTTCTTGCTTCATCTCGGGAATCTGGCATCACATTGTCAGCTGGTAGTATGTGCTCTTTCAGCAATCTACACAACATAAAAATATGATACAGTCGTGTAAAAATCTATCAGATCATTATACATTTAGAGTTTTATTAAAGTAAACTAATTGTAATAGATCACCTGAAAAGCGTTGTGACGCTAGTGTCACTCCATCCAAACTTTGCCTGCATGTTGAGAAGAACCAGGAGTGCTTTCAATCTAGACATACGTGCTCCATTATACAATGGCGTATCGGCTTCACTTTTCATATCATCATAGATAAGCCTTTCTGAATCCATGATCGTCTCGATCATTTCATCAATCTCGGGCTCAAACATTGCCTCGTTGGGAATGTGCTCTGCATGATCATCCCCCGAGCTGTCAGAGGCTACATCTTGTGGCCTCACATATGCTGCTTGACCAAAGCGCCTGCGAACACGTCTATTGGGTTGCAAGATTGCTGCTTGTTGGCCAGCGTCAGAGTCCGACGAGTTATAATTGGCAACAACTCGATCTATAATAGATGGATCGAACTCGCTAAATTCGCGAACGTGCTGCAAAGAAACACGTCTTGTCCGTCGCAGAGCATGTTTGCATTGATTACAAGGACATAAGACCCTCGTTGAGAGATAGGTGTTTCGGTTGGACGGTCCCACATCCTCGTCGCTACTCATAATGAGGATAAAAAACTTATAACCTGGACAACAAATTTAATATTCTATTGGCATTCTTCGTCTTATCTCTCTCTCTCTCTCTCTCTCTCTCTCTCTCTCTCTCTCTCTCTCTCTCTCTCTCTCTCTCCCTCACATTCTCTAGTCATGTCCAATCCCCGCACACCTCGGTCTAGAGGTGCACGGAGATCAGAACCACCGGGTTATAATCTCGTCTTTATTGGTCAATACCTATATTTGTGGGTACAAGAAATCTACACACCCACGTCTACATGATACTGCATGTAGTGGACAAAACCCCTTTGCCTCTTCTCTAGCTGTAGCACTTCACAACATCTTAACATCTTTTCACAGTAGATCTTTTCACTGTTCGTCTAACTCTAAACCCTAAACCGTAAGTAATTCTTGCGTGGACTCGATCTAACGTAAATAAGCGTAAATCTAAATAAACGTAAATCTAACTAAAAATAAACCTAAATCTAATTTAACGTAAGTCTACATCTAACCTAATCTTTAACGTCTTTTGGGATAGTTTCCTGCGACGTTAAAACTCTCTTCTTCTTGTGTGTGTGTGTGTGTGTGTGGGTAAACCTAAATAAACCTAAGTCTAATCTAATATAACATAAATCTAAATCTAACGTAAATTATGTTATATTAAAAACAAAGAACTAAACTAACAGGGATTATAAGAACCTTAAAACTGATTTAACACATAATTTTTCACATAACTCGGCAAGAGTTGGCATTCTCATCACTAAAGATGTGAGAGTTAACTTCCGGCGGTGATGCTGCCTCATCTCCATCCACATCTGACGACAGCAATTGGCCCTTTAGACCGTTCTTGCTCTTGTTACTAACTTTGAAGTTGCTGTTGAATGACTAGAGGTTGTCTAGATGGTCATTGTGTCGGGGATGTAGTGACTCTTGCCGCCCTGAAGATCCACCTTCTTCCCTATCTTCTGAAGACATTTCACCAGTACTTTTGGATCGACGGAGCCCACCATGAGTGAAGGCAGCAATACCCTATATTCCATTGAGGGCTTTCTTCACCCGCTTCATGCAGGCATCGCAGTCTATGGAGACCTAAATCTAATCTAATATAACGTAAATCTAAATCTAGCGTAAATAAACGTAAATCTAGTTAAAAAATAAACCTAAATCTAATTTAATGTAAGTCTACATATAACCTAATCTTTAACGTCTTTTAAGATAGTTTCCTACGACGTTATAACTCTCTTCTTCTTGTGTGTGTGCGCGTGTGTGGATGTGTGTGCCAATAAAAAGAGATAAATGGTATAACCTTTCTATCACCCATGCCAAGTATGATAGATTGATTATGCCATTTCCCTCTTGAATAATAGGTCTTGAGTTCAACTCCTCGTCGGCTAGATCTTTAGGTCTTTTAATTTTAATTAGTTTCCTACGACGTTAAATTAGTTTCTCTCTCTTTCTCTCTCAATGTGTGTGCGTTTTTTTGGATTGTATGCATGTTTTCTCTCTCTTTTCCTCTCTCAATGTGTGCGTTTTTTGTTTATGCATGTTCTCTCTCTCTTTTCCTCTCTCAATGCGTGCGTTTTTTGTTTATGCATGCTCTCTCTCTCTTTTTCTCTCTCAATGTGTGTGTGCATTCTTTGTTTATGTATGTGTGTGTGCGTTTTTGTTTTTGTTTGTACTCTCTCTCTCTCTCTCTCTCTCTCTCTCTCTCTCTCTCAAAAACACTATGTGTGTGTGTATATGTGTGTGTGTGAGAGAGAGAGAGAGGGAGAGAGAAAGAGGGGAAGGGCACATGAGAATGAGGAGAGGGAAGGAGCATACCTGGCTCTCCTTCCTCTCCTCGTGTGTGTGTGTGTGTGTGTGTGTGTGTGTGTGTGTGTGTGTGTGTGTGTGTGTGTGTGTGTGTGTGTGTGTGTGTGTGGAGAAGAAAAAAAGAGAGAGAGAGTGAGGGAGAGCGTTACCTGCTCCTTGCTTGAGGGCGCCGAAAAACTCAGATCTGAGATCTGAGTTTTTGGGCGCGCTCGGTTATTTTTTTAGCCCAGCCGGCGTCGCTATGAGCGTCGCAAATTTCTTTGTAAATTTGCGACGCTCATAGCGACGCTTATAGCGACGCCGGGAATTTTTTTTTTGAGCGTCGTTGTGTGAGCGTCGCTAATATGAATAGCCTCTTGTAGTGAAAAGTGAACATTGTTGAGGGAGAAGGGAATTATGGGGTTCCATCCAGGATCTTTGCTATCCTTATTGGGCACCTGTAGCATATCACATGAAAGAACCGAAGTTTGCCACTCCCTATTTATATGGTCATCATTATCTTCGTCCTGACTTTCCACTTGAGTTGCTCGACTTGTCTTGTGCCCTTTCACACAAAATGGACAGGGAAGTAAAGAATTTGCACCTTGTTTGCATCCAAGCATGCACTTTATGGTCTTTAGATCACCACCTAAATGCCATTCAACATCAAACTCCCCACGTCCTGGAACCATGAGCTTCTCACCGTTTATTTGAGCTTTAATGACCTCTGTGACCCATGGGATTCTACTGAAAATCCATGCAAGGACTTCATGTGTCTCTTTCAGAACTTCAATTGCACCAAGCCACCATTTATCCTTCTCTGATTGCACACTAAAAGAGGGCTTTGTCGCTTCACTCAAACTGCAAGATTGGTTGGCATAAGCTAGGACTTCATTCATAAGCGTGATGCTCATTCTCTCCAACTTTCTCCCTTTAACAATTACACACTCATCCAACTTCAGCACGAACACAAGCTTGCCTTCAAGAACTGCCAACAATATAAAGCCTCAGAAGGCATGTTATGACACATCATAGAGCATGTAGGAAACTCTAAACTAACTTGCATCACTCAAATTGTAGAAAACAGCCATGGACTACTGCAATCGTATCAATTCCACAAAGATATTGTTGAATTTGGTGTAAACAAACCATTCGGTCCACAACACACTGTTAGAAACAGCACCGCTTCCCTTCCCGCAGCCCTTCCTTCCTTGTGATTTGCTACGGAGCGGCTGAAGAGGCATCGTGTCTTCAATATACAAGTAGGCCCCTATCGGTGAACAACACCTTCATTTGACACCTTCTTGGCAATCGCCACTCTGTGAGGAAGTGGGAATAGGTTTTCCGTGACTCCTCGACTTCTTAATGCATCTTTTAACACTTGATGTATTGCTTGATAGCCCTTCGTACTAATCCCAACAGCATCACAAATATCCTGAACATCTAGATCAGTGACAATATTAGAAAAATCACTAAGAACTCTCTTAGTGATTGCATCTTTCAAGTGTTTTGCCTCTGGAGCATCAAGAATCCTGATAAAATCCTCTTTGTTGAAATAAGAACGAAGTAAAGAAGCCCTAGCTGATGCATTCTCGCCGCCGCACGTTTCTTGGACAAAGTTTCTATTACCCAAAACAACAATGATGAGCGGTATTAGACTTAAACAACATGAGGGACAGAACATCTTACCTCATAGCTGTCACCCTTCGTTTTCTTGCACCTCCACGTGGTGCAAGAGTCTGAATTTTGGACAACTCTCGTTTCCTCATCCTACCTCCCATGGCAGTACTCTTCATGTGTGAAAGAGTATCCTCAAGCTTTTTAATTACATTTTCCTTGGTTGTGATGGTGCTCTTTGCCTCCTCAAGCGCACTAGTAGCTGTTTGCATCTGATCTTGACGATTGTGGAAACTCCCATTCGGCAACTGCCAATGACTCAAGTAGATCTCGGACCGCGCAATCTCGTGTTTGTTGAGTCTCTTGCAGTAGCCCAACAAACCTTGCTCTCCATTTCCAACGTATTGCAACAGTGATGGAATGTTTGTAAAAGACGGATGAACATTGAGAGAAGGATCCTTTGGATACAAGCATCCGTCTCTCCAGAGATCCACATTCTTCTCCCCTTGAGTGCGGCGTTCGTTGGATGAAGGTAATGTACCAAGCATGTTTTCTTTGTCGGAACATACTCTTGAGGTACGCGTAGGAAAAGCCCTGGAGACCTACCGCATGAACCGCTAGGACATTGGTCACGTCGTCAAGAGGCATTGTAGGATGGAGAGATGGAGCTTGAAGGATGGAGAGATAGAGCTTGTAGGATGGAGAGATGGAGCTTGAAGGATGGAGACATGGGTGTGTAGGTGCAGCAGCAGGTGTAGGTGCAAGGGGGATGGGTGTAGGAGAGGAGCTTAGATTAGGAGGGAAAGTTTTCAATTTTGGGGGGAATTTCCTAAAAGTTTTGGAGGGAGTCAAAAAATGTTGAATTATGAGTAAGTTAACTTAAATATCTTTTTTTTTAATATGTATATATGTTGGGGGTACTTTTTAGGGGGGAATAGAGTTTTTTTGAAAAAAGTCATTTTTTTTACCTCTTTGACCCACGGATTTGCTTAGGTGGCATGGGAGAGTTAAGAGACCACTTACAAGTTGTCCAAAAAGCTAGAGAGAGAAGACCCCCTACCCCCCCTACTTTTCAAATGGTTTACCCCCCCCTTCCCTACTTTTTAAATGGTTACCCCCCCCCCCCCCCCCCCCCTTCCCCCTACCTTTTTAGGGGTCAAAGAGAGAGAGAGAGAGAGAGAGAGAGAGAGAGAGAGAGAGAGAGAGATAGATTAAAAAAAGTAGAGAAAATATGAAATGAAATGTTATATTAAGATTTAAGGTTAGGTTAGATTTAAAACTACATTTAAGATTAGGTTAGATTAAGATCTAAGATTATGTTAGATTACATTCAACTTATATTTAAAATTTATGCTAGATTTAAAATTAGGTTAGACTTAAGATTAGGTTAGATTACATTTAAGTTAGATTACATTTAGGTTTAAGTTAGAAATGAAAGAAAAATCCCGACTTATGTTCTAGAAATACGAATACGTATTCCCATGGGAACATACTGATTTGAAAGGTGTAGATCCAGAGGTTTGCCAACACAGAATACCTCTGAACCCTGATGCTAGACTAGTGCGTCTGTAAAGGTACATAATGAATCCAAACTATACTAAGAAGGTCAAACAGGAAATTGACAACCTTCTCAAGGTTGGATTCATCACAGAAGTCACGAGTAGTGACAGGCTATTCCCTATTGTGGTAGTAACAAAGAAGAATGGAAAGCGCAGAGTCTGTGTGGATTATCAAAGATCCTTTTCCATTACCTTTTACTAATATGCTTCTTTATGAGATTGCAGGCCATGATATGTATAGTTTTCTGGATGGCTACAGTGGTTATAATCAGTTAAAGATTGCTCTTGAAGATCATAGAAAAACCACTTTTATTACTGAATGGGGTACATTCATGTATTTAGTCATGCCATTTGGTCTTTGCAATGCTCCAACAACATTCCAACGTTGCATGATGGGTGGAGATATTCAATGAATTCTTGCACCAATTTTTAGCTATATTTATGGATGACTTCACTGTATTCTCAACCAAGGAGGAGTATTTACTATTTTTGGAAATGGTTTTAATCCAGCGATGTAAGGAGAAGAGGACCTGTTTGAATCCATTCAAATCTGTTTTCCTGGTCTAGAAGGGACAATCACTGGGACATATAGTGTCCAGGAATGGCATAGAGATGTCCAATGATAAAATCCTGTGTCACTACAAGAGGTTAAGTGCACTTGTGACGCTTTTAGCAACAAAAATACATTGGGTTTTTTTACTCCCCAGTGTCGCTACCACCGTCGCTAAAAGCGTCGCTACGGGAACGTCTCTATAGGTGTCACTACATGTGTTGCTAAATAGCGACGACTGCAATCCTTCTGTAGTGACGCTTATAGCAACGTTGCAGAACCTTATATAGAGATGCTTATAGCAACACCCGAGAGAAAAAAAAACTGGGTGGCAGGGCATTCACCCATCAACCATATTGAATTTTTCTAGAATAAAAATATACCTAAATGAATCCAAGATAAGAACAGATTCACCTTTGAAAGAAAGTGCAAGGTATAGACCCAAAGTAGTCACCCACAAGACAATATAACCATTAACTCCATCATGCATAGTATTGTTTGCAGAATAAAGATACAAAACTGACAAAAGTAATTGGACGAAAGTGAATTGATGAAAGTAAATCAATTACAAAATTATACACATCATAGGTAAAATCACTTGATTGTTAAGCTTTGCAAATGTAATAGTTACAACACAATTGTCATTATTGAGAAAATACATCGTTTTCCAATAGTTACAAAAAGACGTACACATGTCGTCTCATTATACATGCTATGACAAAAGAAAACTAGTGCTATCTGGCTACAGCTAGACTGATGTCGTCTAATCAGATGTCTCATCGCGTCCAAGCGGCGTATTTGTCAAATTTTGCAAAAAAAAAACAATAAGACTTTCTGTAAGTATAAGCATATAATTACAAAACAATCTATTTTCATAGCTTATCATTAAAATAAAACAAATGCAAAAGAGTAAAGTGAAATACTAACCATGCCACCGTGAGAACTGAGAATGCATCAGGGCATTTAAGCCCTTTCTGCCTGCGTACTCGCGCTTGTACGGTGTAGGGTCACGTCCTGTCATCGACCACTGTTCAAAACATATAAAGAATACATTATGCTAGAATTTAATAGTACAAATAGACGTAACTACCAAACCTAAAGGGCAATGCAAAAATACTTACAAAATCGGCCTCAAATGATGCCCGCCCGCTGCTCCCCAAGTGGTGCGAGCTCCCTGTCTCTACTCGCGCTTTGGCTACCTCCTTTTTCTGCTTCCACTTGTAAGGATTCTCGCTCGTTGCTCACTTTGCATTCTTCTAATCTTCTTTGGCAAGCCAATCTGGTCTGTTCCACCCATGCTTTATTGCTTTTTGTACTTTAGAACGCTTGTGCTTGCGGTATTCACGCATTCAAACCTTCATCAGGTCTTCATTGAAGCGCTTATCCCGACTTGACACGGGAAACTCATCATGTAGCATGCTAATGACTCTATCTTTTTGTTCATTTGGCACTTCACTCCAAGTGTTTAGTATGTAGTGTTGAAACACCTGAGAGCAAAGAGCGTGCATGCGCGAGATTACCTTCTTGCAAGTTCGTCATCCAAGATGATGCCGCCACTGATGTCGATCGAGTACGACAAGCCCTCTCATCTGTGACGCGTGAACCTGGGTGTCTCGCTAGGGGTCTCGAGTGGTGTCTCTAGTGGCGTCTCAATTGGGATACGGATGCCAGGTGTCTCCGCTAGAGTCTGGGCCCCGAAGCGAGGAGCGACGGGGGTGACTCCCGGAGGAGTAATTAGAGGTGTGTAGCCAGGAACGACCAATAGCCACACAAAACCTAGCGTAGATGGTGATGTTGTGTCTGGTGTGGGGGCGAGCAAAGAAGGGGAAGGTAAGAAGCATCGTCGAACATGAGGCGGTGTCGGGGCATCAGTGGCGGCATCCCCACAGCAATTGTCGTCGCCACCAGTAGAGCATCGGTGCCTAGAAGAGTATGAAGATCGTCTTGTTGACATGAAGTTTTGGAGCATGCTGAATGCTCCAAAACAGAGGGAGACACTGAAGGAGTGGAACGACCTGATGGTGGTCATGAGCAATGACGCTCCTTTTACCATCTCCTCTGCTCGGGTGACAAAGAAGAAAGAAACTCATCATCATCCATACATGCATTAAACACACAAACATTTAATCTTAATATTGAATGGAGAAGAAAATAAGGACAAACTATAATCTATACTATAGATAATAGGGGAAGGGATTCCTGTTTAGAGAGAGAGAGAGAGAGAGAGAGAGAGAGAGAGAGAGAGAACTCATAAAGGGGGAGGGATTCTTGCGATGAGCAATTAAAGACGGCTTAAATTAAACCTTAGCGAGTAGCAATGCACGCTTCCTGCTTCTTTGTTAGAAGAGCAAGATCTGCCTGCCCTTTGAGGACTCCTTCGGCTTAGTGAGTAGCGATGCACACTTCCTGCTTCTTTGTTAAAAGAGCAATATCTGTGTGCCCTTTGAGGACTCACAAGATCTGCGTGCCCTTTGAGGACTCCTTCGGCTTGGAGTGGAAGCAATGATGATTAAACACAATTTAAATTTCTCAAGTATAGAATATATACAAGAATGGACAAAAAGCCACATGAATACAATATATATTATAGAACGGAGAAAAATTGTTCAAATACAATGTTTATGGCTTTAAGATGTCTCTCTTTCATCCTTGCATAGCTCAGCATAACTCCCTATGTCTATATAGAGCTCTCCGTTTAGGTGGATGTCCTCCGTTTCATTTTGTAGATCCTTTGCATGCACCCCATAGAGAGTAGCACCTTGATGCTCGTCTGGCACCACCTCAGTGGCTTGACTGAGCATCCTCTCCGATCTCCTCCATTGATGCCGTTGTGATTGGCACATGGTAGCCCTCATATGTTCGTGCACTACGAGGGGCTATCTCTATGACATACCACTAGTTTGATGCAGACTTTGTAGGATGAAATATCACCTGTTAGAGCCACATAACTTACATGAGTGCTTCCAGGCACATAACTTATTAAATTGGATGTTAAATATTTACAGACTTACTTGTTCACAATGCTCGGGTAGTATGAAAGTGTCTCTTAGGTCGGTCCATTTTTTAGTTGAATCCACCTCAAGGAAACTAGACTCTCTTGTGAGCACAGTAGCGTTGCGACCCTCCATGTTTATCTTGAACCATGGCACGTCAAAAAAGTCCAAAAAAAATCCTCTATAATCGATCCTCAACCAATTTGGTCCACCTCCCTTCCTTTTGGTTGACTCCTCAGCATAATCCCAGGACGGACCTGTTAGATCTGGAATTTCTTTCTAAACCCTAGTAACTTCTTCAGAGTGCACCTCTTCAGCGGCTATCGCTGGTGTACGGGAATTTGTGCATTCTTCTTTGGAGTCGGCCGGTTTCTCTGGCTGTCCAGTTAACTGAATTGGTCTTTCTCCAGGATTCAGTCCTGTGAATTGATCTGAAAATTGCTTCCTTTGCTTTTCAGTTTGATCCTTATCAAATAATACTGCATTCAAGTCTATTTCAGCGCGAATGGAAAAATATTCATTGCTGCCAGCATCCTCTCAATCTTCTTAACCCCATACTTCTGGCAAAGCTCTTCTGGTTGCAGTGACTTCTTCTAGCTTCTGGTGTTATTTGTTTGGATCTAAATTCCCTACTTGTGCCTTGTATTGTCAGGGTCTGGTTGGCATAATCATGAATAGCCTGCACCGTCCGCCGTAGCCATGGGTGTCCCAGTAGCATCCCATATGCTCCTTGAACATCCAGTACCAGAAAGATGGTTTTGAATTTTCTTTCCCTACCCTTATCTGCATATTCTCGATCATACTAGTTACCTGAATAACTCTATGATCAGCCATTCAAACCTTAAAGGGTGTTGGTTTCAAATCTGTGATACCCAGTCTTTGCTGAAGATGTGGCCCCGCGATATTCACACCTGCTCCTCCATCCAGTATAACACCGGATAGCGGCTCCCATTGTTTTCAAACTTTGTAGTCTACATGGATTATTGGCACTTCATCATCTCTGACAACTGCCAAATTGGCTGCTCTGGCATCGGCTTTAGTCTTTCTTCGTTGTCTGATGAATTTTGCTGCTTTAGGCAAAGTCTTCCTGATATCTTCTAATTCAATTGTCAGTTTCTAAATTCTTTCACAGAATTTGACATGAATTTCTTCTCTCTCTTGATCAGAATTATTATCAGAACTCAAGGAATCATGACTATCTTCACAGTGCCAATCCTCTATTTTGGTGTGTATTTTGCCCAACTCATTGTTTCCCATTGCAGTCAAATTTGATTTGACGTTCCCTAGGTCTTCTACCAGTCCTTGTACTGTGCAACAAGCATAGTCTCAGAGATTCTAGATCCTGACTGATCTGGCTGTCTTTTCTCAAAAGACTGGGTTGGTATCTTCTGAATGACTCGAGCATCATAACCCTCAGGCTACTCTGATAGCTTCTTAGCTAGATCTTCTGTGATCTTAGTTACCAGTTCTTGCTGCTCTTGCCATTCCTCGACTACCTTCTCCTTGCCCTTAGCCTTTCAGACTTATCTTTGTTGAGTCCATTTGCTAGCTTCAGGATTGACTGGTTTTACAGGCTCATCTGGGATTTCTTCAATAACTACCCCTTTTCTTCAAGTGATTTGTCGTACTGGAACTGGTTCTGAAGCTTTCGCCTCAGTAGCCGCAGTATTGGGTGCTTCTAGACATTAAGCCGCAAAGTGCCCATATTTTCCACAAGTATAGCAGTTAAGACTTTGGTTTTCAAAATTACCACGACCTATGCCTCAGCTAGTACCCCCTTGGTATCTGCCACGTCCATTACCAGTACCACTGGTACCCGATTTTTTCTCTTGAGGTACACTGGTCGTCTCTACCTTAGCTTATTCAGTATTGGTAAATGCCACTAGAGATAGATCCTTTCCCTTCTTGAAGTGATGAATTCGAATGCCACAGTTGTTCCATAAATGGTCATACTCTTTGCAGTAGGTACACTGTGGGCATTCATTGGAAACATGATCTTTAGATTTGCATTTGGAACATCAGGTTTCTATTCTCCTAATTGATTGTTTAGTTTGGCTAATTTTAGCAATTTGCCTGGCCATTTCATCAAGTTTCGTGGACCAAGACCCTTTCTTATCCTTGTCCTTGCTCTTTTCGTATGATCTACTGACAGAGCTGCTGGAGGTCTCACTAGAATTTGAATCCTCATTAGAAGAACCGCTACTGTTGGACCTCTGCTTCTTGTGGCTTCTCTCCTTCTTAGCTTGTTGTTCAAGCTTCAGAGCTCTCTGAACCAAGTCATTAAACTTCTTTGTCCATGCAGGTATCTCTTGCTCTCTCAGCTTCTTATTGCGGAACCCATTCAGAAACCATGCACGCAATCCTTTTTCTAAAGGTGGCTCTTGTAACTTCTTGGTTAACTCCTTGATCTTTTGAACATAACTTCTCACATATAATTTTCCTTTTCTGATCTTGTCCAGCTCACAGAGGATGTCTTCATCACCTCTATTGTATGAATACTCAAGTTTGAAAGCCTTGATTAGTTTGTTGTATGACCTGAGTTGGCAAGCTGGATAATAGTAATACCATTTCCATGCCACATCTTTCAGTGTTTGAGGAAAGTATTCTCCCGAGTCATCCTCATCAATATTCTTTGACTCAGCATACTACTCAAAATCTTGAATATGAACATCAGGATCATCTCTTTCTGCCTTTGAACACTGGAAAAGAAATCTTTAATGAAGCAGTGTAATCATGCCAGTAGGTGTTGTCTCTGCTTCTTTTGACCTTGAGAACCTGACTGCATCTTGAGGACTTCTTGTAGTGATCAGTGTCAGCGTCCCAGTTACCTTTTTCTTCAGTTTTGGTCTTTGTCTCTTCTTTGGATTTCTTGCTAGAACTGTGAACAATGACCTTGCTGCCCTTGGCCTCAGCTGCCTTGTGTGTGGACCAAGAACTCATGGTTTTGTGCTCCTGACACTCAACCCTTCTCTTCCTTGAGTGACTGGAATGTTGAGAGTCTCTGGCCTCTTCAGCATTGATGTGCTCCTCCTGAGCCTCATTCTCACTCTCAGGGTCCTTCTTAGTATCAGACTCTGTTTTTGACACTTCGGGAACAAGGTCAAATTGGGTGGAATCAGTGCCTAACCGGGTTGATGGTTTGCGACCACGACTGACTTTGGGCACCATGTTTTTAGCTGAGACTTATAACTGGGAGATTGAGCTCTTTAGTCTAAAAGAAATTAGCTCTAGCCATTGTGATTGCTAAAATGGAATGGAAGTTGGTCCCTTCATACAACTTATTCGAGTGTTAGAATTCAGAGCTATTATTTATCTCGTCAGTTCAGTTAATGAGAACTAAAACAAAGTTCTAGACTGAAATAGAAAACTAAACTTGAATGTTATACTGAAATAAAAGACACAACTGGAAGACTGGAATGGTATTTGCAAATTTAGATTAATAGCTCAAGGATAACCAGTACAGTGTACAATGATTTAATTTCAGATAATTACATGAGTAAATGATTACAGGGTGAATCTAGAAGCTAAGAGCTCGTAACCCAAAAGTGTTAAGAAAGCCAAAAGACACAAAACCAAGAAGCTCAGTTATAGTGTAACGGGTCTTATTTATAGCTCTCAAGAGTTACTACAGTATCTACCTGTAGTAATTACTGTCAGTGTAGCTATTCCCGCTTCCCTCTGGTCAGTCTTCTGTGGGACAGGTGTCTAACCTCACTCCTATGTTATTGCAGACATGGCAAGAACCACGAATATAATTGTCAATTCATGGGACGAAGCTGACTTGACTAGTACATAGAGGCTACAAGAGGTTTTCAATGTCTTGGAAAACAATAGACAACTCGTATCTAACTCAAGCTACACTCAAATGACAGAAATCACCAAGAGCTAGTCGCTAATCGACAAACAAATCATAATCGTTATAGCATCAACCGACATCCAAACGTTACAAAACTTCTAGGGCATGTTTACAAGACCTAAGCACACATGCTTATGGTCTCAAATCTCACTTTAGGTCAAGTGAAAAAATCACAATTATTAACAGTATAGTGAGTTTTTAACCTAGTCAAGTTCGACCCAGAATGCATCTAAAATGATGCCCCAATAGCCCGTCTATACTTATTTTATGATTTTGAAGCTTAAATTTCTACTTGTGATGAAATAAGGTCATGGGTCTGTGCCGCCAAAAGCTATGGATTACCATGAAATGCTTACGTCAATGCATAGAGCTCTTACCTGTGATTCCAACGCAATAGACGGCATTGCAATGTGACAACGAGGAAGGGAGTAGGAAGCGTGAGAAGGAGAGAAGTGAGCATCGTTAGCTCACGCTGTGTTTCTATTATCCAAAACTTGTAAAATACTTACAAAAATTGGCTTTTATACCTTAGCCAACGTTTTTGTGGTCAAAACTAATAATCTGGGAGCTCTAACTAAAGATAGGTTGATACAATCTGGAAGCTTGTAGCCCCAGCTCATCAATTACACTGTTTATCTGGAAAGTAGGAGTTACAACATTCCCAATTCATCAAAACAATAGTGTTTTTATAATAAAAACTCCAAAAATGTTATCCGAGTTAGCTTGCTACTAACATTCCCCCCCTCTTTAACTGTGTCATCCCTTGACATAGCTTCATGGACTGAAGTAGTCTTTGGGTTGACGGCTCGCGAGGCGGTCTTTAAGCGCATGTAGGTTTTTTTCATATCTGATTCTTTGTTCTTTATTATGAACTTGCAAGAATTTCATGGTGACTCTGCTTTTAAGTTCAATGGCTGAATAGCCAACAAATCTCGATGTAAGGTTACTGATCACTGGTCCAAATATCTTCGTTCTGCATGTGAAAAAACCTCTATAGAATGCTTCTTCAAAATGCCAACATATTGCTAGAGGACAGGAACATGCATCTGGGATAGAAACTGTAAAGGACTTCTTCTAAAAGTTGTCCACTTAAGTCATAACATAGACCTTTATTGCCTTTGAGAAAAGACATTCATGGTGCTCCTGCTTGCTCAGGTTTGTGAAAAGTTTGAATGCAGGTGAGTAACATTTTGCAGATCTTACACAGCATTGCAGAGGAGAGGTCAGGAAGGCTCTCAAAGAAGGTAATGGTGCCCGTTAAGGTTTTCACCATGTATTCTTCCATTGCTGGTCCCTGCTCTGGAGCTGGTAGATGTGGGTAATTCACATATGTCGGCCTCTTCTTTTTCAATGCATCGTACGCCTACCATGTCCTTAATCTTGGTATAAGACAGAATGTAGGGTCTTTCTGTAGGAATGCAAGTGATCTTGTGAATAGAATTAGATATCTCAAATTCTTTTTCAACCAGTTCTTTCTCCACTTGGGGTGAATATCCTCTGAGCCTTCTGCTTGCATATCCTTGTATAGTCTTTCCTTTACCTATAGTAGCTCCACTCTGATCAATGGGTATGGTAGTGATTGTTGATGCCACTGAGCATTGATTTGGTTGGGAGTGAGCTGAGTTACATTGACTGAGTGGAGAACTCTCAACTCCCCATCCATTGCTTCTTTCCATTCAACATCTGTCTCTTGGACAATCTGCTCTTTCAGTGCATCTTCCCCAGCCTTAGAAAGCTGGACCATAGCCACTTGCTTGGCTTTAGTGAGTGGTACTTCAAAGTTCGACTATCCTGCTAGCCCTTTTGATGTCTGTGTTTCCATATCAGCAAATGACACTAAGGGTATGTCGACGGTTGATTGTTCTGAGGGTCCTGCTTCATCCTTAGTTTCTGGTTGTCCCTCTCTTAGTAGCTGATGGACTCTCTTTAATTCTGCTATCTCTTTGAGCAATTGCTCTTCTCTTTGGACCCGCATCAATCATCAAGGTCTTGTCTTTGGGATTGTTCCAGCCTTAGCTCTAGCTCAAGGTCCTTGTTTCTCTTTTCCAAAGTCTTGTAGACTTCATCTATTCCTTTGATTGAGGCGACATCATGGTTTTCTCTTATCTATCGTAAAAATGCTGCTTGATCATTGAT
The DNA here is from genome assembly GCF_014529385.1 of Adiantum capillus-veneris. NCBI lineage: Eukaryota > Viridiplantae > Streptophyta > Polypodiopsida > Polypodiales > Pteridaceae > Adiantum > Adiantum capillus-veneris. The sequence continues at coordinate 25,534,704 of NC_140948.1, read as the reverse complement.
CCGTTTCTCAGAGTACTACAAAGAAGAATTAGCTACATCGAGCTGCACTTGGATCTTTTGTACTGACAAAGTAGTGGTGAGAAGTTCATTGGTTACTTCTGTCAGTTGTTGATCTTTGTTTTTGTAGGCATCGAATAATTTAGTGAGAATTACAGAAGGATGTAGTGTCAACGGATGATGAAGGGGTAGATGGAATGTACCTTCGCATCAAAGTACCACTAAACAATCATAGCACAAAGGCATTGGTCGATATAGGAGCTCGAGTAAATACACTCAGTTATTCCACATACAATAAAGCAACGAATTAGTCTTTGACTTTAGGAATATCTATTATCAAAGGATGCAACGAGAACCCAATACGAACACTGGGAGTAGTCAACTTAAATGTGATAGTACATGGATGTTCATGCCCTCATCAATTTGTATGCTTACCAGATGAATACATGAATGAAACAATGATTCTTGGAATCTCATGGATGCGGACGTACAAGGCAGTGCCAGTTTGGGATACCAATCAACTCAAACTATCACCTAAAGACAGACAACTCATTGTTCCAATTGCACCAAGCAAAGAAGAATGGAAAAGAGATTACCAGCAAAACAAACCACGAAGCAATCAATCTTCTCCATCCTATAGACTGGCAAATGCTACAAGTAGCATGCCAGGAGTCAGGCATATCTGGGTACCAAAAGCACAACTTAAGGACAAGCCGTTTCAAATTTGGGTACCCAGAATATCATCTACTGTATCAAAGACGGTTCCAAGGTTTGAAACACAAAGAAGAGCATCTTTGAGCAGGGAACCTAAAACAAGATGGATTTGAAGAAAAAAGGAGCACTTATCTTCTCCGCAAATTGTAAAACCGATGAAGCAGTGGAGAGTTAAGTCTCAAAACACTCAACCACAACATTTCATTGAAGAAAAATCAAGACACCAATGGCGAGTTAAAGCTCAACAACCGTCATCATTGATACCAACAACACAGGAAATCAGCATGCCAAAGCATCCTAACGGTACAATAAAGTAAAGAGCACACAAGCTACAAGATTTTCTCTTTGGGAAACAACAAACAAAAACCTCGACCTCACAAACCCTTGCGTTAATTACTCAAGACCCAACTCTTGCACATCATAATGGTTTGAATTGAATTGATTTTTAAAGCATGATAGAACCAACCAAGGTTATGCATAAACACGATTGTTGAAACCCATGCACACAGTCGTCCTAGAGTAGGCCATCTAGGAGGGATGAAAGGGAACCAAGTAATTAAGGGCAATGTTTGAAGAGAGAGGAAACAGTTTGATGTTAACGTGTGATTTTTTGCAAAATTACCTAATAATGCCCTTATAAATCATAAACAAGGGAAATTTAACTGATAACATCTCCTCGATGAGTGTAAATACTATCAGAAAATCATCAAAAAATGGTCTTTTTTTGTTATTTTCATCATTTTTTCTTGATATTGGGACTTAAAAATAGAGAAATCCACCAAAAAACAATAAAGCAGTGTTTCTCAATGGATTAGGGCCAAAAACGACTCAAAAAGGGCTGTTTGTTAATCTAAGGATTAAGGAATAGTCCAATAGTTATTTGACACGTATACAAAAGTATGGCACTCTTGTCTCCTCTATTGTGGGTTTTGGTGGTCCTATTTTGACGGAGAACCGCTAAATGTCTTGATCCTAAGGCTAAAACTGCTATATTTGGGTGCTTTCGGCGAGAGAGCTCATTAAATTTGCGGCTCAAAGTAATGAAGTCTCATCTTTTATTCTATTTTATATTTCACAAAAGTGTTGTCAAAAGATACGAAATCTATGTCAGAAGGCTCTCAAAACAAGGGCATTAATGACAAATCACCTACTTTTTTCAAACGTATACCTTTATCGCTCTCTCTAGTTTGTGAGAGGTTTAAGTCTTTCCATCTATACTTTCTTTCTTCTTCTCTAATCTCTGAGTTTCCATGGCGTCTTTTGCACGTCTCCCTTCACATAACATAACTTCTTGTGACTTTCATAACGTTAGAGAGGATGGTCTTTGGAAGCCCATATCTTTTCGTGTGAATGACTGGGTAACAATGCTTCCTTCATACAAAGGTGTACACAGAGTGAAGAGAACTAAACGCGATAAAGTAAAAAACCATTGGAAAGGTCGTGTTCTTGCTTTCAAAGTGACCGACAATGGCTGGCTAGCTAAGGTTCAACATGTGTACATGGCCAAGGATATGGTGTTAGACTGGGAAGAACATCCCACACTGCATTCTTACCGTAAGTACAAAAAAAACTATTTGATACAGTGAATTTTTCATTATCCCATTGTTTTTCTCATTTTTTTATTCCATTCCAGGTATATTTCCTTCAACAGCTGTGGAATGGCAGCCTGTGGAGAGTCTAAGTGGGACGTTCAAAGCAATGCATAAAGGGATTGCAGATGCTATGTATGCTGACAAGCCGCCTTCCTTTTACAAAACAATGGATTTGTTTGTCTATTTTGCAGAATACAAAGTTCCGTCACGAGAAGGTGCATATGGAGAACTACACCAGTTACCCGTTCCCACCATAAGTTCACTTGATTGGGAAGCTCCTGATGCATGTACTATATCAAGCTTCAAATCCAAGATCAAAGAAGACATCCTTACTAAAGCTATGTCTCCGGGCAGGATATCAAGAAGGATTAAAGTTCAATGGTTCTTGCCTATACATGTCTTTGTGGCATGTTTCAAAACAATGAACTTGCAGAGGACAAAGATGATGTGGCTTAATAGAATACTTTCTATGACTGAACTGGATAATGTACTTGGAGACGGATGGAGAACCAAAGAAACTTTCCATATTGGTGACAATATTAGTTGTAGAGTAAGCCCAAATTCTATGTCTATCTCATATCAACTATGTCGTCAATCATTAGTTCTGGGCTACAACTATAGGAGATGGAGAAGCAAATTAGGTAGCTGGGTTCCTCTCGACTCTGAGGAAAATTGTCCAGATTTTGAACTAAAGGTCACAGTCCATCCACACACCGAGTATAGAAGCTTGATAGTAACAACAAATTGGAGACTAAATGATGTTAGAGAATCTCTTGAGTTTCTTGATGAAACATCTCCCAAGTATAGATTCAAAGTGGATGAAATTATGGTTAGCACAAGGATGGAGAATTCAACCTCTTGCATCACATGCCTTCCCCCAAAAAGAGTTGTATTTGAGCCACTTGCAAGGACTTGAAAAAACAAGTTCAATATTGTAATCATTTTGCAAATATGTTTATCTTTTCTCTACCTTATTGTGAACATTACTTATGTTGTTTTAAACTTACATGACATCATGATACACATTTAAGAATCGATAGTTGGTATTAAGTATTTGAAGTACTAAATTATGAATCACCAAAGGGTATATATATGTTCATATGGACAAAATGAACAAAAGTGTACATAGCTTTTGTGGAGTAATCAATCATGAAACTCAACTTTTCTTTTTGCCTTAGAGGATTCTGCATCCTCAGAGACCATTTTTCTTTTGTGTTCAGAAGGGGGTGAAAGTTCAGGAGTGGGTGGTGGTGGTGACTTGGGCTCCTCAGGGCTTGGCACGGGTGACTTGGCAGGGGTTGGTGCTTTGGGCTCCTGAGGAGTGGCTGGCTTGGGTGACTTAGCAACCTTCTTTGGCAACATGAATGGTAGCTTGAAAGGTGAGCTAGGTGCCTCCCCCTTACTGTTCTTAAGTGTACGATGCTTTTGAACCTTGAATTTCAATGGTGAGTGGAATGGGTGGCCCTTTGTATCTGCTCTTTTTTTTTGCAGGGCTCTTCTTCTTGGTGGGACTCTTCTCCTTGTCAGTCTTCTTGGTGGGACTCTTCTCCTTGGCAGGGATCTTCTTCTTGGTGGGACTCTTCCCCTTGGAAGGACTCTTCTTGGCATGGCTCTTCTTTGTAGGACTCTTCTTGTGATCCTTTTTCTTTGTATGGATCTTCTTTGCAGGACTTTTCTTCTTTTGATCCATTTTCTTTGCATCCAAACCTTTGGTGGCTCTACCTTTCTTTGGTGGCAAAGGAGATTATGGATCATTTGGATTTATTGATCTTTCCAAAACCATAGAAACAGCCTTCTTTCTCACCCATGTGACCCAAGACTCTGGATAGTCATGCAACTGAAAAAAATAGAAAAAGGAATTAAAGGACATGAGTACATACATACATAGTTAAGACATTGTTGAGCGGAGGACCACACCTATACATTTTTTCTCACACTCATGTTTTTGTAAACACTTATTGTAATAAATATCTTTCCGACATTTCATTTTTTTCATGGAGCCGATTCAATGTAATTAGCGGGACTCAATTGAGTTTCCAGCTTGTATTCCCCAAGTAGTTTCACCTGCTTATGTAATTAGATTAGAGATGTTTTCACACCTCCAAGGCTGAGGTATAAGAGCCAATTTTTGTAAACCTAAGGACACAATTTTGAATCATTACTCAAGGTGAGTTTTTGAGCGCCGTGACTGTGTCTGAGAGAGAGAGAGAGAGAGAGAGAGAGAGAGAGAGAGAGAGAGAGAGAGTCTATCCTCTTGCTACGCGAGCTACGGAGCCGCCATTGGAGAAGCGACACCGCCATTGTGTTAGCAACGGCAAGAGCTACGCACCGATACCAAGCATGCGCGCATTCGGCTTCTACGCGAGGTTAGCTCCCACGAGCTTCTATGTGAGTTTTCTCCCTACCTGTGTGTCGAAATTGAGTGTGCCATATATCTATAGAACCACAGCGAGTAGAGCTACACATCAGTACCATCGGAGTCGAGATTCGGTGACCTATATTTTTTGGCATGTCTTCGTATACGTTTACCGCACGGAGTGGTTACAGGTTGAGATTGTATTGTAGATTCATAGGGTATTGTCCTTACCTAGTGTAGAGACCCCCCTTTGAGTTTGAGGCTGATTCGATGACTCTAGATCATGTTTCGGATAGCATTTGTTTGTAGTATGGATTTCAGTCACTTGTGTATTTGAGAACTTAGATTTGATTTCCTTGGTAGTGATTGTCATTAGAAGGTCGCGTAGGTGATTCGACACCCACCTATTTGTTTCCATGCGCCTGCGGGTCAAGCTTTGTCCTCGTCTGACATTCTTGTTTGTCGGTTGAGTTCTCGCTATCATAGCCACCACTAGTGGCGTAACCGCCACAACATTTAGCGCCGCTGCCGGGGACGAGAGCCCTAAGTAGGTGACCTTAGATTAATCCTACGAGGTGATTTGTTTTGTTACTTTATATATTTTAGTTAGAAAGGTCTAGGAGTGGTGGACTCCGAGGATCTTTGAGAGGTACTAGGAAACTTGTGGTATTCCTGGGTCTTTCGTGTTTGACAGTTTTTTTAGTTTAGATTAGATTGATTTTTGTTCGTGTTGAGTGGTTATTGAAATTGAGGTATTTACTAGTCTGTGTGTGGTAGTGAATCTCTTTATACTCACAATTGCAAAAACCCATTTTATGATTAGAAGTAGCTTAGGTAGGACTTGATTTGATCCTGATCTAGAGCTATTAATCAGTGATTTATTTTCTTGATGTGTTTGTTAGCATGTTAGATCACTAAACCGTTGATTTGGTAGTGAGACTTGCATAAACAAAGTTCAAAGAAATTTTCTGTGAGACTGAGTGTTGCTGAGCACTTAGGAGAGCTCTTGGAAGAGTTCTGTATTGAAAAACTGGAATTCTGCAACTTTAGACATCATACGCGTATGATGTCTTAGGGGCTAAACAGAGACCAAAACAGAAAATTTAACATTACCAGAGTGTTTAGAAGGGGGGTTTTACCCTAAGATCAACATAAAACAAGGGCTTTAACACTTCTAGAAACTCAAAATACCAAGCCAAGAGTGTAAAAAATGCAAAGAATAGGAAAATTTGATTCAGAGCTTATTTTTGCATTCACACTTGATAAAACACTTGAAACTCAAAGATAAACACTTGAGAAGGCTTAAAATTGAAAACTGGCAAAATCTGGGACAAAAGACATCATACGCGTATAATGTCTTTTCGCACTTGCTGAAGTGATTTTTCAAATTTAACTTGATAAGGTTGTTACAAATACTGTGCAAAGCTTAAATATCAATTTTGGACTGAAATTGGGCAGAAAGACATCATACGCGTATAATGTCTTTTTCCTAATTCTGGGCATATTTTGATATTTTTCTATCACAAATCCTTTGTACTAGTTGTCTAGAGCTTGTATTTCAAGTTTCATGTCATTTGGATCGCATTTGACCCCAAGTAAGTCAAAAATTGGGAAATTGCCAAGAAAAGCCTAATCTGGCCATAACTTGCACAACAGAGTTCAAATTGAATTTTGTGAGTGGACAGAGTATAAGGGTGCTACTAGGAGTGAGCAAAGCAAAAATATCCAAAATCTGTGAAAAAAGACATCATAAGCGTATAATGTCTTTTTGAGCAAATATGATACAAAATTTTCACTTGAGGTAACAGAAGTCTTCCAACAACTGACAAAACAAACCATTTGACCAAGTATCATTCAATTTGGATCACTTTTGATCACAGAGAATTGGGATAAATAAACTGCCGAGACTGAAAAGTTAGATTCCTCTAGGGGGATTGATGAATTTGAGATCCGGTAGATATCTCTAGAATAACCAACCGAGACGAAGAGAACAAGCAAGTGTTAAATCAACCGAGGAGAGTGTAAACCAAAGTGTAGTGCGACCGTTAGAGCTGATCCTTGAAGGAAGTATTTTCGATACTTCTTCAGGGAGATCTTACGAGATTTTCACTGAACACTTAGGATACTTGAACTTAAAAGAAAGAGAAAACATGGCAGCATTAGGACCATCAAACCCTTCAGCCACAATGAAGCTATTGTTCATAAAGTATCAATACGACAATGAGCAAGGTGCCAAGATCTACAGAGATGGTATGGACCGCTATTGTGTAAAGATAGAAGATAGACCGAGTGAGTTCAAGGACTTAGTGCCTGTGAGCTATAGCCGAGATAGGTACCTAGATGACGAAGGAATCATGTACTTGGTAGTCCTGAATCCTAACATTATGGACAAGTGGGGATTGATGGGCATGAAAGCCAAAGTAGATGAGGAACCTGCGGAGAAAGCACCAACAATGAGCTTCCCTAATGCGAGAAAACGAAACTTTGAGAATCAACACAGACAACGTCTACATGGGGTTATACAAGTATAATAATGGAGAGGAAGATCTCTATTATAGATGCGAGGAACCCTACGTCGATGAGTTGATAGAGTGGAAAAGACTTTATGTCTTCACCTACACAGAGGGATCAGAAACGAAAATTGTCGCATACGACAAGTATGGAAGACGATACACAGCAATCGATAAAAAGGAGTTGGAAGGATATACGTACTTTGGTGGACCACTCCACTATTATTATGTCACTCCAAGCCCATTGAGACCAGCACCTACAACTGTCATGCCAGACCCGATGGCAACAGGGGGAGAGAGGACTCATGTAACTGAATCTTTAAGTCGACCTCATTATTATATGCCAAGCCCCATGGGAACATTACATTCCAGAGAATCAATGGCTACGAATCGAGGTAGTGCGGTTCCTATCTCTACACATACCACAGTAGGTCAGGCATTTGCAGCAACACCATCACATTTGCCTCCTAGTAGTAGATTCGTGGCAAGGGAGCCAACTAGAGCAGCCCATGAAGTCCATGACGCAAGAGAAAGTTTTAGTCGGGATATAGGAGCAATGAGATTGGTGGCAGACAATAGACGCATGAGACCATCTCAAGTGGCTAAGTGTATGCCGAAGAAGTACAGTGGCTCAGGAGATCCGTATGCACATGTCTCACTCTTTAAGCAAGTCTTAAGAGCTGAGCAGATAACACATTTCCACACACAATACGAAGAATTTGGTCTTACTTTAGAAGGGACGGAATTGACATGGTTTCAACCACTGAATAGCGTAGGTTTCCATGACATTGACCACTTGCTGCGAGAGTTTGCCGAGGAATTTTTGAAAAGAGGGATCAAACACAACACGGTGTCCCAAATATATGCTTTCAAACAAAAGGAGCAAGAAAAGGTGAAGGAAGCTTCGCTTTGCTTCAAAAAATACATAGAGAGATGTCCAGTACGTGAACGATCGCAAGATGATAGACTATTTGTCCTCTTTATAGAAGGGCTGAGAAATGACACTCTCAAGAAAGACTTGCACCTGAAAGCTTGTACAAGTTTTGAGCAAGTGACCAGAGAAGCATTGTACTTAGTGGATAACTGTGCGGTTTATGGAGAGGTGATGACGGATACGGATGTCGCATCCAGTAGCTCATCATCCGTAGCTAGCGATACCACCACTAAGAATAATGTCCAAACAACAACAGTGCCGAACATGGAACAAATGATAGAGGATGCTATAAGCAGATTAGCTCCATACCCTAAACCAATGCCAAAACTAACGAAATGGTGTGCGATTGAACAAAAATGGATGAATCACTCAACAGAGGAGTGCTATTACAACAAGGGTTATGTGAAGGAGCGTCCGTATGCGCCTCCAGTTCAAATAGCACCACCTCAGGTACATCTAGTACCTCGATACCCAACGGGAAATGTACCAAGACCTATGGGGATAGAAAGACCACAGTCAGTATTGGGGCAACAACCAACTTTACCAGGAGCGAGACCAGTGGGCATTATATATGCACCCACCCTAGAGAATCAGGAAGAACAAGCTTTAGTGCCTGTTCATACTTATTACGAAGATTTCGGTGCACTCATGGCTCCTACTGGGTATTACCCACCTGAAGAACCAAAACAACCAAAACCTTGGATCGTGATGGGAAATGTTGGACCACCAACAGCCGCACACGCCTCAGATGAAGAGAGGTATATCTTGGACGCAAGAACTCTTATGTTCATAGCTCATGGAGGGTTGTCAGGCCAAAGACTAGCGTACCCACAAAGGTTAAATCAAGGGGCACAAAGACCTGCATTGGGACCCTGTTATAAGTGTGGAGGTGACCATTTGATGAATGTTTGTCCACACACAGAGGTCATTAGAATAAATGCATATTGCACAGAGTGTGGTGTCACTCACTTCATTGAGGATTGTTCAAAGAATCCCAAAAAAGTGCAAAAGACAACATTGAACATGCTAGAGTCAATTCCTACTAGTAGTGGGTCTGAAAATGAAACTCTGATACCAATGCAAGTTGTTACTAGAGCTCAAGCAAACAAAACCACTAGAGAACCAGAGAATGGAAAGTCAGAGACTGAATAGGCTAGTCAAGGACGATGAAGCCATAGAAACACATGGAAATCTAGGAAAGCACGCATGACGTTGAAAAAAGAACAGCAAGACGCGATTCTAGCTGAGGAATTAAAACAAACAAAAGACAGATTAGAGAAACTTGAGAGTCAAAACGGAATACGGGAAATGGACTCTGAAAAGTCGAAACTGAAGAGCGTCAAAGAGACAACGAGCGTGAGCTCAAGGGGATCAGTGTTAGTCGACAAAGTACACGAACCATTGGATGGATGCACTGATGAGAGCTTATGAAGCGAGATTAAAGAGAAATCGAGACTGCACAAGCCTTGTTAGAACCACCTAGAGAACCAATGAATTGTGGAGCGGAAAACCCAATTCATCAAGAGAGTATCCTCTCCCGGGTAGTTGAAAAGCCTAACAGTGCACGAAAGCCTGAAAAAATGCACGGGGATGAACGTATAGTGATGAACACAACAGATCAAGAAATAGAGAGTTTTCATCCTGCGATACAGAGGTCTTACGGAAGAGATGAGGATTACAATGAGTTTTGGAAACAAGTGAGAGAGGAAAACTTTGCAAACGAGCTTAGTTGTCAAGCTAATCAGACTAATGCGGAAAAGGACATTAGGAATCCTCCAATAGAGGAATTTGAGGCAGGATCTCAAGTGGACTTAGATCTGCATTCTTACTGTGGAGATGGAGGCTCTGTTAGAATAGTAGAGAGTAAACCTCATTCGCTGAATACCTTACTTCATACTTAGGAGAATACAAAGAAAAATCTGAGATTAGAGCGCTTCCCTCACGAGGAATTTCTTCAGAAAAAGTTATGGACTCACAAGGATTGATAGAGATTTTGTCAACACCAGTGACATGCACTATCACCCTAGCTGAGCTTTTGAGACTATGACCAAACATGTGGGCAACTGTAGGAAAATGCTTAGAGAAATTTGGGATAAAAGACCCAACTGCAAAACTGCAAGAGGGCATACAAGAGCTGAGTAAGGCACAAAAAAACGCTAAGCCTATACCTTTGAACAAGGTCGGAGAGTATTGCGAAGGAGAAGAGGGGAATACAACCTTACCAGTTGAATTCCAGGGAGTTAACACGATGGCAATACTTGACAGCGGGGCTAGGGTAGCCATTTCTACGAAAGAAATCTGGAAAAAAGGGGAAAACCGGCGATAAGAAAAATGAGGTTGAAACTCCAACTAGCGGACGGACATATGGAGAGACCTCTGGGACTATTAGAGAAAGTCGTAGTGACTTCTTTGGAATTGAGTACGAGCATACTTTTGCTATTGTTGACTTTGGCAAGGAAAATAACTATGATATGATACTTGGAAGACCGTTCATGAGACAGTTGAAAATGGTCCAGGATTGGAGATACGACCACATATAATTGAGACATATGGAAACCACTACTCGTGTGAACCTAAAAGACCATAGCTACAAGGATGTGAACCGAACACCAGTTGAAGAGTTTGATTCAACTACATTGGCAGGATCAGAGTTTCCAGCTTAGTTAGGCAAACCCAAAGAGTTATGGATGTGCGGAGCTTTGAATTGTGGAAGTTTAAAGCGCGAAGAATGTGTTTTAGAAAGGGCAATTGAAGACGAAACTTATATAGGTGAACCCTTTCCAGAGGATGCCCTTGAACCATTAGAATGGACACACATTCTAGCAACCCTAGATGTTTGTGCAATTCAAGATGGTCCCATAACGAAGTTCTGTGATAAAGATGGATATGATGTGGTTCCGTACTTCATGATGAGAGATGTACTTGAAAAGGAGACTTAAAAGATTGATACACCAGACAAGGAAGATGAAGAGGAGATGTTTCATGACATTCCCGATCATCCAGAATGGGAAAATGAAGCTGACAATGAGTCCACAGACAACTCAAGCGAGAACGAGGAAACCATAAAGGATGTCAGATTCTACAACTTCCCAAATCAGACTGAAAAATGCCAGAAACGCTACAGAGAAAAGAGAAAAACGAAAGGGGTTAGAAACAATACGATGCCTAGGATAAGAGGGAAAAACCAATTCTAAATGCTAGTAAAGGCGGAAGATTGTGTCAAGGACAAGATTTTTGGAAGAATGAGAGGAACTGTGGAAACGAGCTCACGGAAAGACAAACGAAGCTCAAGAAATTGAGTTCAACCCAGTGAAACGAAAACCGAAACAGATAAAGCGGAAAAGAACATGAGAAACAAGGAAAACAAAGAGTCCAAATTAGAACGACGAAACAAGTACAGAGAGTTAAAGAAAACTTTGAAAGAAGTTTGGACGACTGAAATCGAGAGTGGTGAGGACGAAAATGCCAACATCAAGGAAAACATGGATGTTCCCTCTCACTACAGGAAATTTACGATAGAGGATAGGAAGGTGATATTAACCTAGCCTATTAAAGAAAGAAAGGAGAACAAATCCTATGATGGACCGGAGGACGCTAAACAGGTAGATTAGCAGCTCCAAGAGAGGAACCGAGACCGGTATACATAGCTACAGATTTGTCTCCGGCCCGAAGAAGAGAGACTTTTGAGTCTTCTCAGAGAATACAGGGATGTGTTTGCATGGTCGTACAAGGACTTGAAAGGAGTCGATCCATCAATATGTCAACACACAATTCCTTTGAAACAAGACGCTAAGTCTAGCAGATAGAGACCATACACATATAATGACACATTTGCTAAGCGAATCAAAGAAGAAATAGACAAGCTAATGGAAGTTGAATTCATATATGAGATTGAACATACAGACTGGGTATCTCCGATTGTGGTAGTGCCTAAGAAAAACGGGAAACTCCGAGTGTGTGTCAATTTGAAGAAAGTAAATGCTACGACAATCAAGAACAATTATCCCTTGCCAATAACTGATCATGTTCTAGAACGTGTATCGAGGAAAAGAGCATATTCCTTTCTAGATGGATTTTCGGGATATAATCCTGCATTTCCTCGATGCTGAATAATTCTGAAATCACAGACCCCTGCAGATACAATCTCCTGTAATAGATGCAGTCGAATGCTCGTGGTGGCTATTCCGATGGCTGTGAGACCCAGGAAACTTCTTGTCTCTTTGATTTTCTCTATGCTGCCACTATTTTTGAAGCTCACCACAGCAGGTAAGTGCTGATGAGATTGCTGAGGGGGGGGGGGGGGGGGGGGGTCTGTAGACCTGCGCAAAGGGGGGCTGGTGGAGCCTGCGCGAGTAGGCAGGGGCCAGACTAGGCGCGACCAGGTAAGGGGCAGACTTGCGCGACCAGGTAAGGGGCAAACCTACGCACGACCTGACAGGTGGAGGTCTGCACGACCCATGCAAGGGGCAGACCTACGCGACCTGACAAGGACATGCCTGCACACGTGCGATCGAGCGAGCGAGCAGAGAGAGAGAGAGAGAGAGAGAGAGAGAGAGAGAGAGAGAGAGAGAGAGAGAGAGAGAGAGAGAGAGAGAGAGAGAGAGAGAGAGAGAGAGAGAGAGAGAGAGTATAGTGAATTAATTCAGGATGGGATCTCAGCTCGAGGATAGTGTTAATTTAGGATCGGAACCCCATAAGTCTACAAAGCAACATTATATATATATATATATATATATCATTATATATATATATATATATATATATATATATATATATAGAGAGAGAGAGAGAGAGAGAGAGAGAGAGAGAGAGAGCATCTATTCGAGGAGGGAGCATTGCAAAGGCTTAAGATCTCTCCCTCTCTATCTCCGTTCGAGGGTGTGGCATTGTAGGACTTAGCAAGGAAGATGAAATGAAATAATAAGGAAGGCCTTAGATCCTACCACGTGGATCAAAGGACTTCCTAATATATATATATAGATATGAGATGTAGGTAGTCAATGACAACATTTTTATTTGGATCTCATATCAACCTCAAATCACCCAAAGTTGTACTGTTTCACAAGGAGCTTGAAATCAATTCGTATATAGAAAAAACACTTTCCTACATAAAACTTGACATATATAGGAAACATTTGAACCAATAAAAATGGAATCTTTTCTTATAAGTATATGTAGTATTCTGCATAGTAATCTAGTAATCTGCACGTGAGAAAGGCTATATATCTTTTTTTACATACATATGTAGTAATATAAAAAAGAACTATGTAGTAATGTGGACACAAATTACTATACAATAATATGCATATGAGTTTCATATAGAAATTTTTTATGTAATAGCTATATAAACATTTTTTCTAAGTTCTCTTTTTCATTATATACTTATACATATGTGCTAGATCTTACTTATCAATGTCTTAATTAAATTAACAATGGTATAAAGTATCGTTTTTTAATGTGATATAGTGATCTTATGTTTAAAGAAATCATGTCTTTGCATTAAGCTCTTGATCCATGGCTGCTTAGAATAACAAGCTCTCAAGTCAAAAACGTATAAGAATAACTTAAAATGTGATATGGTGATCTTTTGTTTAAAGAAATCAAGCCTTTGCATTAAGCTCTTGATCCATGGTTACTTAGAATAACCCCGGGGGATTCACTCTATATACAAAATGGGATGCCACCTGCGAGCGGATAACTTTGATAAAACCCCTATATACGACTTATATTAGAGAATATGACCCTCCTTTCTACGCTTATACGACAATCAATGCAAAAAACTACCATACCACTATCTTACATATAAAATTCAGGTCTCACATGATCTAACTGAGTAAAACTAATCAAAGAGCGTGCAGCATAGTGACTGGCAACGTACTAAGGAACCACTTCTATTGATAACTAGATGTACTCTCAATGTGTCTTAGTTTGACTTTCAAACTATATGCCCGTTCAGCCTACACTCTAGCTACTTGTCCAATCTTGACGCATCTAAATGACTAAAAAACATGGTTATAAAGTTGTGCTAGGTTCTCCATGTAAATTTGCATCAATGCAAACTCTTTATAGCTTTCATCCCCCCTCAACAAATGAACTATAATCACAAAACAAGCAATTGATACAAAGCAGTGTTAGTTCTTGCAAGTATCTCTGTAGCTATTGACTCACAAGTTCGAGGGATGACTATTTTGAGAAGCCATGATTTTGAAACAAAACAAATTCCTCTCATTTTCCCCCTTTCTCACTCCCCCCCCCTCCCCAAATAAATATGATTCTCCCTCCCTTATTTGTAAGCTTGGGATATAAATTGTCGGGGGCCTACCCCTAACTTATACGCTTATGTAACTTGTAAAAAAAAAACCCTCCCCTGCAATTACGTGGTGTAGTAAGTATTCCATGGTGAATCCCCCAGGAGAATAACAGGCTCTCAAGTCAAAAACATATAAGAATAACTTAAAATGATTGTATGAAAAACTCAAGTCACATATCTAGTAATTGAAAACAGTTGACAAAAGAATGTATACCCTTACATGGGTCTCAAAGACTACATTGAACTGAAAAAATAAGAAAAAATATCATTCAATGGCCATTACATCCTCCACAATTGGCAATTCTAACTTTATGTTTCCAAAAGGTGTGCTATAGATATTGAGCACATGCCATCAACACTTTGCTCGTGGTGATTCCCTATGAAATCCACACTATATTGTGACAAATTGAAATTATCTTTTAGTGTAGTTTACAATGCATCCACTATTTGAACCAACAAAAACTTAATTAAAATTGGCCTTTGTTAAGAGATAGAGAAGGAGAGATCTTAAGCTCTTACAAGCGTGTGCACACACACAAATGGAGGCAAAACCTTCTTCTTCTTCTTCACTAACTCAAGATAAGAAGTCTACAATGCATAAAATGGAAAGTAAAATTAAGGAAAAGCTAGTACAATGAGCTAGTCACAATCGCTAGTGAGTGAGTTGCATATATAAATGTGACACCAAGTTGGTGTGGTCCAACTATAGTATGATTGGTGAAGATATGATGTTTGGTGGATACAGTGGAATGTCACCTAAAATCCGGATACACGCCAAACTTTGTTGTATTCAATCATCTTCTCAAAAGAAGCTGTGTAATTCTGTTGTGGATGATTCTCATTTTGTAATATAGTCTATCATTCCCTATTATTCTCTCAGAGCCTACAAGCCTTGTAAGTGGCCAATGGCCATGGGAAAGGGTCCCAAGTTTTTAAGCCAAAACCCTTAGTTTTGGGAAAAACGTTATCATTATCTTTGGGATTTATTGGATGTTGATTGAGAGCTGCATTGTTGCTACAAGTTATAATCCATCTTTCTCCTTATTTGGTAATCAAAATTCGATTTTGAATAACACATTGTGTTCCTTGTCTCTTGCTCTTTAATCTAAGTGTAATCATTCTCAATTCGGTTGTGGTTTGCAACATCTTGTCTGTGAGCTAAATGCGTTGATTTGAGGTCTTAAGTGGTTATTTTTTTATGTTTTGACCTTGGAAGAGTGTTTCTAATCTTGAAGGGAACCTTTTCGTGTAGTTCTGTTTCAATTTTCTATACATTTTTTGGGATGGAGCGTGATTTATGTACCTTCCCAGATGACTGTAGAACTTGGTAGGAATATGTCCTTAGGATTGTAACACCTCTCCGTAAGTTTTGTTGCATTCCAAATTTGTTTGGATGCCAATAGGTGAGATTGGACATAGGTTGATTTTATCTAGGAAGTGGTTGATTTGCTATCGTAGATGTATGAACAGTCCTTTAGGTTCACTTCTTTGAGATTGACAACCTCATTGAGCCTCTATGCCCCATCCCAAGTCACTTCCTTGCATATTGACCTTATGTTAGTACCAAAAAGCTATGTTGCAGACGTCTATCGCGGCGACCGGCTAACACTGAGGCCACTATCGGGGAAGTTGATCCTTAGGTGGTGAGTGACCTAGTTGTACGAAAAATCCTTGCTAGATATTTTAACACCCATTTTGTTTACACTTAGACAGTAAGCAGCTAAACGTAGGTTTAGTGCATAGTAGAGACTGGAGTCGAGGACCAACCAGTGCTACTCCTTATAAGCAAAGAAAGTTGTGAGTGAAGTACAAAAAAAGTATTTTGTTCTTTGATTTTTCCCTGCTTGAAAAAGACTGTTTCACCATATATTTCATTGTCATTTCTGTACTGTTAAACTTATTGTGGATATAATTCAGTTTATAGGAGTAGGTTAAGTAACAAAGTCCACCATCAATTGGGGCCAAAAGGATAAGGGTACAAACTATTCGAAACCTTATTTTGGTACCAAGGACCATAACTCTAAAAAGTTGCAAAATTGATGGTCAAAGCTTCAAAGTTGAACTAAACTCAACAAAACCTGGCAAAAAGGGATATAAAAGCTTATAGGAGACAAACTGAGCAGTTTTTTCCTAGATTGCTTGCCCAACATGGATCGTGATCCATGTACCTTTTAGGCCAATGGACTAGAAACTGTCTCCATTGTTTAGAAATAACGCTCAAACACCAAAATCCTAAGTTTGGCCAAAAATAGGTTGCTAAAAGAACATCCAAATCAAAAAATTGGGCCAATCTAAACAAAACCGTGAAAATTGGAAAAATTAGGAAAACTGAACTTTTAGTTGTCCAAATTCAAAAAGGGGTGAGAACTAGGTTCAACTAAAGACAAGGAACCAGCAAGACAAAATTCATGACCAGATGTTGTCAAACATGGATCGTGATCCATGTACGAGGTTGACATTTTGATAGGATAATTGACCAGTACACTCTTGAGAACTGAGGGAACAACTTTTCCGAAATGGTCACCAAAAAATAGTTGATTGCAAAAAACCGCAAAGTAGACACAAAATCTTGCTTTTGGCCTGGAGAAAGTGAGTCAAATCCAAAAAGATTTGGCGAAAAGTATCATCATAACCACTATTACAAACTCACCAAATCTCATGTCAAAATGATGTCAAACATGAATCGCAATCCATGTACCTTATAGGAATTTTGAGCTGGTATTTGGCACGTGGACAAGTGGTAAGATTTGAAGTACATTTCCCAAAACAACTATTGTCAAAAAAGTTCAAAAAGTGGGTCAAAAGGATAGAAAACAACTCAAGGTGAAAACCACTGGAACAGATTAGAGAATTGACTTTTGATTGGCCTAAAAAAGTCCAAATCCTACAAAAACCATAAAGCTAACATCAGGGAACCAAAGGGAAGCTGTGTGCTAAGTTTCAGTCCAATCTACCAACTAGGTACATGGATAGCAATCCATGTTTCTCTGACATAGATTGATACCAAACATGCACCATAGCTAAAGAACATCACAGGGTCTCTAGTGATCATTTTAAAACTGAATTGGGTTATCAAAAACCAAGGCAAAAGACCAAAACTGTCAAGCATTCTAAGCAAGTGTCAGAACTGACCTAATTTTCAATCCAAAAATCCATTCTCAAAAATTCTAGTGTCAAATGACCGATTAATCATGTTGATTATGTTGGTACCAAGAAAAGTCAGTTTGGCCTCCCAACATGGATTGCAATCCATGTTTCTCTGAGTCAGAATAAGAGCAAAACAAAGAGAGAGATAGTCTCTAGGACTCTGGTGGTCTTTTCAAAATTCAAATTGGACCTGAATTATTGATATTGTGAGCAAAATTGTGGAGCTATTGAAGTATTTGATTAAATTTTGTCGATTGAAAGATTTAACTAACAAGAGCGGTTGTAAACTCATAGCCATCAAGCATTTTTTGACAGGTTGCAAGTGCTAGAGAGTACGACCCAACAAGTAAGACCAAATTAGGGAATTCAAGTTAGCCAATGAGGTAACAAAGTTTGGATTTAGTAAGATCAATTCTTCATGTATTTGCGATCAGGAAGATTGTACTAGAATAAGAATCCTAGCATCATAGACCAAGTGAGAAATCACTCAAGTGAAGGTAGTGTGAATCAAAAACCACTACATCCTCTAGAAGCCATTATAGAGGAAAGTTTCTCGATACCTCATTAGAAAGATCATACACCATAATGACTAAGGAATTCAACAAGGTGAACCCTAAGGAAGGAACTTCCATGGGGGCAGGTGCTTCACAACTTACATCTGACGTAAAATTGTTGTATCTAAAATTTCAATTAGAGAATGAGCTTAAAGCCAAAATCTATAAGGATGGAATGGACCGCTATTGTGTTAAGCTAGAAAACAAGTCAAGTGAGTTCAAGGACCTTGTAGATGTGGACTATAACGGAGACATATTCTTTGACTGGGAGGGAATGATGTACCTAGTTGTTCACAACCCCTTTATTGTGAACAAATAGGGATTGAGTGGCACCAAGGACAAGGTAGATGAAAAGTTAGTAGATGAACCACCCAAGATGGACAAGCAAAACGCTATGCTCATGTGCACTAACAAGACTGAGCGGCTTAATACAGACAATACTTATGTGGGGCTATATAAATTCAATAATGGAGAACAGACACTCTATTATAGATGTGATGAACCCCACATAGAGGAGCTGACTGACCGCAAGAGACTGTTTGTTTTTACATACACAAAGGGGAGAAGTATCCAAGTGGTCATAATGGACAGATGGGAGTGCAGGTGCAATGGTTTGTTACAACCATACAAAATGGTATAGAGAAAAAGAGACTACTATCCAAAAATTTCACTATACCAAATAACTTTCAAGTATGGTATCATTATGCTACAGGGAACCTGGAGTTCAGGCCACCGAGAAACAAAGCTACACCTATGGGAAGCATCAAGTGGGTACAATCCAAGATAAGGAAGAAGACCTGTGTCACTAACCAACTGTTATACATAAATTCCCATGTACTTATCCTAAGACTGACAAAGAAGATGTGGTTAGTAAGGATTATACTTCCTATAGTAATGGCATCTGGGTGCTTTGACACTGTTATGTTTAATGTGTGGGGCTGGAAATGTTTACACAATGATACATATTTCTTTAGCCTAGTGCCTTGGAACTTATTCGTTGAACAATTTGGGAAGTCCACTATACACAAGCACCTACAATAGAGCCCAATGCTTGATGGATTGTGCCAGTTACATAGTACATATGGATGGGAGACACCTGATGAACTTTTTCAAAATTTTGTTGACTTCGATGATCACTTCAGCTTTAAGAATGCCACTGTCCATAGTAACATGGGAGTTCATGTGACAAACCATTTCCTTACACAGGAGTGGTACAATTCACTTGCAAGCAAAGTGATGTTCGCACCTACAATTTTGAGAGACCATTAGAATAACCACCAGACTTGCTTGAAGAGTGGGATGATTATGATCCAGTGGTTGAAGGATGTCATAACGGTTATCATAGGGTCTACTATGTTAGAGCCATTAGAGACTATTGATGGCCTTTGAAAGGTAGTGTGAATTTTTGAACCACAAAAATTTTGCCTGTAGAATTGGATAGATATTATTCATTATTCATTTTTTCTCTCTCTTATCGTATTCTCAATTGTCAATTTATTTTTTTCTCAGAGAGACTTTAAGACATGATAGGATGTCTTGTACTAAGAGTGCTCTTGCTTGATATGATGTAGTAGATAAACATGCTTCCTAGAAGAAAATGCAGTGGCTACATTTTCCAATGTCTCAATTGCAACTTAGCCTACCATCATTGATTGAGGCATTGATGTTATGCTTTGCAAGTCTCAACACAAGAATTTTATCAGGTAAGGCAAGGACATGGATAGTGGGATCTATGAATCTACTTGAGCTATGGTCATAAGAGAGACAAGATCTTCTGACCATCTAGGAATTATTTCCACTTTTGAGATTATATTTAGCCAGAAGTTGAACTTCTTTTTATGCATAAAAGTCCAAGTGTGTGTGATGGTTTAGTGAGAAATATGGTTTATGGTCAAGGAATAAAGATCCCTTATGGTTCTGGTTGTGATTTTTGTTTGTGAAATCCAGTGTGGCTCTTGGTTTATTTTTTTTCTTATGGTAGTGTTGCCAAAAAATTTAGCAATGTTATGTGCTAAAGTTGGTTTTGTAGGATGGATATGCATCACTTAGAATAACGGTGATGATTGGACTCATGTGTTATATTGCTCATGACAACATTGATACAAGATTAGGATCACCTACATTTCTTAGCCTTAGATGAAAGGATCAATGACGTAGGGCTTTGTTGGATTAAGGGTCTTGCTTATATTTTCTTCTTTTATGTTAGGCTCATCTACATGATTAGTGCATTAAGGGTTGAATGACCTACACTGCTAACACCTCGGGGATCTTATCTTGTCTTAGTCTAAACACCGAGTGTGGCACCAAAGAGGCATGGTGCCTAAACTAGTATGGTTGGTGTTGATTTCCTACCATTTTGGTATTTGGAATCCTTTCGAAGCTCGAGTTCATGGAGGGAGGTAAAGCAACCTCGGATTATGTCTAGCTTAGGTATGCTGGAGGTGTTATTACTCCTACAAAGTGAAATTATATATGTCTTCTGTAGTATGAATGTATGTGAATGGGTGGACTGGTTAATCCCACACAAGTTCCAGTGCTTCTGCTTAATCAATTATGGTTTTGAAGTTATGGTATACCCAAATTTTTCTATGCAAATGGTTTATGTATTTCATTTAGATGAGGCATTTAAAATATTTTCTTTTTTCATTCTCCCATGTCGTTTATGCACTCTATTTCACCTTGCTCTCTCTCTCTCTCTCTCTCTCTCTCTCTCTCTCTCTCTCTCTCTCTCTCTCTCTCTCTCTCTCTCTCTCTCTCTCTCTCTCTCTCTCTCTCTTCCTGCAATGTGGTGTACACATATATTCACCCTCCACTTGGTCATTATTTTTTGAGTCTGCTTTCATTCATGCACATTCAGAGGTAGCACTAGTTAGTCTCGCTAGGTACCTCTTAATGCAGCTTATCTCATGGCTTAAACTCCATGTGAGGTCACGTGCTGCCAAGAACTCCCCCTTTCTGTTATCACTTCCACAACTTTTATGTATATTGAAATTTTTTAAAAGTATAAAATGTATAATTATTGCAGAGGGGAATCCCTCACTCACACTCCAATGACTACTAACAAAAAATAGGTAAATTCATCCGATTGTGGGTTAAGGATATCCTATGTATAATGATTCAAAGCACCATGTATTTCAATTGGTTTTTTTTTTATAGATTATTGTACTGCAATAAAAATGGTTTGATGGCCGATTCACCAAATGCAACTTCTATCTTGTGACTTGGTGTGAATGGATGCTCATAGTCTTGGATAATTTTTATAAATTAAGTAGCGATGTTTGAATACAAAAAATTATGAGTTGATATCTACATTAATATAACTCTCTCCATGGGGGTGATGTAAATGTATTCACATCCTTCGGTTAGGTCTTTCTAAAATTAAACCTCGCAATTACTTGGCTCTTTTCTTACAGCATAAAATGTAATTATATGGAAAACTCGATGTTGTACACATAGCCCACCTCCTTATTGTGCTACAATAAAGCGCTCACACTCTCTACTGTACACCACACCTTGAACTTTTCACACCACCAACAAGGCAGTTGTATATCTACCTCAAGCTATAGAGGTAGTGACAAATCATCACCACTTCTCTGTCATACCGCCTATCAGCAATACAACATCATCATGGTGACTTCAACCTAGATAGATCAACTTGTTTGATAGAGTGACATGGGAATTTAGACTCTCTAGTTGTACTGGAGAAGAATTCTTGTATTCAGTTAAAACTCCTTCATTACTTGAAAGGTGAGCTTTTAATCAACATTCTCTTGATCAATCATGCATAAATTCTTCTCTAACTATGTACATGATGGAGGCATGGTAGTAACACTTGGCTGTAATTATACATTTTTCTCCTAACCCGGTAGGTTACTTACATGAAAAAATATATGTGGATGTTATTGAAGTTTTATAAATTTAATAAAAAGCAAACAAAACATTGGAATTCAAAAAAAAAAGATTGCTAATACTCACATAATACTTTTCTACATACAGAGAATAATCAAGGTAAAGAAGACAACAAGGATTAAGGTCATAAGTGATCCAGAGAAACTTTGGGCTGTAAAAGGTAAATTGCAAGCTACCAGATTACTCCTTGCTAAACCCAAAGAGAACCTCAATAGATTTAGGGTGTTCTTACGTATGAAATAAAAAGCCTATAAAGTGCCAAACATTGATTATTCTAGACAATTGGTGGTGGTGGGGGGGGGCGGGGGGGGGCGGGGGGGCTTTGGGTGGGTGTGACAACAATAAAAATGGTAGGGGTCACTTGGTATCTATCGACCCAAATCATTGTAGTTTATTCTAATATGTTGTAATGTTTCGATGGTGGTAGGTATTACCCTCTCCATCTACCAAAGGATTTGCCTATATCTCTTGACTCAAATTGTATATTGTAGAAGGTTCCAATAATAAGTCTGAGATGTTGAAGCTTATAATTTTGTGAAATTTTCTTTAGAATTTTGGCGTATACAATTTAAGGTTTGAATTCCATTATATGGTTCTTCTATGATAGAAAAGTAAAACAAACACACACACCTACCACATTTTGGCTTTGGAGGAATTTGATGGGTTGTGCTTCATACATTACACCACCCATATTTCCCCAAATTACAAAACCATGTTCTTTTTCCCTCCCGCCCCCCCCCCCCCCCCCCCCCCCCCCCCCTCTCTCTCTCTCTCTCTCTCTCTCTCTCTCTCTCTCTCTCACACACACACACACACACATGCAAATGTATTTGGGATTCAAAGGAATCTAATGGGTTGTGCTTCATATATTAAACCACCCACATTGCCCCCAACTACAAAACCCTCTTCTAGGATTGATTGAGTAGCCTCTGAATGTTAGTGCTTTTGCTTATCTGGAGCCTTCTTCAATGTTGTCTGTTGAAAAGTCTGAGGTGTGACTTGAAGCATCATAGATCAACTCATTCCTTGAGAACTAGATCCAGCATTCTCCTTCTCAATGAGCTTGCTTTTGCTTATCTGGAGCCTTCTTCAGTGTTGTCTGTTGAAAAGTCTGAGGTGTGACTTGAAGCATCATAGATCAACTCATTCCTTGAGAACTAGATCCAGCATTCTCCTTCTCAATGAGCTTGTAGATGGCCTCTTACTCTAGCTGCTCCCTACAATCAATCATCATCTATACTCGTATGGCATTAGAGCATTCTAGGTCTTTGTATCAACATCATAGAGAGTGGTGACAAATCAATGTTGTGTGAATCCAACCAGTTGGATCTGGTTGGTTGGACAGAGCCCCAAACAAAATTTCAAACATTTCTTTGAACTGGGTTCCAAAGGCAACTTTATTGAGTTATTTTTTTGGAATCTTGGAAACCTTAACAAACGGTTGGATTATCTCATTGGTATACTTTATCAACATACTGATTTGAATCTTCCATTGTGTCATTAGGCCTCTAAAATTAATTAGCTCGTCTTACAGTTTTGATACTATATTTTCTGTACAGTGTCATTGAGAGCATTCTTCCATGTCACCCAAAGAGATTTACTTTGCTTGCACCATTTATTAACCTGGTCTAATATCCTAATGTACATTTTTTGACTAGTTGTTTTGTTGTATTTTGGATATAGAGCAAGGTAAAAAAATATTCACTTTTGGTCTAGTATTTGTGTAGCAATCTGTATCTTTATTAATAGTGCCTGCATTTCTAATCCGATATCATCCATACATTGGTACAAAGGGTGGCTTCCTACCAGCATCTCTAGCTGCAACCCCAAACTCTGAACATTCATTGTTGTTAGTGACTATGCATGACAATTGACAAACATGTCATAATTAGGAAGAGGATGGGGTGTAGGAGTGACTCTTTATTTGCCATGAGCTTATGCAAGTGATTAACATTTTGACTAATAGGTGTACGCCATGTGTGCAAGAATGGTGGGTGTGTAAGAGATGTGTAAGAGTGGTCAAAAGATGCACTTTTCCCCCAAAAAAGGAGGTGGAAGTTTTTATGATTTTTGGCCTTCCATAACTCCCACATATAATCTCCAATTTGAGGGGAGATCATAGATCTTCAATCTACGCATGGAGATCTTTCCATAGATATGCTACATGATATGGTATTACCCGCTAGATTTTAAATTCCATTTCAGGGGGAAACTTTGAGTTCAAATAAACTAATCGTTTTGCCTGTTTGAATTCAAAAGTTGTCCTTTGATTACTTTCTTGATACTAAAGGTTTGACTTCCTTAAACTGCCAAATAAATAGGCCCTCCTATACCCCATTCTCTTCCTAATGCTACACTCAACGCATATTCTAGAACTCTGTCTAGAAATTGGATGGTGTTGGGGTGTGGAGGTAGCTTGCGTGTTGCCTATTCATGATTATTGATTATCTTCCATTGGTAAATCATTCATTTTTCCCTTACATGCAGCATTTAAAACCTCTCTAACTTTGAATATGAATCCTCATCATGTAAAAAGTTTAGGATTTGGATGGCCTTCTCTCCTTGTAGCTTCTTGTTTAGGCTAAGGCACTGGGTAGAGTGACCTTGGTCCTCTTTAGAATCTAAATCAATCAGAAAAGCTTTGCCTTTATTTGCTTTGGTGATATTCCTAGTCTTCTGTTGACCTATTGCTAACTAATCTGGTGCCTTCTCAATCTAGCCCCCTTGGTTTTGATCACCCTAATTCTGGCCTTGATTCCTAGATTGGTCACTAGGACCCTTTGCTTGTCCATGTGTATCACCAATCTAGTTTTCACCACTGGCTGAACCTATAGCTGGAGGAGATGGAGGGGGCCGGTCATAATCACCATCCCTTTTTTTAAATGTCCCCTTTCCAATTCCTCTATCTTGTTCTTGCTCATCGTGTTCATCCTCATCTACCTCATGTGTGAGATGCTCTCTCAAAGCTTGATTAGCCAATGTGTCCATGTAGAAATTAGTCCTCCCTTTTAGATCCGTCTTCATGGTTCTGACTAGGTTCTATAAATCTTTATATTTAAGCTAAAGTTTCCATCTTGATCAAAAATATCTACAAAGGACTAGTAGATATACTTTATCCATTATATCGTGCTTTAAAATCGTACGGACCACTTTGAGATTTTTCAATGCTACCATCCTCTGATCCAATTATTGCCTTTGAACATTATTATCCCTGGTTAGCTTCCACTTCTCTACATTGAGGGTTGAGTTTTGGGTTTTCAATAGCTCTACTTGTTGTTGGAGTGCTTTGATAGATTTTTTGTCTCTTCTTGTCTACATTGCAAACTAAGCAAAATGTCTTTGATATGCAGATTCTCTTTCCTTTGCTCTTCAAATGTGACCATCTCTTTCAATTTGTCCCTCCAAAAGAGCAATGTCAAATTTATTGATAGAGCTATGGACTTCCATCATCTAACTAATTGTATTTATTATGGTGTTCCATCCAGTCTAAATTGTGGCAACATAGCCATCAATCGCTATTTTTATTTCTATCCTCTCAATTTGGTCAATGAGTACAGACATTTTGTATGGAACATGTAACTTTCTAGATGTGTCATAAGGTGCCTACCATTGTGTTCATCTGCAAAGCCTCTAGCCTGACCATAGTTTTTTTAGAAGTCGTACCTTGATCAGAGTTCTTTCCATAGTACATTTTGAAGGTCAACATGGATAACAACTAATATAGTCCATTGATACCTATAAAACACATCCAAGGCTAACTGAATTGTTGTCTTGTTTGGATGGATGCAAGTAAGGACTTTATCCTATCTTGGAAAAGATTTTTTTGCTTTGGCAAGTTGTCCGTCACACAAAGTACACACACACCTACTGCAAGGAAAGTTCTAGTGTTATTTGTATACTAGAATGAGGCTTCATTCTCACAAACATTGTACAAAGATAATTCTAAGGCTAAGTTGTTTTTGTAGTTATCAGTTCCTCTTTTCTAAAGCCAGTTGTCTTTTGAATGTAAAAAGTTCAATTATTTCCTAATCAAAATCAGACAACATTAGCTTAAGTAATTAGCTAAACTAATTATCTATACTTAAGATAATTATCTCAACTTTCTAATGTTGTTTCTCATATTTGGTAATTATATAAACTAATAGCTAATTTATCTTCTCAATTTATAATCAAAATCAGACAATATAAGCTAAGGTAATTAGCTAAATTGATTATCTGAACTTAAGATAGTTATCCTGACTTTTTACTCCTGTTTTCCATCTCTGCTAATTACTATGTAATTATATAAACTAAATAGATAGTTTCCCTTCTCAAGTTATAGTCAAAATCAGACAATAATAGCTAAGGTAATTAGCTAAACTGATTATCTATACTTAAGATAATTATCTCGACTTCCTAATGCTATTTTCCATCTTTGGTAATTATTATGTAATTATATAAACTAATTAGCTAATTTCCCTTCTCAATTTATAGTCAAAATCATTGGATAACTCTAATTCCTTGTGATTGTTTAGATTTTTGTGAGGTCCCCAACCTGTCAATACCAAGATCGGGATGGGATCCTTGACAGGTCTCTAGGTCCGATAAAAATCAGAGTCTCTAAATAAGAAAAATCCAAGGAATAGACCTTTACCATTGACAATGGCTTGGGTCTATAGCCTTAGAAGAAGACCTAGTCTTGTCTCGTAGCAGAAACGGGACAACGTATTAAAAGTTAAAAAAAACCTATTTTGGCGCTATAACTTTCACAAATTTGGCTAAGGTATCCTCAACCAACGCTTTTTTTCCCCTAACATATGTGAGGACACAGCCGCTGGTAGATTCCTCTTCCAAGTGAAGAAGTTTTCTAAACGTTTTAGTGTGCAGGGATGGATAGTTACCTGACTAATCAGGTCCACCCGTCCATGAGTGACAACATTAGTCAATCCCCACTTACCACCTCGCACTCACACATGATGCTTTAGATATGTAATTACTACCACTTTCTTATCACATTAAAAATAATGATTCCTTTTATCCTTCATAACAGGATTTCATCAAATTTGCCCTTGAAAACAGTATTGAAAACATTCTTTTAGCAAACAGACATCTTTAAACTTAAGACAGGGTACTGTCAATCAAAACAATGTCCATAATAACCATGAACACTCCTCTTCTTGTCTCAAGATCACCTAAGGGTGAAAAAAAGGCACCCATTCCTTATTCACAATCCGGAATGGATAAACCCCCACCCAAGGTTCCGGGTGCCCATACACCAAACCAGTTTCCCATACAACCGAACGGCTCCGCTAGGATAAAAAACGGTATCCTAACTTATGTATAAACATCAAGACATGACACGGAGTAGAAACTCAATGTTCATGGGGGTAACCGGATTATCCATGGCTAGAAAGCCATCATTATCATCAATTTATATCAAGGAGTCGGAGGTGTCTTGAGACAAGCTGTCTTAAGGATGATCCACCATATCTTTCCTAATTCAACCAATTTTAACCCAAACAATTCTTTCCTACATTATAAACAATGCACGTTGGAAGTTACCCTCCGTTTTTGGTCAATTATTCCTTTTTTTATTCTTACTCACTCCTTAGGTGTGCAATGCTAACTTATGAAAGAACTTAAACTATTTAAAGACTTAATTGAATAATGGTAAATCCACATGGGATTGATTGGCCATTTGCTACTGCGCTGGCGCCTGAAGACTCTCCTCCGTAGGCCTACTACTAGACACGGCTTCGTCGTCGTGCAACGCTCTAGTTCGTTTTGGAGCTATGTCCTCATCATCAGATGTAGGATTTGCTCAGGTCCTTCTAGATACTATAACTTCTTATCCTTATAAAAAGGACGTCTAATCATTAGTTAAATTATTCGAAAGATAGAATTAACCTTAGTGTCCAATTTTACCCAAATCTATGTTAAATTTATAGTCTTAATTGGTAAATTCTTGACCTAGTAATTTCTTATTTTCCTATATAGACATGATAACTTTTTCCACAACTTCCCTAAGGGCTTTCTAAGCTATCCTAATTTTCTTATAATTTTGTATATCTTTTTCTTAAATTTTCCATCAAATTTTAAGCTTGGAATCTGTTTATTTTGAGCTTAATATTTATTTGATTTATTATCTCTCAAAGAATTCATTTCCTCTACTTTATGTCATAGGTTTACACTTACTATAATTATCCTAAAAATGTTTGATCGCAGAGTGTATTTATTTTAATTAATCTTTTGCTAAAAATAGGGCTTTTGGTCAATTATAATTTTGTAAACTCACTAATTAACTATGTTATAATTATCACAAGTAGATAAGGACGTTTATGATCTATGGTAATTATCTTTTAACTTTCCAACTCAATTATCTAATTTCCATCTTTACTTTTCAGCTAAAATTGATATAATTTGACTTAGATAAATATCTATACTAATTTTTTAACATTGAAATAATTATCACGATCTCTTTATGTTAACCCTCACGGCTCACGGACACCCATCACCTACGACGGACGTGTATTATGTATTTGGTAGAGTCAGGTACCGGGCTTGTCGGACCAATAGGGAAAGGTAGAGTGATCGTCGATGAGAGGCGCACTTTAACTTGGACATTCAAGGGATTAGTTGGTTAAGCATGGGCGCCCAAGTGTGAATGGGGTGAGCTCCTATAAAAGCCAACTAAACCTAATTTTTACTCATTCTCTCATTTGTGCAATTGAAGAGTGCTCTTGCTCCATCTCCATCTTCTTCTTCTTCACCTCCTTGTGTGTGTGTGTGTGAGAGAGAGAGAGAGAGAGAGGGAGAGTGTGTGTGCGATCGAGCATTACGAAGGCACGACGGCGGCGAAGCGGTTGAGCGCGGCACGACTGCAGCTTCTTCTTCATCG
Source organism: Adiantum capillus-veneris (assembly GCF_014529385.1). NCBI lineage: Eukaryota > Viridiplantae > Streptophyta > Polypodiopsida > Polypodiales > Pteridaceae > Adiantum > Adiantum capillus-veneris. Next base: position 25,505,804 of record NC_140948.1, on the reverse strand, counting down.
CGACGAGGAATCCACCACGAAGGCGAGCGTAGAGCGGTGAGTGACACACCCTTTGTTTTCTTGAGCTTGCTAGTTTAGGCTTGTTGTGTGCTTGGAGCCGTTTGTGGCTCGCACACGGTGTATTGGCAAGTCCCTTGCTTCGACAGTGCGGCAAGGAGCGCACATTTTTGGCGCCGCTGCCGGGGATATGCCCTACACTAAGCTCGGTTAGCACTTTACGCTTCCTTGTGGTGCAATTTCTATCATAGGAAAGGCAGGGAAGGAGTGTGTGGAGATTTCTGTTTTTTGCGTTTTCTGCATTTGCTGTCAAGTTTCAATTTCTGCTATTGTCTGCGTTTTTTCAATTTCCGCAATTTCTGCATTTTCAAGTTCGGCGTTTTCAATTTCTGTAATTTTCTGCATTTCTGCGTTTTTTTAATTTTCTGCAATTTCTGCGTTTTTTCTACAATTTCTGCATTTCTGCGTTTTTTAATTTTCTGCGTATCTGTGTTTTTTCAATTTCTGCGATCTACGTTTTCTGCATTTTTTTGCATATCTGCGTTTTCAATTTCTGTATTTTCTGCACACAAAAAAAAACGCGAGTGAGCGGGCGGCGAAATTTTTCGAAAATAAAAAACGTGACTCTTAAAACGGACGGGTTGGTTTGTATAAAAGGTAGATCGGGATCGGGATCATTTTCCCAAGCCCAAGCCCAAGCCCAAGCCTCAGCCCTCAGTCTTATGATATATACTAGACTCACTCTTATATATATACCCTACTCCCTCAAGAGAGAATGAGAGTATGTGGGACAAGTCCTCCACTCTCCTCCTTTCTCTTCCCACTTGCACCCTTAGACTTTCTAGTTTGGGCCTAGTTCCCTACTGGAAATTGACAGTTTTAGGGATTCCGAGGGCATAGAGTGACCAAACGGAGGGCTGTAAAGCACGGCACGACCCTCTGACCGATACGCTCGTTTCGAGCTATCACACGGCCCATTCCACGACACGCTCTAAAAAATCTAGCAAAAAAACAAACAAAAAACACGCTAAAAACTAGTCACAAGGCCTCCTAGAGCAGCTTTTTGACACCTTAGGGTATCAGAAGCACATGCACTTACGCTCTGGGCGGGTGCTAGAACACGAGCATATTGAGGGTGCCTCTATTCATACGGACACCCATTACCCATCCACGATAAGCTCTAGACCCTCAGCGGGGACACAAGGTAGCACCACCCAAGACCCTAAAATAGCCGCTAGTGATTCCTCCTCCGACTCAGAAATCATGGAAGCATACCCTACGCAAAACACTGAGAGAGAAGGCCATGCACCTCCCGAAGCTCCACAGCCTAGTACTAGTATGTTTAGCCGTTTCATGGAAACATTAGGTAGAGCTACTCGCTCGGAACCTGATGCAAATGAAGCACACGAAGGGGGTGGGGAAGTGGAATCTCCTCTCACATCGCACGTGGACCCCACACCCCCAAAGAGTGTCCATGTGGATATCCTACCAACTTCTTACCAAGAAGGCCCTGTTGAGCTGCCTCCTTCAGAAGTTCCCTCTAGAGTACCGTTGGTGACAAGTAAAACCACGGGGAGCAACATTGCTTCTACCTCACAAGAAACCGCTAACACGTCGACTCTAGAAGGATTGTTCATTAATGATCATTGGACATACGACCTCCACACTGAGGTGTTGACGGATCTACACTCTGGCCACGCCTACCATGTAGGATGGATAGAGATTGTACAATCCACCTCTAGTGCCACGAGCATCGAAGATCAACAAAAAATGATCTGTAATGTTATCCATGGCATTATTCAATCAGAAAGGCAAAACCGAGGGGTAAATATACTCTCAACTGGCCCCATGAGATTTTTGGATACGAGTAAGGCTCAACAGCCTACTCTATCACAAATGGAGACTCCTCTAATGAGCCCCATGGACCCATCTTACGTCATTTCACCTGGGGTCTCTATGCAATCTGAGCCTCCGAGCGAAAACTTTAGCTTCCCTAACTTGGCTCGACCCTCTATCAAGGAAAACACAGTGCTCACTCCAGGGATAAGCCTGACAGAGAATGTACCGATGACATCTACGGTTAGCGCAGTGCCACTACCTAGTGTCGTAGTACCTAATATGGGGCCTCGACCATATGTGCCTCTAGCCCCTTATGCACACATGGCCCCCACACCTCCAATTGTACCACTTGTTCATGCTCCTCGAGTGCCGCTCCCTAGCCCTTATCCGAGTGGACCTATGCCCGGTTATGTTCCATATCCTACATCATCTACACATATGCCGATACCGGTACCCGTTCCTCTCCCACATATGATTCCAAGAGTACCTCCACCGGCCCTACCTCCTCACATAGGTGACTTGGCAGCGTTTGCTCAAACCATAGGTCGATCTATCGCGGAAAATATGCGTCACGCATCTGATACAGAGCCTAGAAGTAAGGCAGTACAAATTGCCAAACTCACGCAAAAATTCAATGGGGATGAAGATGCTAGGAAACACATTGAAGTGTTTGAACAAGCATGTGATTCCTTATGGGAACGCAACGAACTACATAAGTGCAATGCCTTAAGCTTGACATTAAGTGGGAAGGCTGGAGATTGGTATAGGACCCTAAGGGTGGACGAGAAAACAATCTACCCTACCCTTCGAAGGTTGTTTCTAAAGGAGTACATACGAGAAGGTGTGCTTTGGGGTGTAGCATCTCAGCTACAGAAGGCCGAACGTAAGGAAGGAGAGTCAGTAAGGGACTTCATTAGTCGTCTAAAGCACTTAAACTCTCGCTTCCCTGTAAATGAGCGCTTCAACAATAATCAACTGCTTGATCGATTCATCCGAGGGTTGAGGAATGAAGGAATCTATAATGGACTAGTGATTAGAGGTATCACAACCTGGGAAGATGTCACTGCCAATGCAATCCAATTAGAGGACAACTTGATGATAGCAGGCATGAGGGTGTATACTGACACGAGATCCACTAGCTCACAAGCCATTGAGTATGAACCCATGACTGCAAAGCCCATTGCCAATGAGCCAAAGGTATTTGAGACATTCTTGACAGACCTCACCAAGGCAGTCCAAGAGTCTCTTAAGGATAATCGACCCCCTCAAAATAGTCACATGTATCCAAGAAGGGAGCAACAATGGTGTTCCATTTGCTTAGGTCCACATAGCACTAGTGAGTGCCCTACGTTTAGAGTAAAATTTAATGGAACTTGCAACGCATGTGGTAGGTATGGTCACCAAGCTAAGGATTGTTTAATGATCAAACGTATGATGGCAAATAGACCACCTGTAGCCTGGACGGATGCGCCTCGAGCTCCTGTATTGATGCCTACTCCACCTGTTGAGCAACTACCGCAACACATGGTCCCTAGACCTCAAAATGTTGTACAAGCTACACCGCTACCACCTCCTGTGCTAAGACCGCAGCCCCCGCATCCAAGAGTCGCCCCTATGAACCAAGTGGGTTGCGAGCCATCTAATGCTTATCCAGATAGCTGTGAGGAGGAAATAGACACTAGTATTGCCTACGGACTTGATACATTGGAAGAATGTCCCATATACTACATGGAAGATTGTTGGGGACAAGTCAAGCCGGTTTATCAAGCTGCTGCTCTCGCATCCAGAGGTCAAAATATCAACACCCAGGCTAGGAGGCCACCTCTTCAATGCTACGAGTGTGGTGGACCACATCGAGTAGCGGAGTGCCCTATTAGGCTACAAAAGAATGCTGCACAGATGCAAGTGAATCAAGGGAGCACATCTGCAATGCCAATACACACATGTAATCGTTGTGGCATAGATCACTTGATTGCCCAATGCCCCTATAACCCAAATGCGCCTAAAATAACACCCCTGAATTTGGTCGAAATTGCTAGTGTGACATCGCCAATACCACCCGTCGCACCCGCTTATGCGATTACACGGTCCATGCTTCAAGGGCCAGGACATATCCTCGAAGAGAGAGATACAGCGTCAGTTATCCAAGCAAAGAAAAAGAAGACACGAAGGAAGAAGTCGCAGAATACGGAAAATTCAAAGCCAAGTTCCAAAACAAACATAGGAACAGGAGATGACCCCGTGTATATGAATGACCTCGAGGATGATTCAGATTCAGTCGAGACAATGGAGACTAGAACCAATACCACAAAGGGAAAGACCGATAAGGAAAACCGTAACATGGAACCAAATGAAAACCGAATAAGAGAAAACCATAAAGAGCCTCTGAAAACACCAGAAGTGTTTCCAAATCCAATCCAAGACCCCCAAGATAAACCGCAGGGGCAAAAAGGGAAGAATCGTAAAAAGAAGATTGGGACGTACCCAAACCCTGTAGACGAGATTAAGCAGGTGAAACATCTAAGAGGTTTAGTGGAGGAGACTCAAAGGAAACTAGAACCAGAACCCATGCAGGTCAAAATTCATGACACAGTGTTTCCCACGCAAGTTCATCCACCCCACATGAACCATAGACCGTTAGCCATATCTAGTATCATCCAAGAAGGGAGTGAGGACGGGACATCAGAAAGTGAGCATACACCTTTCTTGTTGGGAAGGATGTTTAACGAAGGAATACCTGATCCCATTGAGGAATATGAGATTCCATCCTCACCAGTTCCTAGTCAAGGACCTACACCCTGCAAAACGCCAATGAATGTTGCCAAACTAGTGGACTTCATGTCTTCTGAGGTCCGAACCACGATCATAGCAAAGCTGTATGGAGATCTTGAGTTATTCCTTGCACTTCGAGCATTCCTTAACGGAGAGCTACGAACGGGATTATCGCAGTTTGCGCAACCAAATAGGCCTGACTCGATTATGATTGATGAGGAAAATCATGTGCAATCACTTGACTTAGATGGACACGAGTCTGTGATCGAGGTACCCATTAACGAATTAGGGCAGTATTTTGAAGGCGACGAGTCTAATGCGACCCTACCCATCACTACCAAGGGATTAACTATAAAGGGAATTCTTGATGGTGGTGCGGGAGTTAGCATCGTTACAAAAAATTGTTGGGAATCCATGGGAAAACCCCGCCTCAGTGTTACTAACATTGTGGTAAAGATGGCAAATGGTACCATAGCCAAACCTATGGGGATGCTCAAGGATCTTAAGATCAAAGTTCTAGGACACAAGGTACGACATACGTTCATTGTAATGGATTTCTCTAAACACCTTATGTCATATGAAATGATTTTAGGACGACCATTCATGAGGGAAGCACAAATGGTTCACGATTGGTCTAAAAATCATGTCTATTTGCAATTCCAAGACTCTGTCCTTAGAGTGGATTTGGTGACTGGTAAGGTACACCCCTTAGGGAGTAAAACCATTATTGATCATCGCTCTGACACCACAGTTCACTCGGCCCCACTACAAGATTGTTACACTTGTAAGAAGGATACAGACATTGGCCAAGATTCTCCTTACATGGATGTGTTACCGGGTATGACGGAATCAGACAATGTGGATTGGGTCCACCTAGCATCAACCATAGACACTTGGGGAAATAGGGGGACGACCTGGGTAACACCTGAGGGGGATGAAATGCATATACCCTTAAATATGCTACAAGCAATGCATATCGCTTCCGACAAGACTCATCCTAATGTAACGAAGAAAACATACAAGTGGGTCCCTAAAGCTTCTTTAGTGACCATAGCTAGTGCTAAAAAACAGAAGCCTTGTAAGAAACGTACCACTCGCTCCAAGAAAAGTAAGAAAATGTTGCGATGGATCCCTAAACGACTATTGGAAGCCCAAGGCTACTATCAAGGAAATGATCAAATCTGGGTGCCAAAACGTAGATTGTGCTCTTACCTATCACCTGACCCAAGTGAACCCAATCCTGTGGCTCCAAAACAAATTGAAAATCGCGGAAAGGAAAAAATCACAGAATGCTACACACCTGCTCCCGAGCTAGTTTGGGTACCAAAGAAAGAACGATTTGTTCCACCTAGCTCAGGAAGGGGGGAGTCCCATGAAGATTCTAGCTCCTCATGTAATACATCCATAGAGGTAAAAGCTTCTACACAACCTCCATCTATAGTAGTGGACCTCCATGAAGCTATAAAAGAATCCACACCTCCCAGTGTTCAAGAATCACCTGATGAACCACTTCAAGTTCGATCCTGGGAGAGTACCTTACCACCCTTGCAGCTTGACAAGGCACCTAGGGTAATAGAAAACTACTGGCAAAAATCCTCACCTATTACCAACTGGAACAATTGGTTTCAAAGGGTGACAAGCTCATTTCAAACGGTATGATCTACCCAAGGAAGGGGGGAGTGTTTGCTGACAGTCATCATTCATTTGTTTCCCTCTCAACCTTTTTCCCTGACCTCTCAATTCCAATCTTAGGGAATGTACATATAAAGCTTTATACTCACAAAAAAAAAAAGAAAAAAAAAAGAGCAAGAGCAATTAGCAAACGAGTATGCACATTAAAAGTCAAAACATTGACTCAGACCTACACATGTCACATCTGGTACAATGAAACAGAAACCTATGCCATAAAACACCTTTGATCCTCATCACTTGAGTGATGGAGGGTAGGTAAGATTAGTACGATAGGAGTGTTTCTGTTTTAGAGTTGAGTGATTAGAAAAGTTCTCTTTTCCCACTGATGTGCCTCCTAGAGGTATTGTTTGTGTTTCATAGTGTGTACAGGAGCGTGTTGCTATTGATAGGATTTGGACCTTCATGGAACCTTTCTCTCGTTCACACTTCAAATCAAGCGCGACCATCAACACAAACAGGTGTTTCTTGTCCATTAGCATTGCCCTTATCTTTTTTGCATCCATGTTTGTCTGCTTTGATTGTGATTGGTAGCATAATATTCAGCGCATTGGCTTAGTATCAAACATTTAATTCAATGCAATCTTTTGTCATAATCACTTGTTTAGGTGTAAAAATCAAGCAGTCCGACTAAGCTAGTTTGACCAAGCTAGGTATTAGAAATCTTCTCTTAATACCATGGGGAATGCCTTCCTAATAAGCAATGGTTACTTAGGTTCTTAATCCGATTTAGGCAGCATTGTATGAAATGTACTAGGGCTTTCTAGTGGGCTTAACCCTAGTGACCTTTAGCTTAAGTATTATAAAGGGAGTTTACTAATGTGATGAGCCTGGGGAGTGTAACAGTGTTATATGACCTCCCAAAGTTACAAAATTAAAATGCTGAAAATGAACAAACAAAAAAAATCAAAGTGCCACAATGTAAAATTTTAAGCTGGAAGAGAAATCTCAGCTTGATTTGGTACTTCACTCACATGTATCGCCTATGGTACTAGAGCCCTAGAGGTTCCCAGTGTAGGCGCTTTTCCTTGAAAAGCAAAAACCCAAGGCATACAAAATAAGCACACACATCATAATTGAATCAATGTGAAAAGACCTTGGGGGGTCAAAGAAAAAGTAATCAGTCAGGCGATGATTTCATGAGAAATTCCTTTTATGGTAGCTTAACTACAAAGTCTTCTAGATATAGCCTCTAGTCAGCCCTCGAACATGAATACTTGGCTCTCGCGATTAAACAACTTAATTGACCATAGAAAATTAAGAAGCTTACCCATGGTATTAATATTCGATCTCTAGTGCCTTTCGACCGTCATATTAGCGACCCCAGACTTGTTTAATTTTCTACCTTTACATCTGTTTATGCATTTGATTACATTGCAATTTAATGTTCATTGCTAACAAATTGTTTGAAATTCTTTTACAAATCAATGTGTCTACCTAAAACTGCATATGCTTTTTAAGAGAATGCAATTACTGTGCCAATGTTGTTTGATTTTGCAGTGACTGAAGAAGGCTAAGGACATTCATCTCAAATGCTCTTCCACCTCGACGAACCAGCTTCAACTCAATAGCTTCCGAGGACGGAATCTACATCAGGAAGGGGGGCATGTTAACCCTCACGGCTCACGGACACCCATCACCTACGACGGACGTGTATTATGTATTTGGTAGAGTCAAGTACCGGGCTTGTCGGACCAATAGGGAAAGGTAGAGTGATCGTCGATGAGAGGCGCACTTTAACTTGGACATTCAAGGGATTAGTTGGTTAAGCATGGGCGCCCAAGTGTGAATGGGGTGAGCTCCTATAAAAGCCAACTAAACCTAATTTTTACTCATTCTCTCATTTGTGCAATTGAAGAGTGCTCTTGCTCCATCTCCATCTTCTTCTTCTTCACCTCCTTGTGTGTGTGTGTGTGTGAGAGAGAGAGAGAGAGGGAGAGTGTGTGTGCGATCGAGCATTACGAAGGCACGACGGCGGCGAAGCGGTTGAGCGCGGCACGACTGCAGCTTCTTTTTCATCGCGGCGAGGAATCCACCACGAAGGCGAGCGTAGAGCGGTGAGTGACGCACCCTTTGTTTTCTTGAGCTTGCTAGTTTAGGCTTGTTGTGTGCTTGGAGCCATTTGTGGCTCGCACACGGTGTATTGGCAAGTCCCTTGCTTCGACAGTGCAGCAAGGAGCGCACACTTTATCATGTAATCTATCTTTCATAAATAGCATGTAATCATATAACATGATTTACTAATTTCCCCCTTTAGTTTCCAGCTAGAATTAGTATAATTTGACTAAACTAAATATCTATACTAAGTTTCTATCCTTGACATAATTATCACAGCCTTTTCATCATGTAATCTAACTCTAATAAATAGTAAGTACTCATATAGCATGAATTACTAATTTTCCTCTTTAGTTTTCAATTAGAATTAGTATAATTTCACTTAGATAAATATCTATACTAAGTTTCTAAGATTCACATAATTATCACGGACTTTTTATCATGTAATCTAGCTCTACTAAATAGTATGTAATCATATCACATGATTTACTAATTTTCCTCTTTACTTTACCCTCAAAAATAGTATTTTTCTACTAACACAATTAGCTAAACTAATTGTCTATGGTTAAGATAATTATCACGGGTTTGTTAAGATGCAATTTGCCTCTGATAATTATCTCAAAGATTTTTAGTTTAATTTACTATTTTCCTCCATTAAGTTTTCCTTAAAAACAGTGTTTTCCTACTGAGATAATTAGTTAAACTAATTATCTGATATTAAGATAAGTATTGAGAGTTCCCTAAGATGTGTTTTTTCTCTGAGATTATATTCAAGAATTTTGGATTAGTTTACTATTTTACCCTATTTATTTTTTCCTAAAAACAGTGTAATTTTGCTCAGATAATTAGTTAAACTAATTATCTGAGGTTAAGATAATTATCACGGGTTTTATAGAATGTGTTTTTCCTTTAATAATTATCTCAAAGCATCTTGGATCAATTTGCTATTTTCTCCTTTCAATTTCCCCAAAAAACAAAGTAATTATGCTGATATCATTAGTTAAACTAATTATTTGATATTAAGATAAATATCACGAGTTTCAAAAAATGTGATTTACCTCTAATAATTATCTCAAAACATTTTCAATCAATTTAGTATTTTCCCTTTTTTAATTTCTCCTAAAAACAATATAATTATGTTGAGATAATTAGTTAAACTAGTTATCTGAGAATAACATAATTATCACAAGTTTCACAAGATATGATTTATCTGCGATAATTATCTGCAAGCATCTTGAATCAATTTGCTATTTTTTCCCTTTTAGTTTTCCTTAAAAACAGTATAATTATGCTAAGATAATTATTTAAACTAATTATCTGAGATTAAGGTAATTATCATGGGTTCCATAAGATATAATTTATCTCTAATAATTCTCTCAAAGCATTTTGGATCAATTTGCTATTTTTTCCCTTTTAATTTCCCCTAAACAGTGTGATTATGCTGAGATAATTAGTTAAACTAATTATCTGAAGTTAAGATAATTATCATGGGTTCCATAAGATATAATTTACCTTTGATAATTAGCTCAAAGTATTTTTGGATCGATTTGCTATTTTTCCCCTTTTAATTTCTCCTAAAAATAGTTTAATTCTGCAAAGATAATTAGGTAAACTAATTATAAGATAATTTTTCTAGCATAATGATAGTCTAACATAGCTTTGATAATTATCTCATCTTAATATAAACTTAATTAGTTAATTATCATTAATTTATGATTAAATGAGTAATTTTAACTCTAATATGATATAATAATTAATTAGTTTAATATCCCTAAGCTTAATCACAATAATCAGTAGAGAATTTTCAATTAAGAGAGGATTTTTGAGTATACAGAGGTTTAATCTTCAATTAATTAAGAAATTTATAAATAGGTTAACTTACCTTTGCTAATTAAGAAAGGTTAGTGCTAATTATTGTTGATTAACCAACTAGAGCTTTACTCTCTAGTGATTTCTACGTAGAGGTCTCTCTAGATGAGAGAGAATGTACCAAGGCTCTGAGTCTGTCTAAAATTGTGAAGCAAGGGTCATATTTATAGGTTTCTGGGCCCTCACATGCTAGAAAATGGTAGTAACATGCATCCCAAGCAGGCCTACAGCTCCAAAAACGCCCCCTGCTCCTAAATCTAGTCTGGGAAAGTTTATCATCACCCCACACAGTCCCCCCAAATACACAGAATTGATTTTTTGCTAGTTTGTTGACTTTTAATGATTAATTTTGAAAATATCTACAATTTCTAGAACCTTAGGATAAAAAGTCTTTAGCAATAATAATTACCTCAAACCATTCAATTTTACTTAACTATTTAAATTCATAGTGGAACCTTTCAGAGCCCGTAACTTTTCCAGATTTTATCGGAATTCTATTTTGAAAAATTCTAACCATAGTAAAGCTCTGGTTACGGTTCCAAAAATACCAATATTTACCATAGTTGGATCATTCTACAGTGTTTTCTTAACAACCAAGTTAATTTGATGAGGTTTTGTACAATTTCTAAGGTTTCAAAAACTGGAAACCTTACAATCACCCCAACTTAATTCCTCATCTCAACCGAATTTGGGAAAACCTTTGAAAAGTGATACTTCGTCCTCCCATGGGGCGTCTTCAGTGGGGTAGTCCTTCCATTTTACTAAATGTTCTCTAATTACTCTATTTCGCAGACTTCTTTCCCTAGTGAAAGTTACTTGCTAGTCAACGCTTTCCCAAAAAACTCTCATTGTTGAGCTCATCTTAAAAGCCTTTACAAACCATTTGTATCATCTCAAAACCCAAATTAAATCCATTCTATAAAAGATTCATTTATCCACCTTGTCAACATGAGTACACTCAGTCTAACTGACCATTCAGAGCAATCAACGTTTGACAAGTATCATGTATTCCAGCTTTGCCAATCTGAATGCGCTCGGCGTGTTCTTGCCATTCTGAGCAATCTGCGTTCGCCACAAGCTTCCACCATTGCATCAGAGGTACCCCCTCTGTGCTCTAACCTGGTTGACCAACAATATGTAAAGGGTTTTAAAAAGTATTATACCAAGAGTTCTTTTTGGCTTCCTATTAGTCTCGTACATTAATACTTTATTATCTAGGTTATTTTTCAAGGAAGGCTATCCTGTGCATAAAGAATGTGATTTGGTTTCTTAATAACTATCTCAATTTTAAGATTCAAATTCTTTTCATACTATCGAGAACCTTTGTCTCATTTGCTAGATCAATCCTTAATTTCTTGATTGAATGCTAATTTAACTTTAGATTCCTTTAGTATTTTGCGAAAGAAAATAATGTATACCATTATATAAGTAACTCAAAGTTTTACATCATCGACTTATAGTGGTTTACAAAACTCTAGGATTGCTAACTGTGGCCAAGCGAGTGGCTCTTTTATCTTCCTCATTCATAAAGAGAATATTTACAAGGATAGCCTTACAAAAGAGGCTTAGGGTATCTCATCCTAACTTGAGTAAATTTTTCCGGCCTTTAAAGAATCCGCATAGCTGGCTGACTTGGAATATGGTGATACAAACGATGGGTGTTTGTAGTCAGATTTCTACAATCCTCTAACTAATTGGTATAATAGGTCTTATACTCATTGGAAATCGAAAAGTAAATTACAAGATCCAAATTCTTAGGGGTATGCTAAGAAAAAGTTCTGATTCTTCGATATGGAATTATCTCCACCACTTTATCCCATACCCATTCGTTCAGGGGTTCCCCGTGCCTCCTGGATAATGGGAACAGTGATACTCGAGTTTGTACCCAAGAAGTAGTACAATTGAACCACTCTTAGTTCCTCAGTCCAATGTAGTTTCTTTAAATCCCTCGTAAGACATCCCAGCTTCCAAGCATTGATGTAATAAGTCCCGCCTTCATTGCTCCATTCAAGCTCCCAGCCTTTATCTATCTGAGTTGAATGAGGAGTGTGAGCCTTCATCAGTAGCTCCATCACACTCCGTCGGAAAAAAAAATAGTTTGGAGAACGACAAGCACTCTCATAAATAAGCTCAAAGACTTGGAACTTGCGATATTCAATCACAAGATCTTCCTGAATTATCGACGCATAAGCCTTTGGTTAGCTAACCAGATTTTCTTTTTTTTTTAAAAAAATTCAAACAGTACAATTTTTTTCCAAACTAACCCAGGCTCTGATACCACTTGTGAGATTCCCAACCTGCCAATACCAAGATCGGGATGGGATCCTTGACAGGTCTCTAGGTCTAATAAAAATCAGAGCCTCTAGTAAACAAGAAAAAACCAAGGAATAGACCTTTATCATTGACAATGGCTTGGGTCTATAGCCTTAGAAGAAGACCTAGTCCTGTCTCGTAGCGAAAACAGGACAACGTATTAAAAGTCAAAAAAAACTATTTCGGCCCTATAACTTCCACAAATTTGGCTAAGGTATCCTCAACCAACGCTTTTTCCCCCCTAACATATGTGAGGGCATAGCTGCTGGTAGATTCCTCTTCCAAGTGAAGAAGTTTTCTAAACGTTTTAGTGCGCAGGGATGGATAGTTACCTGACTAATCAGGTCCACCCGTACATGATTGACAACCTTAGTCAATCCCCACTTACCACCCTGTACTCACACATGATGCTTTTGTTATGTAATTACTACCACGTTCTTATCACAATTAAAATAATGATTCCTTTTATCCTTCATACCAGAATTTCATCAAATTTTTCCTTGAAAATAGTATTGAAAACATTCTTTTAGCAAACAGACATCTTTAAACTTAAGACAAGGTACTGTCAATCAAAACATTGTCTATAATAACCATGACCAGTCCTCTTCTTGTCTCAAGATCACCTAAGGGTGAAAAAACGGCACCCATTCCTTATTCACAATCCGGAGTGGATAAACCCCCACCCAAGGTTGCGGGTGCCCATACACCAAACAGGTCGCCCATACAACCGGGCGGCTCCCCGAGGATAAAAAACGGTATCCTAACTTACGTAGAAACATCAAGACATGACACGGAGTAGAAACTCAACGTTCATGGGGGTAGCCGACTTATCCATGGCTAGAAAGCCATCATTATCATCAATTTATACCAAGGAGTCAGAGGTGTCTTGATACAAGTTGTATTAAGGATGATCAACCATATCTTTTCTAATTCAACCAATTTTAACCCAGACAAGTCTTTCATACATTATAAACAATGCACGTTGGAAGTTACCCTCCGTTTTTGATCAATTATTCATTTTGTTGTTCTTACTCACTCCTTACATGTGCAATGCTAACTTATGAAAGAACTTAAACTATTTAAAGACTAATTGAATAATGAGAAACCCACATGGGATTGATTGGCCATCTGTTGTTGCACTGGTGCTTGAAAACTCTCCTCCGTAGGCCTACTACTAGGCCCGGCTTCGTTGTCGTGCGACGCTCTAGTTCATTTTGGAGCTACGTCCTCATCATCAGATGTAGGATTTGCTCGGGTCCTTTTAGGTGCCACAACTTCTTATCCTTATAAAAAGGACGTCTAATCATTAGGTAAATTATCTGAAAGGTAGACTTAACCTTTGTGTCCAATTTTACCCAAATCTAGGTTGTTAACACTAGAATGGTAACAGGACACTTTTATGTCCTTGGACACTTTTGTGTCCTATTAAGTGACCATTTTGCTTGAATTATTTGAAGAGTATGAAAATGAATTTCTAGGTGCTATATATCCACAAAGTTGCCTTATGAGATGAAAAAAACTTAGCATTTTTTTTGGAGTATCGATCTCCCCATTAACCTTACTCGTGCACAACATTTTTGAATCTAAACTATGTGAAAAAACGGGTCCTGTTTTTGGCTTTTTTCCATTTTTGGCAACTATACCACTCTAAACTTCATGTTTGTGAGGTTTAGATGGCTAGAGGTTAGGCCTTCATAGTTCTCAACATGTTTTGATGCTTGTAGGGAGAGCTAAGTGTTAAAATTGAAAGTTATGACCAATTTACGAGAATTGCATAATCCTGTTTTTTGGCCAAAATTAGCACTTTTATGATTTTTTTGGTGGCTTTCTTGATATCCAAATTCAATTTTGATTATGTAAGTGTAATGTATAACATAAAGCTAATCTTCCTTGAGTTTTGGGGGACCTAATATGCTATATAGCATAGTATATGATGATGGTTGAGTTTTTTGATTGCTGAAGAATACGATACATTTTAGAGTAGCAAGTATAACTTTCTCAATATTGCTAGTTTCTTAGGCCAATTGTGTGTATTTTGTAGGTAGTAACCATATCTCATCATAGACTACAAACTTGGCTAGATATTGAGTAGTTTCTATGGGTTTCTAGAGGTCATAATGCTAAACCCAGTTTTTTCATGTTTGCTGTATTTAGCACTTTATCATTGCCCCCAAGGTTCCAATTGTCAGAGATCCATTATCCTTTTGACATGCTCCATGGCTCCTTTTGGATCCAAAGGCCCAAAGGGAACTAAGAAAACATGTATATAGTATTTGTATTGAGCGTGACTATAGAAACTTTGATGATAGGTCCGCAGAATGGAAAAAATGCAACTTTTTGGTACCTTTTTTTTTTGCCCAAAAAAAAATTAGTGAGGTAAAAGCAACCATATGTTTTGGTCACCAACCCATTGAAGTTAACGGGGCATTTTATCTCATGTCCTACAAAAATCCCCACTCTTATTTATATGCAATCAACCATAAGAAATTGTTGTTTTGGGCAAAATGCACTGGTCCATCAACTTTGGAGGCTTGTAGTGACCAAGGGATGAGAAAAATTACAAGTTTATCATTTTTTCCATATGTAGTAGTTATTGAACTATAAGCTCATGAAAGGATTTTTCAAAATGAGTGGATCTACTATGGTTTTGGAATTTTTTTCCAAAACCCTGAAAGGACACTTTTATGTCCTTTTAGGTTACCATTCTAGTGTTAAAGTTATAGTTTTAATTGGTAAATTCTTGACCTAGTAATTTCTTATTTTCTTATATGGGCATGATAACTTTTTCCACAGCTTCCCTAAGGGTTTTCTAAGACATCCTAATTTTCTTATAATTTTGTATATCTTTTTCCTAATTTTTCCATCAAATTTTAAGCTTGGAATCTGTTTATTTTGAGCTTAATATTTCTTCTATTTATTTTATCTCAAAGAGGTCATTTCCTCCACTTTATATCATAGGTTTACACTTACTATAATTTTTCTAAAAACTTTTGATCACAAAGTCTATTTATTTTAATTAATCTTTTGCTAAAAATAGAACTTTTGGTCAATTATTAAATTGTAAACTCACTAATTTACTATGGTATAATTATCACAAGAAGATAAGCATGTTTGTGACCTTTGGTAATTATCTTTTATTTTTCCAACTCAATTATCTAATTTCCATCTTTAATTTTTAGCTAAAATTAGTATAATTTGACTTAGATAAATATCTACACTAATTTTCTAACCTTGACATAATTATCACGGCCTCTTTATCATGTAATTGAACTCTTATAAATAGCATGTAATCCTATAACATGATTTACTAATTTTCCCCTTTAGTTTATAGCTAGAATTACTATAATTTTACTAAACTAAATATATATACTAAGTTTCTACCCTTGACATAATTATCATGGCCTTTTAATCATGTAATCTAACTTTGGTAAATAGCAAGTACTCATATAGCATGATTTACCATTTTTCTTCTTTAGTTTTCAGCTAGGTATAATTTCACTTAGATAAATATCTATACTAAGTTTCTAACCTTGACATAATTATCACGGCCTTCTCATCATGTAATCTAGCTCTCATAACTAGTATGTATTCATATCACATGATTTACTAATTTCTCCCTTTACTTTACCCTCAAAAATAGTGTTTTTCTACTAAGATAATTAGCTAAACTAATTATCTCTGGTTAAAATAATTATCATGGATTTTTTTAGATGCAATTTGCCTCTAATAAGTATCTCAAAGGTTTTTAGTTTAATTTACTATTTTTCTCCATCAAGTTTTTCTTAAAAATAGTATTTTTCTGCTGAAATAATTAGCTAAACTAATTATCTAATATTAACATAATTATCCAAATTTCCCTGAGATGTGTTTTTTCTCTGATAATTATCTCAAAGAATTTTGGAGCAGTTTGCTATTTTCCCCTATTTATTTTCCCCTAAAAACAATGTAGTTCTGCTAAGATAATTAGTTGAACTAATTTTTTGAAATTAAGATAATTATCACAGGTTTCATACGATGTTTTTTCTCTTTAATAATTATCTCAAAGCATCTTGGATATATTTGTTATTTCACCTTTTAATTTCTCCTAAAAATCGTGTAATTATGCTGAGATATTTTGTTAAACTAATTATCTGAGGTTAACATAATTATCACGGTCTTCAAAAAATATGATTTACCTCTAATAATTATCTCAAAGCATTTTGAATCAATTTGCTATTTTTTCCCTTTTAATTTCCCCTAAAAATAGTATAATTATGCTGAGATAATTAGTTAAACTAATTATCTGAGGATAAAATAATTATCACGAGTTTCACAAGATGTGATTTACCTCTGATAATTATCTCCAAGCATCTTGAATCAATTTGCTATTTTCTTCCTTTTAATTTCCACTAAAAATAGTATAATTATGTTGAGATAATTAGTTAAATTAATTATCTAAGATTCAGGTAATTATCACGGGTTTCATAAGATGTAATTTATCTCTTATAATTATCTTGAAGCATTTTGAATCAATTTGCTATTTTTTCCCTTTTATTTTCCTATAAAAATGGTGTGATTATGCTGAGATAATTAGTTAAACTAATTATCTGAAGTTAAGATAATTATCACGAGTTTCATAAGATGTAATTTACCTTTGATAATTAGCTCAATTCATTTTGGATCGATTTGTTGTTTTCCCCCTTTAAATTTTTTTTAAAAATAGTTTAATTCTTCTAAGATAATTAGGTAAACTAATATCTGAGGTTAAGATAAGTATCACGAGTTTTCGAAGATGTGATTTACCCCCGATAAATATTTTAAAGCATTTTGGATTAGTTTGATCATTTTCCCATTTACTTTTCTCTCAAAAATAGCGTAATTATGCTTAATTAATTATGAAAATTACTCAAGAAATTACAAGATAATTTTCCTAGCATAATGACAGTCTAACACATATATGATAATTATCTCATCTTAATATAAACTTAATTAGTATAATTATCATTAATTTATTATTAAAATGTGTAATTTCAGACCTAATATGATATAATAATTAATTATCTTAATATCCCTAAGCTTAATCACAATAATCAGTAGAGAATTTTGAATTAAAAGAGGATTTTTGAGTATACATAGGTTTAATCTTCAATTAATTAAGAAATTTGTAAATAGGTTAACCTACCTTTGCTAATTAAGAAAGGTTAGTGCTAATTACCGTTTCTTAACCAACTAGGGCTTTGCTCTTTAGTGATTTTTCATTAAGGTCTCTCTAGATGAGAGAGAATGTACCAAAGCTCTGAGTCTGTCTGAAATTATGAAGCAAGGGTCATATTTATAGGTTTCTGGGCACTCACAAGCTGGAAAATGGCAGTAACTTGAATCCCAAGCAGCCCTACAACTCCATAAACTCCCCCTGCTGCTAAATCTAGTCTGGGAAAGTTCATCATTACCCCACACAGTCTCCCAGATACAGAGAATTGATTTTTTGCTAGTTTGTTGACTTTTAATGATTAATTTTGAAAATACCTGCAATTTCTAGAACCTTATGATAAAAAGTCTTTAGCGGTAATAATAACTGAAACCATTCAATTTTACTTAACTAATTAAATTCCTAGTGTAACCTTTCAGAGCCCGTAACTTTTTCAGATTTTATCAAAATTCTGTTCTGAAAATTTCTAACCATAGTAAAGCACTGGTTACGGTTCCAAAAATACTAATATTTGCCATAATTGGATCATTCTACAGTGTTTTCTTAAAAACCAAGTTAATTTGATCAGGTTTTGTGCAATTTCTAAGGTTTCAGAAACTGGAAACCTTACAATCACCCCAACTTAAGAAATTGATGTCCTCATCTCAACCGAATTTACGGAAACCTTTGAAAAGTGATACTTCGTCCTCCCATGGGGCGTCTTCAGTGGGGTAGTCCTTCCATTTTAGTAAATATTCTCTGATTACTCTATTTCGCAGACTTCTTTTCCTAGTTAGAATTACTTGCTAGTCAACTTTTCCCCAAGAAACTCTCAGCGTTGAGCTCGTCTTAAAAGCCTTCACAAACCATTTGTATCATCTCAAAACCCAAATTAAATCCATTCTATAAAAGAATCATTTATCCACCTTGTGCAACATGAACGCGCTCGGTCTAACTGACCATTCAGAGCAATCAACGTTCGACAAGTATCATGTATTCTAGCTTTGCCAATATAAACGCGCTCGTCGTGTTCTTGCCATTCTGAGCAATCTGCGTTCGCCACAAGCTTCCACCATTGCACCAGAGGTACCCCCTCTGTGCTCTAACCTGGTTGGCCAAACACTATGTAAAGGGTTTTAAGAATTATTATACCAAGAGTTCTTTTTGGCTTCCTATTAGTCTCGTACATTAATACTTTATTATCTAGGTCATTTTTCAAGGAAGTCTATCCTGTGCATAAAGAATGTGAGTTGGTTTCTTAATAACTATCTCAATTTTAAGATTCAAATTCTTTTCATACTATCGAGAACCTTTGTCTCATTTGCTAGATCAATCCTTAATTCTTGATTGAATGCTAATTTAACTTTAGATTCCTTTAGTATTTTGCGAAAGAAAATAATGTATACCATTATATAAGTAACTCAAAGTTTTACATCATCGACTTATAGTGGTTTACAAAACTCTAGGATTGGTAACTGTGGCCAAGCGAGTGGCTCTTTTATCTTCCCTCATTCATAAGGCGAATATTTACAAGGATAGCCTTACAAAAGAGGCTTAGGATATCTCATCCGAACTTGAGTAAATTTTTGCGACCTTTAAAGAATTCGCATAGCTGGCTGACTTGGAATATGGTGATACAAACGATGGGTGTTTGTAGTCAGATTTCTACAATCCTCTAACTGATTGGTATAATAGGTCTTATCCTCATTGGAAATCGGAAAGTAAATTACAAGATCCAAATTCTTAGGGGTATCTGAGAAAAAGTTCTGATTCTTCGATATGGAATTATCTCCACCACTTTATCCCATACCCATTCGTTCAGGGGTTCCCCGTGCCTCCTGGATAAGTGGGAACAGTGATACTCGAGTTTGTACCCAAGTAGTACGATTGAACCACTCATAGTTCCTCAGCCCAACGTAGTTTCTTTAAATCCGTGGTAAGACATCCGAGCTTCCAAGCATTGATGTAATAAGTCCCGCCTTCATAACTGCATTCCAGCTCCCAGCCTTTATCTATCCGAGTCGAATGAGGAGTGTGAGCCTTCATCAGTAGCTCCATCACGCTCCGTTGGAAAAAAAATAGTTTGGAGAACAACAAGCACTCTCATAAATAAGCTCAAAGACTTGGAACTTGCGATATTCAATCAGGATCTTCCTGAATTATCAACGCATAAGCATTTGGTTAGCTAACCAGATTTTCTTGTTTTTTCTTAAATTTTCAGACAGTACGAAATTTTTCCAAACTAACCCAGGCTCTGAAACGTAGGCTCTGATACCACTTGTGAGATCCCCAACCTGCCAATACCAAGATCGGGATGGGATCCTTGATAGGTCTCTAGGTCTGATAAAAATCAAAGTCTCTAAACAAGAAAAATCCAAGGAATAGACCTTTACCATTGACAATGGCTTGGGTCTATAGCCTTAGAAGAAGACCTAGTCCTGTCTCGCAGCGAAAACGGGACAACGTATTAAAAGTCAAAAAAAACTATTTCGGCCCTCTAACTTCCACAAATTTGGCTAAGGTATCCTCAACCAACACTTTTTCCCCCCTTACATATGTGAGGGCACAGCCGCTAGTAGATTCTTCTTCTAAGTGAAGAAGTTTTCTAAACGTTTTAGTGTGCAAGGATGGATAGTTACCTGACTAGTCAGGTCCACCTGTCCATGATTGACAACCTTAGTCAATCCCCACTTACCACCCCGTACTCACACATGATGCTTTTGTTATGTAATTACTATCACGTTATTATCACAATTAAAATAATGATTCCTTTTATCCTTCATAACAGGATTTCATCAAATTTGCCCTTGAAAACAATATTGAAAACATTCTTTTAGCAAACCGTGACATCTTTAAACTTAAGACAGGATACTGTCAATCAAAACATTGTCCATAATAACCATGACCAATCCTCTTCTTGTCTCAAGATCACCTAAGGGTGAAAAAACGGCACCCATTCCTTATTTACAATCCGGAGTGGATAAACCCCCACCCAAGGTGAATTGCCATTCGGAGCTGAATTGCTAATGGTTGTGCAAAAGATATCCCATGAACTGGGTAGAGAGCATAACAAGAAGATACACTTGAGTTCATCGTCAAACTCCTTAAAGCCCTGAGATGTCAGCTAACTGAACAAGGAGTTGAACTCATTTAAATGACTGGAAACTGTGCTACCTTTTTTCATGTTGAGTTTCATAAGCTTTTTCATGAGAAAAACTTTGTTGGATGCACTTTTTCTCTCCCATGCTAAACATAAGCTATCCCAAAGTTCCTTGGTGGTTTTCTTCCCTATGATAGTGATGAAGACTGATTCGGCTAGATGTAGACGTATCGTAGCCATGGCTTTTGCATCCAAAAGCTCCCATTGAGCTTGTGTATAATCATCATCCTCTGCCCGCTCTTTCAACGGTTCTGAGAGGCCTTTGTTTATCAAAACATCTTTCATGCGCTCTTTCCACATGGTGAAGTTGCTGCCATCGAACTTCCGAATGAAATACTCCTCCTTTTCTGAAGAAGAACCCATCGCTGATAAGAGGGTTTGAGAGGTGCCACACTATGGCGAGAAGCTGTAGGAATTTGGGCAGAGTAACCTTTGTATCGGGAGTAAAATCTCAACCGAAATAGACTCAAAAGTGCCAACAATGGAAGTCACGACTCGCGAGAAGTAAATCCGACAGAGTCTCCTTTGTATGAGGAGTCTAAACTCAACTCAAAATGCATATAAATGTGCCAACTGCACTAATTGGGTATGTGCTATACAAAACCACTGCTATGTGAGTGTCAACTCGGCGTCAAAAGCATAAATAACCGTCCAGATACATATCCTATGGCGAGGGTACTGTAAAGGGGAACTCCAGCTACCTGTATCATCGAAAGTGTCTCAACAGTCGAGCACACCCCAGCTCAAAGAAAACCTCACGCTATCGACCCTCCAAAAGGCTAATGCAGACACAAATGGACTAGCCTCAGTCTCAGAAAGGGCTCTTCCGGTCCGAGTCTCAGAAACGGCCGGGAAAAACTGCCAAAATAGCCAAAAGATGGCTCCACACGTAGTAGAGTGGGCAGTGTCTGCAACTCAATGTACATGAGTAAAACCGCGCTCAAACAGGCGCCAAGAACTGCTGCATGCAGTGAAAGTGATCCCTGCGGGGATATCTGCTCTCAAAAGAGCTCAGTAGCACTAGGTGTGCTCACAACAAAATGCATCTGTCAATGCATGTGTCCGCAGAGAATCTGCTGTCGAAATGACTACCAAATCGCCTGTGAAAGCGCTGTGTCTGGTAACCTGGAGAATCTGTGAGTGAATGGGCTGAAAAACCCCCCCTGTAACCTGTAACCTGCGTGTCGGTGTAGCTATGTGCCGATTTCTGCCGCCGGGCAGAAATATGCTAGTCGAATAGCCGCCAAAGGTGTCTTATCCGTAAACTATGTCGTACAGAGCGATCGGTGCGATCGGTGCCGATGCCGGGTGTCACTCCTCTATGATAGAGGTACCTCACCCGCGCATGTCGCAAGCTCGATCGTCGATCGTGGGAACGCGCTCGTCAGGGAAAAACGCCCGGTGTCTGGGTCAGATGTTGGAGATCCGCCGCAATGAGCAGTGTCGAGCCGGTGCGCATGAGCGGTGTCGATGTCGATGTCGCCTTCCGCCGCCGGGCAGAAGTGGCTAGCTGAGTGGCCATAAAACGCCAATGCTCGAGCGGTCAATACCGAGTCAGATCAGTATTGATCGCAGATTTTTCTCGATCTGTGAAGATTGCTCTCAAATTTGTCGGGCTCGGTTGCTTGTGCTCGCTCGCAAGCACGGTGTCAAGCTCTCTCTCTCTCACTCTCTCTATCTTACAAGCTTTTCGCGCAATGAGAGAATGTGTGTCTCTCTCTCTATCTCACAAGCTGCAAATTTCTGAGAAGCTTCCTTTTCACGAGCTCGAGGAGAGGAGTCGGGGAATTCGGTCGCAGGCTCAGTGGGAGTGAACCCTTGCACACACACTATTGTGGGAGTGTGTAATTAAAAAAAAATCGTTGTCTGTCTGTTGAAACCTGCCTGCAGTCGATTATTGTGGGTGAGAGTGTGTGTGTGTGTGTGTGTGTGAGTGCATAGCAGGACTCCTGGTCTCGATGCTCTCTGGCAGCCCCAATTTTGCTGCTCGTCAACACACTCCAGTGCTGCTAGATGCACTGCAAAGCATTGCCCCGCTATGTATTCGGCTGTTGCTCAATGGATCCCTCCCTGCTCGAGTTTGCTGCCCCTACTAGCACGCGATGGGTGTGTGTGTTATGCATGTTGCTCGAGCTCGGTCTGGTGCTCATGGCCGTGTTTCACCCACTCTGCCATCTTACTGGCCTTCAATTCCCGATTACTGCTGTTCGATTTTAATCGATTGCAGCTCTCTCAAGCCTTGCTTGTCTGAGACATTGTGTGTGATTTGCTCTCTGTTCGAAGTGTCACTGCTCAATGTCGGCTTGTTTCTCCAAGCCTTGCAACTCCAGGTCCGATTTGATTGCAAATTCCCCCTTTGCTTGACCTGCTGGCCTTATCTGAACTGCCCGATTCTGCCCCTTTGATTGCTCTCCTCGCAAGGCTCTGGCCTCGGCTTTCTTATTTCACAAAGGTTCCGACTGCTTGCCCCCTTATCTCGATTGGGGTCGTTGCATGCACGATTAACCGGGGCTCGGGGTCGGATGCCCTGAGCTCTGATACCAATTGATGGGTTCTGCAATGGAGTGTGAAAGAGAGGGAAGCATGCAAGAGAAGGGGGAATTGGAGAAGAAGGAGAAGGTGCACAGCACAGTGGGTTAGTGGAGAGGAAATTGAGAGAGTGGTCAACTCTCTCCCTTTCTCTCCCTATATTCAGTTAGGTGAAAGTATAAATAGGGGCGGTTTCCCATGGCCACCTGGCCTACACCCCAACAAAATCTAGGTTAAATTTATAGTCTTAATTGGTAAATTCTTGACCTAGCAATTTCTTATTTTCCTATATAGGGATGATAACTTTTTCCACAGCTTCCCTATGGGTTTTCTAAGCCATCCTAATTCTGTATATCTTTTTCCTAATTTTTCCATCAAATTTTAAGCTTGGAATCTGTTTATTTTAAGCTTAATATTGCTTCTATTTATTTTCTCTCAAAAAGTTCATTTCCTCCACTTTATATCATAGGTTTACACTTACTATAATTTTTCTAAAAACTTTTGATCACAAAGTCTATTTATTTTAATTAATCTTTTGCTAAAAATAGAACTTTTGGTCAATTATAAATTTTTAAAATCACTAATTAACTATGGTATAATTATCACAAAAAGATAAGCAAGTTTGTGACCTCTGGTAATTATCTTTTATTTTTCCAACTCAATTATCTAATTTCCATCTTTAATTTTCAACTAAAATTAGTATAATTTGACTTAGATAAATATCTATACTAATTTTCTAACCTTGACCTAATTATCATGGCCTCCTTATTATGTAATCTAACTCTCATAAATAGCATGTAATCCGATAACGTGATTTACTAATTTTCCCCTTTAGTTTCTAGCTAGAATTAGTATAATTTGAGTAAACTAAATATATGTACTAAGTTTCTACCCTTGACATAATTATCACGGTCTTTTCATCATGTATTCTAACTCTGATAAATAGCAAGTACTCATATAGTATGATTTACTAAGTTTCCTCTTTAGTTTTCAGCTAGAATTAGTATAATTTGACTTAGATAAACATCTATACTAAGTTTCTAACCTTGACATAATTATCACGGCTTTTTTATCATGTAATCTAGCTCTGATAGCTAGTATGTAATCATATCACATGATTTACTAATTTCTCTCTTTACTTTATCCTCAAAAATAGTGTTTTTCTACTAAGATAATTAGCTAAACTAATTATCTGAGGTTAAGATAATTATCACAGATATTTTAGGATGCAATTTTCCTCTGATAATCATCTCAAAGGTTTTTAGTTTAATTGACTATTTTCCTCCATCAAGTTTTCCTTAAAAATAGTGTTTTTCTATTAAAGCAATCAGTAATTATCTGATATTAAGATAATTATCCAAAGTTTCCTAATATGTATTTTCCCTCTGATAATTATCTCAAAGCATTTTGGATCAGTTTCCTATTTTTTTCTATTTATTTTTCCTAAAAACAGTGTAATTCTGCTGAGATAATTAGTTAAACTAATTATCTGAGATTAAGATAATTATCACGTGTTTCATAGGATGTGTTTTTCCTTTGATAATTATCTCAAAGCATCTTGGATCAATTTGCTATTTTCCCTAAAAACAGTGTGATTATGCTGAGATGATTAGTTAAAATAATTATCTAAGGTTAACATAGTTATCACGGATTTCAGTAAATATGATTTACCTTTGATAATTATCTCAAAGCATTTTGAATCAATTTGCTATTTTTTTTATTTTAATTTTTCATAAAAATAATATAATTATGCTGAAATAATTATTTAAACTAATTATCTAAGGATAACATAATTATCACGGGTTTTAGAAGATGTGATTTACCTCTGATAATTATCTCAAAGCATTTTGAATCAATTTGCTATTTTCCCCCTTTTAATTTCTTCTAAAAACAGTATAATTATGCTGACATAATTAGTTAAACTAATTATCTGAGATTAAAGTAATTATCACGAGTTCCATAAGACATAATTTACCTCTAATAATTATCTCAAAGCATTTTGGATCAATTTGCTATTTTCCTCCTTTTAATTTCCCCTAAAAATAGTGTGATTATACTGAAATAATTAGTTAAACTAACTATCTGACCTTAAGATAATTATCACGGGTTCCATAAGATGTAATTTACCTTTGATAATTATCTCAAGGCATTTTGGATTGATTTTTTGTTTTCCCCCTTTTAATTTCCCCTAAAAATAGTTTAATTCTATTAAGATAATTAAGTAAACTAATATCTGAGGTTAAGATAATTATCACGAGTTCCCTAAGATGTGATTTACCCTTGATAAATATCTCCAAGTATTTTGGATTAGTTTGATCATTTTCCCCTTTACTTTTCTCTCAAAATCAATGTAATTCTGCTTAATTAATTGTGAAAATTACTCAGAAAATTAAAAGATAATTTTCCTAATATAATGAAAGTCTAACACAGCTTTGATAATTATCTCATCTTAATATAAACTTCATTAGTATAATTATCATTAATTTATGGTTAAAATGAGTAATTTTAGCCCTAATATGATATAATAATTAATTAGCTTAATATCCTTAAGCTTAATCACAATAATCAGCAGAGAATTTTGAATTAAGAGAGGATTTTTTAGTATACATAGGTTTAATCTTCAATTAATTAAGAAATGTGTAAATAGGTTAACCTACCTTTGCTAATTAACAAAGGTTAGTGCTAATTACCGTTGATTAACCAACTAGATCTTTGCTCTCTAGTGATTTCTGCGTAGAGGTCTCTCTAGATGAGAGAGAATTTACCAAGGCTCCGAGTCTGTCTGAAATTGTGAAGCAAGGGTCATATTTATAAGTTTCTGAGCACTCACAGACTAGAAAATGGCAGTAACTTGCATCCCAAGAAGCCCTAGAGCTCCAAAAACTCTCCTTGCTTCTAAATCTAGTCTGGGAAAGCTCATCATTACCGCACACAGCCCCCTAGATACACAGAATCAATTTTTTGCTAGTTTGTTGACTTTTAATGATTAATTTTGAAAATATCTGCAATTTCTAGAACCTTAGGATAAAAAGTCTTTAGCAGTAATAATTACTGAAACTATTCAATTTTACTTGACTAATTAAATTCATAGTGTAACCTTTCAAAGCCCGTAACTTTTCCAAATTTTATCGGAATTCTGTTCTGAAAAATTCTAACCATAGTAAAGCTCTGGTTATGGTTCCAAAAATACCAATATTTGCCATAGTTGGATCATTCTACAGTGTTTTCTTAACAACCAAGTTAATTTGATCAGGCTTTGTACAATTTCTAAGGTTTCAAAAAATGGAAACCTTACAATTTTCTTTTGCTAAAACATTAGGTTCATTTTGAGAATCCTTAACAAAAATCATGTACACGGAAATAGAGCTCTTTATTGACTTATTGAAAGCTTGCTTATGTACAATGGGTAGGGTGTTACCCAGCTCCTTAGCATCTATGTACATATCTTTTTCCCTAAACCTAAAGAGATTTGTCTTTCAAGGAATTTAACATTGGCAGCCATGCAATCAAACCATGGTGCCTCAAAGATTACATCCTCGTGCTTGAGAGGAGAGATAAAAAAATCCTCCTTGTCCACATAACTTTGGGCATGGAGCCTCAATTTCCCAATTAAGGGAGTGACTGAGGCTTCTTGCCCCTTGAAAGCTCCATCGGCAGGTAGGACATCTCCCATCTCATAGGCTTGGATGCCTAGCATGGTGGCCAATGTTGTGGATGTGAAATTGTGTGTAGAACCAGGGTCAAAGAGAATAAAAGCATCATGTTCTCTTAACTTTCCCCAAGCATGGCATAGAGGAGATCCTTTGTTGGTGAGTATCCTCTTCTTGGATTTTGACCAAGGTAGCTCTAGGAGGCTCATTTCTTGTATTCTTGTGGGGATAAGCACGATAAGCATGCCCTTGCTCCCCGCACTTGAAATAGCGATTATCTTTACAATAACACTCTAGCTCTTTAGGAGAGAGTTTATTTTTGCCTTTATAAACTCCCTTCTCCTTAGCTTTGTTGTTGTCGACGTTGCCTTTACGATATTTTTGGACATTGTCCTTCCCCTTAGGCTCATTATGGTCCTTGTTTTCCATGGGCTTAGGATTTCTCTTAGCCACTTGTTGGAAATTGATTTGTGAAGCCACCATGGTATGGTGTATGACCGCAGATATGGTGCATGGCCTTTGGGAGTTGACATAATCCACCATATCTTTAGTTAAAACCGCATAAAATTTTTGTTTTTCCTCTCCAAAATCCATCTTTTTGAAGACAGTGGATTTGAGATGTAAGTCCCAAAACTTGTCTACATATTTGTGAATAGATTTTTAGGGAGAGAGCTTCAAGCTTTGCCATTCAGTGAGTACTTTGTCTTTGGCATCGGTAGCCAAAAATTGCTTCATGATGGCAGCTCTTAAAGCTTTCCATGTTCGTGGAGCTTCACCATTTGCCCGTAGGCTAGACCACCATTTCCTGGCGGACTTTTGAAAATGCATAGTACATGACGTAGCTTAGAGAACTCCGTGAAGCCCTCATCTCCAAACATCGCATCGAATTGTTGGATGAAGGCCAAGACTTTGTCCGTAGCCCCAAAGGTGCCATCATAGGTAAGGAAAGAGATGTTCTTTCCTCCCTCTTTGAAATTTTTGAGCTTGGATAACCTCTTCCATGCGGCATAGGATTTCCTATGGCCTCTTATTTTAGGTGGTTCAAGAGCTGCACCATCACTTTCTTCAGAAGAGGAAGAGTATGAGGAGGATGGAGAAGAGGGTGACCTCTTTGTCTCCTTTTTCTTCCCTTGTTCTTCCTTGTCTGCACCATCACTTTCTTCAGAAGAGGAAGAGGATGAAGAAGATGGAGAGAGGGTGACCTCTTTCTCGCTTTTTTCTTCTCTTGATTTCTGTCGTCCCTCTTTGAATTATGGTATAGAGAAGTGCCTTTGTCTAATCGTACTCGTTCACGCTCTTGCCATGCATCTTATAGAAAATGACACATGGACTTTATGTGATTTGCCTCCGGGCAAAAATGCCATTGGTACAAAGTGGGTTTACAAGTTGAAACGCAAGCCGGATAGTGAGATCGATTGTCATAAGGCTCAACTTGTTGCAAAGGGTTATGCACAGCAAAAAGGCATAGATTATGAAGAGACTTTTGCTCCCACTTGTTGTACGACTATTGTGTGTTTTCTATGTGCATTGGCATCTCATTTTGGTTGGGATGTACATGAATCAGACATTGTTAGTGCTTTCTTGAATGGTGACATATTTGAGGAAGTTTATGTAACGCAGCCTCGCGGTTTTGTCAAGAAAGGACAAGAGGACAAAGTGTGCAGATATAAGAAGGCTTTGTATGGGTTGAAGCAATCTCCTTGTGCTTGGTATGACAAAGTTGACACTCATTTGGTCAAACAAGGTTTTTGTAACAGTCCAACAGAAAGCACATTGTATGTAAAGCATGAGGGTGATGTACTTCTCATTGTGGTTCTTTATGTAGATGATTTGTTGATCACTGGACCAAATGAGAGACATATTGCTGAATTTAAGGCTGATTTTGAATGCTACTTTCAAGATGAAAGATTTGGGGTTGTTGCATCATTACTTGGGCATACAGTTTAAGCAGTGTGATGGTGGTATTGCCTTGTGTCAGAAAAGTTGCATAGAGACACTATTGTGTAAGTTTGGACTTGAGGATTGCAAACCTATTGCCACTCCCATGGAAACAGGTTTGAAATTGATTCTTCATGATGCTGGTGATCCTGTAGATGTCACTCTTTACCAAATTGTTGTCGGCTGCCTCATTTATGTATGCAACACGAGGCCAGATATTCAGTTTGCAGTCTCACAGGTCAGCAGATTTATGCATAGCTCAGGGTCTAAGAATTGGCAGGCTGTTAAGAGGATTTTCCGCTACCTTAGTGGCACTTTACAACTTGGCTTGTTTTATCCCAAGGGGGGATCATTGCCGCCAGACTTACATGCTTTTTCGGACTCAGGTTGGGCTGGTTGTTTTGACATGAGAGTGTCCACAAGTGGTTTTTGTTTCATGCTTGGCAATTCATGTATATCATGTTTGAGCAAGAAGTGGGCTGGTTGTTTTGACATGAGAGTGTCCACAAGTGGTTTTTGTTTCATGCTTGTCAATTCATGTATATCATGTTTGAGCAAGAAGCAACCTACTATGGCCACTTCTGGTTGTAAGGCTGAGTACAAGGCAGTCTTCGCAGCTATGGTTGAGTGTGTATGGCTCAGATGCCTTATGGTTGATTTGGGTGTTGGAAAGGACACTACCAACACTATCTACATTGATAGTTAGAGCGCATTGGTAGTTGCGAGGAACCCAATTTTTCATGCTCGCACAATGCACATTGAGGTGCATTACCACTATGTCAGGGAGAGGCTCTCAGTAAGAGACACAAGAGAACCTTGCAGATCTTTTCACAAAGGCATTGTCTCGTGAGAAGCTCGAAGCTTTTCGCAAAGCTTTGAGCTTACTCCCCTTTGTGGACTGATCATGTCCTCAGGGCATGGCACTTCCCTTTACTCATGTGCCAGCTCCGGGGGGGATTTGTTACCATATACATGTGGTAGTGATGTGTGTGAACACACTAGGCCCGTCGGGGCATTTTTTCCCTCTTTAGGAGGTTTTTTCCCCCCGTGCATTGTATATACGCCCATCACTCTAGGGCTATCTATATTTCCATTGCACACTAAGTAATATACTCTCAGTTGTGTGCCTTGAGCTTCCTTCATCTTCTCCAAGCTGTGTGCGTTTCTCTGCAACCCTAATTCCAACAGATTCATGGAAAATGAGGCTAGAGAAAATTGAAAATCTATTCAAACCGTGTTCAACGGAGATCCTAGCAATGTTATGGAAGGAAAAGAGCACTTAAGATTGTTTGATTGGGAGCAGAGTTTGCACATTCACACCATGCAATACGTGCATAAGAATTTCCAAGATGAGCACAAGCGTATGTGCAAATTGTGGTGCTGTGCAAGGAGCAAGGAAGAGGCAATTGGCTTGTACAAAAATATACAATCTTGGTGGGCTTCTAGAAAAGTATTTGACTATAACTTATCGCAAATGGACTGTTGGCTAAGTTGGTGACATGTACGGTACCCTCGCTGGAGAAAACACTTCGTTGGGGTAAACATTACCTAGCAATATTTGTGGGAAGGTTTTTTTTTTGTTGGTATATTATTTCTTAATACAAATGTGTTTCAAGAAGTGGATGATCTGTCATACATTCCTACTACAAATCTTGCCAAAACAAAGCACGCAAGTTGGCTTGGTGGTGAGGGAAACAAAGGAATGTTGAGGTTATACGATGCATGCATGTCTGATTTATCGAACGCTTTGCTTCCAAGTGTGAAGATGCTTTCTTTTGTGGAGGGTACATATCATGGGGCCTGATCTAGGCTACAGAAAAACTTGCTCGTTGAGCACAACAAGGCCAAGCATCATGCCCAACCGCTATTGCAAGAGAGATTGAGCATGATCTTGGAGGTATGCCCCTCTATCAACAACCAAAAATGGAGAAGGATAATATTACAATAGCCAAAAAGTGGAAACGGGCTAGGAATGTGAGCTATGAGGAGAAAAATGCTTCACATCGACCTATGTATCTCACACAAACATCCCACAAAGTTGTGGAGATCTCCAAGCAACTACCAGAGTGGCTGGTCAGGTAGGCGATGAGCACGAGCGTGGGCTGGTGGTTGAGGAGACAGAAATTCATAAGACAATGTGGGAAATGTGTCATATATCAAAGCAAAGTAGGGTTCAATGTCAAGGGTGGTTGGGATCTAGAGTTGGTAAATGTAAGAAGAATATAAAGAACACGGGTGCAGGTGCTGTTTCACCATCTTTTTAGGGTATTTTGACTTGGGAAAGAGGGGTTGATAGTGCTCATGGTAGCAGTTCTAAGGCGCAATTCATGTGGTTTTGCAATGATAGTGTGAATCACACATGGCAGGTCTGTAACACAATCACTCAATGCCCTGCTAAAGTACTTAATATATGGTCAATGGAAAAGGGAACAAACATGATTGCTTCAGAGTTTCAATAATTGGAGCCAGTTGGCTACAGAGTAAAGAAGATTTTAGTTGAGGAAACAAACAATGTGCGTTATTGGCTAGGAGTATCAACTCAAGTCTCCAAGAGAATTGAATTGGTAGTAACCATGGAAGCCCAGATTGGGCATTACACTATCATAAAGACAAATATACATAAGAAATTCATGGTGGAAACATCTTCTTCACAAGTCCAGGGTGAGAGGTATGAAGTTCATATTGCAAGAAGCCCAATGTGTACATGTGGAGATTCCACTGAATGAGTGGCACAAATCAAAGCGTATATGGATTGCAAGTATATTTACTTCATCTTCCTTCACTACTTTGGCCTAGATTTAAACCACAATATGTTTATTCATCAAAGAAAGCTATCAAATGAGGATCTGCTTCATGTGTTCAATTGTCATTGTAACGGCATAAACAAGGAGCGAAATTGAGTTGTATCCCTCTAATCTCTTGGTCCAATCATGTAATTGTATTGCACAAATTGTAACTAGTCTTTTAATATAGTCTTTTTTTTTTAGAAATTCAATATATGATGGTGGCTTGTGTCTTCTAGTTTTTTGCGACGTCAAACATGGAGGGCAGTATGTGGCTTGTGTTATCCTGTTTTGCAACCAATTGGTTTCATATAAAGAAAGTCTACATTACCCAAAATAGAGGGAAGTATGTTGAGCCTTGTGGATAGAATTCAAAGCATATTTTTTGACTTTGTAGATATTAGTTTGAAGGTTCTATTTGAATCAGAAATAGCAAGAAAATCTCTCTCAAAAAGCTCTCTCTAGCCAAGGCATGGAAAGCTTTTTCACTTCAAACTCCACTTTAGTGAAAGTCTTTGAAAAAGCTCGCTCATGAGCTCTCTCAAAAAGCTCGCTCCATTCCTATTCCCATCAATTACTTCACTATAGATAAGTATATCATTCCTTGAGATCTCTCTACAGTGTGACATGCTGGTCTACACAGCCAGAGATAAAGAAATTATTTAAACCTAAACCCTCCTTCCAATGCGGCATGATGGTCTACAACAATAAGAGATGAGGAATATAACACTCCCTCTACTCTCCCTAGTCCATGGTTGAAGTAGCTAAGTGCATGGATGCATAGAATGAGTGTCTACTATGCTATTTTAAGTTCCACCATTTGTTTTTGCAGAAGTCATTGAGGGTGATTACTCTTCTTAGAAGGAGGGGGTATGTCACAAAGTGATGATGTGGAAATTGATTGGTCGAACAGATGAGGTGGCCAAAATGAATATTTGCATCGATGAAAATTGCACTGGCATCTATGACAAAAAAGTGAGCCGTACAAGCTGATGTAAAAGTCTATACAATACTAATGTGATAGTCTATATGACACTCACATGGCATAGCTTTTGGATGGGAGTTGAGGAACCAGTTTACCTTTTGGCTTTTTAGCAATGAACCCTTTTGAGTACGTAGCTTTTCTATATTAGTTGCTTTTGGGCCTAGTGCCTATAAATGTGTGCCTTAGGGGGTCAATCCTACGATATGGATGCATGGTTGTACAATTCTAAATTCTTGATACTTATACTCTATGACTTTATTAATATAATAAAAAGAAACATCGAAAGAGGAACCTAATCATTTTCTTATCATTAGGGGGACTTGGCTCCTAGAGGTGCCACCATGATTTGTGGGCTAGTTCAACCATCCCCTATCCTAGGTTTGTTGCCACCAAGATGCATAATTTGTAGGCTACAACTCATCCCCTATCCTAGGTTTGTTGCCACCAAGATGCATAGTTTGTACTCTACAGGTGATAGGAGGCCATGTAAGTGCCCATTTGTCTAGTGTACGAGGTGGGAATCTTGGTTATGTGACAAAGTTTTACATCATAAACGTGTAACATGCTCTTGCCTCCGCTATTCAACTTAGTACAAAGTGGAGATTGGGCTCCAGAAGTTCAGTTATTAGTACTTGTAAAGGTTGAATTGCCTACTTTTTCCTTTTTTTGAAAGAGACAAAAGTGTAAAATTAGACAAAAGAGCTGTCCTACTTTTTGTTGCTTGCTAAAAAGAGGCAAGATTCCTTCCGCTTGAATAAGTTGTGTTTGACTCAATGATGAATCAAAGTTTGACTTTGGGACCAGCCCATTACAAGGTGAACTACAACCTTGCATTTGCAAGGTTGACAAAATAACATTACATGTTGCACACCTAGTACAACCCAATACAGATCAAAGAGAGAGAGGGGGCGATAATTTCTTGCATAGTACAATAGTCCACAGACACACACAAACAAAATCTGATTAGTAGCCTATACATGTTTTATTTATCATGTGTACATTCCCTCTAAATTTATGGCCACATGATTTATACTTCAACCTCGATGAGGTCTTTCATGCTATCAATTCATCTATGTAGCTCCACTCATATCCTTTCACCATATTCTAAAGAGACCTATGAACATCAACATAACTATCTATCAACATTATAGTTCAAATTAGTTTTGAAAATCAAATCATTACCATTACTATCTGATTTAAAATTAAACAACCGTTTACAATATCTACAAACATAGTCATTAACAATTTTATCATTTCCTAAATTTTAAATCTTTGTTTTTGAATTTCATTCCATAATATATTGCTAATTAAATCTTTAAAAAATCATTTTTAGTGTGAGCTCTCACTTCACACTTGACAAGGAATCACCTAATTTATATCTATATAACCTTCAAGTTTGAGTAAACTCTACACATGGTAAGCAATCTCCTAAACCTCCTTAACCTTGAAATGTGATTCAAGCTTTACATATGATAAGCAACCACAAACTAAATCTACCTAAGTTACTTTCAAGTGTGAGCATGGCTCTATCTACACAAAGAAGTAACTACTAATGTAAGTTAAAATAAATCACTTCCAAGTGTGATTTTTTTCTACACACGATAAGCAATCACTAAATTTACTCAAACATACCTTCAAGTGTGAGTAAAACTCTACATGAGATATATTAACCAAGTTTTCTATTTGGTGCACTATTTCTAAATATCACACTTTAAAAAGAATTTTAAACATTTCAATTTTTACTAAAGTACAATTTATTTATTTCTAATTAAAAGCTCAATGGCTAAAAAAAATTTCTTTTTCTTTTTGGGATTTTAGAGTTTACCTTCGCGGCATACCTTTCAAAAAAGATACACACAACGGTAAAAGGCTCCCGAATGTCTATTATAAATAACTATTTATTTCTTTTGATCAAAATATAGTTTGATCTAATTATATTTCAATCGAATTGGCAAGAAGTTATACAAAATAGTGCAGTATCATACCTTTGTTTAATTTGAATTTTTGTATAATACGCCTAATTAAAGTGTAGTATATGTATCCCATAAAATGTACAATGCAACCTAGACCATATTGTTTGGAATTATAGTTAGGAATTCCTTAATAATGATTGTTTCTTTGTTTGAATACGTGCATAAGATAAAATATCTACATAATTCTATCTTTGATAATGTGGGTCACGTGATGAGATGTAGTGTGTCAAGA
The DNA here is from genome assembly GCF_014529385.1 of Adiantum capillus-veneris. Taxonomy (NCBI): domain Eukaryota; kingdom Viridiplantae; phylum Streptophyta; class Polypodiopsida; order Polypodiales; family Pteridaceae; genus Adiantum; species Adiantum capillus-veneris. Next base: position 25,470,853 of record NC_140948.1, on the reverse strand, counting down.
CATTCGTTATTGGAGATCAATTAGGTCGAATGTGATGGCTAAATAAGTCATAATAATTATAGTTTATGTCAAAGATCTTGATGGGCATGTTGATGTGAACGTGATTGTGATTGTGATTGTTTAATGACTTGTGTCTTTGTGCTAGTCCATGGTGGTCGGAGTAGTGAAATGTATGGATGCATAGAATGAGTGTCTAATAAGCTATTTTAAGTTGCAACATCTATTTTTGCAAGAATAATCGAGGGAAATTACTTGTCTTATAAGGGTGAGGTACGTCACAAAGTGATAATGTGGCAATTGGTTGGTCTAACAAATGAGGTGGCAAGATTTGCACCGACGAAAATCGTCTATGACGAAAAAATCAAGCCGTACAAGCTGAGGTGGAAGTTCGTACGATACTGATGTGGTAGTCCGTATGGCGCTAATTGGGCGTAGCTTTTGGATGCGAGTTGAGGAAGCAGTTTACTTTTTGGCTTTGAACTTTTGAGCACCTAGGTTTTTGAATCATTTGCTTTTGGGCCTAGTGCCTATAAATGTATGTGGTAGGGGTCAATCATGCCAGATCGATGCATGGTTACACAATCCTGACTCTCTGATAGTTGTACTCTATGACTTTATTAATAATATAAAAAGAAGCATCGAAAGAGATGCCTCACAGTTTTCTTAGTATTAAGGGACTTGGCTCCTAGAGGTGCCAAGTCCCCTTGATTTGTGGGCTCCTTAGAGGTGCCACCATGATTTGTGGGCTAGTTCAACCATCCCCTATCCTAGACTCATTGCTGCCAAGCTGCATAATTTGTAGGATGCACCTCTATAGGTGATAAGAGGCCATGTAAGTGCCCATTTGTCTAGTCTATGAGGTGAGAGTCTTGGTTATGTGACAAAGTTTTACATCGTGAAATGTAGAGTTTCATGTAGCATAAATTTGCCTCCACTATTCAACTAAGCACAAAGTGAAGAGTGGGCTCCATATCTACCGGTCTCCATATCTATACTATATATAATGCACCTTAAAAATTTGAAGGCCAAAGAAGCCCTTCAAGTGTCAATGAAAGCATGACTCTACTTTCCTTTTAAAGGCCATAAAGAAACTCTCCTTTTTCCCTATACAAATCCACGCATAGCGTTCCAATTTGAAGGGAGGTATCTATACTTTGTTTTAAAGTGCCAAACTCCGGATGCTTCCTTGCATCGCACAACGTTGAGTTAAAACATCATGTTTAACACCTCTATGCATTTTGTTCTATCTCATTTGGGGATGTGCACATTGCACATTGCAGTTTTGCACAAAGAGAGAGAGTCAAATGGTTTTGGAGTTAGATTAGCACATGTGTATCTCATATAGGGCAACGCAAGTTTGCAACTTGTGTGTGTGTGTGTGTGTGTGTGTGTGTGTGTGTGTGTGTGTGTGTAGATGTTTAAATCTTAACTAATAAGACATAATTGAATTTTTACATTCAAAAGACAGCTGGCCAAGGAACAATGAACTGATATGTACAAAAATAACTCAGTATTAGAATTATTTAGGTACAATGATTGTAAGAAAGAGGTCCTCTTTCAGTAGGGTTGGTAGTAAAAAAACTTCCCCATTCCTCAGTGGGTATTTCATCATGGTAATGTTGCTTGCCAAAGAAAATAAAGCCTTCCAAGATAAGATAGAGTCCTTACCTGCATCCATCCAAACAAGACAACAATTCAGTTAGCCTTGGATGTGTTTTACAGATATTAATGGACTATATCAGTTGTTATCCATGTCCATCTTATAGAATTTAATTACTTTAGACAAGCTAGGTTATTAGATTTTTTAAAAACATAGTGAGGTTTACTTGTTAAGCCATAGCTTGGTAGCTATGTTTGAGCCCATAGTAGCAGCCATATATTTACTAGTCAATGGAGTATTGTAAAACTCCATTTTTACCAAGTGAGACCTCATTTCTCGAGCCATATCTCAGTATTTATGCCAAGTTTAAGAGTACCAACCATATACTTACCTTCAACTTCCCAAGATTTCTCCATAGCTCGGTAGCTATGCTTAAATTAACAATAGCGACCATTCACTTACCAATCAAAAGAGAGTATCAAAGAAAACCTATTACAAGTGGAGCTTTATGTCATCAGCAAAAAAGGCCAATTTTTTACGCCAATGCTGAGAGTAATCCCTATATACTTACCTTCAATACTTCAAGTTTCTCATTAAGCCCTTAGTATTCCATTCAGTTCGGCAGTGTTTAGCCCTATTTTAGCCAAGATACTTTCAAGTGTAGAGTCATTTTTCGGTTCCTTTCCACATGCCAAGCCCAAAAAAGCCATATACTTACCTTCAGAAAGAGCAGAATAATCAAAGATTGGCAGTTCCCCTAAAAAACCGAGGGTTATGCCAAGCAAGAGGTCATCCTTCCTCACATTGTGAATCCGTACAAGGTACCCCATGTTTTGAATGATACAAAGCTAAGATTAGCTTTTTTCTTTAAAAAAACCAATTTTTACGTCGAAAGACCAGTTAGGCCAGTAACTCGAGATAACTTGCAACGGCTTGAGAAAGACTCCCAAAAAAATTGCCATATACTTACCATCAGAAGAACGAGCATAGAGAGGCAAAAAATCCAACCATACAGAGCTTAGGGATCGGACCGTAACAGAAGTCCATTTTTTTATGTAAGTCCCCATAGTAAACGAAAGTACCAGGCGCATCAGTCAAGACTACGAATATGACAACCCCCCTAAAAAAACCAGTATAATACCGATAGATTGTCTTCAGACAGTTCAACGCTGCCAAACCATTTGAGAGCTTAGGTAAGTAGTAGCAACCATCTACTATGCTACTAAAACATATATCTAGGAACCATAGTAGACGACTGTCGAAAAAACCAGTCAAGCAGAACTCTAAAAAAACCAATATAATGCCGAACCCTGTCTGCAGACAGTTCAATCGCTTGCCAAAGCATTTGAGAGCTTATGTAAGCAATAGCAACCATATGCCATGCTAAAAAAATCTAAGAACCACAGTGGATGATTGTCAAAAACAACCCGTCAAGCAAAACCACCACAATGTTTAAAACATCTTTCCCTATTGTGTTTAGCAAGATGGAAAAGCAAGAAGCACATAGTGCTATACAAGGTAAAAAAAGCTAAATTAATTTAGGTACCTGTGTGACTTGAGCTGCGAGCTCCATGTTGGCAAAATCAGACAGTAGCAAAAAACAGAAAGCAAATACCTACTCCAAAGCTAAGTGAGGGGCAAGGTGCGCCCTCACCTTTTTTTTATAGTGGTTTGAGCTCCGTTTCATGAGCGTGATCGGCGAGAGAGGCAAGCCGCCCTCCTGTTTAAGCATCTTCAAGTTATGCACAGAAACTTTACAAGGGGAGATCGCAGCCCAGGATGCGCAGGCCGCCTTATGAGAGCTTAATGTATTTAATTATAGTAGAGTTTTTTTTTTAACAAGGGCTTAGTCCCACCGGCCATGAGTAGCAAGTTATGAGCTAATGTCCCATGAGTGCTAAGGTGGTAGGAGGGGGGCGGGGGGGGGAAGCCAATATATGGAAGGAGGGTGAAAAAATAAAGCATTTAGTAATACCACAATGTGTGTGTGTGTGTGTGTGAGAGAGAGAGAGAGAGAGAGGTCTCCAATAGGGCTTGCCAAAAACATTTTTTGTAATCGAAGTAACTTAAGAATAAATAAGGACACAATTAAAATTCTTGTGGTTTTTAGGTCAATAATTGAAGAGTTGTTTGTATTTACACTAACTTGCAAAATTTTACCAAAATCCTAGCTAGATTCCAAGCTTGCCTTGAAGAAAACTACAATTTTAGCCCGTTAAAAATTACAATAAATCCCACATTTTTGCCAACACTAGTGTAAATAGCCCCAAAATGGAAGAGAGAGAGAGAGGGGGGGGAGGGGGGGTTCCTCGAATAAGGCTTGCCAAAAAAAATCCTAATTGAAGTAATTTTAAGCGAAATAAGAGGCACATTTAAATCTCTTTTGGTTCTTGAAGAATTTTTTGTATTTATACTAAAACTTGCAAAATTGTGTTGGTTTTCGTCAAGCAAGCTTGGAATCTATCCAAGATTTTGCAATCTTAGCCGGTTAAAAATACATTAAATCCCAGTTTTTTGCAAACATCAATCTCAGATATCCCCAAAATGGAAGGATACATGTGTGTGCGTGTGTGTGTGTGTGTGTGTGTGTGTGTGTGTGTGTGTGTGTGAGAGAGAGAGAGAGAGAGAGAGAGAGAGAGAGAGAGAGGTCTTGAATATGTCTTGCCAAAAATAATCTTAATCAAAGTAATTTTGAAATCAATAAGAAGTGCACTATAGAGAGAGAGAGAGAGAGGGGGGGGGGGGTCCTTGAATATGCCTTGCCAAAAAAATTTCAATCAAAGTAATTTTGAAATTAATAAGAAGTACACTAAGAGAGAGAGAGAGAGAGAGGTCTTGAATATGCCTTGCCAAAAAAAATCTCAATCAAAGTAAGTTTGAAATTAATAAGGGGTACCCACACACACACACACACACACATAGATCGAGTAATTTTGAAATTGATTAGGGGTACTAACACTAAAAATTCTTTTGGTTTCTAGGTCAGAACTTGAAGAATTGTTGATAATTATACTAAAACTTGCATTTTTTTACCGATTTAGTGTTGTTTATCTTGAAGATTTTTTCCACATAAAGGCATCAAGGCCATGCAACTGAGCATATCTATGGTGAAGAAGAAATTGTATCATTGCCCGACAAGGATCAACTATCATAATTGTAACTACATGTACATTTTTGTTGAGATGATTTGTACGACATGCTTTTACTTACGATTCCATAAGTTTGAGAGAGAGAGAGAGAGAGAGAGAGAGCTAATCGAGGAGTCTTCAATTCAAGACTTGAGAGGGGGGAAAGAGAGACAATCAAGAGAGAAAGGAATAAATGAAATTTTTAGATCAATGGAAGCAATCCAAAGCTACATCAAAGATCTAATCAACAAGTATTAAACATAAGACTTCATGAGAGAGAGATAGAGAGAGAGAATTTTTAACATCATAGAAACAATCTCGAGTGACTTGAACTCAGGACCTATTATCTAAGGGAGAACTCTTATAAACCAATTAGAAAGGTTATTCCAATACCCTGTTCGTATTGCATGTGTGTGTGTGTGTGTGTGTGAGAGAGAGAGAGAGAGAGAGAGAGAGAGAAGTTTTAACATCATAGAAATAGTCTCAAACCAAGGTCACACACCATCACTCATGCATGTATGCATGTGTGTGTGTGTGTATGTGTGTGTGTGTGTGTGTGTGTGTGTGTGAGAGAGAGAGAGAGACTGAATTGTTATAGCTCTTTACGGGCTTGCATTTTCCCATAGGGAGAGAGGTATTGATGGATCAAGATAGAGAGGGTAATCAAGAAGCTAAATGCTAGCAAGCATGTGTGTGCGCGTGCTCGTGCGGATGAGAGAGAGAGAGAGAGAGAGAGAGAGAGAGAGAGAGAAGGAGAGAAGAAGAAAATATAACTCACAAAAAAAAAGAGTTTCGATAGACATCAAAGATCCACGTGAAATTGTAGAGAGAGAGAGAGAGAGAGAAAGAGAACCATCATAGGAACACATCCAAAGACCTCAAAGCGCTAACCTTTTTTTAAAACCATCAGCGCAAGGAAATTATATTAAGAAAGATTAGAAATTACATCAAGAGGAATCCAAGCCAGCATGGAGATAACAAAACAAGTGAAAGGGTCACGACGGCTTTCCAAAACAATAAGAAAGTGATAAAATTGTTAGGTTGAATTAAACTGGTATCAGTGTTTGGGAAAGGATTGCCTCAGCTTAGTCTTGAGCTGATTGAAAATCGAGACTAGCTAACTATAAACCATGGTAAACGGAAGAAAAACCGATGAAATATGTGAGAAAGTCGTCCAAAAATTTTGCAAAATCTCAAAATTTTTGCTAGTATTTTTTATTTTCTCCTTTGTGAGGAAGAAACTCAATTAACAGCCACTTAATAAAAGAGACTTTCTCGAACGTCACTATAACATAACATGAAGATATCGACGCATCATATATCGACGGCCATGCCTTTTCACGCGTATATCGACGTAATAAGAGCACGTCGATATAGGCATCGCAATGCGCATCGATATACACGTGGAAAGGCATTCTTTGCGTATATCGACGTTGTTTGCGACGCAAAAAATTTTGGGGAAAAAAAGAGAAACCCGCGCACGCAGGGGCCATTTTCGCCTGCTCAAATCTTGGCCGAAACCTGCTGTGCAAGTATTATGTCACTCTCCCCCCCCCCCCCCCCCCCCCCCCCCCCCCCCCCCCAACTCTCTCTCTCTCTCTCTCTCTCTCTCTCTCTCTCTCTCTCTCTCTTTCCTACACACACAGACACGATGGAGAGAGAGAGAGAGAGAGAGAGAGAGAGAGAGAGAGTGGTGTGTGTGTATATAGGAAAGAGAGAGAGCGGTGTGTGTGTGTGTGTGTGTGTAGAGAGAGAGAGAGAGAGAGAGAGAGAGAGAGAGAGAGAGAGAGAGAGAGAGAGAGAGAGAAGTGTGTGTGTGTGTGTGTAGGAAAGAGAGAGAGAGAGAGAGAGAGAGAAATGTGTGTGTGTGTGTGTGTGTGTGTAGGTAATCACAGAGAGAGAGAGAGAGAGAGAGAGAATTAATGTATGCGTAAGAAATTAAAATTAAAGAAAGAAGAATTAAAGAGAGAAATGAATTGAAATGTTATATTAACGCCTTCGAAAGGCCAAAGTGACCTATGAGACAAGAAAGTTACAATGTGGTGGATCTGATACAAAGTCAAAGTAAAAAGATGACAAAATGACAAAATAAAATATTATGGAATCCTAAACTGCTGGGTGTGGACTAAACGGCTAAAACAGCTAGCTGGGATAGGTAGATCATAGGAGATCGAGCATCTGTCGTTGGCAGATCTCATCAATCTCCTCCATGTGTGGTAGTCTGACCGGGCGTTGTGCATGTCGAGCCAAAGTGACCTGGATCGTCTGATGCAGCCTATGACTTCATTTGACCAGCTCAAAATACATTCAAAGCTCAACTCTCACCTTTACACATGAAAGTTCTCTAGGGAGCAACAACAGCGCCGTCGTTGCTCTTAGAGACAAGCTTCCTCCTCAAAAAAGGTTGGACGGGGGCATATAACAAGCCGTAGGTCAAACGGATAGAAGAAACGCCCAAAATACAAGCCGTTTTTAAAGTCCGGTTGGGTTTTTCTACAGAAAAACGCAAACGGACTTCATAAACGGCTTCTACGCCGTAGGTCAAATCCGGTTGCGTTTTTCTATGGAAAAACGCAAACGGACTTCGAAAATGGCTTCTATGCCTACCGAAACCATCCGTAGTCCATTAGGTAGTCTTAAGGCAATGTCAAGAGCATGTATGGCAAGCCGTAGGTCAAACGGACAGAAGAAATGTCAAATACACAAGCCGTAGGTCAAATCCGGTTGCGTTTTTCTATGAAAAACGCGCAGACGGTCTTCGAAAACTGATTCTATGCCTACCAAAACCATCCGTAGTTCATTAGGTAGTCTTTAGGCAATGTCAAGAGCGCGTATGGCAAGCCGTAGGTCAAACGGATAGAAGAAACATCAAATACACAAGCCGTAGGTCAAATCCGATTGCGTTTTTCTAAGGAAAAACGCAAACGGACTTCGGAAACTGATTCTACGCCTACCAAAACCATCCGTAGTCCGTTAAGTAGTCTTAAGGCAATGTGAAGAACGTGTATGGAAAGCCGTAGGTTAAACGGACAGAAGAAACTTCAAATACACAAGCCGTAGGTCAAATCCGTTTGCGTTTTTCTACGGAAAAACGCAAACGGACTTCAGAAATGGCTTCTATGCCTACCAAAACCATCCGTAGTTCATTAAGTAGTCTTAAAGCAATGTCAAGAGCGTGTATGGCAAGCCGTAAGTCAATGGATTTGAATTAACGCCAAATACACAAGCCATAGGTCAAATCCGGTTGCGTTTTTCTACGGAAAAACGCAAACGGATTTCGAAAATGACTTCTATGCCTACTGAAACCATCCTTAGTCCATTAGGTAGTTTTAAAGCAATGTCAAGAGCGCGTATGGCAAGTCGTAGGTCAAACGGATAGAAGAAACGTCAAATACACAAGCCGTAGGTCAAATCCGGTTGCGTTTTTCTATTGAAAAACGCAAACGGACTTCGGAAATGACTTCTATGCCTACCAAAACCATCCGTAGTCCATTAGGTAGTCTTAAGGCAATGTCAAGAGCATGTATGGCAAGCCGTAGGTCAAACGGACTGAAGAAACGTCAAATACACAAGCCGTAGGTCAAATCTGGTTGCGTTTTTCTACGAAAAAACGCAAACGGACTTCGGAAATGGCTTCTATGTCTACCGAAACCATTCGTAGTTCATTAAGTAGTTTTAAAGCAATATCAAGAGCACGTATGGCAAGCCGTAGGTCAAACGAATAGAAGAAACATCAAATACACAAGCCGTAGGTCAAATCCGATTGCGTTTTTCTATGAAAAAACGCAAACGGACTTCGAAAACTGATTCTACACCTACCGAAACCATCCGTAGTCCATTAAGTAGTCTTAAGGCAATTTCAAAACCGTGTATGGCAAGCCGTAAGCTAAACGGACAGAAAAAACGTCAAATACACAAGCCGTAGGTCAAATCCGGTTGCGTTTTTCTATGGAAAAACGCAAACGGATTTCGGAAATGGCTTCTATGCCTACCGAAACCATCCGTAGTTCATTAAGTAGTTTTAAAGCAATGTCAAGAGCGTGTACGGAAAGCTGTAGGTCAATGGGTTTGAATTAACGCCAAATACACAAGCCGTAGGTCAAATCTGGTTGCGTTTTTCTACGAAAAAACACAAACGGATTTCGAAAATGACTTCTATGCCTAGTGAAACCATCAGTAGTCCATTAGGTAGTCTTAAAGCAATGTCAAGAGCGCGTATGGCAAGCCGTAGGTCAAACGGATAAAAGAAACGCCAAATACACAAGCCATAGGTCAAATCCGGTTGCGTTTTTCGATGAAAAAACGCAAACGAACTTCGGAAATGGCTTCTATGCCTACCAAAACCATCCGTAGTCCATTAGGTAGTCTTAAGGCAATGTCAAGAGCGTGTATGGCAAGCTGTAGGTCAAACGGACAGAAGAAACGTCAAATACACAAGCCGTAGGTCAAATCCGGTTGCGTTTTTCTACGAAAAAATACAAACGGACTTCGGAAATGGCTTCTATGCCTACTGAAACCATCCGTAGACGATTAGGTAGTCTTTAGGAAATATCAAGAGCGCGTATGGAAAGCCGTAGGTCAAACGGATAGAAGAAACGTCAAATACACAAGCCGTAGGTCACATCTGATTGCGTTTTTCTACAGAAAAACGCAAACGGACTTCGAAAATGTCTTCTATGACTACCGAAACCATCCGTAGTTTATTAACTAGTCTTAAAGCAATGTCAAGAGCATGTATGGCAAGCCGTAGATCAATGGGTTTCAAGTAACGCCAAATACACAAGCTGTAGGTCAAATCCAGTTGCGTTTTTCTACGAAAAACGCAAACGGATTTCGGAAATGACTTCTATGCCTACTGAAACCATCCGTAGTCCATTATGTAGTCTTAAAGCAATGTCAAGAGCGCATATGGCAAGCCGTAGGTCAATGGGTTTGAATTAACGTCAAATACACAAGCTGTAGGTCAAATCCGGTTGCGTTTTTCTACAGAAAAACGCAAACGGTTTTGAAAATGACTTCTATGCCTACTGAAACCATCCATAGTCCATTAGGTAGTCTTAAAGCAATGTCAAGAGCGCGTATGGCAAGCCGTAGGTCAATGAGTTTGAATTAACGCCAAATACACAAGCCATAGGTCAAATCCGGTTGCGTTTTTCTACGAAAAAACGCAAACGGATTTCGGAAATGACTTCTATGCCTACTGAAACCATCCGTAGTCCATTAGGTAGTCTTAAAGAAATTTCAAGAGCGCGTATGGAAAGCTGTAGGTTAAACGGATAGAAGAAACGCCAAATACACAAGCCGTAGGTCAAATAGGGAAATAGAAAGAGAGAGAGATAGAGAAGTGGAGAGCGAGATAGAGAGAGAGAGAGAGAGATAGGGAAATAGGAAAATAGAGAGAGAAAGAGAGATAGCGAGAGCGAGATCAAGAGAGAGAGAAAGGGAGATAGCCGTTGGATGTTGAAGAAACTATGGAACTAAAAGACGCAAAGGGGTTTTGCCCGCTACATGCATTGCCATGTACACCTGGGAGTGCACATATGTATCTACCCATATAGGATTTGACCAATAAAGACGAGATTTTGACCTGGTGGTCCTGATCTCCGTACACCTCTGAACCGAGGTGTACGGAGATTGGGCAAGACTAGAGAATGCGAGGTAGTTTACATTGTGAGGAGTATATATATTAAAACAACATTCATAATCATTGTAGATGGCAACGTCATCAACTAACATGGAGGAAAAGATTGCATGCTCATGCACGCTCTGCAAGTATCAAATCCTGCGCAAGCGTAAGAAATGTAATAAGCATGTGCACAAGTACGGAGAGTTTTCTAAAGAAACCGTACAGAATCTACGATACGACTCCTACAGAACGGGCATTGATTTTCACGACATAGCACCTACATCTGAGAGAGAGAGAGAGAGAGAGAGAGAGAGAGAGAGAGAGAGAGAGAGAAAGGATTATGCGTGAAGGTCCGACCAATATAGAGCCAAGAATGGAAGCAGAAAAGGACTTACAGACAGAAGACGACGGCATGGAGGAGATGTTGGATACCTTCTTCTAGACAAGCGAGGAGAACGCTAACGAAGCAGCACCAGAAGCCGTGCGCCTATCTCCTGAAGACATGTTGAGGAAGTTGGCACGTCAACCAATTTATGAAGGCGCCAAAATATCGACGCTTCGTACTTGTCTGGCGTTTTTGAATCTTCAGTCAGTGTACGGGTGGTCAGATGCAAGCGTCACTGCTTTGTTTAGGCCTGTAAGTGTTTGTGTGAAGACGTTGATTTAAAATTAAGCTTAAAGTTAATTTAAACAACTGTGTTCTGACGCTTTATTTTACTTTCTTTGTGTAGGACTTTAGTATGGCAGACCAGTTTCCAGATCCCGCTTCTATGAGTGCAAATGCATTCATGGGCTTCGTTACACGGATGATGCCTGCTCAGATGGCAGAGGCTTCTGAGTACTGAGTAGCCAGAGGCACGGGTACTACGCCTCTGGGCTTCACACCCGAGGGTCCGACGCGACGCCTATGGGGAGGGCACCTATGGGGGGGGGGGGAGGGGGGGGACGCCTATGGGTACGACGCCTGGTTCTCCCATCACGGCTGTTTCGACACCTAGGGGTGGGGCAGAGGCGGGTACGTCCTCATCTCCGTAGCACATGTGCACTCGCCGATCTCAGCGATCGTCGGGTGGAGGTGGTGGTTGTTGTGGAGGAGGGTCCACAAATGCTTCGACCCCTCCTCGCTCACGATCCCCGTCCTTCCCAAGCACACCTCTCGACACACCTCTTGGCACACCTCGGACACCTTTGGGGGCACACAATCCTAGTGTCTCCAAGCTCTATACTGTACGGCCAGATGGTTCTGTTGACATGGATAGAGTCAGGACTAAGATGAGACAGCGGATTCGCCAACTCGCGGAGCTACAGTTTTCGACCAGCATTCTGACGTCTTGGGATCAGCAGGAAAAGGACAAAGTCAGTTACATAGTGGAGACCATCCTGAGAGAGTACCAGCCTGCTCTGGGTTCTGACGTTGTTCTGAGGAGGTGGATCAAGGGTGTTGCACGGGACACCGTGAAACATCGACGAGATGCAGCTCGGAAGGCTTTCAGGATCGGCTCGCCGAAGCCTTCGAGCATCCCACACGAGACGTGGCTGCAGATCAGGGAGGATGAGCGGACAGCGGCCACGCGGTTCAGACAGCAGCGTGAGGCCGCAGAGATACGACAGATGACCAGGGGGACATCTCATCTTGGTAGCGGAGGCTTCGACACCTTTTGCTATGAGTTTGTGAGTTTCTAATCCAATCTTAACTATGGCATTTTTTAAAACGCGATGAATCATGTATTCTTATTACTCTGATTTTTGTATAAACGAGAATCTTGCGATGCATCGAGCCCCGACACGTCAGGAGGAGTCAGATGGATATCGCAGAGGTATCTATGAAGTATTGAATGATCTTGATGCTTCAGGAGAGCCTATAGACTGGGCGGCCTTACAGTCTCGCTGATCGCTTGAGGTGAGACGTTAATATGTGTGAGTTGATTTAATTAAGTAAGTATATGTAAAGTAATATCAATATTAATTTTGTGAGTTGTCCTATGTACAGGTTGTGACGCCTAGTCATCAGTGGACCGGATTTCATATATATGCTTTGTGAGACACAGACACGCTTCTGTGTCTCCTTTTGTATAGACATATATATATATGGTTATGATTATTGTTCAGATAGTTATTGTTTTCCTTATGGTTATGGTTATGGTTATTGTCATTGTCATTATATAGACATGGTTATTTCTCCTATTCTTGTATAGATATAGTTATAGTTCAGGTTTTGTTTATAGTTATGTTTAACTTTCTGGTTATGCTTATGGTTCTTGTTAATTTTGTTTCTGGATATGATCAAAGTGGTTATGCTTTTAAGTTATGATTATGGTTCGTTATGGTCATTGGCCTTAAATTTCATGTGAGATCCTACATGGATAGCATGTAGGAGACGTATACATGATTTTTTTTTTTGAAAAATTTATGTAAAAACGAAGGGAACTCTATCGAAATTTCTGCGGGAGCACGGTTGATTTTGGTGCTGCTCGCTTTCTTGGGCAAAGGGCAGGAAGTCTGGCTGTGGTGGCTGTGTCCATCTTTTCACTGGGCACAGGCCAGGCTACCTGCCCTCTGTCCAAGAAAAAAAATTTCTGTTATGGTCGTCGATATATGCGTCTATATATCTGTCCATATCTGCGTCGCTATCTGCGTCTATAACTGCATCCATATCTACGTTGCTATTTGCATCTATAACTGCATCCATATCTGCGTCGCAAATAAAACCTTTCCACGCAGATATCGATGAAAATAGCAACAATTTCACAAGGACGTAGATATCGACGCAAATATCGACGCCGACCATTGATATCTGCATTGATGACACCTTTTTTTGTTGTAGTGCGTTAGCACTGACTGAAATCAAGCTATAAAATGCAAGAAATGTAAAGCTATGTGAAGTTGTGAAATGAAAGGTGAAATAAAAAGAACTAATTAATATATATGTGTGTGTATAGAATTTATTAGAATTATGCAAAGTGAAGCTATTCTAAAACAATAGAATGCAAAAAGAACATGTGTGTGTATGTGTGTAAAATTTACTAAAAAAGTAAAGACATGTTAGGATGTGAAATGAAAGGCAAGTTTCCATCATGTAGTGAAACAATAGAATTCAAGAAAAGTAAAGACGCGTAGGATGTGAAATGAAAAGTAAGTATGCATCATGTCAGGATGTGAAATAAAAGGAGTCTCCCTAACCCAACACAACACTAAGGGTTTGTTTTAGAAAGCCAAAAATGCAAAACATCTCGCAAGTTCATCCAAAGACCCCAAAGAGCTAACTTGATAAGTCTTTAGCTCAGCTAGCTTTTAAGAGGGAACAATGATGTGCAATCTATCACACTCAAGGGATTATAGTTTTCTCTTTTCATTCACTAAGAGAGATCTCAAAGATCTACCATAAAAGTCTTGGACTCGTCTTGAACTCAAAATTGTGTGTGCATACGTGTGTGTGTGTGTGTAGGAGAGAAAGAGGGAGGGATAAATATATTTATTTATATATATATATATATAGAGAGAGAGAGAGAGAGAGAGTTTTTTTCATAAGAACAATCCAAAGAGATATACTCGACAAGCCTTGATCTCAAGGTCTCATGAGAATGAATGAGAGAGAGAGAGAGAGAGAGAGAGAGAGAGAGAATTTTCATCTTCCTACACTGACTACAAAGGCTGCAATCCAACATCCATGCTACGTGTACTTGCCCACACTCACACACACCTAGAAACGTGTGGATGTGCATGTGTGTGACCCAATGGCCATGCTTTTTTTGGCCGTAGAGATGCACGGATCACATTCTAGTTGACATCGGGTTGTCCTACTTTTTTATTAGTATTTGTAAACATTGAAGTGGCCTACTTTTTTCTTTTTTTGAAAGAGACAAAAGTGTAAAATTAGACAAAAGAGATGTCCTACTTTTTGTTGCTCGTAGACAAGAGCCAAGACTCATTTCACTTGAATAAGTTCCTTTGACTAAACAATGAATCAAACGTTGACTTTGGGACCCACCCATTATAAGGTGAACGACCAGTGTCCGAGAAAAATCATTTTCACAAACATACGAAAATCCCTCCAAGACAAATCTGAACCAAAAATTTTACAATACTAGCCAGTATTTTTCATGTATTTTAATTGGAAATTTCTCCTTCTTGCTCTCCCCTCATCCGGCTACTTTGATTTGGCAACCGGCTCAAGGCTAAGCTGAGGCACACTTTTCCCGAACATTGAGAACGACAACCTTGCATTTGCAACAAATAACAATGCATGTCGACACTCAATATAACCGCAGCACACATCAAAGAGGAGAGGGAGGGGCCAACAATTACTTGCTTAATACAATAGTCTCCACACACAAATAGAATCTGGTCGGTAGCCCATATATGTTTTATTTATCATGTGTACATTCCCATTAAATTTATGGCCACATGATTTATACATCAACCTCGATAAGGTCTTTCCTATTATCAATTCATTTATATTGTAGCTCCACTCATATCCTTTCACCATATTCTAAAGGGACCTATGGACATCAACATAGCTATCTATCAACATTATAGTGCAAATAAATGTTAAAAATCAAATCGTTACCATTACTATCTTATTTAAAATTAAACAACAGCTTACAATATCCACAAACATAGTCATCAACAATTCTATCATTTTCTAAATTTTAAGTCTTTGTTTTTTAATTTCATTTCATAATATATTGTTATTTAAATCTTAAAAATTTATATTTAATGTGAGCTTTCACTTTACACATGACGAAGAATCACCTAAGTTATATCTATATAACTTTCAAGTATGAGTAAACTTTACACATGGTAAGCAATCTCCTAAACCTACTTAGATGACCTTGAAATGTGAGTCAGACTTTACACATGACAGGCGATCACAACTAAATCTACCTAAGTTTACAATCCACAGTCCATACTTTGTGCGCTTGTCCACACTCACACTCACCTAAAAACATGTGTGTGTGTGTCTGTATGTGTGTGACCTAATAGCCATGCTTTTCTTGATCGCAACAACGCACGGATCACACACTAGTTAGTATTTGTAAAGGCTGAGTTGCCCTGTTTTTTTGAAAGAGAGAAAAGTATAAAATTAAAAGACAAACGAGGTGCCCTACAAGAGACAAGACTCATTCCGCTTGAATTAGTTGCCTTTGATTCAATCCTGAATCAAACTTGCATTTGCAACAAATAACATTAACGTACTTGCAAATGTTCGTGAAAGGCGTTCAATCAACAAGGCCCACCACGCCCGTGCACGCAAAGAAACAGATAGCCACTGTTGCTACTGCAATGGAAAACGCCCCCCATCACGTTCACCAAACATTCTATGCATTCGCATGGCGGGAGCAAGCCTGAATCACTTCCAAGTCTGTAAAAGCTGCTGCACACTAACATGGAGCTCGTTGGTTCCTCCCTCCTCTGCACCTTGAACATCAGCAATACGTCAACTGCAACGAACGCTGGTTGAAGACCCTCATGTGCGCAAAGTGACGACCGGCAGGGTGCGTTCATTTTGCCATCGGACTTTTGCCATCGAACGCACGACCGATCGTCTCATTACGCTTTACAGCACACTCACTACAGCCTCAGCACAGTGTAAATCAAATGGGCCGGCATATAAGGGGTATGAGCCTCCCGAAAACGGCCACGGGAGGGGGCCCCCCACCTAGACACGCTAGCCTCACTCCACGCACTCGTGCACCGTGGGGGCTCCGCGCAAGGTTCCCCAGGGCACGCTATGACCCTCCGTGAGTGCGGGGGAGCCTGAGGCTACGTGGGGCTAGGGACCCGAAACGCAAGACCCGCGAAACGCACCACGGCCGCCGACCCACGGAACGCAACTCGCCCGAGCCGGTCCCGTCCGAGCCGGGCCTCTTTGAAGGCAACTCCGCCCGAGCCGGTCCCGTCCGAGCCGGGCCCTCTTGAAGGCAAACCCCCACGACCCGAGCCGGTCCCGTCCGAGCCGGGCCCTTTTCTCCGCAAACGCGTCCACCACGCTTCTCCGCATTGACGGCCCAAACCCCGGGTCGTCACACTTGGTATAAGAGCCACGTTCCCGTGACGCGCCCAACTCCCGGGTCGTCACACAGCAATTACCTGCATAATACAATAGTAAATAAAAAGAATTATCGTACGCAGCTCCTGCTGATCGTCAGCCTATAATTAGCCAGCAAGCTCTCCTTTTGGCCATTTTACACACACACCGCCCTTTAATTCCCCTTGCTTTCAGTTTGCTGATCACACGAGCAGTTCGTGTGCATCATGGCACTCAGCTCTGCCGCCATCATCGCCAATACTAGCAGCACACCTGCAACAGCACGCCTCAATAACTCCTCCGGCCTCCCTAATTACTCCACTGAAGCAGTACTAGCTGCTGCTAACCACCACATTGGATTGTCCCTCAATTTCCCTAGATCTATTAGTAGTCCTCTTGTCTGCACATACCGGGCGGCCAGCCAGCAGTCTCAACAGTTTGTAGAAGAAAATCACCGCAAGCATGCTCCAGCCATCGATGGCGCTGATCGCGTTAAACCCCTTTCCAGGCCCACGTCCTTCACATCTACGGGTCCAGACCCACTTGCGCCCTTTTGGAACACCCACAAGGAGGGCTTCCTGCAACCGAAGGAGGCCGCCAGCAGCAGTATAACGTCCAGCTTGCTCACAGCAGAGCTGCAGCTTCTGGCAAACGCTGCCTCGGACAGAGCCGAGATGCATTCCATCCTTGCACAACAGCGAGATAACTGGAACAAGCTGTTCCAGCGCATGCTCACCTCCGCCAGCATGACTGCTTGCGTGCTCAGTGTCCTGGACGGCCACATTGCTGGCCACAGCATGGGCGGCCTCAGCCTGCCTGCACTATTGCTCAATGCAGGCACTGCCGCCATGATGGCTGTCATCAACCAGTTTCAGCCCTCACAATTGGCTGAGGAGCAACGCACTGCTTCTCGCCTCTTCCGCAAGCTTGCTAATGACATCCACTATGCATTGCATTTGTCTCCTCATCTGCGCCAGAGCACTTCCTTGTTGGTTGACGACTGCAAGCGGCGCCTACAAGCATTGGACAGGGCCTTCCCCATGCCTCTCACACCCGGTGGCCTCGAGAAATTCCCCACCAAAGTCGTGCCACCAGTGCTCATAGAACCCAAGCTAAATATGGCACAGGGTGACCATCAGGATAATTCCAATGTAGTCGATTGCCTCGACCTGCATGAGTACAATGGCTGGGACAGGCAGCTGGCCCAGGAATTGAAGCATATAGCCGCCATGCTCCAGCACTCTGATATCCCCAAATACACTGGTTTGGCTCAAAATCTGGTGAAAGTTAACAAGCCTCTAGCCATAGCAGCCCCTTGTTTCTCTGCATCAGCAGCACTGCTCAATGCGGCCGCCATGTGCACCACCCCGCTACCCACCAACAATATACAGCTGGGCATGTGGGCCGCAACCTTTAGTGTGCTAGCTACCTTTCTGTGCAGTTTTTCCAATGACATGCAGTTGGGCATGGTGTTCGAGCTCTACCGTAACTCTGCAGGGTACTATGCAGATGTAAAGACAACAATTGAAGAGACGTTGCGTACTCCTGTCGACCAGAGGGAAAATGGAACACTTTTTCGCCAGCGAATCGCATACCAGCTTGGCAGGTGGCCTACCTCGCAGGCTGAGCCTGTGGTGCCAGCAGATGCCAAGGAGGCTGGCACTCTGTTCTGATCACATATCTCGTTGTACATATTGAATGAGCATCCGATATATTTTGTAAGCAACTTTGGAAATGAGCTGTGTAAACAAAATCGGAAAGAAAGCAGCTGTATCATGTTGAAGGTTCTTGTGTGATAATTGCTATAAGCACTAGCTCCTCTTGATCTATTTAATTATAGGCCATCACATGCACTATGTGCTTTATTTAGAGCGCGTCCGCACGGCCAGGGACGTTGTGAACCTCTCCATGTGTGCGTGCATCAATAAACGCTACTCTCAATCCTCAACTCTGGCGCACTCCTCAACTCTATCGAAATCGGATTGCCTCCACCTACGGGGGTTGGGTGTGTGTGTTGTAATTTCAAAGTTCTACTCTCAAAAAAAAAAAAAATCGGCAGAGTTGAAAAATTGCTTCTTCTACCCTGTCTGTTGAAAACATGCAGTTATTCACGCGCAATCACTCTGCAACTATTTCATAAAGTAAATCAAATTTGAAGACGCTTGGCTGAGGTAGAACCCCCATTTGTGCGAATCCGTCCTTATAAGAAGGGTCTTACAAGAAGGGTCTACATGCTTAAGTACACTATATTGTGGAGACCCCCACATGACGAGGGAGTTACCCCCCTCCCTTGTTCAGATAGACACATGTCTATATTCTAACTCTTGTTCCCGTTTATTTCCCCACAATAAATGACAGTTCAATGTGAGAAAATCATTTGTGTTGGGCTATGGTCACACGAGGCTTAGTTATCAGTTATTTGAACAAATAATTAAGCCTCGTTCTTGGTCAAAGGAGCATTAAATGAGTTATTAAACCTACCCTTCGTAACTATGCCGATTTTGGCACAGTTGTGAAGTTCAAGGCATAGTTGGGAGAGTGAATGAATAACTAAGCACCGCGTGACCATGCAAGAGGCTTAGTTATTCATTTAATGCTTTATTTGGGCATAGTTGGCATAGTTATCAATAACTGATAACTAAGTTTCGCGTGACCATTCCCTTAGTTGCAGCAGCTCCTGCTGATCATGAACCTATAATTACCAGCAAGCTCGATCTCCTTTTGCCCATTTTACACACACATCACCCCAATGTTAGAAAAAAAACCGGGTACAGTGTATTTTAACCAGCTAAAATCATAAAATACCGGCAAAGATTCAAATTTTGATCAAAAAACCGGGAGAATATTTCAAGTTTCCCTTATTGCCTCAATAACTCCTCCCGCCTCCGGCCTTACTCCAACACTGAAGTAGTACTTGTAATATATATGGCCTATGAACTTTGAGAATAACGGAATTAAGAGAATTAGAGTGAGCATTTTTGTGAGATTACTTTGAGAACTTGGAGGGTGAATTTAATTGATGGTAGCAACATAAACATAGTACTTAATTAACCTAGCATGAACAATACTTTTGCAAGAGAGAGAGTATTAGAGAACATGACAATAGATGAGGATCGGATTTACTTGGAGCTGGTCTCCCCTCCAAAAGGCCTTTGTATCATAGATTCTCCCATCAAGAGAGACTTTGTTACAATAAAGTCTTTGTGTTCCTTGTGACCTTGGTGATGCTATGAAGATGGAAATCTTCATGCATCACGAGCTTAACATAAACTTTCCAAAAATCATTAACTATCCCAAACCTCAGTCTCAAGGCCTCAAACACCTTCGAAGTTGGAGAGAGCTAGCGGAGAATGAGGGTAGGGAAGAGGAAGAAGAAACATTCCATAGGAGAAAAAAATAGTTCCCCACTTATCATCACTCTTCTTGCTTAGCATAGCATAATAGCATCGTAATGAAGATGAAGAAGATAGCAAGCTTAAGCATTGAATCATGGCTCTTGGTTGGATTTGCATTCCATAGCCAAGAGTGTTGGTGTAGGCTCTCCACTTCTCAACAAACTTGGAGAAGGAAATGGAGCTCTTACATTTTGCACTCCACACAATGAGAGAATGTGTGTGTATGGGGGGGGGCAGTATACCCTCCCTCTCATGGTTGGTCCACACCTCTCTCTCTCTCTCTCTCTCTCTCTCTCTCTCTCTCTCTCTCTCTCTCGTATTAATTATGGGTGAAAGCGTGATTTGGTGGTACAAAAAAAAGACATATTTTACTTCTACCAATGAAAAAGTGTGGACTGGTAAATTTTTTGTAGTTTAGGTCAAAACTTTTGGGACCTTGTGTTTTTAGATTCTCCCTTTGAAGATCTATCCACTCATATATAGTATGATAGGTAGTTTTTCATGTGACATGTAGAAATTGTAGCTCAAACATTTGTCAAAGGTACTGTTGTTTGCGGGTCGCCGCGACGGACGTCCATAGCATAGCTCTCAAGCATCAACGTATTTATCAATACAGGGGAAGCGACTCGGATGAGGCATGGGAACTCACTAGGGTGTAAATCCTAATGAAGTGAACTCGAAGAGATGCAACTTACTAATTCTACAAGTAAATCAAACGCATTACCGCCAAATAATCTGCCTATGTCCTCCTACACCGTTCTTCAGTCATCACGCCCGTTTACCATGCAAATCATGTCGGAATCGCACGAAACTTGAAGGGAAGCTACAAGGGGTTATCAGGAACATATCCTATCACTGTCACAGCATTCTGGAGAGGTACAACGATCGCGATCGTTCGTTCCAAAGTTAGCAAAAACAGCGAACATGTGATCCTAATGGGTCGTTTTAGGGTCCCTAAAGCCTCTCCTAGGGTCAAAACAACATAAAACACGCATATAGACACTCAAAACAGCGATTTAAGGCCTCAAACTCGTAGTTGAAAACCTACACCGAATCTTGAATGACTACACTTGAATGAAAGAGCAAGAGGAGAGGAACACAATGCAATAAGAAAATCTGAATTTGGATTACCGACGTAGCCGCAATGGCGAAGATTACAAGTTGGAACAAGAAGGAGCTTTCAAACGTGCGATGTCTTCTCAGTTCTCCATTAAAAAGATCCCTCTCTAACTTACAAAAATTGACCTTTATAGATTAGGTCTTTACAAAATGGCTTGTCCGGCCACAAGCTCCCAAACCTCTAACCGGCTCTCTAATATACAATTGCTCCCATAAGAATAATCATACATCCTTTGACAATTTTCCGGCTTAGAGATGCTTCTTTACAAAGGAATTTTACAATGGTTTCTCAGAAAAATATGATCCTCTGGCCACGGCCGCTGGTTGTTTCGTCCGCCAAACACTCCCCCCTTCCTTATCCTTGCACGCCCTCGTGCATGTTCAGTGCTTTGGCCGTTGATGTGGCTCTAATGAAGCGAGTGTCGCTGAAAACTTCTTGTTCGCAGGACGGCTTCGAGGGCTTCTTGATGCTGTCTGAATGGATTTTCCAATAAGGTGTGTTGGTATGCTACGTACCTTGCCTTGAGGTCCTTCGCCATAGGATGAAAAATCCTTGAATCCATTTCGAAGAATCCTGAACGAAGGCCTCTTCAAATGTCTGCAAGTAATGTGAGGACTGGTACATTAGCCTTGAGTATATGGCCATCAAGATGTGTCGTGGCGGTGAATCCTGTAGATTCCAGCAGATGCCTCGGTGTCCTTCCAAGAACAGATTCCACGGATGATCGTCGCCTTCAGTGTCTTTAAACACCTGGATGCAAGTGACGATCATCCGGGCTATCTTTACTAATATCTGGCACGCCAAATCAGGGACATCCCGCAGCAAAGTGACTGTTGAGTTCAGTGTGTTGACCATGTAGGCCACCGTAGGGGGTTGCTGCACTGTCAGAAACGGGTAATTCAACTTGTGCGGCCTTGACTCCTTCCATGTGGTGAAATCTTTCCAAGTGCGTCTTCGAGAGACTGGGCAGAATGTAGGATCTATTTGTATCTGTTGAGGAGCGTTGTGGTAATTTGTTAGATCCTGTGGCCTTTTGTCCAACCACTTCTGCCTCCACTTGGGGTGGTCATCGACAAGCATCTGAGCTTCTTCCACTGTGAGTGCAATGACTTCGTAACCCCCTTGTTTGTTTCGTGGCAAGGCTGGCCACATCTTTTCTTTCCACAAAATTGCCTCATGGCATAGCAGAGGAAACAGGAGGTACTCATGGCCAAATCCTTCCACCTGCTCTTCTAGTTGTAGGTATGCTAGGGATGCTGACTCCAGTATCTTCTTCTCGTAGAGCATGTACTCCTTGGCTGGCCCCTTTGGCATGTCCTGAATGCTCTCATTGAGCTCATCTCTTATATCCAGATCGGGACCTTCAAATTCCTGCTCCTGTTGCCCTTGGTGTGATGTTCCAGGCAAATCTGGCACTTGTTGTGCAGGCAGCAGTTGTGGTTGAGTCTGGGCTTTGTCTGCTTTGATTTGCTATTGAAAAACCAAATCTTCTTTTTCCTTTAGCAGCGTGTCACCGATCTGCTTCTGAATCTGTAGTTCGGTGCTTGCTTGAGCTAGTTGCTGCTCCATTTCTTTAACTTTAGCTCATTTGTCGTCGTCTGGGCCACCATCCCTGATATGCGCAGCTGCCTTTGAAGCTTCTCTTGCTCTAGCTCTGCTTTTAGTGCTGTTATAGTGTACACTGCCGTGGCATCGTCAGATGTGGAGACCAATGCCCCAGTAGGTTCCTGATTCGCCATTAAAGTCGTCAGAGTGCCTTTGGCAGTGCTGTAGGAACTGCTGAGTCTTTGTAATCTTGCACTCTCGTAGGCAAGCTGCTCTGTTGCTTTCTGGACTCTTGCCGTCAGCTCTTGGCACTCCTTCTCTTTGGCTGTCAAGTCTGTCCTGACGTCCACCAAGTCTTTGATTAGAGACTGAGCCTGCTGTCTCTCGAGGTCTCTTTCCTCCGTTGTGCGTTCTAGTTGCGTCCTCAGGCTCTCTAACTCTTCTTGCCCTGATGCTTGCTTTTGTTGGGCTTCTTGTATCTGCCTTTCCTTTTCACTCAGCACCACATGCTAACACTGGAATTGTCGTTCTAATTCCTAATCAAAACCAGCCACTGCCTGGCAGGCTTCTTGGTATCCGATTGATTCTATAGGTGGTATAACTTCCTTTTGCGAGGTTGAAGGGGGGGGGGGGGGGGGGGGAGTTGGTTGTTTTTTGTTCGATGGAGAAGGGGGAGGAGGAGGAGATTTTGGTGATGGAGGAGGCGATTTTCTAGGCGAGGGAGGAGGTGATTTGGGCGAGGGAGGAGGTGGACTTGATTCTTCTCGTACATGTCTCTTCTTGGAAGTCTCTTCTCCTTGTTGCGAAGCCGATGCTTCCACTTTTCTTTTCTTTAAAATCCTAATTATTCTTTGGCGGGTGAGATCCGCCGCCCGTCTTGCTTCCAGATTCCTGTCTCTTTGGATCTTTTTAAGCTGTTCCGCCTGATTTGTCTCATTAGCCGCGTCTTTCTCCTTTGTTCCTTCAGTGGACTACGAAGAAAGGTCCACTTCTGCAGCCTTTTGTTCTACTTCTAACCTTTGCTTCTCAGCCCGTAGGCAAGTTGCATTTTCTATCATTTCTTGCCTTTCCCTTTCGAATCTTCTTTTTTGTGCTTGTTGTGTTTCAGCTGCTCGATCCTGTCTATCAGCCCGCAATTTGGTTCGTCTTTCCTCGACTCTTTTTTGAGCTTCCGCATATGCTTTTTGCATGTCCGACTGCGGTGCTGCACTTCTCTCACTTCTTTTTCTCTCTAGCGGCTTTGTGGAGTCTTCCTCCTTGCTTTCCTCAAACTCTGAAGGCACTTTGTCTTTAGAATCTTGAGGCTTTCCTTCATCATCTGTCTCCGTTTTTTCTTCATCACTCGAACTTTTATTGGTGGCCTTTACTGAGCGCGATGATGTCGCGCCAGGGGTCGTCCTTACGGAATGAGCGACCAGCTTGGCTTTCTGGATCAAGGTCGTTTGAGAGCTGGCAGCTGGCAAATCTTCGATCATTCCCAAAGCCTGGTATGCTATTTTGGTTAGCATCGGCCCTGCACTCATGTAGCTTTTGTTTTTTGCCGAGCTTTTCAAATTTTCTTCAATCAGATTGTCCAGAATGTAAGAACCGTAGTCGTAGCGAATGGTTCTATTTTCTGTCGTCGCTAGAGCCATGACTACGGCAATGTGCAGGATTGGCTCGGTGTAGCGAGGAGGCTTTTGTACTCTGAAATGCTGAGATATCAATCTCATCGGCAATTCCAGCTCTCCGTAAATCATGTCATTGTATTTATATTTATTTCCCTTTGCTTTGAGGAATGCCTTCTCATTGTCGAGTGACTTTGTCTTCGCCAGCAAATCGTGTTGCCCTGGAAGGAGGTACACCAATCACGATCGTAGTACACTCATGTTGCTGATAGTTGGAGGGTCATTTTGATCCACTCTGTGTGTCATTTTAACCACTTTTGAGTTTACAGGTCCCATTTCTGGGTTACAAGTGGGTTTTGGACTAGACTCTGACTTTTCATGAGTTTTTGATATCCAAATGGCTTGAAACTTGGTTGGTGACTTGAACAATATGTATACAAGGGATCTGATAGGTTTTTGTCAAAATCTGAAGCTGAGGTACACCGATCGCGATCGGTGTTCTGGGCCTGTTTTTGGTGGAAACTAGATGGTCATGAACCCTTAAGCCTGCCTAGCCCACTAATGATTTATTTCCAAGTTTGGACTTAAAATGAACAAATTAGAGCAATTTTTCACTGTTTGACCATATTTTACTAAGTCTAACCATATTGGGTTTTCCTTATGAATTTTGGATGGATCCTGGAGTTAGTTGAAGTTAGTTTAAGAGCTCCCACTGCTTCCATGATGTTATGCTACTCCATTGTTTGATTTTGACCTTATCAGGCACTTTATACCCTGTCTTAGGAGGTTTTCCAGATTTGTGCATTTTTCAGGCATTCCTTGGATATCCATGTGATATTTGAGCATCCCTAAGTAACCTTTTGGTCTTTGGCATTGGCTTGGCTCCAATTCTATCTTTGTGTGATCATTCGAGACTGAAACAACTATATTTGCACTTGTAGGAGATTCTGAGATCCATTCGAGGATTTCTACAATTGTTCTGACTCTCAGTCGGACAAGTGTACCTTTCAAACCATCCATCATTATTTTTAACAGGATTTTGGCAGTTGTAGGTCAATTTTTTCCCTTTTTTGGTTGTGTTTGAAAAATTGGGCCCATTCCATGAGCAAAATTTGTGCATTTTCCTTGAAAATTCAAGAGAGTGTACTTTTAACTGAGTTCCAAGCATGGGCCAAGTCAAAAGTTGCAAAATCTGCATCTGGGGGCACCGATCGCGATCGTACCATGTAGGCCAAAATTGATTTTGACACCAGCAGATTGTAGGCAAGTCTGAGGGGAGGTGTTTTGCAAGATCTGTCCCAATTTTTGTCAGTGATGTACACAGATCGCGATCGGTGTACCACCACCAAATTGTGATTTGACCACATGGCTTTGTTCCTCACCTTGTGGGGAGCACATTGATGTGTTTTGTGGCTGAAAAAAGATTTGATCGGATGCCTCTAAGGGCCCTTGACCTCTTTGACCCCATCCGACTTTGATTTGATCCCTTCGCTCGTTTGTGCAATGATTCACGCTTGCATGCATAATAGACTTGATCTTTACTTGATAGGGAACATACCTGTGAAATCTGGTGTGAAATGCTGGCTCCGACCGTCCGTACGGGGTAGAAATGTGACAACTTGCTCTAGGTCAAAAAGCTCTCTCCTTCTCTCTCAAAAGGTGAAAATGAACAATGAGCTAGAATTCGGCCTACCTGACCTATATCTTCCCGAGATTTCCGTGACACAGGGCTGATTTTTCTCACCTTTGATCCCGATATAATCTGCATACCACTTGTGGGTTGAACCGTTTGTCATTCCAGCGTCGTATGACCATTTGATGCGATTTTGGCGAAATGTAGTCATGATCATTAAGGCCGAAATTTGACATCTTCAGATTAGCTTCATATCTTTCATGCTTGATAACATTATCATGATACCTCGGCGTTTGCTTCCAGAACTTGATTCCGACACTTGTGAGTGAGATTTTTTAATTTTTGATGTTTATTAACGAAAATCAAACAAAATAAATTGAAAATAATTATTAACTGGCAAAAGTTAGCCAAAATTATTATACTCACCCCTAAGCATATATTTTCTCTAGAAGCATCCCAATCCTCCTGATTTTGTCATTACAGCTCATTATTATGCTGGTCGGATGATACAAAAACGCTAAAAATGCCAAGTTTTGATCGAATTTGTTCGAAACTGAACTCTAAATAATGAAAAACCACACACATTATGTACATATATGCACGTTTGAACCCTTAATGACCCTGAATGTTGCTAGATTCATCAATCACTCCTCCCTTCCTTGTCTGAGTCGTCCCGGACAAAGGTTGGTGCATGTGCATGGGTGTTGAAATCTGTGTCTATGCATGGCCTTGTAATGTGGCCCTATTCTGATGTTTGAGACAATGCGTTGGGTAACAATGTGTTGTGCAAGATGCGGGGACTGAAAGTAGTTTCCATTGGCTTTTGATGGCGAGGGTAGTTGTTTATGGAACAGGAGAGCTTGCAGTTGAATTGCTCTTTCCCTGATTGTTGGTGTTGTGACGGAAACTATTTTTGGAACCCATTTATATGTGGTTTGTTGCATCTTTACAGATTCTGCTTTAGTTTTCGCCGGTTTCCAGTGCCATTTGGGAGATTCAGGCTTCTTGTTTTGAGTTTTGGGTTTTCTTTCGAGCTCTAACGTTGAAACTTTAGTGTTCTCCAGTTTTGGTTGCCATTTTCACTTTGTAGTAACTTCTGAAGGTTTTGGAGATGATGCTACTTCCGTCTGGAGTTTGTCCTTAGGTAGTCAGATCTTGCTTGGTTTGTTGGTCAGCAATGTTTTCTTTATCCAGACCTTCTGAATAACCTTTGGTGGTGTTTTTGGCTGATTAGCCGGTTGCTTTTTGTCGATGGGGATACTCGGCCACGAGTGATCTGTTTTGGCGAATGGAGTCATGTACACGTTAGAGTCGCGTGTGTACCTTAACGCATGTTCTGACCATTCAGTGACTGCATTGTATGTTCTCATCCATGGAACTCCTAAGCATATTGATTCTCTAATATCTCTGTCTTTCATTACGAAAAATTGATGTGGACAACTATTTCCATGAAGATTGATTGGTAAGTTTACTATCCCCAATGTTGGCATTGTTGCACCGTTTGCTGCTTGTAGATCACGTGTGGATTGCACGAGGGGTTCATTTGTAAGCATCCTGTAAGTGGAAAAGTTGACCGCATTGACTCTTGCTCCTGTGTCAATCAATGCTCGCTGATATCTGCCATGCGGGAGTCTGACATTGATGCGAACATCGATTCCTGTTTCCCATTGCTCATCAGTTTGAATTATATTTGAGTCGTGTCTGCTGGTGGAGGAAGTCTTTGTTGTTGTAAGTTTTGTTTTCTTTTTAAAATCCTGACTTTGGCCTCTTCTTGCGCTTGAGCTTTTGTTTCCTTTGCTTTGTTCTTACGCTCCTTCGCAGCGTGTATTTTGGCAAGCATCTCTATGGTTAGTGGTATGTTGTATTTCTTTAGTCTGCAACCACTAATCCATTTAGGCATTTTCTCTCCCTCTAATGTCGCAAGTTTGATGGCACCGCTAGATGATATATCATGAATCACATAGGGTCCATTTCCTCGCTTTTTGAGTTTTCAGGAATGTTGTTTCAGGGTATACATTAAGACGTAATCCCCAGTAGCAAATTCCTTGTTGATAACACGTTGATCAAAGAAAGATTTCATGTTTCGTTTTTACGCGTAGATTGATGCAACGGCTCTCAATCTAGTTTCATCCAATTTTTCCAGGACATCTACCTGATTGGATAATTCATGGCCCGTCCATTCTAATTGTTTAGCGACTCGAAGCGTAGGGATAAGGAATTCAAGTAACAAAATCGCTTGAATTCCATAAATCATATTGAACGGAGTCGTTTTGATCGATGTTTTGTAAGCTACTCTATATGCCCATAAAGCTGAATGCAGCTTTTGATCCCAGTCAGCTCTCGATTTGCCAACAATTTTGGTGAGAATTGTCACCAAAATTTTATTCGTACTGGCTTGTGGGTGATAGGGGGCGGACTTCCTGTGAATCATCATGATCAATTCGTCCAATAGGAATTCGATCACCTGAAGTGAGTGTCTCTATCGCTCACGAGCTCAATTGGTAAGCCATATCTGGTGAAAATGTTACAAAAACTGTGCTGTCGTTTTTGCATCATTTCTGGCTGTTGCTTTAGCTTCCACCCATTTTGTTAGATAATCTGTTGCCACAATAATGTATTGAGCGTGTGTTTTATATCTCGGAGGCGGTATCGGTCCTACAAAATCTATTCCCCATTTCGCAAACGCTCTTGCCCCCATCATTGGCCTCAAGGGCATATCATCTCGTGCTCTAGGAATTTTTGTTTTCTGGCAATCGTCACATCGTTTCACAAACTCTTCTGCGTCCATGAATAGCGTAGGCCACCATATGCATGCAATAAGAATTGCTTTGGCCATTTTGTCAGCTGAGAAATGTCCACCAGCTTGTCCGCCGTGTGCTTGCTCTAAGATAGGAATGTATTGCTCTTCAGTCGCGCACATTCTCAATTGATTGTCTTTTCCCCTCCTGTAAAGAGTGTCCTCAATCAGTACATAGTTTTCTGCCTCTTTCATGATTGTTTTGATTCGTGATCTACTCATCCCCTCAGGCAGTATCCTGGTGGTGAGGTATTCAACAATGTAGTTAATCCATCGGGGTGCTACAGATAATCTGAATAGAGTCGCGTGCTCTATTGGCTTTTGAAGCGTGCATTTAACGTAAGATTTGACATGCATATGAACACTGTCACATTTTCGGCCAATACATACCCATTCTCATCAATCTTTGATACATCTGTGCATGCCCATTGTGAATCCCCATTGTTTGTACATGAGCTTGGTTTAGGTACAATTCCTGTTCACTCGATTCAACACAAAGCCTAAGGATTTGATCCGATCCTTGTTTGTATAGCCTTCCTGCCAACATTACCAATGATCTGGATGCTGCAATGGTAGATTGTTGTCTTGTCACATTCATTGACCCGATAGTCAGCAAAGGAATTACATCCTCGCTCCATCTTGGAACCATTTCTATGTTGAAAAGATATGCATCTGGTAAATCATCATCAACTCCTACAGGGTTTTCTCCATGCATCATTCTAGATAAATGATCCGCTCTTTGGTGTGTAGTTCCTTTCTTGACTACTACCATGAAGTCAAATTCAAGCAGTATGATGAACCATCGAACAATTCTGCCCGTACTGCAAGGTTTGTTTACTAAGTATAGCAATGCTTGGTGATCAACGAAGAATACAAATTTATTGGAAAGTAAGTAGTGTCTAAACTTTTTCACTGCGTAGACCATACCCAATCCCTCCCTCTCAGTTGTTGTGTAATTCTTCTCTGCATTGTTTAGTTGTCTACTGGAGTAACTTATTGGAAAATCCATGTTGGTCTCTCCAGGTTGTGCAAGTATGGATCCTATTGCATAAGCTGATGCATCTACGTGGATGTGAAATATCTTCTCCAATCCGGAGCCTTCAAAATTGGAGCGGAAATTAATCTCTGCTTCAACGTTTGAAAAGCTTCCTCGCACTTCTCTATCCACTCAAATTTTAGTTATCAGAACGTAAAGTGGTTTTGCAATTATAGCGTATAAGTAGATAAATCTGCGATAATATCCGCAATGGCCCATAAATGCATGTACCTCCTTTACCTTTACTGGTCATGGTAGATCAACAATGACGCTGATCTTCTCCATGTCTGTTGAAATACCGTTTTTGGACACTATATGTCCCAATATTTTGCCTTGTCTTACCATGAAGACACATTTCTCCGGATTCAGGCAAATCCAATACAGTCTGCATTTTTCGAACACCTTGGTCAAGTGCTCTATGTGCTCCAGTCTTACAAGGGAGTGAACACACAGGTCATCCATTTAAATTTCTAAGAACTGTCTTAGATATTCTTTAAAAGCATGACCCATCAGCCTTTGAAATGTGGCTGGTGCATTTGTTAGGCCAAAAGCCATTACCCGAAATGCAAAAATATCCCATTCGGTTGTGAAAGTCGTTTTATGCTGATCCTCTGGCTTTATTGCGAGTTGGTTGTAACCCGAAAAGCCATCTAAGAAGCTATAAGCCTCTTTGCCTGCCACCCTTTCTATTACATGATCAGTAATGGGTAGGGGATAGTTGTCTCGAATTGTAGCCGCGTTTACTTTCTTGAGATTGACACACACTCTTAACTTTCCATTTTTCTTCGGGACCACCACAATCGGTGAAACCCATTCGGTGTGCTCAATTTCGTAAATAAACTCTGCCTCCTTAAGTTTATCTATCTCCTCCTTGATCTTTTTGGCAAACGTTTCATTGTAAGTATAGGGATGTTGTCTGCAGGGTTTGGCGTCATTCTTAAGGGGTATTGTGTGTTGACAGATACTAGGATCCACCCCCTTAAGATCTTTGTATGACCCTGCAAACACATCTCTATAGTGTTTAA
Organism: Adiantum capillus-veneris; assembly: GCF_014529385.1. Taxonomy (NCBI): domain Eukaryota; kingdom Viridiplantae; phylum Streptophyta; class Polypodiopsida; order Polypodiales; family Pteridaceae; genus Adiantum; species Adiantum capillus-veneris. Next base: position 25,440,313 of record NC_140948.1, on the reverse strand, counting down.
GAGTAGCTTCCAAAAGCTTTTTCTCTTCTTCTGTAAGATCCGTGCCAATATATGCAGGTTTTGGATCTTCTCCTGGCTCTGCTAGATCTATTCGTTTGGATTTTTCAGGACCGTCATACGATGTACCCGGTTCCTTCAATTCCCTCATAGGTTGTTGCACTATGATTTTCCTATCTTGTATGGTATACTTCTTATAATGGGACGGTGCATCCATCTTGTCAGAACTCGTGTCCTCATTCGTTTCAAAGTCACTCATCCATATGTCTCTGAGGGTTCGCTTAAGCTTATTGTACTCTGTTTTCCTCTCTGTTTTGGTCATTCCAGACTTTGTTTTCCCCCCTTTCTGCGACTTAGTCGTTTGTTTCTCGTGTCTGTTCTTCTTGTTGTTTTTCCGCGGTTTAGTTTTGATAAACCGGCTAGTGACCTCGTCTTTGACACAATCCTCAGCTTTGACAAGCTTTAGATATCCCGTTCTGTCATTGACAAGAGGCATCGGATTATGCTTATTTGCCCTTGATTTTCTAGTTCTCTTGGATTTATACCACTCTTGTCGACTAGGTTTTTGGTTATGAAACTCGTAAAACTTGTCCTGTCTCGACCTGTATTTCCTATTCGTCTCTGATGCACTTGATCTTTCATCATCAGCCTTTATCAGTTGGATTTCATCGTCCAGTGATGGAAGGTCACAGCATAGTGAATCCGTGAATTCCTCCTCTGTTCGATTCCTATCGTTCACTACAGATATCTCATCAATTATTCTTTTACACTCGGTCTCCCGTGGAGTTTCTTCTTGTTCCTTGCTCTCTGATCCTGACTCAAGGATGACGCTAGCCATTTGCAACGTTACTAGGTCGTATCCTTCTTCGTCACAAAATTTCGTAGGTGTACATTCATTAACACATATGTCCAAGGTTGACAATATTTGAGTCCACCCGAATGGCTCAAATAAATGTTCAGGAAAAGGTTCTGGGAAATAAGCCTCGTCATCTAAGAATCTTTCCAAAACGCATTCCTCTTTGATTATCTCTCCACAATCAGATGCTCCACACATCCAGACATGCGCTTTCGTTTGCATCCATGCAGGTATTTCTTTTCCATTTACAGTGGTTGAATTAAATTCTTGCACTGGTGTTTTTGCAACGTCTCTATAGCTGTGATCCTTCATGTTGATCTTTGTTATTAGCTCTTCATGCCTTAGGTAGATTTGGTCATACCCCCAATCTTGTATCATTTTGAGTTGACGCATAAAAGGTCATCCCAAAATAATGTCAAAGTTGTTCGTTTTTCCGAAATCCACCACAACAAAGGTGTGCTCATAGTTAATTCCACACGAAGTTACAACTATTTGGTCCAGGATTCCCAATGGTCTCTCTATATACCCATCTGCGAGTTGCAGTTTCATTCTCGTTTTCCTGAGAGCTGGTCGGCCCCACTTCTCCCTGATTTGCTTGGTAGCAATCGCCACTCCCGCTCCACTGTCTAGGATAGCTCCTGATATTCCACAGGTAGGGTTGTATTCCCCTCCTCGCCTTCACAGTAATCTCCAATCTTGTTTATGGGCACTGGTTGGGCTTTGGGTTGACTTTCCCGTTTGTTTTCTTCTCCCGTAGGGTTTGTCGGAAGAGGAATCTTTACTCCCTTGTGCTCCAAATGTTTCCCCATGTCTTCCCATAAGTGTGGTCTGACTTTCAAGAGTTCGGACAGCGTGACTGTGCATGTTATAGGTGTCGACAACATCTCTTGAAGACTTTTTGTGTCAACCATATGTGGAATAGTTCTCGTTTGGGATGGAACTAATCTTATCTCCGATTGTGCCTCATGTTCACCTATAAATGAAGGCAGGGTTTTCAAGGATTGGGCTTTGCTTTCCACCGAAACCTCTGTTCCCGCATCCCCATACAGCGATTGTATATCGGCTGGATAAAATCCGTTATCCAGGTTAATCTCAGGAATTGGAGCAGAATGTAACGTCGCACTTCCGTTCTTTCTGTTTCTAATGGTTTCCCATAAGTGTTGTGGCCATTGTTCTTCAAATTCTGGAATTGGTATCATCGTCATTGACTTAGTGTCATCAGTCATGTTCGGCACCACTCGATGATCCAGTGGCAATATTGTTTCAGGCCTGGGTTCGTTTACTTGTTTTGGTTCATCAATTTTTAGTTTTTCGCTCTTTGTGAATCAATACTTCTTGTTATGGGGTTCTAACCATCTTAGGTTCAATCAACGCCTGGGTTGTCTCAATGAGGTGTTTACACATTTCCAAACGCTTCGTTTCCACTTCTGGTTGAGGATAAGTTAACCATCTTTGCTCTAAAGTTTGGTTTGTTTTTAGCTTTGCTTCGTACGTTTGTAATAGAGCATCTAACGGCTCTAGCACTTTGTCAACCAAGACCGATCCTCCTGAGGACGCTTTCCTCGGCTTGTTGTTAACCTCAGCAGTTTTATTCTCTCTCTCTTGTTTGAGTTTCTCCTTTGTTTCATGCAATTCATTTTGCATGGCAATTTGGCTGTTCAACCTTCTCATTTTCATCCTGTCTCATTTCGCCTTCCAGGATTTTTGTTGGGTTCTCACGGATACGCTCTCATTTTCTATGGGTATCGGCAACTCAACCTTTTCCTCCATGGACTCGTTTTTCCTTAAGTCCTTGGCTTGGGCTCTGGTTATCGCATTGATTTGGATCATGGGATCGGTTTCTGATCCGCTGCTTGCACCTGGTATCACCCCCACAATATTCATAGTCGCTTTTCCTTTGTTGTCCGGATTTTTTGGGCAATCTGGCAATATATGATTCACACCACATCCATCACAAAACCCAAAAATTTTCACTCTTTCGCCTTTGAAAGGATAGTTACGCTCCCAATGATCCGTACTTCCACAACTATAGCACTGTCCAATTGGTGTTTGATTTTGAGGAGGTGGTCCCATTGGTTGTCCTGCTCTATTAGGATATCCTCTTGGTTTGTAATTCTGGTTCGCAATGAACATCAACGTTCTTTCTTCTACCAAATATTGATCTCTCGAAGGTTGTGCTACATACGTTGGTGGTGCCATACCCTTGCTATTTCCCCACGGTTGATAGGCTTCATCTGCGTATATTTGTGATTCGGGTTTTGTTGTGTAAGGCTCATTCGGTTCCTCGTAATAAGAAACTTGAAGTGTACTATTTGTTCCTAGTGATCCTTCACAAGGTTGAGCATACCTAATCATGGCCCTATTTTCCTATGGTAATGGAGGTTGTTGACCCAATACAGGTTGTGGTCTGTCTGCTCCTGCTACCAGATTCATATTTGGTCCAACTTGATACCTTGGAGGAGGTGGTTGGGATGGTCCTGCTGGAGGTCCATACGGTCTTTCCCTAACATAGTTTTTGTTATAAAAACACTCTTTCATGCTATGATTTGTCCATTTTTGTTCTATTGCGCACCATTTCAATACTCGTCCATTCGCAGCTGGTGCTTTCAGCTGTTGTGTGCACCATGGCGTCGGATGATCCCACCCGCATATGTCACACTTCCTCGTCTGAGACTGTCTCATAATCGGATTTGATCTCATATGTTGCTGCATTCTCTTCGTTACCTCCTCTATCAATTGATCAGCTGTCAGTATCAAGGATGCCTGGGCATCTTTCTTGGTAGAGGGTTTGCTTTTAATCGACGAAGAGCCACTGGTTACTAAATCAGTATCCTCTGACACTTCCCCATATGCTTTGCAGTTATCGACAAGAGATAACGCTTCCCTTGTAACCTGTTGAAACGTGCTACAGGCTTTCAAGTGAAGGTCCTTTTTCAAGGTTTCATTCCTAAGTCCTTCAACGAAGAGCACAGACAATCTCTCATCCTGCGGTAATTCTCTCCTTGGGCATCTCTCAATATATTGCTTGAATCTCAAGGTAGCTTCCTTCACTTTTTCATTCTCCCTTTGTTTAAAAGCGTATATCTGCGATACAGTATTATGCTTTATACCCCATTTTGAGAATTCTTCAGCGAACTCACGCAATACATGTTCAATATTTGGACAAGTTTCAGGGTTTAAAGGTTGAAACCAGGTTAAGGCCGTCCCTTCCAAGGTCAGCCCGAATCCCTCGTATTGAGTGTGGAAATCAGTGATCTATTCTGCTCTTAAGACTTGCTTGAAGAGCGATACATGGGCATATGGATCCCCCGATCCGCTATACTTCTTTGGCATGCACTTTGCTACTTGGGATGGTCTAATCCGTCTATGGTCTAAGGTCAATCTCATTGCTCCCATGTCTCGACTTAATCGTTCTCGCGCATCAGGGAGGTCGTAGGTTGCTCTCGTTGGCTCCCCCGCCCCAAATCTACTACTAGGAGGCAAATGTGATGGGGGGGCTGCAAATGTCGGACCTACAGCTATATGTGTAGAGATAGGAACCGCACTACCTCGATTCGTAGCCATTGATTCTCTGGAATGTAATGTTCCCATGGGGCTTGGCATTGAATAATGAGGTTGACTGAAAGATTCAGCTACATGAGTCCTCCCTCTGCCTGTGGTTAACGGTTATGGCACGACAGTTGTAGGGGCTGGTCTTAGAGGGCTTGGAGTGACATAGTACCGGTGAAGTGGTCCCCCAAAGTACGTATATCCTTCCAATTCTTTTTTATCGATGGCTGCATATCGTCTTCCATACTTGTCATATGCTGCAATTTTCGTTTCCGCTCCCTCTGTGTAGGTGAAGACATAAAGTCTTTTCCGCTCAGTCATCTCTCCAACGTAGGGTTCCTCGCATTTATAATAGAGATCTTGCTCTCCATTATTATACTTTTATAACCCCAAGTAGACATTATCCGTGTTGATTCTCAACGTTTCGTTTTCTCGCCTTAATCTCACATTAGGTAGGCTCATTGTTGGTGCCTTTTCCTCATGTTCCTCGTCTATTTTGGCTTTTGTGCCCATCAATCCCCACTTGTCTACAATGTTAGGATTCGGGACTACCAAATATATGATACCCTCGTCATCTAGGTACCTGTCTCCGCTATAGCTCACAGGCACTAAGTCCCTGAACTCACTTGGTCTATCTTCTATTTTCACACAGTAGCGGTCCATACCATCTTTGTATATCTTGGCACCTTGCTTGTTGTCATATTGATACTTGATGAACAATAGCTTTAGTGTGGCCGAGGGGTCCGATGGTCCTGCTGCCATGTTTTCTCTTCCGTTTAGTTTTATTTGTCCCAAGTGTTCTGTGAAATACTCCGAAGATCTCTCTGAAGAAGTGTCGGAGATGACTTCTTCAAGGATTAGCTCTAACGGTCGCACTATCCCTTGGTTTACACTCTCTTCCGTCAATGCAACACTCGTTTGATCCGCTAAATTTAGGTGTCTGGTGTTGATTTGTTTTCTTGATCTCAAAAACATGAAGAAAGTGGGATTTACTGACTGAATCCAAACCTCTTACCTAGAGATGGAAGGATCTTCCAATTCCTGCGACTGCATGGACTGTTACTTGACCGGTCTTTGCAAATGAATACATTGGATGGCTATGAGATCACTATATCATTCCAACTGTCAGCAGATTCAACACTTCAAAATGATCTCAACACAAATTTGCCTGCAGATTATTGACAGTATGTCCAATTTGAGTTTTGAAAACTCCTGGTATCTTGTATAGCCTAGGTCTATGAGCAGGTCAAAAATGAGTTGGATATGGGCCAGAGGTACACCGATCGCGATCGTAGTTCTAAGCCCAAATCAGATGAAACTTCACTAGCTTGTTCACTAGGCTATTTTAAGACTACCTGGTAGACTACCTGCTATTTTAAGACTGCCTGCTAGACACTTTTGTATTTGGACTCAAAAAAGTCAAGTTTTTACCATTTCTTGGTTGGAAGTGCCTGTTTTTCCAAATTTATCGGTTTGACTGGATTTTGATCTTTGATTTGGGATTTGAGAGATACCTGGGGTTGTCCTTTGTATAGGCTATCCCTCTGTATGGTTCCTTCCCAGTTTTGATGTGTCTTGGTCTACTGAAAGTCAATTTCTAAGCCAGTTTAGCAATTTTTGACTTGGATCTGTATTCATATGGTTTGACAAAGTATTTTGAGGTTTCTGGCTCTAGGTCCTTTAGACTTTTATGTTTGTATACACATGGGGATTCCACAGGTGAAATCTGGTCCAAATCTGGCACTTAGGTACACCGATCGCGATCGTACTTCTGAGCCCAAATTAGACCAAATTTGGCATGCTTGTAGACACTGATGTTTTAAGGCTATCCCCAAAGTCTTTTTGCATTTGGATCACCAAAAGTCAAGATTTTGCAGTTTCTGGGTCTGTCAGGCTAGTTTTACCCCAAGTGGTCTGATTTCCTTGGATTTTGATGTTTTTGAGTGTGGTTGCTTTAGACAAAGTTGTTTTTTGATGTTTTTGAGTGTGGTTGCTTGATTTTTGATGTTTTTGAGTGTGGTTGCTTGATTTTTGATGTTTTTGAGTGTGGTTGCTTTAGACAAAGTTGTTTAGAATCTTATCAGGAAGGCACGTGTCAAATCTTGTCCAAATCTGACACTGAGGTACACCGATCGTGATCGTAGTACCTGGGCCAAATCTGATGAAATTTTGTCTGCTCCCTCTGACAAGTGTTTCCTAGTGTTTTGTGCTACCACTTTGTGATTTGAATCAATATCAATCCTGTTTGGTCAGATTTTCAGAATTTCAGAGTCTTATGGCTTTTTTTTTGCCAAAGTTATGGTTTTCTGGTTTCTCAGCTCTGTTGACTTTCGCCCCAAATCTGACTAGAATGTGATTTACTTATCCTTCTCCTAAGTACAGAAATGAAAAAACATAAGAAAATGAATCAAACAAACACGACAGATTTCGGGTGAGATTTCAATACTCAATCGAATTAGAGAAATTGAAGAGCAAAAATGCTTTAACACACTCACTCACAGCTCCCTAGATCTCTTAAGAGAGGATCTAGCCGGTCCACTGGCTCTAGACTCCACTAAGCTCTAAACCCTTGTCTAGCAGCCTAAATGAGGTGTAAAATGGATTTGTAAGAAACTCTGAATTTGGATTACCGTAGCCGCAATGGCGAAGATTACAAGTTTGAACAAGAAGGAGCTTTCAAACGTGCGTTGTCTTCTTAGTTCTCCATTAAAAAGATCTCTCTCCAACGTACAAAAATTGACCTTTATAGATTAGGTCTTTACAGAATGGTTTGTCCGGCCACAAGCTCCCAAACCTCTAACTGGCTCTCTAATATACAATTGCTCCCATAAGAATAATCATACATCCTTTGACAATTTCCCGGCTTAGAGATGCTTCTTTACAAAAGAATTTTACAATGGTTTCTCAGAAAAATATGATCCTCTGGCCACGGTCGTTGGTTGCTTCGTCCGCCAAACAGCTGTCAAGGACAGTCCTTTTTGTACCACCAAAGCGTGCTTTTAGCAATTATTTTATTATTTCATTTGGATATGTGTCCTCTTTTTCCTCTTCGAGAGAAAGAACTTAAATATTTATTTTTATGTATCTAAATTCTCATTGGACCCCTTTAAAACCTATTGAATAGCACTCAAACACATCATGAGGGCCACATGAGAAGGATCATTTGAACATGTGTCTTTTATGCTTATTAAGTCATTTGGTTGAATTGAATACTTCAAAGACTTAGTCAATCAAGCATGGCATGTTCATGTCTCTTTAGAGTTATCTTTGAATTGAATACTTCAAGAACTTTAGTCTTTTAAGCATGTGAGAAACACCTCAAGCTTTTGGGTAAAGTTCCCACTAACAGTTAGCAAGCCAACAAGCACCTCATGCTTGGGTAGGATTCCCACCTCAATGTCAGCCTTAGCTTACCTAAGGTCAAACTACTTTTGAACACTAACTTTTGGAGGTCTTTAATGAAGCTACCCCTATGGTCTGTTACCATATACATGTGGTAGTGATGTGTGTGAACACACTAGGACCGCCGGGGCATTTTTTCCCTCTTTAGGAGGTTTTTTCCCCCGTGCATTGTATATACGCCCATCACTCTAGGGCTATCTATCTTTCCATTGCACACTAAGGAATACACTCTCCATTGTGTACCTTGAGCTTCCTTCGTCTTCTCCAAGCTGTGTGTGTTTCTCTGCAACCCTAATTCCAACAATTGGTATCAGAGCAGGTCACGTCCTCCCGGGCTTAGTCGCCAGCTGCTCCAGCACACGCCTGCTCACTTTCTTTGATTTCAGTGAGCTTTGGCAAGCGTTCGCAGGTCGACAAATTTTTTGGGGAAGCTCGAAGAGCTCGGTCTGCTCAGAATTTTGATTTGGGCTCATTTCGGCCTCCGTTTCCACTACGGGCAGTACTGCACAGGTTATTTCGTCATTTTGTGCAGATTTTCTGTCAGTGCCGTTTTCTGCATAACAGGTTCCTTATAGTCTTCTACGGTTTGTGCTATATAGCACAAGTTGTTCCCGCTCCATTTCTCCTATTTTCGGGCAGTTTTCACATCAGGTGCAGCATTTACCATGGCTGACAACAACAACACAGATGTGTTCAAGATGTTTGCTGCTGAGGACAGGTTGGATGGGGACAACTACCCTATGTGGGCTTATATGATGCAACACGTTCTTGTGTCAAAAGGTGTCTGGAACATTGTGCAGGGCATTGATGTACGTCCTGGTTCTGAAGATGTAGGCGATATTGAGGATGTTGCAGGTCTTGCTGCAAGGATTGCAGCTGTTAGAGTTGTTTTGCCTACAGCAGAACAAGCTCGTTGGGATGTTAAGGATGCGCAGGCTCATGCATTGATTGCATTGTCTGTGAAGCGCACCATTATTCCTCACATCCGTTCAGCAAAATCTGCAAAACAGGCTTGGGATATTCTAGCAGGTCTTTATGCAAGCCGCAATGAGGCTAAAATTGCTTTGCTGCGTAAAGAGCTAGAGTCGAAGATTATGCATGAGGAAGATGATATGGACACTTTCCTTGCTAGTGTCAAGGATATCAATGAGCAACTCATTTCTGCAGGTGAAGTCATTTCTGACAGTTCCCTTGTGCAGACTGTTCTTGATGCCTTACCAGATTCCTACCAGACTTTTGCTAGTACTTGGAGACTGATGACCCAAGGAAATCCTGAAGTTGTCAAGTTTGATGCATTATGCACATTGCTGTTGCAAGAGTCACTTTCTAGAAAAAACAGGACTAGGCAGCGTGCAGTTGAACAGGCTTTTATTGCTTCTCAAAGAAAGGGTGGTAACAGTAATGCAGCCACTTCTTATGGTTCTGCTGTGAGTGGCAAAATTTCTGTTCCTAATGCTTCTGCTGGCAGCAGTTCGTCCGGCAATTTTGGTGATAAGGGCAAAAAGAAGATGCGTTGCCATTATTGTAAAGCCAATGATCACTTGATCAAGTCGTGTCCTAAGTTGAAGGCCAAAGAGGCTAAGAAGAAAGAGGGTGGTTCCACTGCAAATGCTGGTTCCACTACAAATGCAGCCATTGTTGAGTCTTCTGTGAAAGGAGATTGTGATGCTGATGTTGATGCAGAATGGGCTTTTAGCGCAGAGTGCACTTACAATCCTGCTGTCCATGATGCATGCTTGTCAGTTGCTGCAGATTCACATGTGTGGTATTTCGACAGTGGTGCTACAAAGCACATTACCTCACATCGTGAATTGTTTACCTCTCTCGAGTCTATCCCTCATGGGAATTCAGTCACTTGTGCCAACAACGCCTCTTATCCAGTTCAGGGAGTTGGAAAGATTGTGCTCACTGCTGCTAATGGCAGTTCCTTCACACTTGTTGATGCACTTTATGTACCTGGGATCAAGAAGAATCTATTGTCTGTATCCGCACTTGCTAGACTTGGACTTGTAGTCAAATTTGTGGATGACAGATGTACAGTTCATGATCTCAGTTTTGGTGATGAAATTGTTGCATCTGGGCTTTTGTGCCGTGGGCTGTATAAGCTCACTTTGTATGACAAGTGTGGACAAAATTTTGCAAATGCTGTTGCAGATTCAAGGGCTATTTCAGATGCAAAACTTTGGCATGCACGTTTTGGTCATCTGAATTTTGCCAGTTTGCTGCGTTTGCAGAAATCTGATATGGTTGCTTCTTTGCCGCCTCTTGAAGCACCTATCAAACATGTTTGTGAAGGCTGTATTCTGGGTAAAATGCAGCGTTCTAAGTTTCCAAAGGATGGTTCAGTTAGGGCCACATGCAGGTTGCAGCTTGTGCATAGTGACGTTTGTGGGCCCATGCAAACTCCGTCCTTGGGCAATTACCTGTACTTCGTGACTTTCATTGATGATTACTCCAGGCATGCGTGGGTATTTCCGCTTAAAGCGAAGTCCGAAGTTTTTATGTGCTTCAAACAATTTTTGGCTATGGCTGAAAATGTCTCAAAATGTACTATGGGCACCCTCCGTTCCGATCGAGGGGGGGAGTATATGTCTCATGAATTTAATACATTTCTGGCTAGTCGTGGGATAAAACACCAATGTACAGTGCCTTATACACCTCAGCAAAATGGTGTTGCTGAGAGGAAAAACAGGTCACTAACGGAAATGGCACGATGTATGGTCAAAAGTCAAGCTTTGCCGCATTCTTTTTGGCTTGAGGCCATCATGTGTGCCACTTATGTACTTAACAGGTGTCCTACAAAAGCTTTGCAGTCTATTACTCCATATGAAGCATGGCATGATAGAAAACCTTCTATTGAGCACATGCGTGTTTTTGGCTGTTTGGCATATGCTTTGGTGCCACAAGTGCAGCGCAGAAAATTGGATGATAAGGCTGTCAAATGTATTTTTGTTGGTTATAGTGCTGAAAGCAAAGGTTACAGGTTGTATCATCCGCAAACAAAACGTATTTTGGTTTCACGGGATGTAGTGTTTGTGGAAGATTCTGTTCAACCCTTGCTGTCATGTACTAGAGACAGTAATGTAAGCTCACAGGACATTTATGACACTTTGTTGCCTCTTTTCAGTGGTGGAAATACGAATGTAAGTTCCAATGAGGCCAATGTACAGCCTATGGGGGTTTCTGAAAATGTTTTAGAACAGCCTATTACTGATGCAGATGTACATGATGTACTTGATGAGGAAAGGGCTGAAAATGAGCAGGCTAGAGGTATGCCAAAATGGCTGGTGCACACTTTACGTGATAGTAAATTGGATGCACCTTTATCTAGTCGTACTCGTTCAGGCTCTCGCCATGCATCTTATGCATCAGATTGTTATGCTTTGGCTGTGTCTAGTTTACATGATGTTGAGGAGCCTCTGTCTTTTGATGAAGCACAGAATTCAGAAAATTGGATTGCTGCCATGAAATCAGAATATGATGCACTTATAGAGAATGACACATGGACTTTATGTGATTTGCCTCCTGGCAAAAAGGCCATTGGTACCAAGTGGGTTTACAAGTTGAAACGCAAGCCGGATGGTGAGATCGATCGCCATAAGGCTCGACTTGTTGCAAAGGGTTATGCACAACAAAAAGGCATAGATTATGAAGAGACTTTTGCTCCCACTTGTCGTATGACTACTGTGCGTTTTCTATGTGCATTGGCAGCTCATTTTGGTTGGGATGTACATCAATCAGACATTGTTACTGCTTTCTTGAATGGTGACATATTTGAGGAAGTTTATGTAACGCAGCCTCGCGGTTTTGTCATAAAAGGACAAGAGGACAAAGTGTGCAAATGTAAGAAGGCTTTGTATGGGTTGAAGCAATCTCCTCGTGCTTGGTATGAGAAAGCTGACACTCATTTGGTTAAACGAGGCTTTCGTAACAGTCCAACAGAAAGCACATTGTATGTAAAGCGTGAGGATGATGTATTTCTCATTGTGGTTCTTTATGTTGATGATTTGCTGATCACTGGACCAAATGAGAGACATATTGCTGAATTTAAGGCTGATTTGAATGCTACTTTCAAGATGAAAGATTTGGGGCTGTTGCATCATTACTTGGGTATACAGTTTAAGCAGTGTGATGGTGGTATTGCCTTGTGTCAGAAAAGTTACATAGAGACATTGCTATGTAAGTTTGGACTTGAGGATTGCAAACCTATTGCCACTCCCATGGAAACAGGTTTGAAGTTGAGTCTACATGATGCTGGCGATCCTGCTGATGTCACTCTTTACCAAACTGCTGTTGGCTGCCTCATTTATGTATGCAACACAAGGCCAGATATTCAGTTTGCAGTCTCGCAGGTCAGCAGATTTATGCATAGCCCAGGGTCTAAGCATTGGCAGGCTGTCAAGAGGATTTTCCGCTACCTTAGTGGCACTTTACATCTTGGCTTGTTTTATCCCAAGGGGGGATCATTGCCGCCAGACTTACATGCTTTTTCGGACTCAGATTGGGCTGGTTGTTTTGACACGCGAGTGTCCACAAGTGGTTTTTGTTTCATGCTTGGCAGTTCATGTATATCATGGTTGAGCAAGAAGCAACCTACTGTGGCCACTTCGAGTTGTGAGGCTGAGTACAGGGCAGTCTTCACAGCTACGGTTGAGTGTGTATGGCTCAGACGCCTTATGGCTGACTTGGGTGTTGGACAGGACACTGCCAACACTATCTACACTGACAGTCAGAGCGCATTGGCAGTTGCGAGGAACCCAGTTTTTCATGCTCGCACAAAGCACATTGAGGTGCATTACCACTATGTCAGGGAGAGGCTCTCAGCAGGAGAGATCAGCTTGGCTTATGTGCCAACACAGGACAACCTTGCAGATCTTTTCACAAAGGCATTGTCTCGTGAGAAGCTTGAAGCTTTCCGCAAAGCTTTGGGCTTACTCCCCTTTGTGGAATGATCCTGTCCTCAGGGCATGGCACTTCCCTTTACTCATGTGCCAGCTCTCGTTCACCGCATCACTCCAGGGGGGATTTGTTACCATATACATGTGGTAGTGATGTGTGTGAACACACTAGGACCGCCGGGGCATTTTTTCCCTCTTTAGGAGGTTTTTTCCCCCGTGCATTGTATATACGCCCATCACTCTAGGGCTATCTATCTTTCCATTGCACACTAAGGAATACACTCTCCATTGTGTACCTTGAGCTTCCTTCGTCTTCTCCAAGCTGTGTGTGTTTCTCTGCAACCCTAATTCCAACATGGTCTTCAAGCTCCATTAGTTAGCATTGCTCTTTAACATACCATCTCTCATTTGGATCCCTTTTACCCTTGGCTCCGTGTTGAGACAAATCCATAAACACATGTCTATATTCTAATCCTTATTCTTGTTTATTCTCCCACATTAAATGGTCAGTTTAATATGAGAAAATCATTTGGGTTGGTTAGATATTATATTTTATGACATTGCTTCTCTCTTGAAATCATAGTCGTCGTCTATAATGAGGTAGAATAGATAGTCATTAGTTTACATTTCTTAGCCAGTAGAGGATCCCTTTTTACCCTGTGACATCATTCCAAAATGGATGACTAGTCCATTTGGTACTTGGGAGACGTAGCTGCCACAAGCATGTCTGCTCTTTAGTCCATATCATACTCCCAAAGTAGAGTAACAAATTCTAATGGGTGTTTGAGTGACGTCGTCATCACAAACATGATTCTAAGCATGCATACTATTTAAATTTGTGCATAAAAGAGGATTAGTCTTATAAGACAAAAACATTGTTCATTAAGAAAGCAATTACATTTGATTACTCTAGTGTGCAACATTGTAAGCATTGACAAGGTTCATACTATCCTTAAGCTGTATTCCTTGCATCCATCTAGAATCTTCAAATGGATAATTTTTGAACTTAATAAGATATCATCAAATAATCTTACCATGCAGTAGTACCTTGTCTCCATGCCGAAGGATAGCTTCGGGTTGTAGCACCTCTTCTTGGTCTTCGATTTCTGGAGGGTCTTCAATAATTGGTTCTATTGGTGGCTCTCCTTTGTAGGGCTTAAGTAGGCTCATATGAAAAGCATTGTGTATGAGCCAATGGTTGGACAACTTGAGTTGATAATCCATGTCATTGATTGGCTTCAAGATTTGAAAAGGACCATAGTATCTTTTCGCTAATTTAGCATAATACTTTTGATGGCCCGTAGGATTTTTCCCCGTCGTTTGCTTCAATCGAGCCTTGGAAAAGTTAGGTAAAACCCAATCATTTTCTTTGAATGTTAAGGCCCTTCTGTGCTTGTGAGTAGCAGCTTTTTGCCTTTGTTGAGAGATGGATATAGCCTCCTTAACCTTTTGAAAATATTCTTGTAGGTCATGTATATACTCATCAGCAGGGAATATCTTCCCATATCATGTACTTTAAGTAGTAGCAAGTGACTTTTATGTCTTCTCTCTCTGATTTCAAAAGGTCTTTTTCCTGTAGTAGTATGGATAGTGTTATTGTACGCATACTCTACAATGGGTAAGTACTTCTCCATTGTGATCGTTGATCTACTTCTGTAACATAAGTCTTGAGTAGATCGAGTATCGTAAGATTGGCTATCTCACTTTGGCCATCCGTTTGTGGGTGGTAGGCTGAAGAGAAATTCAATCTTGTACCTAGATTTTCAAAGAGACCTTTCCAAAAATTACTGATCATTCTAGGATCTTTATCTGATAGGATGGATATTGGTAATCCATTGTGTTTGAAAATATGAGATATGAAGATGGTTGTCATTTGGTGTGCCTTAATAGTCATTTTGACAGAAATAAAGTGTGCTTGCTTGCTAAACCTATCGACTATTGTTCATATTCCCGTATTCCCATGGATAGACTTGGGTAATCCAAAGATAAAATCCATGGATATACTCTCCCCTGGTGAATTAGGTATGGACAATGGCTGGAGTAATCCAGGTTTCTTCCCTCTATCATATTTAGTCTTTTGGTATACCATAAATTTTGAAACATACTCTTGTATTTCCACTTTCATTATAGGCTACTAGAAATACGTCTCTACTCCTCGAAGAGTAGGTTGAATGCCTCTATGCCCCGCATAGGGAGGAGCATGGGATTCATACATAACTTTCTCACGAAGAGAGTGGGTAACACATAGCCTATTTCCATGGAAAAGATAACCATCCTGCAAGGTGAATGGTTCCTCTTTCATTTCCAAAGCAAGGGCTGACATTATGTCTTTAAAGTCAGGGTCAATAGCATACTCATCTATCATAGAAGATAGATCATTCTGAGTTGCTATAAACACAGCATCAACTTTTGGTCATCGTGATATTGCATCGGCCACTTGATTGTGCTTACTAGCAATGTGAGCAATATGAAAATTAAATTGCGAAAGAAAATTTACCCACCTCATTTGTTTGTCAGAAAGCTTTATTTGCGTCATGAAGTACTTGAGACTTTGATGGTATGTTCGTAAAATGAATGGAGTCTCCAATAAATAGTGCTTCCATGTGTCTAGGGCATCTAGAACAGCTAAAAGATCTTTCTCATAAATTCCCAAGACTTGTTCATCCGTATTGAGCCTTCGGCTCTCATATGCTATGGCATGCCCTTCTTTAAGCAAGACTACTCCAAGGCAATCACCACAAGCATCACATTTGACCTCAAATGGTTTTGAGAGATCCGGAAGCATGAGGACGGGTTGAGAGGTAAGCTTCTCTTTGAGCTTGCCAAAATCTTTTTTCTCCTTAGCAGTCCATGAATACTTAATGTTCTTCTTTGTTAAGTCATGTAATGGTCCTGCTATCTGAGAACATTTTGCTATGAAGCGTTTACAGTATGCACACATACCAATAAAGCTTCTTAGCTCATGTATTCCTTGGATTAGGCCATGCTTTTATTACCTCTAATTTTGATGGATCCATACGGATACCATCTTGAGAGATAATATGACCTAAGTATTAAATCTCTTGAAGAAAAAATTCACTTTTCTTTTGGTTGAGAAAAGGCTTGTTCTCCCTCAATGCTTGAAAAATGACTTGGAGATGTTGCTTGTGTTCCTCCAAGGACTTGGATTAGTTGATGATATCATCAAAGAACACTCCAGTAAACTTGCGGTGTGGTCTAAATATTTTCTCCATCAAACGATTGAATGTGGCAGGTGCATTGGTCAAGCCAAAAGGCATGACTAGATATTCATAAAGACCAAACTTGTACAAAACGCGGCCTTTAGGATATATTTCTCCACTATCCTTAATTAATAATAGCCACATTTAAGGTCAATCTTACTGAAGTAGGTAGAACCTTGTAGCTTATCAAACAGATCTTATACTCGAGGTACGGGAAATCTGTTTCTGATAGTGATATGGTTTAGTGCGCGATAGTCCACACACATGCGGTATGTTCCATCTTTCTTTTGCACTAAAAGGACTGGAGAACAAAAGGGATATGAGCTAGGCCTCACCATCACTTTGTCTACCAATTCTTATACTTGCCTCATAATCTCCTCTGGTTGAGCTTGAGAAACTCGATAAGGAGGCTTGTTGGGGAGTGAGCTTCTTGATAGGAGCTCAATTGGATGGTCATCATCCCCTCATTTTGGAGGTAAGTCCATAGGGATATCATCGATGAATTGTTGGAACTAGGGTTGCAGAGAAACGCACACAGCTTGGAGAAGACGAAGTAAGCTCAAGGCATGCAATAGAGAGTGTGTTAATTAGTGTGCAATGGAAAGATTGATAGCCCTAGAGATGATGGGCGTATATCCAATGCTCGGGGGAAAAAACATCCTAAAGAGGGGAAAAATGCCCTGACGGTCCTAGTGTGTTCACACATATCACTACCACATGTACATGGTAACAAATCCCCCCTCGAGTGATGCGGTGAACGAGAGCTGGCACATGAGTAAAGGGAAGTGCCATGCCCTGAGGACATGATCAGTCCACAAAGGGGAGTAAGCCCAAAGCTTTGGGAAAAGCTTCAAGCTTCTCACGAGACAATGCTTTTGTGAAAAGATCTGCAAGGTTGTCCTGTGTTGGCACATAAGCCAAGATGATCTCTCCTGCTGAGATCATTTCCCTGACATAGTGGTAATGCACCTCAATGTACTTTGTGCGAGCATGAAAAACTGGGTTCCTCGCAACTACCAATGCGCTCTGACTGTCCGTGTAGATAGTGTTGGTAGTGTCCTGTCCAACACCCAAATCAGTCATAAGGCGTATGAGCCATACACACTCAACCGTAGCTTTGAAGACTTCCCTGTACTCAGCCTCACAACTCAAAGTGGCCACAGTAGGTTGCTTCTTGCTCAACCATGATATACATGAACTGCCAAGCATGAAACAAAAACCACTTGTGGACACTCTCATGTCAAAACAACCAACCCAATCAAAGTCCGAGAAAGCATGTAAGTCTGGTGGCAATGATCCCCCCTTGGGATAAAACAAGCTAAGATGTAAAGTGCCACTAAGGTAGCAAAAAATCCTCTTGACAACCTGCAAATTCTTAGACCCTGGGCTACGCATAAATCTACTGACCTGTCACTATAAGAGGAGTTGTCTATAACCGCTAACATTGCCACGGGAAAACAAAGGAAAATGGAGAGAGAAAAATTTGCGGGGGCGGCAATAACCACGGCTATGAACGCGGTAGTGGTTTCTCAGCAATAAGTGCAATAATAGTCG